>NC_090652.1:35322640-35922640 GCF_040937935.1 Hyperolius riggenbachi | reverse complement strand
CAGTCACTCAATTATCACGTTTGAGCTTTGGGGTCCTTGGTATCAATAATGTGTATATTACAATTGAAATTAAACAAATTTGATTGGCTGTTTGTGGCTCCATCCCTTTCTAAATTTGAACCCCAGTCACCCACTGATAAACCGTACCAGGTTTGAGGCATCTGCTATTAACAGTGTGGGAATGGCAGCAATTTAAATATTCCCCTTGAAAATCAACAGGTGAATTTTGATTGGCTGTTGTAGGCTCCACCCATTTTCCTGAATATTTATCCCAGTCACCCAGTGACCAACTGAAAAGTTTGAGAACCCTACCATTAACGGTGTAAGAATGGCTGCAGTTTATATTTTCCAAGTGAAATTTGTTTTTGGCTCCACCCACTTTTTGTAACCTTGACACACAGGCACTCAATGACCAAGTTTGTGATCTTTCAGGTTCCTGGTATAAAAAATGTGCGAATGGAAGCAGTTTATCCAGCAAGGAAATCTGATTGGCTGTTTGTGGCCCTGCCCCTTTAGCGAATTTGGGCCCCAGTCACTAGAGATGGGCTGAACCTCCGATTTTAGGTTCGCGAACCCTGTTCGCGAACTGCCGCGGAAGGTTCGGTTCGCAGGAACTTTCGCGAACCGCAATAGACTTCAATGGGGAGGCGAACTTTGAAAACTAGAAACATTTCTGCTGGCCAGAAAAGTGATGGAAAAGATGTTTCAAGGTGTCTAACACCTGAGATCTTTCAGTGCCTACAAGAGGGGAATTTTTTTTTACAAAAATACCTTATATTTTTTGAGAAAATCATTTTAAAGTAACTCCTTCTGACGCCCGCCGAATTTAGCTGTTAATAGCAAAGCCCCTTTAAAAGCTAGAAACACCAAAATTACTGGGAATGTTAAGAAGAACAGTGGGAACAAGAGGAAAAACATTTTTTCAAAAAGACCTTATAGTTTTTGAGAAAATCAATTTTAAAGTTTCAATGTAAATTGTCCTTCTGACCGTGGGAAAATATACCCCTGACGACTTTAACGGTTAATAGCAAAGCCCCTTTAAAAGCTAGCAACACCAAAATTACTGGGAATGTTAAGAAGAACAGTGGGAACAAGAGGAAAAACATTTTTTCAAAAAGACCTTATAGTTTTTGAGAAAAAAAAAAAGAGTCGATTCATAAAAAAGAACCGATTCATTAAAAAGATCCGGCTCATTCATGAGCCGTTAGTATAGGAGAGAATGCGTCCTCGGCAGGAGGTGAAGCTGCTGACTCTCGCTGCTGTCTCTCCCCACTGCCTGCACCTGTCAACCCCCACCTAGGCTGGCACCCAGTGCACCCATGGGTGCACTGGGTGCCAGCCTAGGTGGGGGTTAACAGGTGCAGGCAGGCAGGTGGGGAGAGACAGCGAGAGCTAGCAGCTATGCGTCCAAAAGGACGCATTCTCTGCTATGTGGGTGGGGGGCTTCGGAGATCTTCAATCAACTTAATAGAAGATCGCAACATAAGAGGATACAGTTCGTTGGATCATTGACCGTGGATATTGGCGTGGGAAAACTTTTTTAAAGGTACAGGTAAGTATTTATGGTTAATTAAGAATAATAAAATACTTTTCTCGTGGTTGTGTTTTTATTTCATTTAAAACTTTGTGGAAATGGGTAAGGGGTACTTTGTACCCCTATACTCATTGCTCCTGGGAGGGGGGTGGGCATCTGGGGTCCCCTTCTTAAACATATCATTCCAGGTAGTAAGGGATCTGTATACCAAGTTTCGTTCAAATCTGTTGAGGCGTTTTCGAGTGATCGCGGCGCATACACACACACATACATACATACATACATACATACATACATACATACGATTTTATATATATAGATGGAGTAGAGGGACATTCTATTTCAGATCATTTTAGGTTGAAACATCAGAGAGACCCTTCAGGATTAGTTTCTTGTGGAATTCAGAAATATATAAACAACTGGGGGGAGGGGGATCTAATAAAATAAGAGAAGTGTCCAAACGTGAAACCAAATGGATACATGAGGTTAGTATGGCCCTGCATGGTTTAAATATAGAATTAGATTTGAACTGTTTTATTTCCAATGCATGAAACTATATTGTAATGTTTTAGAATGTAATTTTTGAAATTGGCCAGTAGATGGCAGACTGTGACCACTATAACCTCTGATTGCGTTTTTAATTGTAAACAGGATGCCCTTTCCCCTGATGTCAGGTTCATTATATATATTTTAGCCGTAATATATTTTTAAATTTGAATATATAATGCATTTTTCATTCTATTTTTTTTTTTTTTAAATATCTTTATTTCAAATTTTTCCAAATATAAATAGCATACAAGTACAGTAAAAAAAAAATCTAAGAAAATAGTCTCCATATTTTCCCTATACACAGTGATCTATCACTCGCTTACAATATAATGCCAAGTACACACCACACAACTCTCCGCCAGACTCCCTCCCAGACCCACCCGCCAAATAGCCCCTCTCCATGGCGCAGGCAAATCCACCAGGAGAATCCAACAGAAAACTGAACGGCGTGCCCCCAGCACAACAGGTGTCCTTCCCCTTCCCTATAGATCTGTTTCACACTCTAATGTCATACCTTCCACCATGGATATTAATTTATAGCACTGTGTCTTTTATGTGACCTTTCTCGTATCTTAAGTTCCTATGCCCCCCACACGCAAGTGCCAGTTCCCACCATTCAAGCCTCCATTCACTCCCCCCCCCACCCCCCCAAGGGTCAGTCCGTCTCGTTGTTACTTTAACTTCTCCTCATTTCCTAATTCCTGTCCATCAAAACCCCAGGGGTCTCATCTCATTCCGATTTCCTCCTTATTCTGTCATATTCATCTGAGGCTTTGAATTCAAACCATTGCCTCCATCTTTCCTCATGTCTCCCTGTATCTCCATGTACAAAACTAGTTAATTCCTCCATCTTCCAGACCCTTTCCAGTTCCACAAACCATTCCCAGACACTTGGGCCTTGTGTCGATTTCCAGTGCCTTGCTATGAGGGTCCTTGCTGCATTAATCAAGAACCCCACCAAAGACCCCTCATATTTCTTTGATGGCCACTCATTGCTATGTAGTAGAAAAAAGGCGGGGTCATCCGGGAGCTCCTCTCCCGTTATTTGGGAAGTATAGTTTTTCACAGCCTCCCAGAACTCTCGTATTTCTTTGCACCCCCAAAAAATATGTAATATATCTCCCTTTTCCTTTCCACACCTCCAACACTGTGCTGAGGTACCTGGGAACATCCTACTCAGCCTCTCCGGGGTGAGGTACCATCTAGCAAATATCTTATATCCTGCTTCCTGGCCCCTTGTAGATATAGATGACTTGCTTGCCATTTTAGTTATTTTCTTCCACTGTTCCTCGTGCCTACAGTATAGCAAGGCATGGGTGCCCACAGTATAGCTTGGTATAGGTGGCCTCAGTATAGCCAGGCATGGGTGCCCCCAGAATTGCCAGGTTTAGGTGCCCTCAGTATAGCCAGGCATGGGTGCCCACAGTATAGCCAGGTTTAGGTGCCCTCAGTATAGCCAGGTATAGGTATACAGTTAGGAGGCCTAGAGGCACAGTGCATGAGGGGGGAGCAATGCCCACACACAGCGGCAAGGAGGGGGCCCCAGTGCTGGGCGTAATGGAAAAAACTACGCTTACGGATCATTACGCGTAATTTTACGCTATTACGCATTACGGAATTACGCTTACGGCGTATACATTCATTTACGGTACATGTCTGTAATTACGCATAGCCCTTACGCAATTATGCGTAAGAATACCGTAATTCAGGTTGTTACGTTATTGGCTTACGCGTAAATTCCTCCTAGCAATTAATGCGGTCATGCTGCCAAGCGGAAAAGTTGACGCATGGATCAATGTTAGGTAGCCGCCGACTTTAAGGGTTAATAGCAAAGCCCCCTTAATTGCTAAGAGCCTCAAATTTGGAGAATATATTAAGGAGATCAGAAGGAATAAGAGGACATTTTTTTTTTCAAAAAGACCTTATAGTTTTTGAGAAAATCGATGTTAAAGTTTCAAAGGAAAAATATATACATTTAAAAACCCGCCGACTTTAACGGTTAATAGCAAAGCCTGCTTAAAATTTAGGAACACCAAATTCACAGGGTATATTAAGGGGATCAGTGGGAATAAGAGGAAAACATTTTTTCAAAAAGACCTTATAGTTTTTGAGAAAATCGATTTTTAAGTTTCAAGGGCAAAAATGTCTTTTAAATGCGGAAAATGTCAGTTTTTTTTGCACAGGTAACAATAGTGTTTTATTTTCATAGATTCCCCCAAGTGGGAAGACTTTTACTTACTTCGTTCTGAGTGTGGGAAATATTAAAAAAAAACAACGTGGGGTCCCCCCTCCCAGACCTCTTTAACCCCTTGTCCCCCATGCAGACTGGGATAGCCAGAATGCGGAGCACCGGCCGCGTGGGGCTCCGCACCCTGACTATACCAGCCCGCATGGTCCATGGATTGGGGGGTCTCGGAAGGGGAGGGGCAGCCAAGCTTTCCCCTCCCCCTCCGAGCCCTTGTCCAATCCAAGGACAAGGGGCTCTTCTCCACCTCCGATGGGCGGTGGAGGCCGTGATTTCCTGGGGGGGGGGGGGTTCATGGTGGCATCTGGGAGTCCCCTTTAAAAAGAGGTCCCGCAGATGCCCACCCCCCCTCCCAGGAGAAATGAGTATAGAGGTACTTGTACCCCTTACCCATTTCCTTTAAGAGTTAAAAGTAAATAAACACACAAACACATAGAAAAAATATCTTAATTGAACAAAAAACATAACCACGAAAAAAGTCCTTTAATATTCTTAATTAACCATTAATACTTACCTGTCCCTTTAAAAGCCAGTTCCCACGCAATATCCTCGGAAATATACTAATCAGTTACAATGTAACAAAGTTGTTACAATGTAACAACTTTGTTACTTTGTAACTCCACCGCACCCGACGTCACTCGCCGCTCACCCGCCGGCCGCCGCATAAACGCTAGTCCCCGCCGGCTCCCGCCGTCCACTCCGCCCACACCTGTCACCCATATACATGCTGGCACCCATGGGTGCCAGCATGTATATAGGTGACATGTGGGAGAGGCGGGGAGGGCAGCGAGAGCCGGCGGGACTTAGCGTCCTTCACCCGACAGAGCTCTGAGCTATATAGCTCAGAGCTCTCTAAGCATCTTTGTATTTGGGCTCCAAGGAGCCCCATTGGTCCTTAGCAGACCAATGGGGTTCCTTCAAATCAGAAGGAACCCCATTGGTCTGCTAAGGACCAATGAGGCTCCTTGGAGCCCAAATACTATAAGGTCTTTTTGAAAGATCTCCTTAATATATGCTCCAAATTTGAGGCTCTTAGCACTTAAGGGGGCTTTGCTATTAACCCTTAAAGTCGGCGGCTTTTTTGTATTATACGGGAGCGTAATATTACGCGATTACGGCAGACTGTGTAATTTCAATGGGAGTTTACTGTCTTACGCGTAATTTGTTACGCGTAATAACGTAACCTACGGTCTACGCGTAATTAATTACGCGTAATACCGTAACCTTACACGTAACGCTTACGGATTTCCGTAAATTTAGGAGGAAACACTCAATCGCTCATTTGAAATATCTATTGTTAATAAAGTTGATTTGTATTTTGTAAATTTGGATAAAAAAAATGTTGAAACCGTTATTTTAGCGCAGTAACTCTCCGCTGATTATGATTGGTCAACTCATTCCGCATCTCCTGATTGGTCAATTCATTCCGATTCCGATTTTGCCGGAATTCCGAATTCCGGATTGCAAATTCCGAATTCCGGATTGCAAATTCCGAATTCCGCGGAACCATGCGGAAACCCCAATTCCGGCAGAATTTCGGAATTTTAGCTTCCGCGGAATTCGGAAGCCCATGCCTGTTCCTCAGTGAATGGTCTTTCCAGGTCCTTTTCCCAACCAGCCCGCACTGAGGCCGCAGGGTCTTCTGTCCCATTCAATAATGCATATATCTTTGAAAGGGTCCTTCTTTGTTGGCCCCTTCCCCTACACATCTCTTCAAATGGGGTATTTTTCCTGCTTAGGGCCTCTTTAGTATCACATCTTTTCAAAAAGGATTTAAATTGGATGTGGCTCCATTCATCTAGTGTTCTCCTCTCCCCCTTCCTTTGCAGCTCCTGCAAGGGGACCCATTCTCTGTTACTCACTAGATCTCGGGCTATTAATTCCTTTTCTCCCCTCCAATTGGGATAACTACTTGGGTGTATTCCTGGAGGAAAATTTTTATTTCCCAGTATTGGTATAATGGACGTTGGCCAGGAGGAAATCTCTTCCTTTACCCTATATTTTTCAAAGGTCCCTACTGTATATTTTATAATTTCTATTCCTTTGCCTTGTATATTCTTTTTATTTTTCTCTGAAGTCCACAGTAACTTTGTCAGAGGGCATCCCGCTATATCTTCCTCTAAAGATACCCATCTCTTTTCTTCTGCATGCTTATGCCAGTCTACTATTTTTGTCAATATCGCGGCTTCATAATAGTACTTGAAATTTGGTACCGCCAACCCACCCTTTTCCCTTCCTGCTGATTGTAGTCTATAACTTATTCTCGTCTTTTGGCCCCTATTTATAAATCTATTGATGCAACTTGTTAGGTTTTTAAAAAAACAAGATGGCACTGGTATGGGTAGGGCCTGGAACAGATACAGTAACCGAGGAAGAATATTCATTTTAATTATAGCCACTCTGCCAAACCATGAAAATTTTGGTTGGTCCCAGGACTCCAAATCCTTTTTTACCTGTTCCAACATCGGGTAATAATTATATAATACCATATCCTTTAAACTAAACATCATCTTCACTCCCAGGTACCTCAGCGCGTTATCTGGCCACTTAAACGAGAAATTCTCCTTCAACAGGCTCCTCTGGTTCTCCTCCACCCCCCAGGCTATTGCCTCACTTTTGTCAAAATTAATTTTTAAATTTGAGACTAAACCAAAATCATGAAATTCCCGCATCAAGTTTGGGAGAGAAATATGCGGATCCACAAGATAAAACAACATATCATCGGCATATGCTGCCACCTTGTACATTTTTCCCCTTACCTCAATGCCCCGTATGTTGGAGTCCCGCCTAATCCTACACAAGAAGGGTTCCAATGTCAGCGCAAAAATCATTGGGGACATGGGGCACCCCTGTCGCGTCCCATTCTTTATACCAAACGCGTCCGATAAGACCCCATTTGCCCCTACCCTCGCGTTTGGTTCTGAGTATAGTGCCATGATTCTGCTTACCATGTTCTCCTTTATGCCTATATATTTCAGTACCCCTTCAATGAAGGCCCACTCCACCCGGTCAAAAGCCTTCTCAGCGTCTGTAGATAGAAACATGACAGAGTTGGAGTGGGCCGTCACCCATTGGGCCAAGTTAATAGTCCGTATAGTATTGTCTCTTGCCTCCCGACCTCTAACAAACCCCACTTGGTCTGGGTGTATGAGATTATTTATCATAGGGGATATTCTATTGGCTAATACCTTTGCATATAGTTTGACATCCACATTTAACAAGGCAATTGGCCTGTAACTCTGACAGTGTGTAGGGTCCTTTCCCTCCTTGTGCAGTACTGATATAAAGGACTCCAACATACGGGGGGAAAACCCTCTCTGTGTCCCCTCACCTGTTATATTGTTCATTGCCTTTATCAGATGTCCCACCACTTGATCCCCAAACCTCTTATAATATTCACTTGTAAACCCGTCGGGTCCGGGGGCCTTTCCTGTCGGTGTCTGTGTAATTGCTAATTTTAGCTCTTGTAGTGAAATAGGGAATTCCAGGGCCGAGGCCTCTTCATCTGACAGTCTGGGCATTCCACTTTCTCCTAGATAATCCAGTATCTTCCTATTCTTTACCTCCATATCTCTCTCATGCATTGACCCTTTTAGATTATATAGTTTTTTATAATATTCCTGAAATTCTCCAACTATGTCTTCCAACTTGTAACATTTCTCTCCCTTCGTGTTTTTAATACATGCTATATAGTTACTTTTCTGCTGTCTCTTGAGGGATTTGGCCAGTAGTGAACCACATTTATTTCCATACTCATAAAAGGTACGTTTACATCTTAAAGCCATACACTGAACTTTATAAAAGAGGAGATTTTCCAAACGTTTCCTTTCCTTAGTTAATTCTTCCAAAATGTTCTCATTTTTATCTTTTTTATGTTGTTGTTCTAATTCTGCTATATTATCCAATAAAACCTTTATTTCTTTATCTCTCTCTTTCTTTCTCCTGGCTCCTTCTTGTATCAAAATACCCCTTATATAACATTTATGGGCCTCCCAGACCGTCATATCCGAAGCCTCGCCCCTGGAATTAAGAAGGAAATAGCTTTCCAATTCCTCCCGTACCCTCTGGGTCACTTCCTCATTCCTTAATAATGCGTCATTCAAGCGCCATATCATTGGGCCCTTAACCTTTTCTCCCCACCTCAATTCCACCTATACTTGTGCATGGTCTGAGAGTGTTATAGGGCCTATATTTGGGGACCTTGAAATAGAGAGCAAATCGTGTGAAACAAAAACATAATCTATTCTAGAATATCTATTATGTACCTGAGAATAATATGTATAGTCTCGTGCAGTGGGATTGCATATGCGCCAAACATCCACCAGTTGCAGTCCATGCAATAATCTTTTACTCTTCCTTTGTATACCACCTGAAATGGTCGATTTACCAGCAGAGGTGTCTATCTGCGGATCCAGGGCTACATTCAAATCCGAACCAATAATAACACTTCCTTCTGCGAACACCTCAACCTTTTTCAAAAATTGCTCTAATGTTTTTGCCTGACCGGCATTTGGCGCATAATACGAACCCACTGTCACCGTTCTATTAAACAATTGTCCTTTTATTAAATTAAACCGAACCTGCGGATCCGCATATTCCTCCCCCAATACAAATGGCACATCCTTTGCCACTAGAATTGCTGTTCCCTTGATCTTGGATGCCTGCAGGCCACTCATATGTATTGTTTTATAGTACTTATCAAACATTCTTGGGGCTGTAGGGCCTTTAAAATGCGTTTCCTGCAGGCATACAATTCCCGCCCTTTCTCTACGACACAGACTCAGGATGGCTGATCTTTTTTCTGGTTTGTTAAGCCCCCTGACGTTTAACGACAGGACCTTAAGATCCATACTCTTTATCTATTTTGTAGCTTACAAAATCCGGACTGACCTCCCTTCCATTCTCTCCCCTCCCTCCCTCCCTCACACTCACTCCGAATTTCCTTTCCCATTACCCACTCGCTCTCACTTCCATACATTCCCTCTTTCCCTTTGCAACTTTCCCTTCTTAGGGTCCAGGGCCATATTTCCCATCTTCTCCTTCCCCAGGCCCATTCTCCCTTTCCCTTAAAAAGGAACAATTTCCATCGGGTACCTCCCTCTGGTCCCTTTGGTGTGTTGCAACACCTCTTAGGGTAATAAGCTGCCATTCACTGGAGCAGAGGTCCCTCCCCGGCCCCCGATCTCGGCTTTCATTACTTTAAGGAGGTGGATAAAACAGCGGAGAGTAGGAAGGAGAAAAAAATAAAAATGAAATAAAATAAATAAAGAAATAAATAAATACATTCCCCCCCCCTCCCCCCACCCCTTCCTACCCAGTGTACCCCATTCCCCAAAAACTTGTCTGGAGGGGATCGTGGGGGCTCCTCTACTTCTCTTCCCGCCTCCCATCCTCCCTCATGTGCTCTGGTGCTCCTACCCTTGATTTCACCCTCCCACCTTTTATACATTTGTGTATTCCAACATCTGTGAATGAGGGCCGGATCTGCAATGCTAGTACCTTTTTCGTGTCATCTGTGTCCACCCTCTTGTGTCTCTAATCTGTGAACCCCTAAGCCCGTTCACACCTGAGCGGCTATTCCTGGCCGAGCAGATGTGTCCAAGACCTCAACCTCACCCGATGTCTCCCCCCTCCCCCTTTATTCTTCCCCTTAATATCTGTTATTACCTTCAGTGCAAGTCCGGCCCCCTTAACATTCTTATATAAATCCTGTGAGGGGGAAAAAAAAAAAAAAAGCCACACCACCCCCACCCCTACTCCCCTCCCTTCCCCCGCTCCTCTCCACCACCCCCCACTAAAACCTATTTCAACCTTGTATATTCATCTTATTACTCTTTATTACTTCTAAGACCTCTTTGTGTGCTGCCCATATTTCCCGGTTTCCAATCTGGCAGTTCTACTACCAAGATAGACAAGTCCTTACAGAATGCAGGTACTTCATCTGGGTGTCTCAATATCAGTTGGCGATGGTCCCTTTTAACTATCAGGGCAAAAGGGAACCCCCATTTATAGGGTATCTCTTTTTGCTGCAGCAGTGCTAATAGTGGCTTCATGGCTCTACGCTGCATCAATGTTGTAGGTGCTAGGTCCTGATAAATGCTAATTGCAGCGCCCTGCCATTTTATTGGCCCTTTAAGTCTTGCTGCCTTCGTTATGTCCTCTTTTTCTCTGAAATTATGTAACCTGCATATTATATCCCTGGGGGGTTCCTTTTCTTTCGGTTCTGCCCGCAGGGCCCTATGTGCTCGATCAAACTTAATCTCACGTTCCTCTGGCTGCCCCAGTAGCTCATTAAACAAGGACTGTAGATATTTCTCTATATTATCTCTTTGCACTGACTCTGGGATCCCCTTCAACCTTAAGTTGTTCCTTCTTTCTCGATTTTGCATATCTTCGATCTCGTATTTCAGACTGATATTGATATTCCTTTGTTCCTCACTCGTCTTCTTTAAAATGTCGATCTCTGTCCGCAGCGTTTTTACCGATTCTTCCATAGCTCCAGTTCTCCCCTGTAGCTCACCCATTTCTTCCCTGATCTCTGCTATCTCTGTCTTCATTGAGGCCACTATTTGGGCCGTTTGCGCCTCTAAGTCCTGCCTCGTTGGCATGCTCCGCAGATATCTCCATATCTCCTCAAGATTGTTACTTTGATTAGCTTCAGACCCTGGAGAGCTTGCATTAGATAGTGGTAGGGTAGTTTCCACTGATCCTTTCCCTTCTGTAGACATTCTACCTGTTGCTGATCTATCTGAAGCTGAAAAAAACTTGCTAACTGACCGCTGATTTGTATTTTCTGACTCTTTGAGGGTAAGGTTTTTTGCTTTCTTATCCTTATCCTTAACCATTTTTTCGGTCTGAGCCACCAACGCTATCACTTCACGGTGTAGCAAACTTCCCCTTACAGCAAACTCGTTGCTTGCTTCCCTTCGCAGTACAGCAAAGTCACAATACGCTTCCCTTTACCAGGTAGCAAGCTAACAGATTCAAGCTTAATCCGGTCAGTTCACTTCCCGTTATAGTAAGCTTCACCGTTTAATAAACTGATGCTACTTCACTCCACGATTTGGCAGGTCAGCAGCTCACTTCCTTTTTACGGTACAGTATAGCATTTTATCGATCACGTTCATTTCACAGCGTAGCAGGATAGCAGGCTTGTAGTTCAATACCCTTTCAGTATATCAGAGTCTCTCTAAGATTTCACACTTTACAGCATAGCAGGGAGTCTCTAGGGATGCACAATTTGCCAGACTAATTGTTCAAAGCAGTTCACAGTACCACAGGGAGTCTCTATCAGTTCACCTCTTAGCAAGCTTATAGTTCAGTGTGCTTCATAGTATAGCAAGCTATCCAGTCCATACACTTCACCACATGGCAGGCTAGCGATTCAGTTATACTTCACTGTGTATTCAACTAATGCTTCAACCCGCTCCACAGTACAGCAAGCTAGTAGACCAGTTCACTTCGTACCAGGCTCAGCAGTTCAGATCACAACACCATGTAATGAACCAGTGATTCACTTCGTTTCCCAGCAATACAGTTCAGCAAAAAAAAGGTTATTAAAAGTTGTTTGTCTTACCAGCTCAGTTGCCATTCATCACCTGGGTACTGTTGCTTCTCTCCTCCACTAGTTTGCCTGCTTTCTCCCTATGCATCCACAGCCATTAGTTTCTGTTCTCAAGAAGCAGATTTCCACCACTCTGCCTTGGTGTGTTTAGTATACACCACCGTCCAGGGGTCTCTGGGGCTGCAGGTCGGCTCTTCCTCCTGCTGTCAGTGCTGTGTCCTCTCCCTCCCCCTCCTCTGCTATGCCTGCACGTGTCTTCGCCTGCTTGTTACCACCCGCTGCTGGTCTCTGCATATCTTCCAGTCACCATCTGCTTATCCTCCAGCCACAGTTCACCTCTCCTGCTCCATCTACAGGGGGGCCGCCGGGATCTCTCTCAAATGATCCGTGCTGAAATTCCACAGCATGGGTCAGCACACAGGGTCTCTGCTACTTGGCTGCATACTTCCACGCCGAGCCGAGAGACCAGGAGCACACTTCCTCACTCCCTCATGACACGCCCCTCCCCCTCTCCATTTTTCATTCTATTTTGAATGAAATTGTTGTAGACGTAATGTATTGCAAGCCATTTTGCTTCTGCGCACAATAGTGCGCCTAATTGCAACTGTAGACACTAGGAGGTAATGCATGTGTGGGCACGCTTGCCTCCGTCTATGACATCAACACGCTAGTGCGCATCTTCTAGTGAGCGGTGAGTACCGGAAGAGCGGAAAAGGAAGTGACGCTGCTTGGAACGGAGCGCCATTTCTAGGAAGTAGACCATCTCCGCGCTGGCGTCTGTTAGAGGAACACCTTTCTGCGGATTTCTAAGGTATAAATTTGCCATTACCAGCCATTTATCTTTTAGCCCCTGAGGAAACTATAGCAGTGAAACCGGTCAGGCTTGGCTGACATTTGGCTGGACGACATCCTGTGTATTCATACAACGCTGGTCATTTTTCTTGGTCCCTGTTGCAAGGGCCCATACGTGAGTGTCATTTTATTGCTGTTTTTAAGCATCTGTGCTATTAAATTTTATAAGATTGATACGCTTAGATGAGTTTTATTATAAAACTCCTTGAGCGTCTGGTTCACAAACGCCTGACCCAGTACCTCAATGCCAACTCACTACTAGACCCACTGCAATCTGGATTTCGGCCTGCCCACTCAACCGAAATGGCTCTCACCAAAGTGGTCAATGACCTTGCCTTAGCTAAAGCTGAAGGTAATTACTCCATTCTCCTCCTCCTTGACCTTTCAGCAGCTTTTGATACAGTAGATCATCCCTTACTCCTCCAGTCCCTCCAGTCCATGGGCATTCACGATCTCGCCCTGACCTGGCTTTCATTCAACCTCTCCAACCGCTCCTTCACGACTGCTAACTCTATGCTTGGTTTCAACATCACTAAATGGCCACTGCTAACTGGAAACCTCATAGCCGCTGCTAACTCCAGCACCCAACCACTGCTAGACAGATTTCAGTGCTCAAAATACCTTGTCAGCATTACCATAGTCATTCTATAGTATGTCATGACCTAGTGCAGCACCCAAATGATAAGGCATGCCGTGCACCCTTTTCTAACTGTTTTGGCACAATGACAACATGCCATCTTAAAGCAATAAATATGCATATAGTGATGCCAACATTATCAGCAATAATTTTGGCCATGATATGTGCAATGAAACTACTGTGCTTTACTAGCAAATACCACTGTGCTAAATGAGATAGATGGGAGGGGGCAGGAATGTGGGAAACAGATGGATAAAGCTGCGAAGGTAAAGAGACAAAGGAGGGAGAGAAAGAGACAGAAAGGAAGAGAGAAACTGAAACAAAATAAAAGTAGAGTAGAGGAAAGATAAAAATCAATTGGGGGGGGGGGGGGGGGGAGGGAGAGATAGATGACACACAAGAAGAAGCACAGCATATATGGAGGAGGAGGGGAGAGAGAGTGAAATGAGTTAAATGTGCAGAGGAGATCTGACCCACATAGTTAAAAAAAATGTCTATGTCCCTCTGCTAGTGGGGGAGAAGGGGGCGATCCTTGACCAGCAATAACCACAGACCTGTGCTGGCCGGTGTAGTGTCAGATATTGCAGCCTCAGAGGTGGCCTTAGAGTACGCGGGGCCTGGGGCAAGTGTCATATGCGGGGCCTAGAGATATATGCTGTGGATACACACGTTGTGGAAGCCCACACTCTGTATAGGTTAGATAGGTAGGTGCCTCCAGTATAGGTTAGATAGGTAGGTGCCCCGAAGTATAGATTAGATAGGTAGGTGCCCTGCAGTATAGATTAGATAGGTGCCTGCAGTATAGATTAGACAGGTAGGTGCCCTGCATTACAGATTAGATAGGTAGGTAGGTACCCTGCAGTACAGATTAGACAGGTAGGTGCCCTGCATTACAGATTAGGTAGGTAGGTATCCTGCAGTACAGATTAGATAGGAAGGTGCCTGCAGTATAGATTAGTTAGGTAGGTACCCCGCAGTATATATTAGATAGGTGCCTGCCGTATAGATTAGATAGATAGGTGCCCTGCAGTATAGATTAGACAGGCAGGTGCCCTGCAGTACAGATTAGATAGGTAGGTAGGTGCCCTGCAGTACAGATTAGATAGGAAGGTGCCTGCAGTATAGATTAGTTAGGTAGGTACCCCGCAGTATAGATTAGATAGGTGCCTGCAGTATAGAGTAGGTAGGGTGGTGCCCTGCAGTACAGATTAGATAGGTGCCTGCAGTATAGATTAGATAGATAGGTGCCAGCCTGCAGTATAGATTAGATAAATGCCAGCCTGCAGTATAGATTAGATAGGTAGGTGCCTGCAGTATAGGTTAGATAGGAAGGTGGCTGCAATATAGATTAGATATAACCTGCAGTATAGGTTAGATACAGTGGTGTGAAAAACTATTTGCCCCCTTCCTGATTTCTTATTCTTTTGCATGTTTGTCACACTTAAATGTTTCTGCTCATCAAAAACCGTTAACTATTAGTCAAAGATAACCTAATTGAACACAAAATGCAGTTTTAAATGATGGTTTTTATTATTTAGTGAGAAAAAAAACTCCAAATCTACATGGCCCTGTGTGAAAAAGTGATTGCCCCCCCCTTGTTAAAAAATAACTTAACTGTGGTTTATTACACCTGAGTTCAATTTCTGTAGTCACCCCCAGGCCTGATTACTGCCACACCTGTTTCAATCAAGAAATCACTTAAATAGGAGCTATCTGACACAGAGAAGTAGACCAAAAGCACCTCAAAAGCTAGACATCATGCCAAGATCCAAAGAAATTCAGGAACAAATGAGAACAAAAGTACTGTATTTGAAATCTATCAGTCTGGTAAAGGTTATAAAGCCATTTTTAGAGCTTTGGGACTCCAGCAAACCACAGTGAGAGCCATTATCCACAAATGGCAAACACATGGAACAGTGATGATCCTTCAGTGAGTGTCCGGCCGACCAAAATTACCCCAAGAGCGCAGAGAAAACTCATCCGAGAGGCCACAAAAGACCCCAGGACAACATCTAAAGAACTGCAGGCCTCACTTTCCTCAATTAAGGTCAGTGTTCATGACTCCACCATAAGAAAGAGACTGGGCAAAAACGGCCTGCATGGAAGATTTCCAAGGCGCAAGCCACTTTTAAGCAAAAAGAACACTAAGGCTCGTCTCAATTTTGCTAAAAAAACATCTCAATGATTGCCAAGACTTTTGGGAAAATACCTTGTGGACCGACGAGACAAAAGTTGAACTTTTTGGAAGGTGCGTGTCCCGTTACATCTGGCGTAGAAGTAACACAGTATTTCAGCAGAAGAACATCATACCAACAGTAAAATATGGTGGTGGTAGTGTGATGGTCTGGGGTTGTTTTGCTGCTTCAGGACCTGGAAGGCTTGCTGTGATAGATGGAACCATGAATTCTACTGTCTGCCAAAAAATCCTGAAGGAGAATGTCCGGCCATCTGTTCGTCAACTCAAGCGGAAGCGATCTTGGGTGCTGCAGCAGGACAATGACCCAAAACACACCAGCAAATTCACCTCTGAATGGCTGAAGAAAAACAAAATGAAGACTTTGGAGAGGCCTAGTCAAAGTCCTGACCTGAATCCTATTGAGGTGTTGTGGCATGACCTTAAAAAGGCGGTTCATGCTAGAAAACCCTCAAATAAAGCTGAATTACAACAATTCTGCAAAGATGAGTGGGCCAAAATTCCTCCAGAGCGCTGTAAAAGACTCGTTGCAAGTTATTGCAAATGCTTGATTGCAGTTATTGCTGCTAAGGGTGGCCCAACCAGTTATTAGGTTCAAAGGGCAATTTCTTTTTCACACAGGGCCATGTAGGTTTTGAGGTTTTTTTCTCACTAAATAATAAAAAACATAATTTAAAACTGCATTTTGTGTTCAATTATGTTATCTTTGACTAATAGTTAACGGTTTTTGATGAACAGAAACATTTAAGTGTGGCAAACATGAAAAAGAATAAGAAATCAGGAAGGGGGCAAATAGTTTTTCACACCACTGTAGGTGCCTGCAGTATAGGTTAGATAGGTGCCAGCCTGCAGTATAGGTTAGATAGGTGCCTGCAGTATAGATTAGATAGGTGCCAGCCTGCAGTATAGATTAGATAGGTGCCAGCAGTATAGATTAGATAGGTGCCAGCCTGTAGTATAGATTATATAGGTAGGTGCCCTGCAGTATAGATTATATAGGTAGATGCCCTGCAGTATAGATTATATAGGTAGATGCCCTGCAGTATAGATTAGATAGGCAGATGCCCTGCAGTATAGATTAGATAGGTAGATGCCCTGCAGTATAAATTAGATAGGTAGATGCCCTGCAGTATAGATTAGATAAGTGCCTGCAGTATAGATTAGATAGGTGCCAGCCTGTAGTATAGATTATATAGGTAGGTGCCAGCCTGCAGTATAGATTATATAGGTAGATGCCCTGCAGTATAGATTAGATAGGTAGATGCCCTGCAGTATAGATTAGATAGGTAGATGCCCTGCAGTATAGATTAGATAGGTAGATGCCCTGCAGTATAGATTAGATAAGTGCCTGCAGTATAGATTAGATAGGTGCCAGCCTGTAGTATAGATTATATAGGTAGGTGCCAGCCTGCAGTATAGATTAGATAGGTAGATGCCCTGCAGTATAGATTAGATAGGTAGATGCCCTGCAGTATAGATTAGATAGGTAGATGCCCTGCAGTATAGATTAGATAGGTAGATGCCCTGCAGTATAGATTAGATAGGTAGGTGCCCCGCAGTACAGGTTAGATAGCAAGGTGGCTGCAGTGCTGGGGAGAGCAAAAACTCACGTGTCTCCGATGCTCCAGCTACCATCTATTTCCTCTCCCAGCATCGCATCTGTGTATTGGTAACAGTGCCCCCCTGTGGTGACATGAGGTCACGTCATCATAGGGGGCGCTGTTACCAATACACAAATGCTGAGAGAGTAAATAGATGGTAGCTGGAGCATCGGAGACACGTGAGTTTTGCCCGCTCTCCCCAGCACTGCAGAGGGTGCGGGGCCTCCTTAGACGCGGGGCCTGGGGCGATTGCCCCACTTGCCACCCCCAAAGGCCGGCTCTGCTCGCACGTTGTGCAGCCCCGCATGCGCAGTAGGAGGCTACATCCCATTAAATTGTGCAGCCACGTAAAACTTCCTAAATATCTCCGCTTCCGCACCACGTAAACCCCTGAAATTTTCAGGGGAGGGAGGGGACCCCCAGATCTAGCTCTGTGCCGAATTGCAGCCCCTGAGCCCCGCCAGTTCCCCAGACTGATTGCAGCAAACCTATCTCGGGAACTAGCGGGGCTAGGGGACTGCAATTCGGCACAGAGCTAGATCTGGGGGTCCCCTCCCTCCCCTGAAAATTTCGGGGGTGTACGTGGTGCGGAAGTGGAGATATTTCAGGAAAATAATGTTTAACTTCCCACTGAGCATGCGCAATGCTCAGCGAGGAAGGCTGCTTCCGGGCTGCAATATCTGACATTACACCGGAGCACAGGCTGATAAGCGGCAGAGACTGACGCAGTAAACAGATCATGGAGAGCTGACGCTGAGCAGACACTGCTGCCCGCCCCCCAGCCTGTCTTTGAATTCGTAAGACTGCTCCAGATCAACATTCTTTCTTTACCTGGGGGTGTCGGGCAGACTCGGAGGAGCTTTAACTGTTACATTGTTACTTGTCTCTGCATTAGCAGCAGAGACAAGTTGAATTTGGCTGCTGCTGGCTCGGTGACTCCGCTCTCTCTAACTCCCGCTCCACAGACAAACCTATCTCTGCCTCCCTGCCTCGTCGGCTCGGCTCCTCCTCCTCCTCACACCCCGCAGTGAGTCATGGGGCTGGCTCTGCGCAGCGTTCCACTGTCTGGCGACTGACATCACTGACCTCATAGGGAGATGCCGGCCCTGCGAGCAAGCCCAGCAAGGAAAAAAAAAAAAGACATTGCACGGCAGGGCGCCCTTAGGGACCCAGCGCCCGGGGGCACATGACCTACCCTGCCCCCTCCCCCCAAGCTACGCCCATGGTTTTAACTATCACCTGTATGCGGATGACACCCAAATCTACCTCCACACCCCTGACATATCCACCACTACCATGGACAAGGTCTCCTCCTGCCTATCTGCCATCTCGTCCTGGATGTCCGCTAGGTTCCTAAAACTAAATCTGGACAAAACGGAATTTATGATCTTCCCACCCCGGCCATCCATGAACCTACCAGATGTGCAGGTCACTGTTAACCACACTACCATTCGCCCTACCTCTCAAGCCCGCTGTCTGGGTGTCACCCTGGACTCCGCACTCTCCTTCACTCCCCACATCCAAAACCTCACAAAGTCCTGCAACTTCCACCTTCGTAACATCTGTAAGATTCGCCCTTTCCTGACCTCTGCCACCACCAAACTCCTCATCCATGCCCTCATAATTTCCCGCCTCGACTACTGCAATGCCCTTCTGTCTGGTCTCCCTATGACCAAAATAGCCCCACTGCAGTCCATCATGAATGCGGCAGCCAGAATTATCCACTCCTCCCATCGCTCCACCAGGGCGGCTCCCCTCCGTGAATCCCTCCACTGGCTTCCTATCCAGTCCAGAATCAGATTCAAGATATTGTGTCTGACCTACAAATCCGTCCACAAAACCTGTCCAACCTACATTTCTGATCTTACTCAGAGATACACACCAAGCCGCTCACTCCGCTCCTCCAATGAACTTTGCCTGACCGTCCCCCGCATCACCCAGTCCCATGCACGCCTCCAAGACTTCTCAAGAGCCGCTCCAACACTATGGAACGCCCTACCTCCACCTATTAGGGCAGCCCCCTCCTTCAACACCTTCAAGAAGGCCCTCAAAACTCACCTTTTCACTCTGGCCTACCACCCTCACAATTGCTCTAAACCCACAGCTGAACTCTGGTCCCCTACCTCTCGTGTCCCTTCCTCTCCCTCTAGATTGTAAGCCTTTGGGCAGGGTCCTCCTCCTTTTGTGTCCTACCTGATCATGCACCTCCATTACTGTGCACCCATGCTATGCATTTGAGTGAACCTAACTTGCCTAATCTCCATGCTCCCCTCCAGTGACTGACTAAGCATTACCTTGTACTCATACTGTGCTGTGTGATCTGGTTTTCTTGTATTCCTGTATTGTCATATTGCTGTTTGTCACCCCTAAATATTGTCTGTAACCTAAATTAATGTCCAGCGCTGTGTAATATGTTGGCGCTTTATAAATACAATAAATAATAAATAATAATAATTATCTTTTTGTGCGCACTATGGAATCTTGGTGGATGTAACTACCCAACTAACTGTGGACATATGCTTTTGTGACGGAGGCCAGAAGGGAAGACACCAGCCACTGGTCCTATGACGCTTTATTATAGACCCTGTAACTAAGGTCTAAACATCATCTGGTAAGCATATCTTGTTTTGTGGTGATACTGGTGATGGAATCTTGGAATTAGCGCTGAAGGTTATATGCTTTGTTTTTTAACCTTAATCATTGCACCTATTATATGTAACCACCATATGACCCGGGTCATACTCTTGTATGGACTTTATTAGCCCCTGCTGGGGAGGTCAGTCTGTTGCTCACTATTATAATATTACCTGTTATTCTGTTTGGTATGGGCCTTTGGTCCTTGCGTTGTTTTTAATTGTTTTTAAAGGAGTCATCAGGGAAAATGAATAAAATAAGTGCTACTTACTGGGGGCTTTCTCCAGCCCCAAGCTCCCAACATGTCCCTCGCCGCAGCTCTCCCCGCAGCCTTTCGCCGCAGCTCGCTCCCGGTCCCCGGCGATGACATCAGGCCGACCTCCAGGTCGGCCTGTACTGCGCCTGCGTGAGCTGTGCTGTCAATCACCGCCACGTGGGCCGGATGCGGACTGCGCAGGCGCAGTGCAGGCCGACCTGCAATTACTCGTGTTTCCTTAGCATATTGTATGTAGCCATATAATCTATTTTAAGTGGTGCGCAACAAGCCTGGTCCCCTACCCCTCGCATGTTCTTGGTTTTCCATGCTGGCCACCTGCACTGGTTCAGGCTGCAAGCCTGGAGCAAAATTTTGCAAGCATGGCCTCGGGGGTAAGGGGAACCGTCGGGCCTGTCTGTTTACCACCAGCAGCACCAGATCAGGCCATTAGACTGGGGCTAACCATAACAACTTGCAGATACGCCGACACGGCCACAGTGGTATGCCGCATGGCCAGGACTCGCATTCTTTCAACCCATGGTGACCCTCGGATTCTGTCTCACTCGCCTCCTTTTTCTTTCTCTTCTATCTCTTCACCTACACTTTCCAGACATGCGGTGGGGCATCTGTAATTTGCTAAAGAGCAGCAGAGCGCCGCACAGATTGTGGCTGCTCCGCTCAATGTAGCACTCAGATGGACCCCTCTGGTCCTCTCCACTGTATCAAATGTATTGTGCAACATGTAATGTATATGATAAAAACTATGTATATTCCACTGTATGCTATGATGACAACTCTATATATTCTACTGTATGCTGTTACTGTACCATCGCCGACCCTGTATGTGCCAGAAATAATTCCGGGTACAACCCCGTTGTACTTGGCAAAATAAATGATTCTGATTCTCCTGCTCTACATTGTTGTTCCTGATCCCTTCAGGCAATAACTATGCATGTATGAGCACCTTAACAGAGGAGGATCCTGTGAAATAAATGTCCTCAGCGCCCAATTCTAGTCTTCAGATAACCTGACATGTCACACACAAACTGATCGGCAGGAAGCTGGATTTTTATTATAATAACATTAAAAGGTATCTAAGCTGGGGTAAGAGTTACTTACCTGGGGCTTCTTCAAAGCCCGAGCAGTCTATAAGATTTGTTGCTGTATTTCTGCTGCCCTCCGGGGTGCCGCTGTCCCCTGAAATATCCCCGTCCACAGCTTTGGCCATGGGCTACTACACATCCGCACACCTCTCTCAGTAACGCTCCCATGGCTGGCAGCATACTGCTCTTGAGTAGTTTAAGTCTTTGTGAACTGCGCAAGTGCAGAATGCTCCTGACCACAGTAGCGTGATCAAGAGGGGTGGACAGATGCGCATGCGCAGTAGTCCGTGACCACAGCTTTGGTTGGGGATTTTTCGGAGGGGCTAGCGACACAGTGGACAGCAGCAAAACTACAGTGAGGTACCTAATAGACTGATAGGGGTTGGAAGAAGCCCCAGGTTAACAAATCTAATCTCCCCATCCCGACGATCTCTGAATGATATCCTTTAACAATGGAACATGCATGGAACATGTAAAAGTGAATGAGTTAAATTGCAAAAAATCACATAAACCTATTATTTAGTATTCAGGCCCATACACATGTCCAACAATGCTGCCTGATTGTTGTCTGTATTTGGTCTGTTGGATGATAATCAGGCATGTGAACGCATGACAAATGACTAGACGAGCGACTGATAACAGGTGGTTTGCACGATCCATCGACTCACATGACTGTTGGGCTGATATCGTGCAGTTGGCCATGTGTGTACAAGTGGTTTGAATTATATGCGCTTGTTTTGAATGCACACAGTAGGCAAGTGAGTTGGACGATTAGTCGGTTCTTGCACACAAAATACAAGTCATGTAAACGCACCTTTAGACATTCCAAGACCTTTAATACTGTGGGATCACATTGTTGCCTATCCAATAGTGTGGTGCATCTTTGACAATGCTATATGCGGGAAATAGAATGTTACAGTGGAAGAAACTCATAGAAACTACCAAAAATTATGACTCTACATAGATACACTGTAATGCCTTGTACACACCATGCAATTTCCCATCAGATAGATGGGTCGATAGATAATTCCTTTAAAAAGTTTTTAGCTGCGCTCACACACATCACAACTTCCTATAAAGCAAAAAAACGTTGCATAGTGTGATACCCTTTGACCAAATAAGCACAATACACAGAAGGGGTCTCTTCACCGTGGGGGTTCTCTCTATGAAACAGTCAACCTATAACAACAACCCACAAGTGCGTTCAGACAGGGGGTCCCCCTCCAACAGTCAAAGGGCTCACCAGATTATTGCCACCTCACAGACCAGGTGGATCTAAAGAAATTGTCACACTATAACGGCACTCTTGCTGCAGATAAAGGCTCCACACATCCTCTTCTCATAAAAGCAGATTGAATCCATCAACATGTAAAAAAGCATAAGAACATTCCCATTGTGTGATATAGTTACAAAAGTGCTTCTGCGCAGATAAAAAATTTGCACTTACACCTCCGGGTGTCAGTTCGCACATATAAGGGCTGATGAGCCTTCCAACCGGGCACTGCTGAGGGTTCCTGTGATTCGCTACAGTCTAAATCCCCACTCCCTCCGGTGGCTCCCGCTTCCTCCTAGTTACAAACACCGGCCGTCACTACGCTATGGCTCCGCCCATTATAATAGATAATTCCTGACAGACTCGATCGGATTTCCAATCGTTTTTCTGATCGATTTTCTGATGATTTCTATGCAAATTGATCAGAAAAACAATCGGAAATCAGATCGGACCTGTCAGAAATTACCTATCGACCCATCTATCTGATGGGAAAATTGCATGGTGTGTACCAGGGTTAACAGAACAAAGAGAAGATTGATCACTCTTTTAGTGTTGACCGTAATTTTGATTATGGTTTAAAAGCAAGAAGTTTTGTATCAGGATGATACCATTTATTGGCTAACTTAGAGATAAATAAAAAGTAAGCTTTTGGCTAATAATAAGCCTTCATCGGACTTGGTTCCTGTATATACTGACAAAATTTTAAAATACACAGTTTATATACATACATTGGACATATAGAGGAGAAACATTCTTTTGCAAACATGAATAAATTTAATTAGATGCCTTAATTGCCTCTTCAGGAGTGTTTCACAGGCAATCTAGCTAAATACATAAGATCATCAGTTACCTAAAGATAACATACAACAGACCCTGGGTGATGGGGAGACATCATAAATCCAGAGTTCAAATGTGACTGGGCTGACTACATGCACCATTAGTTCTAAGCTAAAGAGAATTTTGGCATTTAAAGGACCACTATCGCGAAAAATGTAAAATGTAAAATAGATATAATAATATACTAATAAGAAGTACATTTCTTCCTGAGTAAAATGAGCCATAAATTACTTTTCTTCTATGTTGCTGTCACTTACAGTAGATGGTAGAAATCTGACATTACCGACAGGTTTTGGGTTAGTCCATCTCTTCATGGGGGATTCTCAGCATGGCCTTTATTCTTTATAAAGACTCTACCTGAAAAGGATTTATACAAAGATGCTGGCCAGCCTCCCTGGCCATATTTTTGGCACTTGGACAGAGCAACTGCCATTCACTAAGTGCTTTGGAAAATAAAGAAACCCCTGAGAATCCCCTAGGAGGAGATGGGCTACTCCAAAACCTGTCGGTTCTGTCAGATTTCTACTACCTACTGTAAGTGACAGCAACATAGGAGAAAAGTAATTCATGGCTCATTTTACTCAGGAAGAAATGTACTTCTTAGTTGTATGTTATTATATGTATTTTACATTTTACATTTTTCGCGATAGTGGTCCTGCATCCGAGCAACTTTCACCTCCCATTCATTCACCAATAACTTTACCACTACATATCATATTGAAATGTTCTATATCTTGTTTTTTCCGCCACCATTTAGGCTTTCTTTGGGTGGTACATTTTGCTAAAAATTATTTTATTCCAAATCCATTTTAAAAAAATCATTATTTCTCAGTTTTTGGCCATTATAGTTTGAAATTAATACATGCTACCGTAATTAAAACCAATGTATTTTATTTGCCCATTTGTCCCAGTTATTACACCGTTTAAATTATGTCCCTATCACAATTTATGGCGCCAATATTTTATTTGGAAATAAAGGTGCATTTTTTTCAATTTGCGTCCATCACTATTTACAAGCTTATAATTTAAAAAAAATTATATTAAAGTAGATCCGAGATTAACTTTTACTCCTTGCATAATTGTGTTCCTTTCCTATTGTTTATAGGGCATTCCTCAAGCCAACTACTTTTGTGTTTTAATACTCTAATTCCCTATAAACTAAACAAGCCCCGCCCACAGTTTTTCAGAGAGCCTTGGCAGTAGCAAGGGCTCATGGGAGCTCAGTCTGGGCAGGAGGAGGGGGAGGTATTACTAGCCAGAGATTTCAGAGGCAGGGGGGAGGAGGGAGGAGGGGGGATTAGGTTTTTTTCACAGTCTGAGTGCTGATGGTGCAGATAAGCTTGGCTGTGTGTAATGTTTACAAACAACATGGCTGCTGTCATTGTATCACAGGAAGAAATAATCATATTCTATTGAATAGAGTTACTTGTTATAGTTAGTTTTTCATCTCTGATCCGCTTTAAGATCCTTAGGTAACTATTTATGTTGTTTTTTTTAATTGTAATTTTATTTAATTTTTTTTTAAACATTTTATTTGGGTAATTTTTGGTGTGGGAGGTAAACAGCTAATTTTAAATGTAATATAATGTATTTATTTAATAAAAAAAATGTATGTGGGTATAGTTTTACTATTTGGTCACAAGATAGCCACAGTCAAAAAGTCCTGGAAGCGAATGATCTTGCTTCCAGGAAGCATTAGGAGGATGGGAAACTTTTTTTCTCTGCAGAAAGACAGCGTCCTCTTATAAGAGGCCGTCGGTTTTTCTGCGGGGGACCTAGATCAATGAATGGGAACTATTTTGCCATTCATTGATCTTGGGGCTAACGGCAGGCGGCAGGAGCGTGCACGGCGCAGTGGCAGAAGCAGAGTCTATCTGTACGCATATATCTGTCCAGATAGACTTAAGTGGTTAAAACACATCTTACCAGCACATGAAATAATTTATAAAGAGTATTTCAGAAATGCACAGAAAAGTAAAACTGTGGAACACTGGATGCTAAAGTACCATAGTTCCAATGTTGACCTGGGTTTTTAAGTACTTACCAGCGATGTTTTTAAATTCTTAAATATGACTGATTGATTATGCAAGTACTGCATGCTGCTCACATAAAGGCCTCTTGCACACTGCAAATCTGAATCTGAATCGGAGGTAAAAACTGATTAAAAAGCGGAATCTGAATCTGATTTGCTTGCAGTGTGCAAGAGGCCTAAGCAGTAGAACTGCCACTGTATAATCTAACACTTGTAAGTTACAACCCGGCACTGATTTTAATAACCATGACTTCTAAGATCTACTCCAATAACAACATTTTGTTTGTGCAAATAAGAAAGTGTATTACAAACAGTACTCAACCATTTTGAATTTTAAAGCATAATTCTGGTGAATATAAAAAAAACTGTAGTCATGCTAATGAAATGAAGTCATAATGCCCTGGCACATTGTTTTAGTGATTGACTCACCCATGCCGTGTTGGAGTCGAGGTTCGGCACATAAACTTTTTCAGAAAGGGGAGGAGCTACATACCAGTCCAGAACCTAGCTCAAACGGGGCTCTGGTGAGTCTTATTACTAACATGATGTCCAGGGCATTATAACTTTATGTTACCGTAGTACTCATAGGTTTTTGATTTTCACCAGGGGTATGCTTTAACTAAAAAAAAAAAATGATGATAATAAGGGGAAATATAACAACACACACACATATATATCACACAAATCCACGTGGAATAGAATTATTTTTTAAATAAATCAGCGATGATCACACATTTTGCATAATGGTAATTTTGCATCTTAATTTGGAATTGTGATGCAAAATCGTAATGCAAAATTGCAGAAAAATCATAATGAATTTCATTGGGAACTTTTAACCTGGATCTATCATTTTGCAATTATGACAAATTTTGCATACTTTTGCATCGACCTTAGAAGTTAATAGCACAGCCCCCATACATGCTATCATCACCAAAATTGCTATGTATGTTAAGGTACACAGTGGTAATAAGAAAAAAAAAATCAAAAAAAGACCTTGTGGTTTTTGAGAAAGTTGATTTTATAAATTTAAAGGACAGAATGTTTTTTTAAACAGTTTGCTGTAGTACAAACATTTTAAAATAATTTTTCTTTTGCATTTTTAACATCAATTTTCTCAAAAGTTATAAACGCCTTTTTTTTGTACTTGTTCCTCTATTCCCTGCAACATATGTAACATTTTGGGTGATGATCAAATGTATGCTATCAACCGCTAAAGTTGGGGCAACATTATGCAAGATTACAAATGGATCACATGACGTCAATTCAGTGGTGTAACTAGAAATCATGGGGCCCGTCAGCAAATCTTTAATGCACCTCCCCCCCCCCTCAATTTTTACACCCTTTCCCTTGCCTACCCCTGGTGACCCTCACAGCCCGGGGGCCCATCTCACAAGGATCATAAAACTAGTGGGGCCATCATGATCTTCACACCCATAACAAGTGTAGTCCCAGCAACGCCTGATCTGAAGGATGAACCCCTTTATCAGAGGGAGTAGTTGGGGCCCCCTTACAGCTCTGGGCCCACCTGCTGTCGCAGGGGCTGCTCCTCTGTAGTTACACCCCTGCATCAATTGAATTTCAAAATTGTAATTATGTGTGACTGTAATTTGTGACATTTTATCCAAAATTATAATTAGCATAATTATGTATAAATGATTTAGTCAGTGTTTTCCGATTGTAAAATCTTTCCTCTCCCTGATTTACATTCCGACATTTATTACATGGTGACATTTTTACTGCTGGCAGGTGATGTCACTGGAAGGAGATGCTGCTGCTTGCTTTTTTGGCAGTTGGAAACAGCTGTTATTTCCTACAATGCAACAAGGCTCCCGCAGTAGGATGTCAGAACCATGGTCCTGACATCATACTGTGGGAGGGGTTTCACCACAATATCAGCCATACAGAGCCCCTTGATGATCCGTTTGTGAAAAGGAATAGATTTCTCATGTAAAAGGAGGTATCAGCTACTGATTGGGATCAAGTTCAAATCTTGGTTACGGTTTCTCTTTAAATTGTTTGATTACAATACATACATACAGTAAATAGATCAGCTGAACATTTCAAAATCTCACTTTTTTATCGATCTGGAAGTAAGAAAAAAACATATGTCAGAGACAGAAAATAATTATAAATTACAAAACTGTGAAAAGTTTTGTGCCTACTTTCCCACCCTGACCTGTGTTGCATCCCCTTCATGTATTTTTTATATAGATTCTGCCTCCCTCGGGTGTGATCACTGGGTTCATGAATGATCATTCTAGACTCATGCAAATGTTATGCTAATGTTATGCAAAGTTATGCAGCTTGAAAATGGACCAATCAAATGCAGCCTCGAAAGTATTCATATACAGTTTTAAAGAGGAGCTGTCAGCCATACTATCTCAGAAAACACACACACACACACACACACACCCAGTTGGTGCCTAAACTTATCACGCCTAAACTTATCACGCCTAAACTTATCACGCCTAAACTGAGTTTAGGCTTGAAACGGGGCTTTTCACCAGGGTGCTAATTGTTAGCACCGCTTTGTGAATCAAGCCTACACTGTCACCAGCACTCCCTTTAATCATAATACTTCTCACCAAATAGATTGGCTGACCATATAATAGACTGCTGTCACAATTAAGTCACACTGAAGGAAAAAAAAAAGTATGATATAATGAATTGTATGTGTAGTACAGATAATTGATAGAACATTAGTAGCAAAGAAAAGAGTCCAAACTTTATATTTTCAGTTATATAGCTTTATTTATAACATTGCATCATTCTGTCATATTTGAAATTACAAACTGCACTCTGCATTTTAAACTATGAAACAGAGCAGAGCTAATGAACTTTTGAACTCCCCTGCAGTGAAACATTTTCTGAAGTTGCCTGTCACTGTTTCTTTGATGTATAAGAGCTACAGAAAATAGGACTGTTTCTGACCCAAGGTGGGTCTGAGGGTAGGAACACACTAGGCAGAATCGCATATGCAGTTTCCATAGCACATAGTGGAAAACGCATATGCGATTCTGCCTAGTGTGTTCCTTCCCTGAGAGATCAGCTATTTTGCATAGGTAACAACTGAAGTTTCTGAACTCTTCCTGTACTGGAAACAATATGAGATCTATATCTGTGCTACTAATGCTCTATTTCTTAGCTGCACTACACATACAATGCATTATCTCATAAGTTTATTTTCTCTTCAGATTTCCTGTAAGTACAAAGAAAAGCGCTTTGAATAACCTCCAGGTGGCCACATGGATTTTATTCAAAGCCCTTTTCTTTGTACTTAATGTGAGTGCAATTGTATTCAATTTTTACAACATAATAAAAGGTTTTATGCTATATGCGAACCTTTCCAAATTTTACAGATGAAGGAAGTAAAGTGCTTCTTTTGGGAGTAGATGCAAGATACAGGATAGAAATATATGCAGAGTTTTCATACAGTGGCTTGCAAAAGTATTCGGCCGCCTTGAAGTTTTCCACATTTTGTCACATTACTGCCACAAACATGAATCAATTGTACTGGAATTCCACATGAAAGACCAATACAAAGTGGTGTACACGTGAGAAGTGGAACGAAAATCATACAGGGTTCCTGTAACGATTGTGGGATTCTCTCCGTGATCAGCACACAAGACGTGCGCTGACACTACGGAAATCCTCCACAAGCGTATAATTTGCGGAAACCCAGCGGAAGGTGCAATGCACCTGTAGAGGGAAATTCCTGTCGGCAGGTGGAGCTGTGGAGTGCAGAGAAAAAGATCCTCTGCCCTACCACAAACGCCAGACAGGAATTGTACGAAGGGCAGAAACGCAATCGCAAGAGAGGCGATTGAGAATGAGCACAGAGAGAGATTGTATGTGTGTGTACCAAACTAGTCGCCAACCCGCGACGGTGCACACACCACAGCAGATATGAAGTAGGAACGTGATCGCGAGAGGTGCGATCACCAGACGTGACACAAGGCTACAGCAAGGCAGAGCACGAGAGTAGAAAAGGCACAGCAAATCATACAATGAGAAGACAAGGAAAAGAACAAACGCTAACTGAACGCGAACACCGCACTCATTCGCAACAGTGCACGCGTTCATGCGCGGTCCCCGCGTGATAAGCACAACAGGGACAGGCACGCCTAACTAACCACCAACAGACAAACATAAAACAGAGGACACGAGCGCTTGCTAAACGGTTACCTCACCGAGCCTCCAGCAAGCGTTCGTAGCAGACAAGACAGACACACGAAAACAGGAACAAGCGAGAGACAGGATCCACAGCACTAGCGAAAGAGGCTAGTGCGATCCAGGGAGACAGAACAGATGGATCCACAGCACTAGCGCAATGCGAGTGCGATCCAGACAGACAGAACAGAAGGATCCACAGCACTAGTGCAAGGCGAGTGCGATCCAGGAAGACAGAACAGAAGGATCCACAGCACTAGCGCAAGGCGAGTGCGATCCAGGAAGACAGAACAGATGAGATAGCTGGTAGCAACCGCTGCTCCAGCTATACTCCAAGAACAAAGATCAGAACGATTTGCTGTCGTCCACCTTTGGGACAGGACAATCGCAACAGACAAACAAAACAGATATGCAATCCTAACTGCACTAGGGAAACCTGCCTAGTGCAGTCCCAGGAATTACTCTAAGCTAATCTTCAAACAAAGAGCAAGGCTGACACTCCTCCAGGAGTGTTTCACAGGAAGAACCCTTATGACCAGCCAAGGACTCTGGGAAACATAGCTCTTTATATAGCAAGCCTACAAAGGATGTGGCTAGGCAATTTGCATGACAAACGCATGCAAATTCCTCAGCAGCAGCAAGCTGCAGAACTGACAAAAGGTCTCTCTTCCAGAGACCTGCAGAATGCAGACCTGAAAAGTGGTCAAAAGGCTGCCTGCCTGCGCAGGCAGCCGCGCGGATCCTCACAGTTTCAAACATTTTTTTTTACAAATCAATAACTGAAAAGTGAGGTGTGCGTAATTATTCGGCCCCCTTTGATCGAGTGCAGTCAGTTGCCCATAGACATTGCCTGATGAGAGCTAATGACTAAATAGAGTGCACCTGTGTGTAATCTAATGTCAGTACAAATACAGCTGCTCTGTGAGGGCCTCAGGGGTTGTCTAAGAGAATATTGGGAGCAACAACACCGTGAAGTCCAAAGAACACACAAGACAGGTCAGGGATAAAGTTATTGAGAAATTTAAAGCAGGCTTAGGCTACAAAAAGATTTCCAAAGCCTTGAAGCCAATCATTCAGAAATGGAAGGAGTATGGCACAACTGTAAACCTACCAAGACAAGGCCGTCCACCTAAACTCACAGGCCGAACAAGGAGAGCACTGATCAGAAATGCAGTCAAGAAGCCCATGGTGACTCTGGATGAGCTGCAGAGATCTACAGCTCAGGTGGGGGAATCTGTCCATAGGACAACTATTAGTCATGCACTGCACAAAGTTGGCCTTTATGGAAGAGTGGCAAGAAGAAAGCCATTGTTAACAGAAAAGCATAAGAAGTCCCAATTGCAGTTTGCCACAAGCCATGTGGGGGACACAGCAAACATGTGGAAGAAGGTGCTCTGGTCAGATGAGACCAAAATGGAGCTTTTTGGCCAAAATGCAAAACGCTATGTGTGGTGGAAAACTAACACTGCACATCACTCAGAATACACCATCTCCACTGCCAAATGTGGTGGCAGCATCATGCTCTGGGGGTGCTTCTCTTCAGCAGGGACAGGGAAGCTGGTCAGAGTTGATGGGAAGATGGATGGAGCCAAATACAGGGCAATCTTGGAAGAAAACCTCTTGGAGTCTGCAAAAGACTTGAGACTGGGGCGGAGGTTCACCTTCCAGCAGGACAATGACCCTAAACGTAAAGCCAGGACAACAATGGAATGGTTTAAAACAAAACATATTCATGTGTTAGAATGACCAAGTCAAAGTCCAGATCTATATCCAATCGAGAATCTGTGGCAAGATCTGAAAACTGCTGTTCACAAATGCTGTCCATCTAATCTGACTGAGCTGGAGCTGTTTTGCAAAGAAGAATGGGCAAGGATTTCAGTCTCTAGATGTGCAAAGCTGGTAGAGACATACCTTAAAAGATTTGCAGCTGTAATTGCAGCAAAAGGTGGTTCTACAAAGTTTTGACTCGGGGGGCTGAATAATTATGCACACCCCACTTTGCAGTTATTTATTTATAAAAAATGTTTGGAATCATGTATGATTTTCGTTCCACTTCTCACATGTACACCACTTTGTATTGGTCTTTCACATGGAATTCCAATAAAATTGATTCATGTTTGTGGCAGTAATGTGACAAAATGTGGAAGGGGGCCGAATACTTTTGCAAGCCACTGAATATATTTAAAGTGAACCTAAACCAATGAAAGAAAATAAGTTTCACTTACCTGGGGCTTAGACCAGCCCCCCTGCAGCCGTCCTGTGCCCGCGCCAGTCCTCTATGATCCTCCATTCTCCCGCCACGGCTAAATTTCATTTTTCACCAGTGGGAGTCAGTGGGTCACCCTGCGCCCTTCGCCACGCATAGCTTCGCTCTCATTCCCATCTGCAATAGAGTCCTGTGATGCTCGCATTCCTGTCTGCAATAGAGTCCTGCACATGCACAAAACTCTATTGCAGACGGGAATGCAAGCGAAGCTACGCGTGGTGAGGGCCGCACAGGCTCAGTGGCCCACTGACTCCCAGTCGTGGAAAAAGCGAAACTTAGCCGCGGTGGTAGAATGGAGGATCGTAGAGGACCGGCACGGGCACAGGACGGCTGTGGGGGGCAGGTCAAAGCCCCAGATAAGTGAAACTCATTTTCTTTCTTTGTACATATACAGGGTTTAGTTAAAGGGACAGGTCTCTAAAATCACAGGAAGAGGAGCGCACCTCCCTATATGCATATTCTGAAAAATATACACTGAAAAATTCAATTGGTCCTTTTTCAAGCTGCACAACTTTGCATATAATTAACATGACATTTGAATCAAGTTGGAATCACCAGCATCTACAGTAATTACCATCTGTGTGCTTCTTAGATATTCTGTAAATTAACCTGTAATCTTAGTCAAAATCTCTGTTTAATTAACAAAATTAAACTTTCTGTATTTTTTTTTGTATTTACATTCCTGAGTTCATATCTTTCATTCCTAAAAGTTTGTTTTCAATTGTAAAGTCTTTCATTATTATTTTTTTTTATTTCTGCGTTGGATAAATCATCACCAACTAATGGTGCCCATACATGGTACAATAAAAATGTTAGATTTTCACGTTTATTCAACCAAAACAATTGAATCGACCGAAAATCTAAAATATTTTTTTCCAATGAAAAAATAAATAAATCAATGAACGATTATCCTGTTTTTCGTAAAAATCTGATCGGACATGTTGGAAAAATCTTTATAATTGATTATTTCTTCGGGATTTTCTGACAAATCGGACGTTTATGTATGGTACCTTGAAAACAATGCTGGGATTTTTTTTTTATCTAAGGGAATAACACAATTATCTAATTGAAAAAAAAGGAAAAAAATGTACCATGTATATACACCATAAATCAAATCAGGACAACTGACCTATGAAGGTGAACAGCTTTGTGGAGAAGGTTTGTAAAAGCAATCTGTTTAAACTGCTAGATTTCATTGAACACTTTCTGGAGGCTATGTAGAGCTTGTTCTTTGGTGATAGTCTTCCAGCTGTCGGGTAGCCTTGCTGGGTTCACACCATATTTTCTGGCAAACTCTTCATTAAACTGCGCAAAAATGTATCTCCAGTAATCTGAGGACTCGATGCTGGGATCTGGTTGAATTGCCCAATCTGGATAATATGTACGGTAGTCTTTGTAAGGGTGCCAATTCCCCCCGGTGTCCGAATTCCTGAATGATGAATTAGATAAAACAGAGGCACTGCATATATCAGTGGTTAAGGTGCGGTCATCCTCCCATGACCAATTTCCCAGTCCTTCAGGTCTGTGGACAGTAGCAAAGTGTTCCTTATGCTTGTCTCCTCCGGCCTCACAGGGGACCTTACAGAATGGACACTGTTTCTTGCATCCAACCACCTGCCTAAACAACTCATCCTGGGGCTTCACCGTCACCTTGTTTAATACAGAGGTAAAATCCATATCTTGCAACCATAATAGTATATCCTCTTTAACCTGGAGAACAAAACTCTGAATGTCTGATGCAAACTCCTTCACCGAGGATGTGTTCTGAAAAGCAACAACTTTCATTTCGTTTTGAGGAATCACTAGATCTTTATTAAGTGTCTTACACACCCAGTTCAGAAAACCTGAAACAGATGAATGTTTATAATGTTTGCCTTCTTCAAGAACATCTGTAACTTTGCTGATCACCGAAGATAGAATTTTCTCTTGCATGACTTTCAGACTCTTAGGTTTTGCATATTTCTTTTTAATGTAGTTTATTGTCCAATCTGACGTGTATTTCTCATACGAGTGAATATAATTAACATACTTCTGGAATGACATTTCTTCCAGCAGTTCCTTCAACAAAAAACTCTGGAAAAATGTCCTGCTGCTGAATATCTTGTCTGAACCGTTTACTATGTCATTCACTATTTCTTTACCAAGATGCCGGAAAATGTGATCTTTCAACGCTGGCTGTAAACACAGATTGCAAAATTCTTCGGCTTTAGAACGACACATGTCTTTCTTTTGAAACGTGTTGAGAAAGGTTTGCAAATATTGATTTTTTAGGTTCTCCAGGCAGCGTTTTGTGTCATTCTCTGTAATGAAGCTATCATGCATCTTCTGAAACGCTCTTGATGCTCTTCCAAAAATGTGAAGCTTGATGTCCAGCTCAAATTCTGAGGTGAAGTGAAGGTCATTTGACTGGTCAGAAAGCTCTGTATTGATCTTGCGGAGTAACTCCTGGCAGTAGGTGTCATCATAGTCCTCTGCAGTGCTTACCTTCTCCTCAATATATTTGCCACACTTGTCTATAAGAGCTAAAGCAAAATTGTTCAATTTGTCATAAGGCTCTTTTGTAAGTCCTATTTTTTCTTTAAACCATTGAACCCATCCATTCTCTAAATACTTTGCATTAACGTAAGAATTGTGTTGAATACTGGCTTCTAAGTTTTCAACATTCAGTAACTTTTGATTTATAACTGGACCCTTTTTATCCATGTCATTCCTTAATTGCTGTAGTATGGATTTACTGACAATGAGTCTTTGAAATTCCTTCATATGTAGATCAGTCACTGTCTCCTTCCACATTATCTCAAATTCCTTGCGTAACTCATTATTGTTCAGCTTTTGATTCCTCCCTCGGCACCTCCTGAGGAGATCAGTGATTTTGTCTTCAATCAATGTCTGAGAATTGCACTGGATACTTTGAATTTTGATCTTCCCTTTTTGGATAGAAAAGGCTTCATCACACTTGTTAAGAGCATTTCTTTCTAGTTCTTTCCTCAGGAATTCTGTGCTCAAAACAAAATCTTCTTTATATCGTTGTAGATATTGAGCATTGTCAGTTTTATTTTCAAAATATTTTTCTAACAAGTCAGTCATTTTGTTTTTTTCTTTAAGTAGCAAACGACTAAGTTCGTCTCTGAATCCTGAACACAGATCTACATTTAGACTTTCTGCTGACTGATTTTTAATAATTGTCTCTGTGCTGATCAACCAATCATGAACAGTTTTTCGGAACTCCCATCCCCACTGCGAGAATTGTGCAGACAACTTGTTGTAGGCTTGTGCTACTAAACTGTTCCTAAAGCTAAAGAGGAATTTCTCGTGTTTCACAGCGTTCCACAAACTCTTCATCCATTCTATGAAGTCAGGGATGGATAAAGGTTTGTCCACTGAATTTTTGCTTTTCATAAATTCAAGTAAATATTTTTTTAGTTCATGTACCTGTCCACTGTACCCAGAATTCACAGGGGCCATTGGTGGAACCCCAAGCCAGAGTCCAGGAATGTACCAGTTGTCTTTCTCCAGATCGTAGTCCATCACATCATTGAAACCTTTTATTCCCAATTTCTTTTCCATATTTGCTGCTACTTTTGTCATTTTATTTAACTGTTCCAAAAATTTCCTCCTGTCTCTCATGTTCATGTCATGGGCAGACACGTCGCTCACATTTTGGTGCACAAACTGGCAGTTTGGTCTTTTTCCTACTTCTTTCATCCTAAGGAAAGCATGGACTGCAATCTGTAAAATATCCTCCATCTCTGCTTTGTTTTCCATGGCCATGTTAACTATGGTGATATCGCTCAGTCCAATCACTAGTGTGGCCAACTCATTGTCATGTTCATGGCTACCCTCCAGTGAGGCCAGCTCAGGGGCTTTCAGTCCCTCAGTGTCAATTACCATGATGTAATGACAACCCAGAATCTTCCGGAACTCATTTTTTACATTAAGAAGAGTCATGAAGGCCCCTCGCGTGCATCTTCCACTGGCCACCGGGAACTGCAAACCAAACATGGTGTTCAGTAGGGTGGATTTCCCTGTACTCTGCACTCCCAGCACAGTTATTACCCTTATCTTGCATTTCTCCCCTATTTTCTTGTCCAGCTGAGTTAGGACATCTGTTATCCACTGAAGGGGGATGTTAGAAACATCACCATCTATCAGCTCTAATGGGAATCCCTCTAACAAGAGATTAGCAGCAATTCCTGGGAGTCCCGTGAATTGTTTTTTGCTTATAGGTAATTTATTTTTCTTGACCACGGAACATTCAGCTTCATAAAACTGCCCCATCTCACGTAAGAAATGCTCAATTCCTAGAGAACTGTCAGAGATTTTCTGGTCTATTTTTTGAAGAACTTCCTTATCAATGGATTTATTGTTGCATTGATCTTTGTACTCAGCTTGTAATTCAGAAAGATGTTTTCGGGCAATTGAATCCAGCTCAAATTTCATCCATTTCAGAAAATATTGTTTACCAGTCTCATTCAAATCCGTAATTGCACCAATAAAGAGTTTTATACCATTAGGCACTTTGTAGTTATGTTGTTTTTCACATAGTGAAAAATACTTTGTTTTTAGTTCATGTTGATATTGCGTTGTTTCTGTACTTCCTTGGTGGGTCATTCTACAAAGTTCTTTTTCTATTTTTGATATTTGTTTCCATAGATCTCCCTGTAACACCATTGTCTTCTTTTTGTATGCAGCCACATCTTTAATCTCTTTAGTAATCTGGCGGGCACATTCTCGTGCTTTTTGGCATTCAGAAAGTCTCTCATTCATATGGAAGTGAAATCCAGGAATTTTATACTCCAGATCACTCATACTTTTGTTTTTTGTGTCCTTGTTTAGGAGACTTCCAAGGCAGTCTTGCAATTTGCGCACAAATAATGCTTCATTTCTTTCACCTGCATACGTGATCACATTTGATTTTTTTATTTTTAGCAAAGGACTTAAGTCTTGAAGGGCTTTCTGTGTCTGTGTGCTGACATATTTTCCATGTCCTGGGGTGACAATGAAGTAATACTGGGTATCAGTGTTACTGCAGGATGATAACAGTGTGAATTCCCTCTCAGATATGCTCTCTATGAATATAAACACAGCTGGTGAAACCTGAGATAGAAACATGAACTGGTCCCAGTTGGACTCCACGTCTCCACGCAGATTGGTTACCGCGATGGGCTCTGAGAATATATCGGACCTACCACAAGGGAAATACCAGGACATTTCTACAAGGCCATCAGATATTTTTCTTTCTATGTTTCCTCCTTCCATGTTATCATGTATGAAGAAATTGTTATGGAGCTGAGCCGAGTTAAGAACTTGGTTGAGCATTTTAGATTTGGATAATTTGGTCTGCCCCAACCTGACAAAAGAGAATATTGGCATAGGAATATTCACCAGATTATCTTCTCTGAACCCTTTACTGTTAGCTAATGATCCAGGCCTCCATTTTTTCACAATGTCTCTCATTGCCCACAACATAAAGGTGCAGTTTGACCCATCACCAGAAGGAAGCAGCAGTGGGACTGCAAACTGACACATGGCCATTTTGGTGACAATCTCTTGCTGAAGGAAACTGTCTGAACAATGGAGGAGGACACAGAGTATATCCAAGGGGTGGATGGATTTAATTTCACCTTCGGTGGAAAAAGCATTAAAAAGATTATCATCATCAGTAACAGACTGTTTCATGTTTGGTAGAATTTGTCTTGCATCCCTGTTTAAGGCCATGAGTTTCCTTAAGTATTTCCAGGGAAGATCCCCATCACCGCCACATTGCTTATCCTGAAGATCCTTTAAGTTGATGCTCAGCATATTCCTCAAAGTCAGTTTAGAAGTTAGGTGTTGTTCCATCTTCACTCTCTTTACAAGCTTTTTGAACCTTTTTTCTCTATCTGTAAGAAATCAAAATGTACATATTTTTAATTGTATTTCTAAATTTTTACCCTCTGTTTTGTGGGAATTTTACAGTTTTACCTAGTTAACATTAAAATGGAATTACAGTATCCATTGTTTGAGATAGCAGATTATATTTAGTTATTTATTTAACCACTTAAGTACCAGCAGACTCTGCCCCCTTTATGACCAGAGACCTGACACTACTGCCACCCACGTCGCATACCCGGAGCTTCAGGCCATCCACTCTGCCGTCTCTACAATGGCAGATCTCTGTGAGCCGGTCAGGAGCCGCTTTTATTGGCTTCTGACCATGTGATTAATGTAAGCCAATGGGAGTTGTTTACATTGATGACAGAGTCAGGAGCTAATGAAATTGGCTCCTGATCGGCTCACAGGGTTCTGAAGTCATAGAGAAGGCAGGGCGAGTGAGCTGCAGTGGGCAGGCAGTGACAAGATTGGCGGGAGCGATGAAAGCAGTGAGAACGCGTGGTGGTGAGGTGAAATCTACGCCTTGGCAGGTATTAGAGCATCACAACAGGGCATAGATTTCAATCGCCACCATCTGGAAATGGTTAATTGTTATGTATCATAGCTACACTTGTGCTGATGGTTAGAAAATGGTTCATAGTGGGGTCCAGTTTTACTGTTGGTAGATTGTTTAAACTGGATTGATGTCACCAGTTGAGGGATCATTATTGCACATTTACTCGGGCAGCACGGTAGTGCAGTGATTAGCGCTCTTGCCTTGCAACGCTGGGTCCCTGGTTTGAATCCCAGCCAGGTCAACCTCTGAAAGGAGTCTGTATGTTCTCCCCATGTCTGCGTGGGTTTCCTCCCAGATCCCAAAAACATACAGATAAGTTAATTGGCTTCCTACTAAAATTGGCCCTAGACTACGATACATACACTACATGATACATACACTACACGATACATACATAGACATATGACTATGGTAGGGATTAGATTGTGAGCCCCTTTGAGGGACAGTTAGGTGACAATATATACTCTGTACAGCGCTGCGTAGGATGTCAGTGCTCTATAAGTACTAAATAGTAATTACTGTATACACTTATTGTAATACAGAGCACAGTTATCTTCACAGTGGGGTCCTTTATGACCTCAAAACAATTTATGCTTTAAAGTTACATTTGTTTTATTTTATTTACTACGCTGCTTATAGGGTCAGATTTCCAGAAAAGCCATAGAGACCCAGGCCTTGGGTGGCTGGACATAAAAAGGGGTTGTTGCCAATAGAAGAAGAGGCTGCAAATAGAAATGGAAGTCTACAAATAAGTAGCAACAAATGGAAGAGTTGAGTTTCTGCCCAAGGGAGCCGTACACGACAGAGGGGCTGCTGTAAATAGATGTCACACATTGAAGAGGAGGTTGCACATGGAATGGAACAGGGTTGATGTACATGAAAGGCACCCACGGGAAATTTGGCCTAAGGTTTGAAAAAGTATTAATCCAGCCTTGATTGCTTACAGTTTTTGTCATTAATACATTTATTGGCTAGATGTTATTGCAAGACATGTAAAAGCCTATCTACGTTAATTGCTTCTCCCATTTGCCATACCTACTTAACACTAAGGAAGCTCCTTGCTCCCTAACATCCTCCCCAGTTATATTAAAACATTATTATTATTATTAATATTATTGCAACACTGGGTCCCCAGTTCGAATCCCAGCCAGGTCAACACCTGCAAGGAGTTTGTATGTTCTCCCCGTGTCTGTGTGGGTTTCCTCCGGGTACTACAGTTTCCTACAACATCCCAAAAACATACAGATAAGTTAATTGGCTTTCCCCTAAATTGGCCCTAGACTGCAATACAGGCACTATACAATACATACATAGACATAAGACTAGGGGAGGGATTAGATTGTGAGCCCCTCAGAGGGACAGTTAAGTGTCAAGACAATATACTCTTTACAGCGCTGCAGAAGATGTTGGCAGCTTGGCGCTATATAAATACTAAATAATAATAATTTGTATTTACATAGCATCAGCACTAGTTTGTATACTAACCACTTCCATATTACAGGTTTTTTTCCCCTTCAAAAGCTCCATTCATTCGGTAATAACTTTATCGCTAATTGTCACACTGAAATGATCTATATATAATTTTTTGCATGACAAACTAGGCTTTCTTTTGGCAGTACTTTATACTAAGAATTATATTATTTTATATGCATTTGACATGGAAGAAGAAGAAACAAAATTCACCATTTCTCAGCTTTCAGCTATGGTAGTTTAAAAATAAAATGTGCTATTGTAGATAAAACAGACACATTTTATTTGCCCATTTGTCCCAGTTATTACAATGTTTAAATTGTGTCCCTAGTACAATGTACGGCAATAATATTTGATTTAGGGTTAAAGGAGTTAAAAATAATGAAAATGTATTTAATTATTCTATGGTAAGTGTATTATGGTGGATTTTGAAGTAGTTTTACTTTTTGCCCACAAGATGGTGCTATAATAACTCCATTTTCTAAAAATAGAAAACAGAACCAAGTGTTTATATGTGTTTACAGGTGTTTATAATCACGGACGTAGAAGTTGCTAACTAAGTAGTTAATACATTATTATTATTATTATATTTATATATTTATATGGCAACAACACTAGTTTTCCTTTTTTTTTTTTTTTTACCTGTGAAGGCATTCCTAAAGTGGCCTGGAAGTTTATTTTATTAGTATGGATAAGCATCATTTTTTCTCACAGTCATTTTTGCATGAGGATTAGCATTTTTACCTGCCGAAATATTGTACCTAAATTATTATTTAGACACACAATTTTGCAAAAATTCAAATTTCTTGAAAATGTGTTGTCACCCCCATTTTCTTCAATGAATTAGTGGAAATGTGTTTTTCTCTTGCATGCTCATACATTTTCCACATGGGCTCATATGCAATAAACTTTTTCTCCTGAGTTTTATTTTAAGTTTATATTTTCACACCTTGTCATTAAAATGCCCTTTAAACCCCAGCAAGCAGAAAACACTTCAAATAATTATGATAGTGTAACGATCGGTGTAACACAGAGAGGGTCTGATTACCGGTGAACTGCAGTATCACCGAAAATGCAGAATATACCCGATTATTGGTGATCTGCAGTATCACCGATAATCAGATATATACACTAACCTCTGGACACCTGAGTAACGAGTGAGTGTTATGCAACAGAAATACTTTGAGTACACACAGAGGAATGTTCCTTCTGTAGGCCTAGACTCTCCCGGGGGAGGAGCTAGGCTGAAGGTGGGAAGGACAGAGTAGGAGTGACCCCAGAGAGAGGATGTCACTCACAGGTCTGGGAACTGCCTCTGACAGTAAGGCTAGTTCTCGAGGTCGGGCAAGCCAGGTCGTTAACACGCAGACAGATCAAGTACAGATACAGGAGACAGTTACAGAATCCAGTGAACAGGCAGGGTTTGGCAACAGAGTATCAGAATAGCAGGGTACAGAATCAGGAGGCAAATACAGAGTCCAGGAACGAGCAGAGTTTGGCAACAGGAGATTAGAGATAGCAAGGTACAGAATCAGAGTTCAAAGGAATGGTCAGGCAGGCAGAAGGTCATAACAAATAATACAGTTCAATCTCCTAACGCTAAGGTGTGAGATCCTTGGCCGTCAACACCTTTGGAAACTATGCTAGTACACAGATACAGACAAGGTCTGAGTGCTACCACGTAGTGATCGCATGCCAGACACCAGAGAAATGCCCAGCACCCAGTATATATACCCCAGCGCTCTCCAGCGCCACCCCTAAGTGCTGGACCAATGGATGGTGGTGAAAATGTCAGCTGACCGGCTTGGTCAGCTGACTCTTCTCTGGCTGTCATATAAGCTCTGCCTCTCAGCGCGCGCGCGCGTCCTTCTGAACCTGTGTGGACTAGCAGTCCCAGCCACACCAGACATGTTTTGCAATGTACCAGCTGATTCAGGCGCGGGGGCCGCCGCACCGCTCACCAAGCAAGCGGCAGCTTCCCCGCGCCCCTCCATCATGTCAGCGCCAGCACCATGCGCACAATCCGCCGCGTCCAACGCGGACTCCTCCACACTGCCCATGCGGCATGCGGCAGTTTCTCCACGTTGAGTCGCCATGTTGGACGCGGAAACAGCCGCCTCCTTCTGAACACTAGCGCCGGCTTTTCCACGTTTCCTCACAGTACCCCCCCCTGAGGAGCGGACTCCGGACAGCTCCTACCATGCTTCTCAGGATGCAACGCATGGAACTCCTTTCTTAATTTGTCAGCATGCATGCGACCTTCAGGTACCCATGATCTCTTCTCAATACCATATCCCTTCCAGTGAACCAGATACTGTACTGAGTTCTGAACTATGCGTGAATCTAAGATCTTCTCTACTTCGTACTCAGGTTGGTCATCTATCATCACAGGAGGAGGAGGAGTGGGACCCACATGGACTGCTGGCTTAAGCAGGGACACATGGAAGGATCTTACGCCACGCATGCTGTCAGGAAGATCAATGGCATAAGTAACATTGTTGATCTTTCTAGTTACTGAAAATGGACCCACAAACCTGGGCCCCAACTTGGCTGAGGGCTGTTTCAAGATCAAGTGACGTGTGGACACCCAGACTAAGTCTCCTGGTTGGAACTTCCACTCTAAAGGACGTCTTTTGTCAGCTTGACCTTTTTGACTTTGAAATGCCTTCCCCAAATTGTTTTCCACGATCCCCCACATGTCTTTGAATGACCTTTGCCAGGCCTCCAGAGCTGGAAACGGAGTGGAGGCGACTTGCAATGGGGAGAATTTAGGCAACTTCCCAGTCACTATCTGAAATGGACAAAATCCTGATGAGGAACTTTTCAAATTATTGTGTGCAAACTCCGCAAAGGGCAAAAACTTGACCCAATAATTTTGCGCCTCCGCGACGTAACACCTCAAAAACTGCTCCAATGATTGGTTGACTCTTTCCGTCTGACCATTGGTCAGGGGCACAAAATGGGCCATTTTACTAAAGCGGTCGACTACCACCCAGATGACCGACATACCCTCAGACCTGGGAAGCTCACACACAAAATCCATGGACAAGTGGGTCCACGGTTCACTTGGGGCGGGCAAGGGCTGCAATGTTCCTACAGGTGCCAGCCAGGAGTGCTTACTTTTTGCACACACCGCACACTCTCTAACATATTCTTTACAGTCTGTTGCCAGGGACGGCCACCAAGCACACCTGGCAACCAGATCCTGTGTTCTGGAGGCCCCAGGGTGTCCTGCGTTCTTATGTGAGTGACACATCTGTAAAATCTGGAGGCGGAAGGGCAACGGTACAAACATAACCCCCTCGGGCTTCCCCTCCGGAACGTCCTGCTGAAAAGGACCCAAAGTCTCCATCCAGTCCCCCCAATTCTCAGTGGTCGCTAGTACCAGTCTTTGTGGGACAATGGTCTCTGGGGCAGAGGGCTGTGCTGTCTCTGGCTCAAAGCATCTGGACAGGGCATCTGCCTTGATGTTTTTACTACCTGGAGTGTACGTAATTATAAATCTGAACCTCGAGAAGAACAATGACCATCGAGCCTGACGGGGGCTTAGTCTCTTAGCCCCCTCGATGTATTCCAAATTTTTGTGATCAGTGTAAACCGTAATCGTATGTTCTGCTCCTTCCAACCAATGACGCCATTCTTCAAAGGCCAATTTGATGGCCAGGAGCTTTTTGTTGCCTATATCGTAGTTTCTCTCTGCCGGAGAGAACCTACGAGAAAAATAGGCGCATGGGTGCAATCTACCCTGCAACCCTGACCGCTGAGACAGCACAGCCCCTAACCCGACCTCCGAGGCGTCTACCTCAACAATGAAGGGATAGGCGGTGTCAACATGTCTCAGGATGGGTGCGGAACAAAACAAATCTTTCAGAGTGGAGAAAGCATGCAAGGCTTCTGGAGACCAGTGGGTGGTATCTGCCCCCTTTTTTGTGAGACTGGAAAGGGGTGCAATGACAGTGGAGTACCCCTTTATGAACCTTCTATAGTAATTGGCAAAGCCTAAAAATCTTTGAATAGATTTCAAGCCCACAGGTTGAGGCCATTCCAACACAGCCGAGACTTTGGCAGGGTCCATAGACAGGCCTGAGGTGGAAATTATGTACCCTAAAAAAGTAACAGATGTCACCTCGAAGATGCATTTCTCCAATTTAGCATAAAGCGAGTTTAGTCTTAATTTATCCAATACAAATTTAACGTGTGTCCTGTGCTCAGAGAGATTGTTAGAGAAATTAAGTATATCATCCAGATACACCAACACGAATTTGCCCAACACCTCCCTGAATACCTCATTAATTAGTTCTTGGAAGGCGGCCGGGGCGTTACACAGCCCGAAAGGCATCACTAGGTACTCGTAATGCCCGTCGGGCGTGTTGAAGGCCGTCTTCCATTCATCGCCCTTTCTGATCCGTACCAGGTTGTATGCCCCCCGTAAATCCAATTTTGAGAAGATCTTGGCGTCGGTAACCTGTGTGAACAAGTCATCTATCAGGGGCCAGGGGTAGCGATTCTTCACTGTGATTTTATTCAGGCCCCGGTAATCAATACATGGCCGCAGGCCTCCGTCTTTTTTCTTAACAAAAAAGAAGCCTGCACCAGCGGGCGACCGGGAAGGGCGAATGAACCCCTTGGCTAAATTTTTACGAATGTACTCCTGCATGGCCACTTTCTCTGGCCCAGATAAATTGTAGAGATGACCCGTAGGGGGCATACAACCAGATCAGAGATCGATGGGGCAATCAAACGGGCGATGTGGAGGTAACTTATCAGCCGCCTTGGGACAGAACACATCGGAATACTCCGAATATTGTGTTGGTTGGTACCCCCTCCAGCTGAATCCTAGTCTGACCCAGTGTCACCCTCTCTAAACATTGGTGGAAACAGTGTTTTGACCAGCTAGTTAACTGACCAGTGGCCCAATTGATCTGTGGGGAGTGATGGTGCAACCATGGCATGCCCAGGATGACTGTGGAGGTGGTCATGTGTAACACAAAAAACTGCAATTTCTCTTATGTAATACCCCTATAGTGACTTCCACCTCTGGTGTCTGAGACAGCGGATGATTACTTTGCAAGGGGGAATCATCTACTGCCGTAACCTGAACGGGTGGTTTTACCGGGGTGAGCGGAATACCCAATTTCTTTGCAAATTCAAAATCCATAAAATTAGCTGCAGAGCCTGAATCAACAAAAGCCTCAGAGACCTCTGTTTTATCTTTCCATGTAACAGTACAAGGAAGAAGTAACCGTTTATCTTCTAGGGGTAAAAGTCGTGCGCCTAGGGTGTTACCCCCTACAACTCCTAGGCAGTAGCGTTTCCCGACTTGTTAGGGCAATTACGTACTCTATGACCCCCCTCTGCGCAGTAAAGACACAGCTGCTCAGACATCCTACGTCTCCGCTCCACTTGGGATAGTTTCGACCGACCAATCTGCATTGGTTCGGGTGGAGGCGAGACAGGAGGAGGTGGAGTTACTGGAGGCGCAGCGTAGGACACCATTCTTACATGACTACTACCCCGGGTCTGTTTCTGGTAGCGTAGCCTGTGGTCGACTCGAATGGCCGATGAAATGGCCTCATCGACTGTCTTAGGTTCCGGCAGGCTTAGCATGAGATTGGAAACCTCATCTGACAACCCCGATAAGAAGCAATCTAAGAGGGCATAAGTGTCCCACCTCGCTGAAACTGACCACCTCCTAAATTCGGCTGCGTAATCCTCGACCAGACCCTTGCCTTGACGCAAAATCTTGAGCTTCCGCTCAGAAGTCGCAGCGAGGTCTGGGTCGTCGTAAATTACTGCCATGGCTTTAAAAAATTCGTCCACAGAGGTGAGGGCTAAGTCTCCGATGGGCAAACTGTACGCCCACGTCTGAGAATCGCCTGATAACAAAGTCTTAATAAATATAACCCTTTGGGCCTCAGAACCAGAAGATCGGGGTTTCAACTCAAAGTAGGATAACACTCTATTTCTAAAGTTGCGGAAGTCCGATCTGTGACCAGAAAATTTCTCAGGTACAGGTAAACGCATGTCAGAGCTAGGAGAGGATCGCACCTCATTCACTGCTGTCTGGAGGGTTTGTAATGAACCAGACAATGCGTCAATCATAGTCTTGTGACTACCCAGCACTTGGTTGATATTTTCCACCGAAGTGGTAAGTGCGCCCAGACGATCAGTGTGTGCGTCCATTTGCATTTTGGTCTGGCGTTCTGTAATGATCGGTGTAACACAGAGAGGGTCTGATTACCGGTGAACTGCAGTATCGCCGAAAATGCAGAATATACCCGATTATTGGTGATCTGCAGTATCCCCGATAATCAGATATATACACTAACCTCTGGACACCTGAGTAACGAGTGAGTGTTATGCAACAGAAATACTTTGAGTACACACAGAGGAATGTTCCTTCTGTAGGCCTAGACTCTCCCGGGGGAGGAGCTAGGCTGAAGGTGGGAAGGACAGAGTAGGAGTGACCCCAGAGAGAGGATGTCACTCACAGGTCTGGGAACTGCCTCTGAAAGTAAGGCTAGTTCTCGAGGTCGGGCAAGCCAGGTCGTTAACACACAGACAGATCAAGTACAGATACAGGAGACAGTTACAGAATCCAGTGAACAGGCAGGGTTTGGCAACAGAGTATCAGAATAGCAGGGTACAGAATCAGGAGGCAAATACAGAGTCCAGGAACGAGCAGAGTTTGGCAACAGGAGATCAGAGATAGCAAGTTACAGAATCAGAGTTCAAAGGAATGGTCAGGCAGGCAGAAGGTCATAACAAATAATACAGTTCAATCTCCTAACGCTAAGGTGTGAGATCCTTGGCCGTCAACACCTTTGGAAACTATGCTAGTACACAGATACAGACAAGGTCTGAGTGCTACCATGTAGTGATCGCAACGCCAGACACCAGAGAAATGCCCAGCACCCAGTATATATACCCCAGCGCTCTCCAGCGCCACCCCTAAGTGCTGGACCAATGGATGGTGGTGAAAATGTCAGCTGACCGGCTTGGTCAGCTGACTCTTCTCTGGCTGTCATATAAGCTCTGCCTCTCAGCACGCGCGCGCGTCCTTCTGAACCTGTGTGGACTAGCAGTCCCAGCCACACCAGACATGTTTTGCAATGTACCAGCTGATTCAGGCTCGGGGGCCGCCGCACCGCTCACCAAACAAGCAGCGACTTCCCTGCGCCCCTCCATCATGTCAGCGCCAGCACCATGCGCACAATCCGCCGCGTCCAACGCGGACTCCACCGCACTGCCCATGCGGCATGCGGCGGTTTCTCCGCGTTGAGTCGCCATGTTGGACGCGGAAACAGCCGCCTCCTTCTGAACACTAGCGGCGGCTTTTCCGCGTTTCCTCACAGATAGTTGTTTCCTAGTTTGTGGGTGTTTTTTCAATTGCAAAATGCTGAAAAGTTATTTTAAGACAAGACAAAAAAAAAATATATCACTTAGGAGAAAACTTAGGAGAAAAAGTGAATTGCACATGGGCCATATTATCTGTGTGAAAATAAGTTTTCCTATGTCCGTTGTAGAGATGATCAATAATATGCAAATTCTTCTGCATTTATGCAAATTCATGTACATTTTTATGCAAATAAATGCAGCTTGAAAATGGACCAATCAATTTAAACTTGGGTTGGCCTTGATTGGTCCATTTTCAAGCTGCATATATTTGCATAAAATGTACATAAATTTGTATAGGCAGCTCCTTCAAATCAATTCAAAGGTCATCCCTGCTGTCTGGCCATTTTGTTGCTTTTGAGACCCAAATTCTTCTGTAAAATAGAAATTAACATCAAGTAACCTGAACCATCTGAACCAGGGCTGTCAAACTGGCGCCCGCAGGTCAGATGTTTGCATGAGCTCACCAAAATTGGACAGTTGAAGACTAAAAAAAGTTGCCTGGTCTGATGAGTCTCGATAGAGTGAGATTTTGGTGTAAACAGAATGAGAACATGAATCCATCATGCCTTGTTACCACTGTGCAGGCTGGTGGTGGTGTAATGGTGTGGGGGATGTTTTTTTGGCACGCTTTAGTTCCCTTAGTGCCAATTGGGCATCATTTAAATGCCACGGGCAACCTGAGCATTGTTTCTGACCATGACCATCCCTCTATGACCACCATGTACCCATCCTATGATGGCTACTTCCAGCAGGATAATGCACCATGTCACAAAGCTATTATTATTTGAAATTGGTTTCTTGAACATGACAATGAGTTCACTGTACTAAAATGGCCCCCACAGTCACCAGATCTCAACCCAATAGAGCATCTTTGGGATGTGATGGAACGGAAGCTTCTTGCCCTGGATGTGCATCCCACAAATCACCATCAACTGCAAGATGCTATCCTATCCATATGGGCCAACATTTCTAAAGAATGCTTTCAGCACCTTGTTGAATCAATGCCACGTAGAATTAAGGCAGTTCTGAAGGCGAAAGGGGGTCAAACACCATATTAGTATGGTGTTCCTAATAATCCTTTAGGTGAGCGAGTGTATACAGAAAGAATATATATATATATATATATATATATATATATATATATATATACACCGAATAAATAATGTATACTGTAGCAGTGTTAAAAGAAGCAATTTGATTAATTACTTTATATTCAGTAAAGGTCCTCTTGAACTGATTTTACCTTTTATACTGGAGGCATCCTCAATGGGTTGTGCTACATCACTAGGTAACATGTCATCTGAAAACATAGAGGGAATTTTTAAGTTCATTATAAGTATGGTATTATAGAAGATATTATATCATAGGCATGTGGACACAAATCTGTGAATTGTGTGCTCAGAATTAAGTGTGACCTCGTTGTGTGACTGAGAGGGAGCCTATGTTATTTAAAGACCAACAAGGGAGCCAGCAAAGTCTGATTATACATATCAGATATACACAGGAGTGAGGGGAGGATGGAGGGTAAAGTCTTAATATGTGGACAAGTTAGGATAAATAGACAGTGGGAGCCTAGCATTATAGGGGATGAAGAGGTGACAGTGTAAAGAGTAAGAGAAGTAGTTTAACTTTCATTTAGCCCAATAAAGGAACATTATCAAACCGTGAGCCTGATTCACAAAGCAGTGCAAACTGTTTGCACGCCAGTGAAAAGCCGTTTATCACGCCTAAACTCAGCTTAGGCGTGATAAGAAGAAACTTGCGCGAAATTCCCGCGTGCAAAACCTTGCGATGCTCCCATTAAACCCTATGGGCGCTGCGCGCGGAATTGCGTGATTGCTGACTTTGCGCGCGATCACCAGCACAAAGCGGTGCTAACTCAGCGATGCAGAGGTTATCACGCCTAAAGTCTTTTAGGCGTGATAACTTGGTTATCACCGCTTTGTGAATCAGGCCCCAACTGTTCTAAAATGACAATGTACAAATAATGTCTAAGCAGCTGTGTAAACATTGTCCTACTTTTCATGTTAAATATCAGAGGAAAAAGCTTTACTTTATTGTGTGTAGGATTTAGCTCTATTGGAACAAATCATTCTCAAAAGGGGTGTCTGCTTCAGTGCACAGCCAGTGTTTTTTTTTCCCTTTTTTTTACATATCAGACTACAGAGTATTTTTCTCTGAAAGCAAAACAAATTTAAAAAAATAAAAAATGAAAAGCTGTGGTGTCACAGACAATTACAAATGTTTATAACAAGTTACATTTCCTCTGCTCTCTTCAGTCAGAGACACAGGACAAAGGATACAGGCAGCTGCAGCTGCTGAGAGCTTTCTCTCACACACAGGGTTAACTGATACACTGTGAGGGAATTTCCAATCCCCTCATGGTTTACTCAGATTTGAGCATACTTGCCATCAGTTAAGAGTGAAAAGAATTTGAAACAGGAAACAAAAGAGATAGGCAAGTCAAATGTATACATCATTATTTACCAGCACTTCAGGAATTCTCTCAATCCCAGGTAAAAAAAAACATGTTAATTGATAATGTTCCTTTAAATGTAACAAAAATTGTAAAATGTGGTCATAAAACTAAAAAAAGTGCATGGAAACCAACGCTAGGAGCCTTGCAAATAAAATACAGAAGATAAACTATGCTTTACCTTTTGGGCCCTTACCTGATTGAGTTTAACCACCCTGACTTAGGTCCTCTCTGCATCTCCTTGTTCCACTGCCAGGCCCCCCATTCCAGTGTCTGACTTAAATGACAAAGCCTTTTGGTCTCCTCGTAAGGCTATGGAAGTACTCAAGTCTCTGGGACTTTTGAAGATCTGCGGCTCCATACTGCTGAAGAGCGAGTGCAGACTTGTGTATGTGCAGTACAGAGCTGCTTGTGTTTGGAAGTACTTGGAGACCCAAATATGTCCATAGCCTACCAAGAAGATCCAAAGACACAGATGAAGGGACATTTGAACAAAGGTCCAGTGGTGGAATGAGGGGACACAGAGAAGACCGGGAAGTCCCTAAGGTACCCAGAGCCTTCCCTCTTCTTTGATGAATATGTAACACTTTTTCATTCTGGTGGTTACAGATATCCATTAAAGGCAAAGTTGTGGATGTCAGGGTAGCAAGGAGAAAACCACTGCTCTCCCACAAAAATATTCTTAACTATCTACAATTTGTTTAATATGTGGGCAAACCAGAAGAATACTGGAACATTGTTTTGTGGATAGATTAAGCTTAAATAGAAACTTTTGGTTTTAATGAGAAATGTCACATTTGGAGAATAAAAACCACTGCGCCCCAACATAAGAACCATACCACATCTGTGAAACATGGTGAATGGATTATTCTGGTTTGGGTCTGTTTTTGCTGCATCTAGGCCTGGATGGCACAACATCAATAATTGATGAAACAATGAATTTTGAACTATACCAGAGAATTCTAAAGAAAAATGTCAAGACATCTGTCTTTGAACCAAATTTTGAGACTGTGGGCCATGCAGCAATTGAATGTCTTTAAAGCGGATCTCCAGAATAAATTATAAAATCCTGCAGCCTCCTAGTAAAAAAACGTTATAGTTACTTGAGGATCCTTGTCGTGTACAGCTTCCTGAAGACCCCGTATCACTTGACTTCTGGCGCCTAGCCCCGCCTCCCCTCTCTCCCCAGAGAAAAAACCCAAGCTATTTACTGCAGTAAATAGCTTGACATTTTTCTCTGGGGAGAGAGGGGAGGTGGGGACAGGTGCCGGAAGTCAAGTGATGCGGGGCCTTTGGGATGGCTTCACAGGACAAGGGTTCTCAGGTAACTATAACGTTTTTTTGCTAGGAGGCTGCAGGATTTTTAAAATTACTCTGAAGATCTCCTTTAAAGATAGAAGTCATTCTACTAAAGAATACATATTTGAGAATAAAGTGAATGTTCTGGGGTTTTGATGTGCAGGACTGGTCAACAACTACCACAGACATTTAATTGTAGTAATTACTGTATGAAAGGGTTTCCCTAGAAACTGAGAGGAAAACGCATCTATTTTTACCACATGTAGATATGCTGTTAGATCATTTTCAATAAATGTATGGCCAAGCAGAATCATTTCTGATATGTTTGTTTGACTAGGCTTTCTTAATCTAAATTTGGGACTTTGCGTGAAAATCAGATTTTAGGTCACATTCATTAAAATAAAAAACATTTTTAGATGGTTCACAAACACTCAAGGGCCAGCAGATATTTTTGTTTTTTCAGGATGAAAATATATTACCAAGAACTGGAATCCAAACCAAGCACCTTGAGCAGAAAACATTTTTCCACTAACAGTAGGACTTTGGCCAAAGCGAAGCACCCACATCAAATGCACCAGAGTGACCGGCAGGACCGGGCCGAGGCATAGGTTGGAGAGGCTCCAGCCTCAGGGCGCAGTGTAGGAGGGGGCGCACAATTCATTCAGCTGTCATTCCTAATTGTGTATTAAGCAGAAAGAAATAAGAAAAGGAGATACATGGAAGTGACTACAAGCCAGATAACTAGAGATTAAGGTGTTGGGGGCCCTGGGGTGCCTCTTAGTCTAATAGCAATCAGTGTGTCACAGCTGAGGTGGGAGGGATGGAGGGGCGCACTTTGGTGTCTCAGCCTTGGGTGCTGGAGGACCTTGTCCCGGCTCTGGTGACCGGGTTCAGGAAGTACTGTAGAGGGTGTGTTGAGCAGTGACAGAATGCACTTGGAGCTGTCTCCCTAAAATCTTAGTCATCCTCTGAGAGGAGGCAGAAGGCTGTTAAGGTGGCCACTGATGATACAATTTGCATTACAATCAATTACGAATGATTCTTCTTATGAACGATAATTAATGATCATTTGGGACCACTAATGGACAAAAATCTCCTAGCTAATCCAATCAGACTGACAGGATCGAACCAAAATTTGTATCAATTTCATTAATCTGATCGGATTGGTTAGAAGATTTTTGTCCATTAGCAATCATTTACAAACGTTCATAAAAAGAATCGTTCGTGATCATTCATTCAGCAAATTGTATCATTAGTGGCCACTAAGAGGGATACTGCTTAAAATTAAGCATGCTTCAGATTAGAGGCATAAGACTACGAGGAGGAGGGTGGGGCAAGAAAGAGGCTATGCCAGGACTTGCCTCCCTGTGCAGCAGCTGTAGAGTTTGTTTATGTGTATGAATGCGTGGAATATTTTCCAGCAGTGTACACAGAGAGATTATTTCACTTTTTTTTCAATATATCTATATTTCAATTCCAGTGGACCACAAACTTATATACACTTAAAGAGGAACTCCAGTGAAAATAATGTTATAAAATTTTGTCAGTGTTTGCTAATTGTAAAATCTTTCCTCTCCCTGATTTACATTCATTTATTACATGGTGACATTTTTACTGCTGGCAGGTGATGTCAGTGGAAGGAGATTCTGCTTGCTTTGTTTGGTAGTTGGAAACAGCTGTAAACAGCTGTTATTTCCCACAATGCAGCAAGGCTCACAGACAGGAAACTGTCAGGACCAAGGTCCTGACCTCACACTGTGGGAGGGGTTTCACCACAATATCAGCCCCCTGATGATCCGTTTGTGGAAAAGATTTCTCATGGAAAAGGGGGTAGCAGCTACTGATTGGGATACAGTCCAATTCTTGGTTACGGTATCTCTTTAACTATGCCATTTAATAGCTTAGCAAATTCCAGAAAAAGCAAGGCAAGCTCTTAGAAAAAGTGTGAACTGCCACAAAATTGCAAAAAAATAAAAATAAATAATTCAAATTTCCAGTGCTTTAGTTTTATTCCATATAAAACAGAAGTTTGCCTTCTTAAAGGAAGCCAAAGATGAGCAATACTTACCGCTTTATACATACCTGGGACTTCCTCAAGCCCCATGCACACTGCTCACCCGCCGTCCTCCGCTGCCTGCAGCTCCGGTATTGGGTCCTGTTAGTTCGACAAGTTGCAGTCAGTGCACTCTTTGCATATTCCTCCAGTGGCCTCTGGAGAGATACGTAAAGAGCGCACCTCCTTTTGTGCAGATGGCCGTGACTGGTCGAACTAATGGGACCCAATTCCGGAGCTGCGGAGGACGGCAGGGTGGGAGCGATCTGCGCACATGGGGCTGGAGGAAGCCTCAGGTATGTGTAAAACGGTAAGTATTTTTCATCTCTGGTACATTTTAAAGACGTTATCAAGCAAATTGTGCTTCCCCATGATATACTTACCCAGGGCTTCCTCCAGCCCCTATCACCTGACATGTCCCTTGCAGCATCTCTGCTCGCAGCCGCTGGCCCGGGGTCCCCGTCAGTGTAGAGGCCGACCTCCTCTACTGCACCTGCGCAAGCCCCGCTGTCAGTCAAGTCCACATTGTGCGCGGTGTACTGAGCAGTAGTGATGCGCCTGCGCAGTACACAGCGGACAACGTGCACTTGATTGACAGCGGGGCTTGCACAGGCGCAGTAAGGATGACCTCGAGGTCGGCCTCTGCACTGGTGGGGACCCCGGGCTGGCGGCTGCAAGTGGAGATGCTGCGAGGGACATGTCGGCTGCAAGGGGCTGAAGGAAGCCCCTGGTAAGTATATCATGGGGCAGCACATTTTGCTTGATAACTCCTTTAACACAGAAGTTATTTACGATTTTTACGGTTGGAGTGAGCATATGATGTCTCCCACAATGCATCACTGCTGAGCAGTGGCAAAGCTAGAGATTATGGGGCCCCATATCAGAACTTTCATGGAGCCATCAGATGCAGGCAGTGGAGCAATAATGCCATCTGCCCCTTCCATATGGATATGAGTTAATTGGGCAATTTGCATTCTCATGCTATTGTATGTATATAGTATATATGCAATGTATATAGTCCATGGGCACTGAGACAAAGTGAGAGAGGAGGAAAACAAGAAAGTTAATAGTGAATACATCAAGTACCACCTGGGGCCCCTCTGCATAGGCAAACGCAGAGGGTGATTACAACTGCCCAGAATCCCCCCTCAGACCAGGGCCAGTGCAGTGTCTGGGGAAAGGCACAGGTTGACACACCAGAATATCTGCAGGCATCCTGATGCTCACAGCACCGCCCCCTTTCTTTCCCTGCTACTGTGGATTTGGATGAAGCAGCAGCGTGTGTACAGAGCATGGAGCAACAGTGTGTGTACAGAGCATGGAGCAGCAGTGTGTGTACAGAGCATGAAGCAGCAGCGTGTGTACAGAGCATGAAGCAGCAGCGTGTGTAGAGAGCATGGAGCAGCAGCGTGTGTACAGAGCATGGAGCAGCAGTGTGTGTACAGAGCATGGAGCACCAGTGTGTGTACAGAGCATGGGGCAGCAGTGTGTGTACAGAGCATGGAGCAGCAGTGTGTGTACAGAGCATGAAGCAGCAGAGTGTGTGCAGAGCATGGAGAAGCAGCGTGTGTACAGAGCATGGAGCAGCAGCGTGTGTACAGAGCATGGAGTAGCAGCGTGTGTACAGAGCATGGAGCAACAGTGTGTGTACAGAGCATGGAGAAGCAGTGTGTGTACAGAGTATGGAGAAGCAGCCTGTGTACAGAGCATGGAGAAGCAGCGTGTGTACAGAGCATGAAGCAGCAGTGTGTGTACAGAGCATGGAGCAGCAGCGTGTGTACAGAGCATGGAGCAGCAGCGTGTGTACAGAGCATGGAGAAGCAGCGTGTGTACAGAGTATGGAGCAGCAGCGTGTGTACAGAACATGGAGCAGCAGCGTGTGTACAGAGCATGGAGCAGCAGTGTGTGTACAGAGCATGGAGCAGTAGCGTGTGTACAGAGCATGGAGAAGCAGCGTGTGTACACAGCATGGGGCAGCTCTGGGGAACTTAACAGAGCCAGGTATGAGCACATGTGCCTTGCTGTGTGAGAGCTTCACTTGCCCCTTCATTACCAATGTCGGCTGTCGGACGGGTGGGAAACAGCATTGTGTGTACCCAGCATGATTTCCTACCAAAGTATTATACTGTATTGTGTGTGGCTGAGGGAGACCTTTCAGGAATCCTCCCCCTGAAAATCCTGGGTTCTAGGGACCCATAGCTCTGTTCTAGGGACCCATAGCTGTTGCTCTGGCTGCTATGTCTATTGCTACGCCCCTGCAGCTGAAAATGCAAATCATCCCTTTATCTCCCTGAAAACTAAACACACCTCCAGAATGGCTGGAAAGCAATGATGTGTTAGCTTAATTGTACATAGTCACAATAATCCAACATGCATACAGATGCACACTCCAAATTAAATAATCGCAAATACCTTCTGTTTAAAAAAAACAAACTTCTGTTTTGCATAACGTTTTAATGAGAGGTTTTTGGTCCTCTGTAGTCCCTTACACACTCCTAGGAGTTTTGGTTCACCATGAGCTTGCTGGGTAATCTGTGGTTCCATATAAATGTACTTGTTATATGTGAATTTCCTGCATGAGCAGCATATTGCACGCGTCGGTATGTGTGTGTGTGGTAATGGTGTGGATGACACAGATTGCTTTGCTTGGCAGTCCAAAAGGTTAGAAATGATCATCATAATACTAATATAACTTCCACTACCAATAACAACATTCTGCCAGAATAATTCTTAGGGAAGTATTCTCCTGCCACCTAGAGGCTGAAATAAATTCTTGCAGCGTTCAGCTCAAGTACTTTTTAGTTTTGTTTTATTATTTATTATTATTATTATTTATTGTATTTATAAAGCGCCAACATATTACGCAGCGCTGAACATTAATTTAGGTTACAGACAATATTTAGGGGTGACATACAGCAATATGACAATACAGGAATACAAGAAAACCAGATCACACACCATAGTATGAGTACCAGGTAATGCTTAGTCAGTCACTGGATGGAGCATGGAGATTAGGCAAGTTAGGTTCACTCAGATGCATAGCATGGCTGCACAGCAATGGAGGTGCAAGATCAGGTAGGACACAAAAGGAGGAGGACCTTGCCCAAAGGCTTACAATCTAGAGGGAGAGGTAAGGACACGAATGGTAGGGGACCAGAGTTCAGCTGTAGGTTTAGAGCACTTGTGAGGGGTGGTAGGCCAGAGTGAAAAGGTGAGTTTTGAGGGCTTTCTTGAAGATGTTGAAGGAGGGGGCTGCCCTAATGGGTGGAGGTAGGGAGTTCCATAGTGTTGGAGCAGCTCTTGAGAAGTCCTGGAGGCGTGCATGGGACTGGGTGATTCGGGGGGGCGGTTAGGCGAAGTTCATTGGAAGAGCGGAGTGAGCGGCTAGGTGTGTACCTCTGAGTAAGATCGGAAATGTAGGTTGGACAGGTTTTGTGGACAGATTTGTAGGTCAGACACAGTATCTTGAATCTGATTCTGGACTGGATAGGAAGCCAGTGGAGGGATTCTAGGAGGGGATCCGCCGTGGTGGAGCGATGGGAGCAGTGGATAATTCTGGCTGCCGCATTCATGATGGACTGCAGTGGGGCTGTTCGGGTCATAGGGAGACCAGACAGCAGGGCATTTCAGTAGTCAAGGCGGGAAATTATGAGGGCATGGATGAGGAGTTTGGTGGTGGCAGAGGTCAGGAAAGGGCGAATCTTACAGATGTTACGAAGGTGGAAGTTGCAGGACTTTGTGAGGTTTTGGATGTGGGAAGTGAAGGAGAGTGCGGAGTCCAGGGTGACACCCAGACAGCGGGCTTGAGAGGTAGGGCGAATGGTAGTGTGGTTAACAGTGACATGCACATCTGGGAGGTTCGTGGATGGCCGGGGTGGGAAGATCATAAATTCCGTTTTGTCTAGATTTAGTTTCAGGAACCTAGCGGACATCCAGGAGGAGATGGCTGATAGGCAGGAGGAGACCTTGTCCATGGTAGTGGTGGATATGTCAGGGGTGTGGAGGTAGATCTGGGTGTCATCTGCATACAGATGATAGTTAAAACCCATGGAGGAGATGTTTTGCTGCGATCTGATGCTTGAAATAACACCAAGCCCCCAATTTATATTACACTGTAAATTTTTATTGTGTTTTAAATGTTTATTTTAATTTATAATTTATTTTACTTATTTACGGTAGTTGATTTTCATATAATAGAATCTGTTCTTTTTAGAAAAAAATGCTCTCTGCCCATTCATTTCTCATTAACTTGCATAGACGAATATTTACGGCCCTGGAGCATCAAGTGGTAGAGGTATTTTTTTCTTTTTTTTAAAAGGTCAGGTTTGCATTATGTGTTGTTGCTGAGCTCATACTGTAGGACATCCAGATCCCTTTCCTTTAAGCATATACCTATGTAAAACTTTTTCCACTGAAGCATAATAGGGCATGCATGCGTTCTTTTACCCACATTCATACCGCTTACATTTTTGAGTTAAGATATAGGGACATTTTAAGACACGACCCTGCCACACCTCTAATCAAGCTCAGCCACACCCCTAGTCATGCATATCACAAATAATTGATAAGCAAAAGATCTTATCTTCCAGACCCCACTGGTTATTTCTATCATCATTCATTTTATTTCAAGATAATATTTCATAGTACGAAATATATTGATTTAAAGGATAAGAACAAAGCTTAGAGTCAATTTAAAACATTTTAAGGAGAAAAAAAATAAAAATATAAATAAAAAAAATTGTACAGGATGTACAGGTCCTTCTCAAAAAATTAGCATATTGTGCTAAAGTTCATTATTTTCTGTAATGTACAGATAAACATTAGACTTTCATATATTTTAGGTTCATTACACACAACTGAAGTAGTTCAAGCCTTTTATTGTTTTAATATTGATGATTTTGGCATACAGCTTATGAAAACCCAAAATTCCTATCTCAAAAAATTAGCATATTTCATCCGACTAATAAAAGAAAGGTTTTTTTAAAACAAAAAAAGTAATCCTTCAAATAATTATGTTCAGTTATGCACTCAATACTTGGTCGGGAATCCTTTTGCAGAAATGACTGCTTCAATGCGGCGTGGTATGGAGGCAATCAGCCTGTGGCACTGCTCAGGTGTTATGGAGCCCCAGGATGCTTCGATAGCGGCTCCAGAGTGTTGGGTCTCTCAACTTTTTCTTCACAATATCCCACAGATTCTCTATGGGGTTCAGGTCAGGAGAGTTGGCAGGCCAATTGAGCACAGTAATACCATGGTCAGTAAACCATTTACCAGTGGTTTTGGCACTGTGAGCAGGTGCCAGGTCGTGCTGAAAAATGAAATCTTCATCTCCATAAAGCTTTTCAGCAGATGGAAGCATGAAGTGTTCCAAAATCTCCTGATAGCTAGCTGCATTGACCCTGCCCTTGATAAAACACAGTGGACCAACACCAGCAGCTGACATGGCACCCCAGACCATCACTGACTGTGGGTACTTGACACTGGACTTCAGGCATTTTGGCATTTCCCTCTCCCCAGTCTTCCTCCAGACTCTGGCACCTTGATTTCCGAATGACATACAAAAGTTGCTTTCATCCGAAAAAAAGTACTTTGGACCACTGAGCAACAGTCCAGTGCTGCTTCTCTGTAGCCCAGGTCAGGCGCTTCTGCCGCTGTTTCTCGTTCAAAAGTGGCTTGACCTGGGGAATGCGGCACCTGTAACCATATCCTGCACACGCCTGTACACGGTGGCTCTGGATGTTTCTACTCCAGACTCAGTCCACTGCTTCCGCAGGTCCCCCAAGGTCTGGAATTGGTCCTTCTCCACAATCTTCCTCAGGGTCCAGTCACCTCTTCTCGTTGTGCAGCGTTTTCTGCCACACTTTCTCCTTCCCACAGACTTCCCACTGAGGTGCCTTAATACAGCACTCTGGGAATAGCCTATTTGTTCAGAAATTTCTTTCTGTGTCTTACCCTCTTGCTTGAGGGTGTCAGTGATAGCCTTCTGGACAGCAGTCAAGTCGGCAGTCTTACCCATGATTGCGATTTTGAGTAATGAACCAGGCTGGGAGTTTTTAAAAGCCTCAGGAATCTTTTGCAGTTGTTTAGAATTTATTAGTTGATTCAGATGATTAGGTTAATAGCTCGTTTAGAGACCCTTTTCATGATACGCTAAATTTTTGAGATAGGAATTTTGGGTTTTCATGAGCTGTATGCCAAAATCATCAATATTAAAACAATAAAAGGCTTGAACTACTTCAGTTGTGTGCAATGAATCTAAGATATATGAAAGTTTAATGTTTATCAGTACATTACAGAAAATAATGAACTTTATCACAATATGCTAATTTTTTGAGAAGGACCTGTATGTGTGTATGTATGTATGTGCCGCGATCACTCGAAAACGGCTTGACCGATTTGAACGAAACTTGGTATACAAATCCCTTACTACCTGGGATGATATGTTCTGGGGGTCTCGTGGCCCCCCTGCACACCTGGGTGGAGCTACAAACAGCTAATCAGATTTCACCCATTCATGTCAATGGAAAAAATGTAAAAAGCTGCCATTCTTACAGTAATCAAGCCAGAGTTCCCACACTTGGCACAGTTGGTCACTTGGTGACTGAGGATACAAATCCAGGAAAAGTGGGCAGAGCATTAAACTGCCAATCAAATTTCAGCCGTTCATTTTCAATGGGAAAATGTAAACTGCAGCCAATCTTAGACTGTTAATCACAGGGTTTTCAAACTTGGTATACTTGGTCACTGGGTAAATTAGGTTAATATTCAGGAAAGCAGGTGGAGCTTACAACAGCCAATCAAAATTCACCTATTGATTTTCAAGGGGAATATTTAAACTGCTTCCGTTTTTACACTGTTAATGGCAGAGGCTTCAAACTTGCTACAGTCATTCATTGGGTGACTGGGGTCCAAATTCACTAAAGGGGTGGGGCCACCAACAGCCAATCAGATTTTCTTGGTGGATAAACTGCTTCCATTCACACATTTTTGATGCCAGGAACCTGACAGCTGACAAACTTGGTCATTGAATGACTGTGTGTTTCAAGGTTACAAAAAGTGGGTGGAGCCAAAAACACATTTCACTGGGAAAATATAAACTGCAGCCATTCTTACACGGTTAATGGCAGGGTTCTCAAACTTTGCCCAGTTGGTCACTGGGTGACTGGGATTAATAATGAGGAAAATGGGTGGAGCCTACAACAGCCAATCAAAATCCTCCTGTTGATTTTCAAGGGGAATATTTAAATTCCTGCCATTCTTACACTGTTAATAGCAGATGCCTCAAACTTGGTACAGTTGGTCAGTGGGTAACTGGGGGTTCAAATTCATAAAGGGGGCGAAGCCACAAACAGACAATCAGAGTTGTTTAATTTCAATGGAAAGATTCAAATTATTGATACCAAGTACCCCAAAGCTCATAAACTTGGTAATTGAGTGACTGTATGTCAAGGTTAGAAAAAGTGGGTGGCACCAACAACTTAATTTTTTACATGGGAAAATATAAACTGCAATCATTCTTACAGTGTTAATGGCAGGGTTCCCAAACTTGACACAGTTGGCCACTAGGTGACTGGGATTAATATTCAGAAATGTGGGTGGAGCCTACAGCAGACAATCAAAATTCACCTATAGATTTTCAAGGTAAATATTTATGTTGCTGTCATTCTTACAATGTTAACGGCAAAGGCCTCAAACCTGCTACAGTCGGTTATTATGTGACTGGGGTTCAAATTTACTAAAGGGGCCACAAACAGCTAATCATATTTGTTAGATTAATTTCAGCCATTCTGTTATTGGCAGGGTTCTCAAACTTGACACAGTTGGTCACTGGGCAACTGGGATTAATATTCAGAAAAGTGGGTGGAGCCTACAACAGCCAATCAAAATTCACCTATAGATTTTCAAGGTAAATATTTACGTTGCTGTCATTCTTACAATGTTAACGGCAAAGGCCTCAAACCTGCTACAGTCGGTTATTATGTGACTGGGGTTCAAATTCACTAAAGGGGTGGAGCCACAAACAGCCAATCAGATTTATTTGCTGGATAAACGGCTTCCATTCACACAATTTTGATGCCAGGAACCCGAAAGCTCACAAACTTGGTCACTGAGTGACTGTGTGCCAAGGTTAGAAAAAGTGGGTGGAGTCAAATACAAATTTCACTGGGAAAATGTAAACTGCAGCCCTTCTTCGCTGTTAATGGCAGGGTTCTTAAACTTTGCACAGTTGGTTACTGGGATTCATATTCAGAAAAGTGGGTGGGGCCTAAAAAAGCCAATCAAAATTTTCCTATTGATTTTCAAAGTGAATATTCAAATTGCTGACATTCTTGCACTGTTAATGGCACAAGCCTCATACCTAATACAGTCAGTCATTGGGTCACTGGGGTCCAAATTCACTAAAGGGGGTGGAGCCACAAACAGCCAATCAGTTTTGTTAGATTGATTTCAGGCATTCTATTATTGGCAGGGTTCTCAAACTTGACACAGATGGTCACTGGATGACTGGGATTAATAATCAGGAAAGTGGGTGGAGCCTACAACAGCAAATCAAAATTCACTGATTGATTTTCAAGGGGAATATTTACATTGCTGCCATTCTTACACACTTAATAACAGAGGCCTCAAATCTGGTACAGTCAGTCACTGGCAGACTGGGGTTTAAATTCTGAAAAGGGGGCGGGCCACAAACAATCAGATTTGTTTAATTTCTATGGGAAATTGCATCTTATTGATGCCAAGGACCGCAAAGCTCATAAACTTGGTCATTGAGTGACTGTATGTTTTGGCGGAGCCAAAAAACAACTAACTTTTTAAATTTGAAAATTTAAACTTCAGCCATTCTTAGATTGTTAATGGCAGGGCTCCCAAACTTGACACAGTTGGTCACTGGGTGACTGGGATTAATATTCAGAAAAGTGGGTGGAGCTGAAATAGCCAATCAAAAATTCACCTGTTGATTTTAAAGGTGAAAATTTAAATTGCTGTCATTATTGCACTGTTAATGGCACAAGCCTCAAACCTGGTACAGTTGGTCATTGGGTCACTGCGGTTCAAATTCAGAAATGGGGCAGAGCCACAAACAGCCAATTAGATTTTTTTCATTTCACTGGGAAAATACAAATGATTGAAGCCAAGGACCCCAAAGCTCACAAACTTGGTCATTGAGTTACTTTGTGTCCAGGTTACAAAAAGTGGACAGAGCCAAAAACAAGTTTCACTGGAAAAATATAAACTGCAGCCATTCTTACACTGTTAATAGCAGGGTTCTCAAACTTTACCCAGATGGTCACTGGGTGACTGAGATTAATTTTTAGGGAAGTGGGTGGAGCCTATAATAGCCAATCACAATTCACCTTTTGATTTTCAAGGGAAATATTTAAATTGCTACCATTTTTACACTTTTAATAGCAGATGCCTCAAACCTGCTACCAGAGCCGGATTAAGGCTAAATGGGGCCCTAAGCAAAGTAACTGATTTGGGCCCCCCCATCATGTCGTAATAGAATCAGAAGATGCAGCCGTACAGCAACATGCCGCACACACCGGGGCAGCCGAGCTACTGGTTGCTATGGGCAACAGCCCGCTTTCCTATGTGGGTGCACAATGCAGGGAATAGCAGCAGCAAAATGCAGAGTGAGAGATGAATGGCTGGGACATTTGCATTCAGGGGCTGGGGCACCCCTGTGAAGAGGGCGCCAGATATCACAGCAGCAGAACTTTCCCCCTGCATCTCCAGCCTGGCAATAGCAGAAATCTCTGGACACCGCCAAACCGGAAGCCGTTCCCCAGACAGAATTACATAACCACCCCCACGACCGAACAACCGATTTCCTCCCAAACTAGACAGCCACCATGCGGCCTCCATCCCAGTGAATACGATAGTCCAGCAGAGAAGGCAGCCGCAGCGGGGGAGAATGACAGCACCAGATGACTCACATTCACCTATTGCGATAAAAGCAATAGAGGTCCCATCATCCTGAGCCCATCTGTCTCCTCTAGAGTGCTGCCGCTCTGTTACTACTACTATTACTACTTCCTGTCTGATCTGAGAATCAGGAAGTTCAGAGCGAGCGGCTGCATTGTAGAAGAGACAGATGGGTTTCAGATGACGGGATCTCTATCGCTTGGATCATGGATAGGTGAGTGAGCGTTTGCCATCTGCTGCTATCATTCTTGCTGCAGCTGTGGTTCTCTGTGGGAAGGGAGGGAGGAGTGGGCAGCGGCAGAGCACACAGTAGCAGGAGGGGGACCTAGGAGGAGAGCCTGGCGCTGAAGACGATCAGCAGCGCACGGCATCATTTGACAAGACAAGACAAGACAAATAACATTTATATTGTGCTTTTCTCCTGGCGGACTCAAAGAGCCAGAGCTGCAGCCACTAGGACACGCCTTACAGGTAGTAGCAGTGTTAGAGAGACTTGCCTAAGGTCTCCTACTGAATAGGTGCTGACGTACTGAACAGGCAGACCCGAGATTCGAACCTTGGTCTCCTGTGTCAGAGGCAGAGCCCTTAAAGGGACTCCGAGCAGTGCCTGTGGGTATGCCTTTAAGCATACCCACAACGAATTAATTACATCCTCACACCTACCAGCATGATGTTTGTAATTATATCCCCCTGGGTTCCTTATATTTCATTGCATTGTGCTGAATTGAGCTGCCGAATTTGGAGAAAAGTCATCCTGTGTAATACAATGTAACTAAAGATGCAAATCATTTTGAAGCTCTCTTTCTCCTCTTTCCAATGATAGATAAACTGCCACCCTACGCCTTTTAGTTTTCGCTATTTTTGCGTTCGTAATTGCCGTGGCCGCGATTTTGATTGCAAAAATATCGAAAACTAAAAGGCATAGGGCGGCGGTTTATATATCATTGGAAAGAGGAGAAAGAGAGCTTTAAAATTATATGCATCTTTCCATAGTTACTGCACTGCTCAGGGTCCCTGTAACCATTATACCATCCAGCCACCGCTGACAGGATGGCGAGGGCTGGTTTATGTGCTGATGGGGCCCCTTTGACTCTGAATGGGGACCCAAGCGACTGCTTTTGTTGCCTGGTCGGTAATCCGGCCCTGCCTGCTACAGTTGGTATTGGGTGACTGGGGTTCAAATGCTGGAGAGGGGAGGAACCACAAACAGCCAATTGTAACAATCAGTGGGGCAGCTGCGGCGAACAGCGCCGTCAGCGCAGCTGCCTCCGTGCCCCTGCCCACCTCACTACCCGTCCCTCGGGCATCTAGCACGCCGAGGACGGGTCTGTCGGTCGCCTATAGGGTCGCATTAACGCATGCGCACGCGCACCGTCATGACCTTTATTCTGAGAGGAGGCGGCTCAGCTGACCAGAGGGTCGGCTGACGTCGCGCCATGCGCCCGCCGTTCCTGATTGGCCAGGCGCAGGGGGGCGTGACTCAGCGTCTCCTCGGGCTCTTAGGCTCGGGAGATTCACTGGCAACCTGTCTGCTGTTGCGAATACATCAGTGTTAGCGCTCAGACCTTAGACAGTATCCGGTGTGCTTTGATCTGGGAGGAAACCAGGGATTTCACACAAGACTAGGATTATTGTTATTGTTATTACTGTTGATTATCTGTGTATGGCTCTGGCTAAACTCTGACCTTGCTCTTGCTTATCGATTCTGTACTTCTGCCCATCTGACTCTGTTGCTGAACCTTGCCTGTTATATCACTACTCTCTTGCCTGCTGATTCTGTATTGTTCCTGCCTCTCTGTTGCCGATCTTTGCCGGTCTGACCTCCCTACTCTCCAGTGAGCCCTTGTCACTGGAGAGGTGCTCTTTGATTGTTCCCACCAGCTCCTCTGGTGAGGTCTAGTCAAACTATTCAGTTACTGTTGCAGATGGTACCCACCAGCTCCTCTGGTGAGGTCTAATCAAACTATTCAGTTACTGTTGGTACCCACCAGCTCCTCTGGTGAGGTCTAGTCAAGCTATTCAGTTACTGTTGCAGATAGTACCCACCAGCTCCTCTGGTGAGGTCTAGTCAAACTAATCTGTTACTGTCGCAGATAGTACCCACCAGCTCCTCTGGTGAGGTCTATATGACTATCCATTTACTGTTGCACCAAACACTACTCATCTATGTATTTTTGTCTTCTATACTTGCATTATTGGTGATACTGCAGATCACCACATAATCAGGTATAGAGTCTGTATTATTGGTGATTCTGCAGATCACATAATAATCAGACATCTGTGTTGCTACACCAATCAGATTTAATTTCTATGGGAATATACAAATTATTGATGCCAAAGACCCCAAAGCTCACAAACTTGGTCATTGAGTGTTAGTGCGTTAGGGTTAGAAAAAGTGGGTGGAGCCAATACCAGCCAAATACATACCCAGGCAATGCCGGGTCATCAGCTAGTATATATATATATATATATATATAGATCTGTACATCAGTCCTGAAAAAGGGACAAATGGACAGAGGGATTTCGCTTCCAAAGAGGGACTGTGCTCCCACCCCAAAAAAGAAGAACAGTTGGGAGCTGTGCCGAGATGTTAAAAAAAATCAGCTGTTTTCTGTAATACCAAATGCGGTAATGCTTAGTGAATTGAAGCCACCAACTCATCCAATTACGTAACTTGTCTTACCTTGTATACTGACATCACCCATGGATTGTGTGTCATCATAAAAGACTGTATCATCTGAAAGAAAGACAAAGAGGACTTTTATACTTAATGTCAGAGTCATTTATAACTAATACAAGTCTTAAAATTGAGCCTTGTGGTACTCTGTAGTACTTTTAATGATGGATCATTTAGAGTATGCATTTCTTGAGGCTTGTTTGGTCATATGGAAAGGAACATATCCTTGGGGTCTTTTGATGCTGTCCACACCGTTGTGAAATACTCTTGTTAGTATGTGTCAAAAATATTTTTTGTGAAATGTTGGATTTCTGCGAAGGCCACAAAGGCCTTGGTCTTGGGTGATAAAAATCAGAAGGGCGCAGGAGAAGAGGTAAGAGGTAACATGGCAAAGTAAATTATCTTTTCTGCTTTGCTCTGCTCTGGCTGAATTCCAAAGAACCCTGCATCTCTCTCACTTCTTGGACCTGGTGTGTGTGATGACAGTCAGAATCTGCTGATGATCCTGTACACTGTATGAGTGGCAACATACAAGCTGCTGTGAGAAGTGCTACGGCTATACAGTAGCAGAACTTTCTTCATGCACACATTCACATTCACGGACAGGAATGATCAGCTCTGCTAAGTTTGATCTCCCCCTCACTGCTGTTAGATAGTTTATTATTGGTCAGCGCTGTTTAAGACCTGAGACCTGTTACATTTATGCTTTGCTTTTTCCAAGGGAATTATTTACAGCAGACCTCTCTGTGCAATAGTGAACCTATTTCCTGACTCATTTAGTAGAGCATTGTTCCTTGTTAGCATCAGTGAAAGCAGGACATTTTGAAACAACTATATTCCATTTATTTATGTTTGCAAAACAAGCTATGTATCAGAATCTGCTCCCGAGGCCGGGAGTCTTAAGGGTATGCGTACTTGACAAGTGCTGCTCATACATGAGTGTCATTTCTGAAGTATGCATGCCCAGAATATTATCGGCTTCTGTGCATCCAGGCAGAAGCGCAAAATTACAGGGAGTGGACAGAGCATGCACTGCTTCTTTGTGGATTTGTGGATGGGGGGCAGAGCAGCAAAACAGAGGGAAGCCAATTCAAACCAGTGATCACTAGTTAGGGTGTTAGTCAGAATGGGGGGTTGACAGCAGGCCTTAGGCGCTGGAAAGTACAAATCCGGCCCTGGGGAGGTTTATAAGTTGTCTGAGATCCAAGCCATGGTCATGCAATCCAAGTTGTCTATGGAATGGATGCCATGTCTGCAGAGCCGGGACAAGCTCCTCCAGCACCCAAGGCTGAGACACCAAAGTGCGCCCCCCCCCATCCCTCCCGCCCCAGCCATCACACACACTTCTATTAGACTAAAAGGTGCCACAGGGCCCCCAACACTTTAGTCTCTAGTTATCTGGCCTGCAGTCACTGCCATGTATCCCCTTTTCCTATTTCTTTTTGCTTCAAACACAATAGGGGAATGATAGCTGAGTGAGTTGTGTGCCTCCTCCTACACAGCGCCCTAAGGCTGGAGCCTCTCTTGCCTCTGCCTCGGCCCAGCCCTGCATGTCTGCTCATCATGAGGCTGGATATATACTTTTTTTTGCCCCTAGGTCAACTATGCAGTGTGTTCCCCTCCATGTGTAGAAACCCTTTCCTCACATTCCATGTGCCACCCTCCCTAGCATGTGTAACATTCAGTACAGTAGATCCGCTCTTCCATGTGCAGCTCCATTGAGCAGGAGCTCCCTTCTTTCTTGTGCTGATCTCTGTTTCCAGCCTCCCTTTTCCATTTGCAGACTCCGCTTCCATATGCAGCAACCCCTCTTCCATGTCTAGGGATCGCTTTGGCTGCAGACACCCGAGGCCTGGACCTTTGTGACCATTCCATAAATTCAGCCATCAACACAGCCAAACGTGCTGAGCTGCTCTGGACATCCTTTATGATAATACACTTGTAGCAGGGCAGCATCTCCAGGGCATGTTCTACAAACTCTAACCATATGTCCATCTTGGACAGTCAGTAGTCCATGGAGTGTTCACTTCTGAGTTTGTAGGTACCAGTGCTGGCCCTGTCATATTAGTTGACCAACATGGACAAGCGCTGCCTGGAGATGGCCCCTGCCAGGGGTGAGGCTCCTACTGTCTCCTGTCTATCTGCACCACTATATGCAATCTACAATAGATCGGAGACCCACTCCTGTTTCCTTTGGGAATATGAAACCAGGCTAATTAATATAGTAGTGGGAGCCGCCGAGAGCTCTATGCAGTGTATTGCGCGCAGTGGGAGCTTTTACTCACCTCCTGGGGGATCCAGACGTCAATAGTCGTTCTCCTTCCTGTCCTCGGATGCTCTGTATCACTCTGGTGAAAATGCTGTCATTGATCTCACCAAAGTGTTACAGCGCCACTTGGAGGATGGAGGTAAAATTGCAGCACTGGAGCCCAGGGAGGTGAGTGAGAGCAGGGGCTGCTGCTGACTTTTTTTCCTGATTTTACAGTCCGAAATCTTTTAAAAAGACCCTAAGATCCAGAAATAATTATGCTGCTGGGTGGGTTGTTACAGTGCATCTTTATGTTTCTCTCTACTCTGGTTTTTTCATGGTTTTTAATCAGATAAAGTTAATTCTTAAAGACGATGTGTAAGAAAAAACAAGTGCCACTGTGGGGTACTTACCTCGGGAGGGGGAAGTCTCTAGATCCCAATGAGGCTTCCCCTGTCCTCCTGTGTAGCCCCAATCCACCTTTAGATGTCTATGGTGAATGAATGAGGAACAAAAGAAATGCCTATAGATGTCAAAGGGAATCTAATAGTTAATTCCGTCTTCATTATTTAATATCCTCTTTCTTTGTTTTAGGCATAAAGCAAGATATTTTGCCCTTTTAGCAAACTTAATAGCAGACCCTACTTATAAATCCAGGATATTATTAAACATTGCAATCCTCAGTATCCAGGGGCGTATCTGGGCAATATAGAGCCTATGGCAAACACTGAAATTGCGGGCGGGGGGGGGGGGGGGCATCTCCCAGTCAGAGCCCCTTCCCCTCTAAAAACAGCCTCCTTTCCTGCATACGTGTGTTATGGTTGCCGTGTTTTGGTTCGGGATATTGCTGAAGTTACTTTTTTCTTCTTATTCCCTCTCTGTCCTCTTTTCTAACACTAAGCCAAGTGAGCTCTACATACATAAATTAAGTAGCCATGTTCCCCATATAACAGAATGAATCTGATCTGAATGATAGGGAGACACAGGGGCAGGCATGGCGGCGCAGCACTGGAGAAGATGTAGTGCCCATGTTGCTGTGGTGCCCAAGGCATGAGCCATGCCTGCACCCCTCTAGATACACCTTTGTCAGTACCCTATGCACTTTTGCTCCATTTGCTCAACAGTAGATCATTAAGTATCTTAACAAGGTACTGTTACCCAGGATTGAACTTCATCCCAATCCGTGGCCGATGCCCTCTTTCCCAGAATAAATCTGGGACATCATACATGGCTGACATTGTAGTGAAACCCCTCCGACAGTGTGAGGTCAGGGCCATGACCCTGACAGTTTCCTGTCTGTTGCAATGTTGGAAATAACATCTGTTGCCAACTGCCAAGCACATAATATCTGTGTGTGTGTGTGTGTGTGTGTGTGTGTGTGTGTGTGTGTGTGTGTGTGTGGTGTGTGGTGTGTGGTGTGTGGTGTGTGTGGTGTGTGTGTGTGTGTGTGTGTGTGTATATACAGTGGGTTGCAAAAGTATTCGGCCCCCTTGAAGTTTTCCACATTTTGTCACATTACTGCCACAAACATGAATCAATTTTATTGGAATTCCACATGAAAGTACAACACAAAGTGGTGTACACATGAGAAGTGGAGTGAAAATCATACATGATTCCAAACATTTTTTACAAATAAATAACTGCAAAGTGGTGTGTGCATAATTATTCGGCCCCCTTTGATCTCAGTGCAGTCAGTTGCCTATAGACATTGCCTGATGAGTGCTAATGACTAAATAGAGTGCACCTGTGTGTAATCTAATGCCATTACAAATATAGCTGCTCTGTGAGGTTGTCTAAGAGAATATTAGGAGCAACAACACTGTGAAGTCCAAAGAACACACAAGACAGGTCAGGGATCAAGTTATTGAGAAATTTAAAGCAGGCTTAGGCTAAAAAAAGATTTCCAAAGCCTTGAACATCCCACGGAGCACTGTTCAAGCGATCATTCAGAAATTAAAGGAGTATGGCACAACTGTAAACCTACCAAGACAAGGCCGTCCACCTAAACTCACAGGCCGAACAAGGAGAGCGCTGATCAGAAATGCAGTCAAGAGGCCCATGGTGACTCTGGACGAGCTACAGAGATCTACAGCTCAGGTGGGAGACTCTGTCCATAGGACAACTATTAGTCATGCACTGTACAAAGTTGGCCTTTATGGAAGAGGCATTGTTAACAGACAGCATAAGAAGTCCCATTTGCAGTTTGCCACAAGCCATGTGGGGGATACAGCAACCGTGTGAAAGAAGGTGCACTGGTCAGATGAGACCAAAATGGAACTTTTTGGCCAAAATGCAAAACGCTATGTGTGGCGGAAAACTAACACTGCACATCACTCTGAACACACCATCCCCACTGTCAAATATGGTGGTGGCAGCATCATGCTCTGGGGGTGCTTCTCTTCAGCAGGGACAGGGAAGCTGGTCAGAGTTGATGGGAAGATGGATGGAGCCAAATACAGGGCAAACTTGGAAGAACACCTCTTGGAGACTGCAAAAGACTTGAGACTGGGGTGGAGGTTCACCTTCCAGCAGGACAACGACCCTAAACATAAAGCCAGGGCAACAATGGAATGGTTGAAAACAAAACATATCTATGTGTTAGAATGGCCCAGTCAAAGTCCAGATCTGAATCCAATCGAGAATCTGTGGCAAGATCTGAAAACTGCTGTTCACAAACGCTGTCCATCTAATCTGACTGAGCTGGAGCTGTTTTGCAAAGAAGAATGGGCAAGGATTTCAGTCTCTAGATGTGCAAAGCTGGTAGAGACATACCCTAAAAGACTGGCAGCTGTAATTGCAGCAAAAGGTGGTTCTACAAAGTATTGACACAGGGGGCTGAATAATTACGCACACCCCACTTTGCAGTTATTTATTTGTAAAAAATGTTTGGAATCATGTATGATTTTCGTTCCACTTCTCATGTATACACCACTTTGTGTTGGTCTTTCACGTGGAATTCCAATAACATTGATGCATGTTTGTGGCAGTAATATGACAAAATGTGGAAAACTTCAAGGGGGCCGAATACTTTTGCAACCCACTGTATAATAACTGTTGTGTTCTCTGTTTGTTTTTTCGTCTGCCAGTAGTAAAGATAATGACCTGCAGGCCCATGTTGGATCAAACAACAAGAACAAATTACGCAGTGAGTATCGATAATTTCTTAATCTATCTACTATTTTTAATTTCTCACTTTGCAGTGTGTTGATTTACCGCCCTCCGCCCCACGCCCCCCCCCCCCCCCCACACACACACACTACTCTTTTGCTAAAGCTCCTCTTTATAGAAGTAAAAAAAAGGAAATTCCAAGAAAGACAGGCCAAGAACAGACTTTTTAAAACATATAACATGTGTCCCTTTCAAAATGAAGGAAGCGCTTTAGAAAAGTTGCAATAATTACGGTAACTGAATGCACAGAGGTAACTTACATTCATGACCCGCTTCCGCATTCTGTCCAGACTGCTTTGATTTTGATCCTTTCAAACCTTTTACAATTTTCTTGAAAAAAGCCATGATATCCACATCTCAGTCTGAAAAAAAATAGATAAAATAAAACTTAAATGGTTTCCAACTGTAGCCCCTAACATCCCGACTTTCCTGATTTGTGTGCTCCGTAAATTACCAGGCGGGCCCACTACGATATCGAAAAAGATAATATGGGTGCTGGCAGTTGGGCAGTACAATGGGCACCGCATAGACAGCAATGCTATTTATAGCAGCACCAAGTGTATAATGTTGACGGCAGTGGAAAATGATAATTAGCTGCATAGATATTGGGGCGGTTGGTTAGTGTTAGCAGTAGGTAGGGACAGGGGTAGTGTGAGGGCCCTGCTACACTGGGGCGGTGCTGTAATTTTACCACACCCCACCGCAGGGGAATGAAAGTCTATGGGGACTTTAATGCAGACGCAGTGAGGCGCGATGCGATGGAAGTGTTGTATGCAACGCATTCCCAACACAAGGGCAAATCTACGTTACCGTGCAGTGCTGCGGCGACTGGAAGTCATGTGCGTCTATGGCGATGCATGTGTACTAAAATGCGCACCGCAGGTTTTATGCATCACGCAGGTGCAGAGGCATATTTTAGCGATACGCTTCTGCGCACATCATCCCTTTGGCCACAGAAAGTGTGCATCACGTCTTCATTGGCTGGCTGCCAAATGTGGATTACCGCATACTAATGTGGTAACTCCTGAAGGCCTGTTTCTGGCGTTGTGGCCCCTAGGCTGCCACCAATCTGCAGTGTGAAACCGGTCTGAGAAGAGGAATAGTAAAATATCAGTAAAAATTACTGATATTCTATAAATATTAAGGTGCCCGCTAATTATACAGTCTTTTTGTACAATCATACCAAATTCATGTAGAGGAAGAGTAAACTGAGTGAATATAGATTACATTTTAGGTCACTCGTAGCTGTAGCTGGATAGTGTAATGGTTAAATGATAACCGAAGTGACATGATGAGATAGACATGTGTATGTACAGTACCTAGCACACAAATAACTAAGCTGTGTTCCTTTTTTTTCTTTCTCTGCCTGAAAGAGTTAAACATCAGGTATGTTAGTGACAGTTCCTGTCTGAGTCAGGACTGGGTCAGCCTACAGTGTGACCCTCACTGTTAAGAAATTACAACTATAAAACACTTTCCTAGAAGAAAATGGCTTCTGAGAGCAGGAAAGAGATAAAAAGGGTCAATAGAGATAAAAGAGGGTCAATCATTTAATGAATGTGTCATTGAGTAAAAACAATAAAACAGTAAAAACTTAAAAAGTAGATTTATATATAAAATAACACTGTGGAATATCTTAAAAAATCATTTTTAGGAAAAGGAAGATAGATAAAATTGTTTATTTCATTAGTTTATTTTCACCTCGGGTGTCCTTTAAAGTGACACTGAAGCGAAAAAAAAACTCATGATATTATGAATTGATTTTGTAAAATGGATAATTAATAGAACATTAGTAGCAAAGAAAATATTGTCATATTTTTATTTTCAGGTATATAGCTTTTTTTTTCATTCTCTAATAATTGCAGTTTCTACAATACACTCAGCATTCTAAATGATTTCACAGAGCAGGCTTGGGGGACATTTATTAAGAGTGTCTGAGACAAAATATTAGTAGGTTTTTAGAAATCGGTGCAGAACTGTCTCAGACATCCTAAGAAATCACTAAATAGTGCAGATTCCTTCTTAAACTGTTAGGAATCGGAGGAGTTAGGAAGGTCTCTCAGGCAGTGCAGTGTGTGAGGGGAATTGCTGTTGCTGAGGTAACCAACACACCTGGTGTCAGCAAGCTCTGAGTGAGGGGGGAGGAGCCCTTCACAAATCACATCTAGCCTGCACTGCTGCACTATCTGGAGAACTGCTATGAAGCACTTCTTAATCTGCAGCAGTTTAGGAAGGGATTTGCACTTTTCCTAACTGTACTGCAGCTCTAGAAATCCACGCTAAACTGCCACTATTACGTAGGATTTGAGAAGTTTCTTATTATCATGCAGAACAGTTCCTCTGCTGGTTAGAAAACAGTTTTAGAAGAAAAACTGTCGGTAATGCTTTAATAAATCTGCCCCAGTGAGAGACAGTTGAGATAAGAGTTTCAAAAGACAGTGCTGTCCAGTGTGTCCACTACTTTATAAAGTTGCAGAGCTCAAAGCAGCTCTTTTGCAAATATAACAATTGAAGTTTCTTAACTCTTCCTGTACTGGAAACAATGTGAGACTCATATCTGTGCTACTAATGTTCTATTTCTTAGCTGTACTACACATACCAATCATTATATCATAAGTTTATTTTCACTTCAGATTCCCTTTAAGGGCTCTGCCTCTGACACAGGAGACCTGGGTTCAAATATTGGCTCTTCCTGTTCAGTAAGCCAGCACCTATTCAGTAGGAGACCTTGAGCAAGACACCCTAACGCTGCTACTGCCTATAGAGCGGATCCTAGTGGCTGCAGCTCTGGCACTTTTAGTCCACTAGGAGAAAAGCGCGATGTAAATGTTCTGTGACTATTACATAAAAATGGTCAGTTTGTACACTATTTTCAATTTCAGATAGTGGTTCTTTATTTGAACCAGTTTGCATAGCTTCTGCCTCAATAGAAGGGAAGAAAACTTTTTCTTTCCCATCAGCTTTCAGCTCTGTCATTTCAGCACAAATAATTCTATTCTCTAACTCTGTTTCTGATCCCATCTTATAGAAAACAGATAATTGTTCCTAGAGCTCAACATTAAAGCGGATCCGAGATGAAAAACGAACTATAACAAGTAACTTGTCTATATATCTTATCTAAAGTTTAGATGGTTTACACAGCAAATCTAGCTGCAAACAGCTTCAATAGAATATGATTATTTCTTCCTGTGATACAATGACAGCAGCCATGTGGTTTGTAAACATTACACAGAGGCAATCTTATCTGTATCTTGAGCCATCAGCCTAATCCCCTCTCCTCCTTCCTCCTCCCCTCTGCCTCTGAAATCAATGGCTAGTAACACCTCCTCCTGCCCAGACTGAGCTCCCATGAGCCCTTGCTACTGCCAAGGCTCTCTGAAACCCTGTGGGCGTGGCTTTTTTAGTTTATAGGGAATTAGAGTATTAAAACAAAAACAAAAAAGTATTTGGCTTGAGGAATGCCCTATAAACAATAGGAAAGGAACACAATTATGCAATGTGTAAAAGTTCACCTCGGATTCACTTTAACTACTGAAATTATGTAAACTTTGCATTTAACTAGTAAATATTCACACTGTTTCCTTTCAAGTGCAATGTCTCTTTTTTGTTTTTGTTTTCTGTACTGATAGAAACTAATGCAAATATCTGTGCAGGAAAATGTGTGTTTTACCCACATATTTCTCATAGTCTACATATTTGGCTTGCTGTTTGCTTTCTCTGACTGCATGTCTTTTGCCATACTGTTACAGACAGTTCTGTTATTATTCTATTACTAGTAGACCTAAGCCCGTTTAAAAACTGGCTCTAGGTCTTTTTCTGGGTGCGCGCGCGCCCGCCGCGATCGTGCCCGCCACCCACCGCACGCGTGCCCGCCACCTTTGCCCGCTCACCCGCCGCCGTTGGCTCACCTGCTGCCGCACGCTCACACGCCGCACACCGCTCACACGCCGCCCGCTCGGCTCAGCACGGACAACGCTACACAGAGCAGGAGGCACACGGACACAGGGGTTTTATTATAGAGGAATCGGATGTGGTCTTCACGCTGCACAGAACTGTTCTCTATGAACCTTGTTCAATTCACTATTTCTCCTAAGTTTTCTCCCAGGAGATAATTTCCTTCTTCTGTTTAAAATTACGTTTAATCACTCTGCAATTTAAAAAGTACCAAAAAGTATGTGAAGAGTACTGACAAAGATATTTTGAGTATTTTTTTTTTTTGCTAGTGCATTAAAAGTCATTTTATTGACAAGATGTGAAAATATCACCTAGGAGAAAATTTGGGAGAAAAGGTAAGTAAGAGCCAATGGGCCTAATCCAATTCACTTTTTTTCTCCTAAATTCACCTAAGCTGCCACCTCCCTTTCATGCTCTCCCCACTACTCTCCCTCTTCTGACACTTCCGTCTTCTAAACCAGAACTTCTACTGTGAAGGTGGAAATGCCAAGGAAAAGAAGTGTGGAGCATGGAGTGCATTGGTGGGAGGCAGCGGCCTAGTTGAGTTTTGCTGTTCACAAAATAGATCTTGTTGGTCCTTAAAGAGACTCTGAAGCCTCACAAAATCTCCCTTTTTGCTTACAAATCCTCTTGTGCAATATGGTACTAGCTAAAACGCCGCTATCCCGTGGCTAAACGAGTCCTCTTCGTCCCTCAAATCCCCGGGGCAAAATCCGGGGATCGCTTCCTATAAGAGGCAGGGCTTTCGGCTGTAACCTTGCCTCTAGGCGCTTCAATCTGCTCCGATCGCCGCCTCTCCCCGCTCCTCTCAGTCTTCCTCAGGCATGGTCGGAAGAACCAATTTCCGATTCCGCGGTAATTCCGCATACCGCCACTACCGAAATTCCGCTTCCGCTACATTCCGGTGGAATTCCGCTACATTCCGCGGAATTCCGTGGTATTCCGCCACGTGCACTTTCCGTATTTTTAAACGGACTTCCGTAATTTTTAAACGGATTTCCGTAAATTTAGGAGGAAACACTCAATCGCTCATTTGAAATATCTATTGTTAATAAAGTTGATTTGTATTTTGTAAATTTGGATAAAAAAAATGTTGAAACCGTTATTTTAGCGCAGTAACTCTCCGCTGATTATGATTGGTCAACTCATTCCGCATCTCCTGATTGGTCAATTCATTCCGATTCCGATTTTGCCGGAATTCCGAATTCCGGATTGCAAATTCCGAATTCCGGATTGCAAATTCCGAATTCCGCGGAACCATGCGGAAACCCCAATTCCGGCGGAATTTCGGAATTTTAGCTTCCGCGGAATTCGGAAGCCCATGCCTGGTCTTCATTCACTGAGAGGGGCGGGAGGAGGCGGAGATCCGCGCGCAGATTGACGCGCTTGAGGCAGGGTTTCAGCCGAAAGCCCTGCCTCCCGGGCAGCAAAATCCACGACCAAGAAAGTCGTGGATTTTTGCCCCGGGGATTTGGGGGACAACGAGGACTAACTTAGCCGCGGGATATCGACGTTTCAGCTAGTACCATATTGCACAAGAGGATTTGCAAGTAAAAAGGGAGATTATGTGAGGCTTCAGAGTCTCTTTAATTATGATCTCTTTGCCGCAACTCATTCACCTGTCCTCTTGTTCCTCTAAGGCTAAACTCAGTCCCTCCACTGGCTGCCTATAACACAAAGGATACAACTCAAGATCCTAACTGGATAGTGTACTGGTTAAAGGACCACTATAACGAAATATGTACTTTTTAATCACCCCCACAGTAATTACAGCAACAATACAGAAACTTAATTGTGAAATTATTTTCATTTTCTAGCATGTACCTTTAAAAATTCACGTATCACTATATCCTGCAGCGTCAGCCCAGGCCCTAAACGCTGACGGACTTCTGCAACTAGTCAGCATAGGGGAAGCCTTGTCAGGTAAACTACAGTTGGCCTGTGAAAACTCACGCTGTAACCTTTGTTTATCCAGCGCAGTTACTTCAAAAGGGGGCCTCACATTCTCCACCCTGCAGGCATTCAGGGAGACAGCGGTCTCCCTGCATACACGGCTGTGTAATGAGCCGGTCTCCCCACCATAGATCGCCGCTGCTCTGCTTCCTCTGTAATGTCTGCACAATGAGCCGCTCTCCCTGTTAGCGGCTCATAAAGGTACGTGCTAGAAAATGAAAATAATTTCACAATTAAGTTTCTGTATTGTTGCTGTAATTACTATGGGGGTGATTAAAAACTAAATGTTTTGTGATTGTGGTCCTTTAAGGGCTCCTCCTCTAACACGGGAGACACAAACACTAACCGAAAGTAGAGGTACTAGGGAAAAGGAAATAAAAGCACTGTAGTCTGAAAAGACAAGCCCTATAGGTACATCAAAAGTGTTATATACTTAATTAATGAGTAAAATCTGATTGGATAAAATGGTTCCCACTGTTGTGGATAGTCCACTGTGAACTCCCTAAATAGGGACCTCTACCCTGTTGCTGGTCTGTGGGGGTCCTGGCTTATCCCCCTCCACTTGTGTAGTGACAGCAATTAGGGTGTAGCTATCCCACAGATGGGTGAGCAGTTCACTGGATTTGGGTGAGGAGGATGCTGGGACCTGCTCTGATAGAGCGTATGTCAGACGTGCTGACAGTCGGGTCTTTTGTGTACAGCACCATGCATGTTTGTTAGCACCTCTGTTTGCTCCCTCCTCCCATTTTTGAGGATAGTGGTGTGAGGTAGGACTCTGAGGGCGTACGTACGAAAAGGGCGTCGGGAAAAAAGGGCGCGTGGTATAAACGATAAATGGAAATATCGTTTATAGAAATTATTGTGTAGAATTTCGTTTATAAATAGTGATTTAAAAATGTATAAATCACTAAATAATGTGTATGAGATCGGCAATTCTTAAAACGTTAATCTTCCCTGTTTGTAAAGTGAAACTTATATTTTCGTTTATTAAAAACCCTCCCTGTACCTATCCCTAACCCCTACACCCCCTGTTGGTGCCTAAACCTAAGACCCCCCTGTTGGTGCCTAACCCTAAGACCCCCCTGTTGGTGCCTAACCCTAAGACCCCCCTGTTGGTGCCTAACCCTAAGACCCCCCTGTTGGTGCCTAACCCTAAGACCCCCCTGTTAGTGCCTAAACCTAAGACCCCCCTGTTAGTGCCTAAACCTAAGACCCCCCTGTAGGTGCCTAACCCTAAGACCCCCCTGTAGGTGCCTAACCCTAAGACCCCCCTGTTGGTGCCTAAACCTAAGACCCCCCTGTTAGTGCCTAAACCTAAGACCCCCCTGTAGGTGCCTAAACCTAAGACCCCCCTGTTGGTGCCTAAACCTAAAACCCCCTATGGATAATAATGTTTTACAGACATGAATAAATAAAGAATGTAAAGAAAAAAAATGTAAATTATTTTTTTGGGTGGATAATAATGTGTTAGAAATGTTTTAGAAATAGTGATTTATTATCTTCATAAACGTTATTCGTCACGGGCTCATTTTGTAAACTTAAATCATCACAAACATAGTTATAAATCCTTAAAAATCTCCGGGCGCCGTTATAAATCCTTAAAAATCTCCGGCGCCTTATTTTCCCCGTTCAGCGCCCATTAAACGATATTTATAATGAAAGTGAATGGGGCGCCCTTTTTGTCCACTTGTCTCATGCGCCCAAATCTACTGCTTCCCTCTGAGGCCTGCACCGACTGTCAGCACGTCTAACATACGCTCTATCAGAGCTCACCCCTCTGTGGGATAGCTCCACCCCAATTGCTGTCACTACCCAAGTGGAGGGGGATGAGCCAGGACCCCCACAGACAAGCAACAGGGTAGAGGTCCCTATTTAGGGAGTTCACAGGGGACTGTCTACAACAGTGGGGATCATTTTATCCAATCGGATTTTACTCATTAATAAAGTATATAACACTTTTGATGTATCTATAGGGCTTGACTTTTCAGAGTACAGTGCTTTTATTTTCTAACACAGGAGACCAGGGGTTGAGCCTTGGCTCTTACTGTTCAGTAAGCCAGCACCTATTCAGTAAGGAGACCTTGGGCAACTCTCCACAACATTGCTTCTGCCTACTAAGGATGGTCGAAATGCTGACTTCCGATTACGCAGAAATTCCACTTTCCACCAATGCCGATTACCGATTCTGTGGGTTTCGTGTGTCCGAGTACAGATTTCCGAGTAATGTTTTTTTGATCATTTTTTGCATTCTCTGATTGGCCCAAAGCTTCCGAGTTCTGTGATTGGGCAAAAATTACTGAGTTGTGGTAAAGCTGTATTTCCACAGAAAACCAATTTCTGATTGGAAATGTGGAAATTTCAACTCTACTAAGTGCGCCCAAGTGACCGGCTCTGGCACTTTCAGTCCACCAGGAAAAAAGCGCAATATATATGTTATTTGGCTTGTCTTGTCTAACCCTCTCCTTCAAAGCACTCTACAGTCTCTCCCCCTTCCTACTTAAAGGGAACCTGTACTGAGTAAAATTATTTAAAATAAACACATGAGGTAATTTCAAATGAACATTACATAGTTACCTTGCCATCAGTTCCTCTCAGAAGCTCACCATTTTCTTCTGACAATGATCCCTTCCAGTTCTGACAACATTTTGTCAGAACTGAAATATAGCAGTTGCTCTCAGTTATATATCAGTTGCTGTCAGTTACAGCTGAGAGGAGAACTGATCTGTCCATGTTTCCCTATGGCTCAAGTGGGCGGCATTACAGTTTAACAGTGTGCTGACCAGGAAGCGGTTATGGGGTAATGGCCATTTTCAAAATGGAGGACAGATAATTCCATTGATCACAGTGGACAAACAGGACGCAGAAGTGGAAAAAGAGATTGAGGAGTAGACTACATGGAAGGTAAGTATGACTTGTGTATGCTTATTTTGACTTTTAATTTTCAGTTCAGGTTTTCTTTAACTAGACACTTGTCTCCAGATTCCGCCCCGTATGCAGTCTCCGCTCTACTAACCAATACCATACCCTCCTCCTCTCTACTCCCCTCTTCTCATTATCACATAAAATATTTCTCTTGAATTTTCCTAGTTCTCTGGACCTCCCTTTCTGCAACCTGTTTATCACTCACTCACTCACTCACTCACCTCACCTGTTTATCACTCCTCACTTACACAACCTGAACCCCCCCCCCCTTCCTTCAGGCAAGCATATAAATCTCAACCAAGACCCTAAACTCACCATCCACCACCACCTTATACACAGCTCCCCTACCTGCTGTTCTACCCCTGAGCCTGTAAACTCATACGGGCAAAGCTTTCTCCCCTTACAGTATGTGTCATTGCTGCTATGTAACGCATTACATATTTGCCACCTTCATGTACGATTCATCGCTGACCTGTTTCATTGTCCTTTATCAGTAACCCACTGCCTTGTAACTTTCTGTACTGTCTCTATTGTACAGTGCCACAGAAGATGCTGGCGCTATATAAAGCCAAAATAATAATGATAATGGTAATGATAATGAGAATAATGCGAACATTTATATAGCATTTACATCCCAACCAAGACTATATTTCAGCAGAGTGAGCTCTCACCTGTGTCTCTTCTCAGCCCGGCTGCTGATAGAGTATTTACTTTCATTCCTGCCTTATTTATATAGGCAGCATGCTAGTCTGCACATCATGTCATGTATTTCCAGTCATGTCAGGGAAATTCCTTTACTTTTCTAGTGTAGCTTCCTGGTGCATTTTAATGTCAGTTCTATTATTCCAGCACCCGTTTTATATGCCCCTCTTCCTTTCCTTGAAATGTACCCCCAACAACAGTACACCCCTGATCCCACTATCCGAGCCTCTAACTAAGTTAGCTTACAGATATGGATGCTTGTTTGGATTTTGCTGAATTGAAATTTCCGCATTTCCGCTTGGAACTTGATATTTTCGGAACTCGGAAAGCCGAACTCGGAAATTGGATATTTGTGGAAATGCTGCATTACCGCAATTCGGTAATTTTAGCCCAATGACAGAACTCGGAAGCATTGGACCACTCAGAGAATGCAGAGACAACTCAGATGTATTTGGCCAATCAGAGAATGCAAAAATGACCAAAAAATACACTACTCGGAAATCAGAAAACGGAACTTGGAAATCCGATTTCTGTGGAAATGCTGCATTACCGCAATTCGGTAATTTTAGCCCAATGACAGAACTCGGACGCATTGGACCACTCAGAGAATGCAGAAACAACTCAGATGTATTTGGCCAATCAGAGAAAGCAAAAAATGACAAAAAATACTACACAGAAACCGGAACTCGGAAATCAGAAAACGATCGGAAACCTCTAGAATTTTTGAAAAATTGGAAATTGGCATTTCCAACTTACAGGCCCAGTATGAAGACCTTGTGCGCCCTCTGTTAATTTGTATGTCCTCATAGATTATTGTCTGAATATCTGCACTGTGGTGAAACTGCAGATACCGTGGTATTGCCTAGCGCTGTGGAGTTTCTTGTACAGCTCATAGATTATTTAGTGCTGATCTGTATACACTGTTTTGTAATCTTTCTTATTAGAATGAATATTAGACAATAAAAGCAGAAGATGACTTTAACAAGCTACATATGAGAACCATCAAAGGGCAATGACCAAGCTTGCATTAAAGAGGAACTTTAACTCAGGATTGGACTTCATCCCAATCAGTTGCTGATACCCCCTTTCCCACAATAAATCTTCTTTCTCGCATATATAATAGGGGTGGAGTGTTGGTACTGGGGGTACTGTATGGCTGATATTATGGTAAAACCTCCTTCCACAGTGTGATGTCATGACCATTGTCCTTACAGCTTCCTGTCTGTGAACCTCATTGCATTGTGAGAAATACAGGCTGTTTCCAACTACCAAGCAAGCAGTACATAGAACTCTTAGTATTTTATATTTATTTATTTAAAGAGGAACTTCAGTGAAAATAATTTAATAAAAAAAAGTGCTTCATTTTTACAATAATTATATATAAATGATTTAGTCAGTGTTTGCCCATTGTAAAATCTTTTAAATCCCTGATTTATATTCTGACATTTATTACATGGAGCCATTTTTACTTTTGGCAGGTGATGTAGCTGCTGCATGTTTTTTTGGCAGTTGGAAACAGCTGTAAACAGCTATTTCCCACAATGCAGCAAAGTTCACAGACAGGAAACTGCCAAGAGTACGTATCCAGAATTTCTTTGTGGGAGGGGTTTCACCACAATATCAGCCATACAGCTCCCCCTGATGGTCTGTTTGTATAAAAAGGAATAGATTTCTCATGTAAAAGGGGGTATCAGCTACTGATTGGGATAAAGTTCAATTCTTGGTCGGAATTTCTCTAACTGTCCCTCAGAGGGGCTCACAATCTAGTCCCTACCATAGTCATATGTCTATGTATGTATCATGTAGTGCATGTATCATAGTCTAGGGCAAATTTAGGGGAAGCCAATTCACTTATCTGTATGTTTTTGGGATGTGGGAAGAAACAAGAGTGCCCGGAGGAAACTACGACGTCACTGTGCTGCCCAACAAACAAAGATTCAGTAACAAACATTTCGTACAGATCACCTGGCAGAACTAAAGATGTCACCACCAGTGATACATTTTAGAATGTGAATCAGTGAGAGGAAAGACTTTACAATGGGCAAACACTGACTAAAAAAAATATATAAACAAATATTGTAAAAAATAAGCAATTTTATTCATCATTTTATTTTCACTACAGTTCCTCTTTAACACAGAGGATCATACATTATGAGAAAGTATAAAACTGTGTATTGCTTTGTAAACCCTTCAGCAGTAAATTTATTAAAGTGGTCTAACACCAAGCATTTCAACTTTGCTTTAAAAGATTGCTTACGGCTTAGAAACTATTATGCCAGATTTTTTTTTTTAGCAGAAATTCACTAAATGGGTTAAATATGACATTTTAGTGTTTCATTTAGCTAGAAATCAGCCTCCAGTGCTGAGGTTTAGATACAAATGTATCTATTTACAATGTAAATAAACAAACACCTCTCTGAGAGAGCACAGAGGGCTTCCTAGACAGGCTTTTCAGAGGTCTATTTGCATTCTAAACAAAGATACATTTGTATCCAAACCTCAGCATGGATGCGGATTTCTAGCTAAATGCAAAACTAAAATGTCATGTTTAACCCATTCAGTGAATTTCTGCTTAAAAAAAAATCTGGCATAATAGTTTCTAAGCTGTAAGCAATCTTTTAAAGCAAAGTTGAAATGCTGGGTGTTAGACCACTTTAAGAGGCGTGGAAGTGCTCCAGGCTAATTTATTTTAGCACTTTTTTTTAGATGACTTATTTGTTACATTTCCCTGCTTCTAATTAGTATAGCTGTAATGCGTATTTATGGCCACTTGTCCCTAGGGGGCAGTGTGAGAAAATAACAGAGGACTTCTGCTTTCGGTTTCTATATTTTCTGCTAGTATAGAAAGATCAAAGCATTCCAAGAATTTGCAGCACACGTTTTGCTGACTGAGGTCAAAAGCAGCGCACTTATCTCAAATGAGATAATGCTCTTGAAGTTGCTAATGTGTTAAAGATTCTCAGATGTAAACCTAGATTTCAACCTTTTTTTTTTTAGGCTTCTTTCCCACTAAGATGTTGCGTTAGATGCCACGTTAAGGTCGCATAACGTGCCCCTAACGCAACGCATAGTGGGGTTGAAGCTGGACGTTACATTGAGCCACGTTAAGCGGCTCTTCACGTGTCCTGTGATGCCGTGATGCGTACTTTTGGACGCATGCCGCATCACGTGGTCCCGCCAGCCAATAGCCGCACAGAGCAGCGCTCCAGGAAGTAAACACTGCACGTCACACAGTGCAGTGAACATTAATTAGAAATGTGGCTGGCCGAGGAGGAGGAGGGAAGACCTCCTCCTCCAACATCACTGAGCATGTGCGCACAGTCTAACGCGGCTTAGCCGCGCAGAACACACAGCATGCAGCACTTTCAACGTACGTGCTGCATTACAATGTAACGCAACGTGGGCACTGTGAACAGCCCATTGATTTTTCATTACTGTGCGGTGGGCTGCGTTAGAGGCTGCACTTACGTGCGCCTGTAACGTCACACTGTGAAAGCAGCCTTAATCTTTTTTTTTTTTTTTTTTCAATTTTGGCAGAATATGTATTATTTTGATTTTGTGTATTCAATAAGTAAACAGAAACCCAAGCTGACCTGGGCACGGCAGAATGCAGATCTGCAGAAATATGTTATTATGTATCTCAAATTCCTCATATTCTGCATAACAAGAAATGTTAAGGCAATGACTCACATCAACAAATAAAGATAAAACATTTCTGCTTGAAGCTTTTCCTCTTTCTCATCTATGAAATGTGAAGGTGCACAATCATAACAAAAACACTACAAACCTGTATTGCCACAGGAATGTGCCATCTTTGAGAAACAATTGGGCAGATTAATCAAAACCAGTTCAAGAAGACTTGGAGAAAATCTGGTGCAGAACAGGCGCAGAAGTGAAGCAGCTACTCCAAGTGACCAATCAGAATCCTTGGAGAAGATTTATCAAAATCTGTGTAGAGAAAATTGGAGCAAAACTGGTGAAGCAGACAGCTAGATGAAGGATTCTGATTGGTTGCTATGAGAAACTTTTTAATCTATGCACCTGTTTGCACCAAATACAAAATTCCCTACACTAGTTTTGATAAATCTGTTCCAAAGGTCGTTGCAAGGATTTCGGAAGACTTTGGTCACCTGTGGGCACCAAGAGACAAACACAGTGAATCCAGCGCAGGAGATTTGGGCACAGCCGGCACCACCATAGGACGTAATGGGAATTACGGCTATAGCAGCGCACAGGGAGTAACTTTGGCGCCATCAGAAGACGGAGGTGAAGTTACTTTTAAAACACTGTAATTCAGCTTCCACCAATGGCTGGAAGCCGAATTATTTAATTCTCCACCATCCATGGCGGCCTGGAGGGGGAATAGTATTTAAAACGGCCCGGGAACTTGTGCAGCAGCAGGATCAGCCATATACCGGCTGTATCCTGCGCCCAAGTCTCCCGCGTCGATTCCTCTCGTACGCCCAAAAGAGGGAAAAGGTGTAATGTGCAAATAATGTATAATTGATGACCAATTAAGGTAAAAGTGATCACAACCTTGTGATTACTTTTACCTTAATTGGTCATCAATTATACATTATTCGATTTGTTCCACAAAGAAGAAAAGGCTGGCAGGCACTCTCAGGATAAAACTGACACCATTTATTGTCATTTCATGCACATGTCCAATAGCTGCAAAGCATCATAGCATCAAAATCACTTCTATGCATCAAGCGACCGTGACTGGATCTGTCCATCAGCACATCATGAAGCTTGCAAGCTCAGAGCCAAGCCAGAAAGCATGCGAGGAGCAAGAAAAATCAGCAGTGCAGGCTATACTTGCGTGGATGTTGACATGTGGTGGCAGGCATGGATCAGAATGGAAGCATGGGTGCGCTTAGGGATATTCCAGGCTTACTGCCCTAACAGCCGTTTCACCCATAGTCATCGGGGGCCTCATCAGAGGGGCAAGATAGCATGCCTTGTGTCCTGGAGATGTATACCACGCGGGTCCATCTGGTGCGTCTGCGTGGAGCGCGTCGTTGGCTTCTAGTTATTCGATTTGTCCCACTGTTAACCTTCCGTCCATTGTTTTGTATGATTATTTTTTGTTTTTTTCTGAACATTCTTCCAGTTCATTAACACTGCTAGTCAGGTGTTCTTCACTATGTTTCATTGATGGTGCTTGTCCTTATTGGGTCAGTAAAATTTGGGGCCGTGATGGGTCATGGCTGGCTGGTTTCAAAAGTACATTAACCTAGCAGTGGTTTGATGTCAGTACCAGCAAAACTTTAGAGGAAGTCACATCTCTTTGAACAAAACTAAGACTCTAAAGGGTTGATTCATTAACTGTGGTGCTGCGTAACAGCGAGAGCTATCAGCTGTTACGAGTGCTGTATAAGGCTGTAAAAACAAGCGTGCTTTAATTCCTATCACTGCATGCTACGCGCCGTATTGGCATCATAGCGTGCGTAATGAGGGACCAGGCAGTCAGCCTATGCTATGCTGCTGAATTGTGGCATAGCGAACGCTATGAACTAACGTGACTCCGATCCTCCCAGCATCATCACTAGCGCAGGTCCAGTCAGATTAATGGACTTAATTCCCACACTCTGATTGGCCCAATAGGCTGCCTGTCAAGTGATGTCATTATATGTTGTTACTGTGCCCCTTTAATATAAGAATGTAGTAGAAACAACATATAACGCACAATATTTGGCCTTATCGATTAACTACCTAACGACCCCGTCACGCCAATGGGTGTGAATGCGGCAGCAGCCCCAGGACTACCTAACGCCGATTGGTGCCAAGTCCTGGAGCTGCAGTTTAGTAGGGAACGTATGCACACATGAGCGATCGTTCCCTACCGGTTCATGGAGCTCTGCTTTGTGACCAGCCTGCTAGCTCCGATCGCAGCTAGCAGGCCGTTAGTAAACAAAAAAGGTAAGAAATTACCTTTGTTTACATTCGTACAGTGCTGCTATCTAGTACAGCGCTGTACAAGAGACACTCGGCTGTCCCTCAGAGTGGCAGGGGATCGAAGCCCTCTCATAGGCTAATACCTACTAGAGGGGAAGAAGAGGACAGATAACCATCCTAAGCAAATCAGGACGGGGCAGGGGGGTGGGAAGGAGAGGGAGGGTGGAGGGAGGGAGGGAAAATCAGGCACGGCACAGAAAGCCTGAAAAAAGCAAACCACAGGATCGCAGGAGCGATCAGAAACCTCCAAACGAATGTCCTATTAAGAACAATAAAAGGTGGTTAGATTAATTTGTGTGCTTAGTTGTAAGGCTGTGCAGCAACATGACAAAGCTGCACAGCCCTGTGTTGTGAAAAATGGCCTGGTCACTAGGGGGCCCCTGGTCCTGAAGTGGTTAAAGTTCTCCAGGACTCCAGTGAAGATTGCTAAAGTGTTAATGAAATACATTCACCTGCAGTGGGAAATTTTTGTAAAAAAAAAAAGAAAAATAGTTCTGGAGATTTATATTTTGCCATCTACAGTATTTATTATACCCTTGTAAGTGTGACTTTCCTTAAAGTGAACCTATTCTGGAATGTAATAAAAGGGAGGAGATAAACATGTTTGCATATAGTACCAGTCCTACTAAGAACTTGTCTGAGGTCCTTATTTTGTTCTTTATCTATTCAAGGCTCCATTGATGATATCAAACTTGGGCTTCCTACTAGGATGCATCTATCTTCATCCACTTCCATCAAGTTTGTATACTAACAAAAAGGTTAATGAGTCCTTAGGAATCTGCAGGAGAATCACTCTACTAATGAGGGACTTAACTTTTGATCAGTGTGTAGCTGCTGTCTGGCAGGTATACTGTAAGTGTCAAGTTGACCCCTCCCCTCCACATCCTCTGAAACAAAGCTTGGAGGCAGCTAGCTTTACCCATTATGGGCCTTATTTAATTTAATTTTTCTCCTAGGTAATATTTTCACACTGTGGGCCATATCCTATTCAAGGTGATAAGTAGCTTGCAGATGCAAGCTACTTATCACCTTGCCATCGCGCGAGGATTACCGCCAAATCCTATTGCCCATATCCTTCGCGCGATGGCCGACCGTTAAGGAGCATTACTCAGGCGAAAGCCTGAGCGATGCTCCCTATTACCGGGCGATGAGGAGTGAGGTTTACGCTGTGGTGCTGTTCATCAGCACCACGGCCTCACTCCCCATACATGCGCACTCGCCCGCCGAACATCGCCGACATCTTCCGCCGCAGCATCTGTGGGTCTCCTTTAAAAAGGAGACCCCCAGAGCTCCCCGTCTGGTCGCCGCACACTGTAGAAGCCCCCCATGTAGCTGCACCGGCACCCCTGTTGGCATACATACCGCCGCAGATCACCCGACGCCTCTCGCCACAAATTCCGTTGTGTAATTACAGTGTATCTGACACTGTAATTACTGTGCGCATAGAAGGAGCCCGGGCAAAGCATCTTTGAATCTGCAGCCTGGGCTCCCCATTGGTCCGATGTGTGAGCTATTTTATTAAGTAAGCTACATGGGGGGCTTCTACAGTGTGCGGCGACCCGACGGGGAGCTCTGGGGGTCTCCTTATTAAAGGAGACCCCCAGATGCTGCGGCGGCGATGTGCGTTAGCTGGTTTTGCAGGTCTAAGCTAACGCTCATGTCTGCCGGGAAGTATCGCTTCCCGGAGGCATGATAAGGGTAATTGGATAACGTGTTAAGAACTCGCTGGGTGATTATATAGCCCAAGCGAGTTCTTTTCCACCTGGGGGGTCTAAAGTTTTATAAGATTGGGCGATGCCCCCATCGCCTAAGTTAAGAACTGAGTACATCAATAGAATATGGCCCTATATCAGCAAAATGCCCTTTAAGCCACCAGCAAGCAAGAAAATAGCATAATTTCAACAGCGCATGCTAAAAAGTTATTTTGTAGGTAAAATAAACATTTCCTAGGAGATAAAGTGAATATAACAAGGGCCTAAGTGTAAAAGCTTAGGCACCATGAATATCCTGTGTAACAGGTAGCTAGATGTTTCCGCTGGGGAGTTTGGAGGCTCTCCGACAGATGAGATTTTATGACAATCGTGCCAATCTTCCTGATCTAGACATATCTGAATTTTAATACCAGTTAATTTTAAGGGGCAACCCAAAATTTTGTTTGTGTTTTTGTTTATCTATTCTAGTGCCTGATCTGTTTGTTGCCGTCAAGCTGGTTAAAAGGCTGCACAGGAATTAATAATGACAGGGGAAGCAAAAAGGATTCAGGAATGATCCACTTGGAGAAGATGGGTGGAGTTGGGGGCATTTAGGGCACATGACCCTTAAAATGGCCCCAATTGGTGACCATGAGGAGGTTTTGGCACCGGGACAGGCTTACTGCTGTAGGCAGAGGGCATAATTGATAGGGATTTATTTTCCTAGTACATGGGCTTTAATTTGTCTTTTAGATAGATGAATGAAAGTATAATTTCATGCTTCAGCTAGGAAACATTTAACAAAAATGCATTTCTACTCTTTGTAAAAGCATACTGCAGTATGAGGTATGGTAGAGATAGCCCTCCAGATACTGGGTTTTATCTGAAAAGTTATATGTCACTGTGACAAGCCGAGAAATGAGATTTATAAGAAGTTGTGCCTTGTTACGGGAAGCCTGATAAATGAGGAAAAACAGGTTTCTGATGCTTGCCCGGTCCTTGTCACGTCACATCTGTCATCATCTCTGTCCCTCTCCAGTATTTTTGTACTCTATTCCCAGATGCGAAGCCATCAAGATTTTTTTTTAACTGCTTCAGGACCATGCCTATTCAACTACATACACATTTGCAATTACTGTCACTCACTAGGTTTGATCCCTTGGCTGACAGTTCAGAGCTTACATCTGTACAGACACATCACTATGCTAGAGGATAGTGGCACATCTGTTAGGAGGAGGATGGATGCACCATGCGCAATGAATTATGCAGTGGCTTCTGACGGGTGGGGTCAGGGCAAGAACAATACGGGATACCTCAATTTTTTGGCGAGCTAGTTTCACAAAGATTACTGCTTTGCAGCTCAATAACAACATGAACAGCAGGGACAAAGTGGGCATGAAGCAGTGGAAAAATTAGGTTGAGGAAGCATGACCTGAGATTGTGGCAGTGGTGGAAGTTCCTTATAAACTCAAATATAAAGGTGGCCATACACATAACTGTAGAGGGTCATCAGGTCAGCGGAGAGGATCATTGGGTGCCCCCTCCCCTCACTTGCCCTATTACACAGCAAAAGACTTAGATCCAGGGCACTGAGGATTGCAAATGATCCCTCTCACCCAGGCCACTGCTACTTCAGCCTTCTGCTCTTGGGCCGGAGGCTACGAGCCATCTCCACTAAGACCACGAGACACAGGAACTCGTTCTTCCCCTCGGCAGTCAGCCTCCTAAATTCTCTCCACATTCTACCGTCAAAGAACGCTCCAAGGAGTGGCGAGGCCGGCTGCGTTAGGGCCGACCAGTCAACCAGCCCACAAGACAAACTATTAGACATCTCAGCGACACACTGAGGAATGTGATGTATACTAGAATGTATTGTTAACCTGATTCCTGTTGTGTCCTGCTACCTAGCTATGTCTCTCTTTTATGTACTCTTTTATGTACTCTTCCTGAGCTATTTGTACTGTGCCAAAAACAATTTCGGGCATGACCCCTCATGCTTGGCGAAATAAAAGGATTCTGATTCTGATTTGCCATGAGATTCGACCAACAGATAGATCCCTCTCTGATTGAATCTGATCAGAGAGAGATTGTATGGCTGCCTTTACTGCAAACAGATTGTGAATCGATTTCAGCATGAAACCAAACACAATCTGTGGTGGTGCTGCCGCTGCCCCCCGCCCCCCCCCCCCCCCCCCCCGCATACATTACCTGCTCTGGCCGGTGCGAGTCCCCGCTGTCATCGCTGTCTACTTCTCCGCTGGGTTCTGGACTGGCTGGCTTCACTTATTTCTGTTCGGGGAAGTTTAAACAGTAGAGGGCGCTCTACTGTTTAAACTTCCTGCCGGGACAGGAAGTGAAGCCAGCCAGTCCGGAATCCGGAACCCAGTGGAGAAGAAGACAGTGGTGACAGCAGGGACTCGCGCTACCTGGAGCAGATAATCTATTGCCGCTGTATTGCGACGGTCGTCTGGCATTCAAACACCGCTATCAACGCACTCCCGACTCGCCGGCGATCGAGCAAAATCTTCCGCACAGACGGCTCAACGGGAATCGATGGGAACTATTGATTTCGGACGGAAATCAATCGTTTGCATTTGCGCAACGATTTCACAGCAGATTCTATCACAGTGATCGAATCTGCTGTATATCGGCGGGAAAATCGTTAGGTGTATGGGCCCCTTAAGTTGACTTTGTGTATAAGTCAACCCAAATATTTGTCCATTTTAAGCTGAAAATTTTTGTTGACTCAAGTATAAGTTGATTCAAGAAAGTGTGCAATTAAAGGCTTAAGTCCCTACATGCAATCATAGTACCCTGTGGCCTTTGATTGCAGCCATTAACACAGCCAGTAACAGCAGAACAGTGCCTCATAATACTGCATGTGTAAAAAGGTGGAAGGGGTTGCACAAGTGTGAATCAAACACAATATGAGGTCTGCTCAACCAGCATTATTAAAAGTTTTACTGTATTATATATAGTATTCAAGAAAGCTATTAAAATTGCCAAAAGTTCAGGGTAAATGCAGAGACACCCAGGCAATAACAAGGTGCATAAAACCCTGAACACAGCTCTGGCATAGAGGTGCACCTGTAGCCTAAAGAATTTTTTCTGCACTTTTGGGACTTCAAGCGGAATATAACCCTGCATTTCAACTTTGCTCTAAAACATTATTTACAGTATATTATATGCAACCAGCATTTTTTTTTACTAGACCAGCATTGGGAGAGTTACAGAGCTTTAAAGTTCCTGGAGAGATATGCAGACGCATCCGAAGTTCAGATAGATACATTTTGTTTACTTAAATGTATCTAAGTGTGGAATGTGACTCACTCTCTCTGACTGTGCAGGAGCTGGAGGACAGCCAAAGAGTGTGTAACATTCACCACTTGTTACATTCTGTTTAGTTAAATGTATCTATCTGAACTTATGCATATCTCTCCATGGAACTTTAAAACTCTGTGTGTAACCCTTCGAATGCTGGTCTAGTAAAAAAAAAAAAAATGCTGGTTGCATATAATATGCTGTAAATAATGTTTTAGAGCAAAGTTGAAATGCTGGGTTATATTCCGCTTTAAAGAGACTCTGAAACCTAGAAAAAAAACAGTTTTTTTAAACTTTAAAAACCTGTTTAACATAATTGCCCCACCTAAAACGCCACATCCCCGCGACTGAAAACTCCATAAATCACCCCAAACTCCCTGGGCAAAAATCCACAACTTTCCTGGTCGTGGATTTTGCTGCCTGCAGTGCCCGGAGGAGGCAGAGCTTAGGGCTCAATCCGCATGCATCTCCACCTCTCCCATGCCCCTCTCAGTGAAGGAAGACTGGGAGGGGTGGGCAGAGGTCAGTGATCAGCCCCGATTGACAGGAGTAGAGGCAGAGCTACAGCCCAAAGCTCTGCCTCTACAAGGAAGGAGCCCCGCAATGTGCCCCAGGGAGTTTGGGGTAATTTATGGAGTTTTCAGCCACGGGAATGCGGTGTTTCAGGTAGGGCAATTATGTTAAACAGGTTTTTAGAGTAAAAACCTGTTTTTTTCTAGGCTTCAGAGTCTCTTTAATATGTTAAAAAAAACAAGGACAAACAAAAACCTTTAGAGCACTTAATCATTTGGGGACCGCCTGCATGAGATCCTACTCCACACGCTGTTCTAGCCTGATGCAGCGTTGGATCTATGCCACCCGCCGTTACCGCTCCACACGTGATCGTGTGCACCTGAGAGAGGAGATTAAGCTGTCATATGACAGCTGACATCTCCCCTCAGTGATCAGCAGCCATCACGTATGGCTGCTGATCACGTGATCACAATGAACGCCGGCAGATCATAGTGATCACTAGTAACAGCTGCGGCGGTAGGGGAGAAAGAAGAGGATCCACTCACCTCCCTGCCATTCCTGCGACGATCAAGGCTCCCCACCACTCTGGCCGGCATCTCTGCTCATTGTGACATAAGTCCCGAGGCGCGGCTTGATGATGTCATCAAGGCGTGACCCGGGATTTTGCGTCAGTACGAGCGGGGATGTCGGAGAAAGCAGTGGTGTCCGCAGCGGCTCATCATTGGAGCCTGGAAAATGAGTAACGGCTGCTGGTGAAAGGGGGACACCTGGCCACACGGTGGGACACAGACCAGCAAGCCCTAACAGGATCCGGCTGCCTGACCCCCCAAACGCACGCCCCCCCTCCCATGCAAAACTGCCTGGTCCTTAAGGGGGGTTAGGGATCCGGTCAATACTATTTGAGCACACCTCTATACAGCAGCACATGGAGGTTCCTGCTAGGATGCTCTGTCCTGCTATCCTACACTGACACTCTCAGACTCACAAGGCTGAATATTTGGGAAGGCCACAAAGGCCATGGCCTTGGGTGAAAAGGAGCAGAAAAGTGTAGAAATTGAAGAGATAAGAGGTCACATGTCAAAGTAAATCATCTCTCCTGCTTTGCTTTGTTCTGTATGAATTCCTGAGATCCCTGCATCTCTCTCACTTCCTGCAGCCAACTTAATGCAGCCAAGTTTACCAGCTAACAGCAATATACTGGTACAAAAGAAAATGTCCCTCCCTACACACTAAAGCTGGTCATACACTGGTTGATGTCAGCCAACAGACAGATAACTCTCAGATCATAATCTGATCAGACAGGGATATATCTGATCAAATACCTTCACACACTACACACTGATTTTCCATAGATTTCAGCATGAGTGCTGGAGTTAGATAAAAGAAAGGGTTCATTTGGGAAACTGAAAGACTGTCATTGAGCAGAGGCAATTAAACATTAAATGTACTTTTTACATTTTTAAAAATAAAACTGTTGGGTATATAAAAAAAAGACATTTTTAGGAGTAGGAGGATAGATAAATGTGTTTATCTTTAAAGTTTATTTGCAAAGAAACACGAACTGCTAAAAAGAAACAGACATTTTATATTAATAATCTGAGAATATAGATTGATTAATATCAATTAACTTTATTAAGGGTTGTATAAAAAATTCCTATGTTCACAGCAAATGCCATAAAACATTTAAGATCAAGGGAAAAATAGCAAACACCATTTGCAAGAGAACCCCCACCATACTGACACCAATGATCCAATAATAAAAAATAATGAACAGCATTGCTCCATTAAAGGTTAAATTAACCCCTTGGGAAATGACCCAGGTCATATATACTGTGTTTTTTGGACTATAAGACTTACTTTTTCTCCACCCAAAATGGGGAACAGTCACTGCGTCTTACAGTCCAAATGCAGGGAGTTCCTGACTTGTGAACGCCTGCCAATACAAACCTCCAACCCGCCACAATGTCGGGGACTCTCTGTACTGTGCCCATGCAGAGGAGGACACAGGGGAGAGACACAAAGGGGCATAGAGAAGGACACAAGGGGGACAAAAAGGGGCATAGAGGAGGACACAAGGAGGACAGAGCGGTCCCACTGGTAGGACTGATTTTCAGGAATATCTAATTTCTTATATATATATATATATATATATATATATATATATATATACATATATCTCAATGCATGGCGACAAAATGCATCGCTTTAAGCATGCATTTTGTCCTCATGCAAGGCCTGGGTTGTGTCACAAAGTGTGGCCTTCTTCTCCTGTACCTCCTCTTCCATCCTGTGTGCTGGGTTAGCGTTGCCGGTCCCATTGGTTGGACTACTTTTCAGGAATATCTCATTTCTATTATATTTATCAATGTATGGCGATAAACTGCATTGGCCTTAAGCATGCAGTTTTCCTCATACACGTATACATTTTTTGGGGAGTTTTATTTGTTTTATTGGCAGTCAAGTATAATTGGCGCAATGCTCTGCAAACATGAGTCCCTGCTTTTATTCTGAGCATAAGATCTATGTGTAAATGCCCCCCACCCCCTATTTCCAACCCATTTTGCAGAAGTTTCCCTCATTCTTCAAGTTTTTTCAGGCCTGCAAAGCAGGCATGCTTGCGTCCCCATTGACTTCCATTAGGCTCGGTGTTCGGCTGAATATACCGAACATCTGGACCATGTTCGGCCGAGCCGACCCGAGCTCAAATATCTGGGTGTTCGATCAACACTAGTATTGGGCTGCATGATTAGCCATTTTGAATTTATTTACAAAGATGGTTGAATTGACTTATTGTTAATTGCAATGTCTTGCATTTTTTCTAATGTAAACATTTAGGATTGATTGTCCTTGAGACCTATCTTTGTGATAATATTTTATTTTAAATCTATTTAGTTCATTGATTTATATTGAAGCAGCAATTTACCTCCCTTAGGACAATTATGGCTTATTTCATACCTGAGAATGAAGAATGAAGAAATAAGCGCTTCCTTTTGGGAAAATGTGGTTACTGACCAATCCGCTTTTCAGGAACTTAGAGGCCACTTTAGGATTCATAAGGGGTTGCTAATTAAACAACTTAAATGAAAATTGAATTTTTCCTTACTGGATTCATATTACAAAGCAGGAGCTGAGAATTTACATACTGAACGGTTTATAGATAAAAAGGAAAAGAAAGGGCCTAAAAGAGGGGATTAGAGATTATTCAGTTGTTTGCTAAGGAAGAGAAAGAACAACTAAAATAAATTACACTGGAGGTTCGGGAAAGTGTTAAAGTTCTAAACCTCTTACAGAATAATGAAAATTTCTCTTCACTCATTTAACAACCTAAAAGTCAAATTGAGAAAATACAAAGTGATATTAAAAAAGCTAAGCAGGCCAAATTTGCTAAAGATGTGTCCCGGTGGGATCCAGATAAAGCAATTGATCCAGAAGTGAGATTGAGCCAAAAAAGAAATAAAAACAGAAGACGTTGCAGTGGCTGGTCCTCAGATGAATGATCTGGGGAAGAGACAGATGCCTTAGTAGGTTCAGGAGCTAGTTCTAAAAGATCAGTGTCTTTTTTGGATAAAAGAGACAGGAGGGGGCGGAGGGGAAGAAGCTATTTAAGAGCAGAAAGGAACAGGAAAGGCAGACACAGGAAGAAGAGATGGCAGAGGAGAGAAGAAGAACGAACAAGAAAAGAGGGAGAAGATGATGGACAAATAAGAGGAGAGGGGTCGAGATCATGGAGGGATGGTCACTCGAAGCAAAGTAGACCAGAGGAGAAAATGATAGATGATGACATGACTGTGATAAACCTCTCCAAATTCCATCTTAATGATAACCATTTACCCCTGCTTAAAAAAGGTCTATCTTTTTCACCACAAATTGATGGTGATACAAGTGAAATGTACAAGGATGTAAATTTGTTTTTGCGTAAACTAACTAAAATTGTGGCATCAAGAAAATAAGAATGAGGAATTACCTTTGGAGTCACTCTCTGTTTATGAGTCTGAGTCTCAGAGTAATTGTAACGTTCGTGTAACGTTCGGTGTGAACACACAGAGAGAATGTGATTGTTGATGATCTGCAGTATCAGAATCAGAATCAGGTTTAATGGCCAAGTACAGGGGTTTGTACCTGGAATTATTTTTGGCACAGACAGGCTTGAGTAGTACACAAGACAAATTATACAGATATACAGTATCGTAGACACAAGACAAATTATACGGATATACAGTATCGTGGACAAGCAGGTATACAATAAGTAGTACAGGAGGGCAGTAGAGTAATTAAGCAGCTCTAGACTAGTTGGGGTGATGTAACATGGGTGGGCTACCACCCGGATATAAGCGCTGGGGCAAGGAAGTGCAACTGGGAGGGTGCGTTGAGGAGATCAATGGCTTGGGGAAAGAAAGTGTTTCTATGTCTAGTGGTCCTGGTGGGAAGGGACCTGTAGCGGCGGCCTAAGGGGAGAAGACTGAAAAAGCTGTTGCCAGGGTGGGTGGGGTCTCCTGCTATCCTAGCGGCCCTTGAGCGCAGTCTGGACGAGTAGAGAAGGTTGAGTGGTGGGAGGGGAGTACCGATTATCCTTTCTGCAGACTTTATGACTCTTTGTAGTTTATACTTATCTCTCGCAGAGGCCCCTGCATACCACACAATGATGGAAGAGCCAAGTATTGACTCAATGGCAGCAGAGTAGAAGCAGGTCATAATGTCTAGTGACATTCCAAACTTTTTCAGCTGTCGTAGAAAAAACAGGCGTTGTTGCGCTTTCTTCGGGATCATTGTGGTGTTTTCCTCCCACCTTAGGTTGCTGGATATGGTGGTGCCTAGTAAACGCGCATGTGGGACCCTGGCAACCTCAGTGCCTTCGATGTGGACCGGGGGGGGTTCGGGGTGGCCTTTTCTGAAATCAATGATCAGTTCTGCGGTTTTAGCTGTGTTCAGTACAAGCTTGTTAGCCTTGCACCAGTTGCAGATCTTCGCAATCTGTTGGCGATAGGCTCGTTCATCGCTCTCTTCTATAAGACCAAGGATGGTGGTGTCATCTGCAAACTTGATGACCTGGACCGAGTTGCTTGTTGAGCTGCAGAAGTTTGTGTACAGCGAGAACAGCATTGGGGACAGGACACAGCCCTGGGGGGCACCAGTGTTGGTGACTCGCATCTGCGAGGAGAAGGTGCCCAGCTTGACTGTCTGAGTCCTGTTTGTGAGAAAGTCCTTCAGCCAGCTACAGAGGCTGGGATGCACATTGAGGAGAACTAGCCTGTCGAAGAGAATGTCGGGGCTGATGGTATTGAAGGTTGAGCTGAAGTCCAAGAGGAGGATCCTGGCATAGGTGTTTGGTTTGTCCAGGTGGCTCAGAACGTGCTCAAGGCTGATATTGATGGCATCCTCCACGGACCTATTGGCCCTGTAGGCAAACTGGTAAGGATCCATCAAACTCTTGGTGGTGTGTTTCAGGTGAGAGAGGACGAGCCTCTCGAAGACCTTCATGATGTTTGATGTCAGTGTGACAGGTCTGAAGTTGTTTAGGTCAGTGGCACCTGGTTTCTTTGGGATGGGGATGATTGTGGAGATTTTTAGGCAAGAGGGAACCCTGTGTTCCTTTAGGGATTGTGAGAACAGGGAAGTGAGGACTGGGGCCAGTTGTTCTGCACAGGTTTTAAGGCAGAGGTTTGACATACCATCTGGGCCCGAGGCTTTTCGGGGATTGAGTAGCTTAAGGTGTCTAAGAACCTCGGCCTCTGAGACCATCAGTGCGGCTGGGGGGCCTGGGCTAGTATGAGCCTGAGAGGTCGCTACCGGTGGCACCTGGTCATAAGGTACATCCTCTACTTGGTTGTCTTCAAACCTGCAGTAGAACTTGTTTAGATCTTCCGTTAGCTTAGCACTGGGAGTCGTGTGATGAGGGGGAGTCTTAAAGTTTGTGGCCACCTTGAGACCTTTCCAGACTTCGCGCGAGTTATTTGAGCAGAGGCTCAGCCGCAGTTTTTCAGAGAACCTTCTTTTTTCCACTCTCAGTTCTTTGTTGAGGGTGTTTTTGGCCTTTCTGAACTCCTCCCGGTTGCCGCTCTTGTGGGCTTCCTCCTTGGTTTTACGTAGCAGGCGTAGCTTGTTGTTGAACCAGGGTTTATTATTGGGGTACACTCTATAAGACTTTGACGGGATGCACGTGTCCTCGCAGAAATTGATGTAGGATGTGACTCTATCTGCCCATTCATCTAGGTCACCGTTCGGTGGGGCAAGGGTTGACCAGTCGGTGCAGTCAAAGCAGGCCTGTAGTTTTAGCTTCGCTTCCGTCGTTCATTTCTTGGTTGTCTTAAGGGCTGGTTTGGAGTTCTCAAGTCGCCTTCTGTAGGTAGGTATCAGTTGGATGAGGCAATGGTCCGAGTTGCCGAGGGCTGCTCGAGTGGCAGCCTTGTAAGCGCCCTTGAGGATGGTGTAGCAGTGATCCAGAGTGTTCTGGTTCCTGGTTGGGCATGTGAAGTGCTGTACGTAGCGTAGCATCTCTGAGTGGAGGTTGGCTTGGTTGAAATCACCAGCAATGCAGATATATACCTGATTATGGATGATCTGCAGAATCATCAATAATACAGATATATCACTAACCTCTGAACACTAGGACAAGGATAACGAATATAGACAGTAATGTTACAATAGCGTGGAAATATCCACCACACAGCAATTCCTCAGAGGTGTGGTTACCTCTGAATGGGAACCCTGTGTGTGAGATCCTCTAACCAGGCTGAGAGAGGGATCTCGGCCCCGAGCAGCAATCGTCTGCTTGGGGCAGGCGTCTCGGAGAGGCAAGCCTCAGAGAAAACCCTCCAGTGGGAGATGTTCCACTGAAGGGAGAAAGGTCAGACTAGCAAAGGTTCGGCAACAGAGAAGGCGGCAGCAGTACAGGAGCAGTAGGCAGAAGAGTAATCGGTAATCAGGCAAGAGTTGGCAACAGGAATCAGATAGGCAAGGTACACAATCGTTAAGAGAGAGAGTAGTCAGGAATAGCCAGAGTCAAGACACAGGTAAATATCAAATACAATCCTAACTAAGGTGTGAAATCCTTAGCATCAACACCAGGGAACTGAACTAAGGTCTGAGCGTTCACACAGAGTGTTTTCACAACAGCAGACAACTTGCTACTGCCCAGCAAGTCCTTATGTAGCTGGAGGACTACTCAGCACCGCCCCAGAGCCCCAGCCAATCAGGAGACCTCTGGATGTCAGCTGACTGGAGAGTCAGCTGACCCTCCTACGTAGGAGGTAAAACTCCTGCCTCCTTGTGCGCACGCGAGACCCTTTGCCTCTGGACGTTGGAGAGGCCAGGTCCAGGATCCGCGTCCGCACGCGGACTAAAGTCCGCCTGTCGCAATGCAGGACCCGCCACCATGTCACCAGATGCGGCGGCGGTGTCCTCGTCAGCCTGCGCCGGCATCTCCGCGTGATCGGCGGAGCCTGCCGGGTGGGAAGCGGAGACCGTCGCCATGCTGCCCGGCGTGGCGGCGTTGTCTCCGCTATCCCTAACAGTACCCCCTTGAGGAGTGGACTCCGGACACCTCCTACCCGGTTTCTCGGGATGTAACTGATGAAACCTCTTCCTCAATCTCTCAGCATGCATACGATTCTCCGGCACCCAGGACCTGTCTTCTACACCATACCCCTTCCAATGGACCAGATACGGCACCGAATTCTGCACCAACCGAGAGTCTAGAATCCTTTAAACTTCGTACTCCTTCTGACCCTCTACTACCCCTGGGGGGGGGGGGGAGGAATCCACATAAATTGCCGGTTTCAGTAAGGAGCCGTGGAATGATCTCCCACATCTCATGCTGGCTGGGAGATCAATTACATAAGACACATCATTGATTTTCCTGACCACCGGGTAAGGCCCTATGAACCGGGGACCTAACTTGGTAGACGGTTGTCGAAGTGCCAAATGTTTGGTTGACACCCACACCTTGTCTCCTGGGGCAAAGTGCCACTCCACAGACCGTCTCTTGTCAGTCTGTTTCTTTTGTTTTTGGAAAGCTACTCCCAAATTTTCTTTTACCTGTCCCCAAAGTTCCCTTAAAGCCTCCTGCCAATCTTCCAGGGCTGGGAGGGAGGAAGAACACACGGGAAATGGGGAAAACTTAGGGGACTTTCCTGACACAACTTGAAAAGGGGACAACCCTGTTGATGAGTTCTTCAGGTTGTTGTGCGCGAACTCCGCAAAAGGCAAAAATCTGACCCACTTGGTCTGCGCATCGGCGACGTAGCATCTAAGGAATTGTTCCAGAGCCTGGTTAACCCTTTTGGTCTGCCCGTTGGACTGTGGGTAATACCCCGATGAAAACGATAGGTTCATACCCAATGTGTGGCAAAAGGCCCTCCAAAACTTTGACACAAACTGGACTCCCCTATCGGAAACCACATCCTCCGGGATTCCATGTAAGTGGAAGATGTGTTGCACGAAGAGATCGGTCAACTCCTGGGCCGAGGGAAAACCCTTTAGGGGAACAAAATGGGCCATTTTGCTGAATCTATCCATGATTACCCAAATGACAGTCATGCCTTCCGACCTGGGGAGCTCACCAATGAAGTCCATGGACAGATGGGTCCATGGTTCACTTGGTACTGGCAAGGGTTGTAGGGTACCCACTGGAGCCAGGCAGGAAGGCTTGCTCCTGGCACACACCACACACTCTCTGACAAACTCCTTACAGTCCGAGGCCAAGGAGGGCCACCACACACACCTAGTGAGCAAATCCATAGTGCGAGCGGCCCCAGGGTGACCTGCATTCTTATGGGCGTGAAATAGCTGCAGGATTTGTAACCGGAAAGGAAGTGGCACGAAAAGAACCCCTACTGGTTTCCCTTCCGGGATATCTAATTGGTAGGAGCCTAATGTAGCAGCCCAATCCTCCCAAGTTTCGGTGGCAGCTAGCACTACTTTACGGGATATAATACTCTCTGGGAGTGTAGGCTGAGCTGTTTCGGGCTCAAAACACCTGGAGAGAGCATCTGCCTTCACATTTTTACTACCAGGGGTATATGTGATTACGAATCTGAACCTAGAAAAGAATTAAGACCAACAGGCCTGTCTGGGAGTCAGCCTTTTGGCGCCCTCAATGTATTCCAAGTTCTTATGGTCAGTGTATACCACAATAGTGTGTTCTGCCCCCTCTAGCCAATGACGCCATTCTTGGAAAGCCAATTTAATGGCAAGGAGTTCCCTGTTGCCCACATCGTAGTTTCTTTCAGCCAGAGAAAAACTACGTGAGAAGTAGGCACAGGGGTGTGTCTTACCCTGCGGACATGAACGTTGATACAGGACCGCCCCTACCCCAATCTCTGAGGCATCCACCTCCACCATGAAGGGAAGGGAAACATCAACATGTCTCAGTATAGGTGCAGAGCAAAACATCTTTTTCAGGGTAATGAAGGCTGACTGAGCTTTTAATGACCAATGGTATGGGTCAGCCCCCTTCTTGGTAAGGCTAGTCAGAGGGGCTACTACCGAAGAGAATCCCTTGATAAATCTCTGGTAGTAGTTAGCAAAACCAAGGAACCTTTGACGTGCTTTCAAACCCACTGGTTGTGGCCACTCCAAGACAGCCGAAACCTTTTCTGGATCCATCAGGAGACCTGTCGTCGAAATGATATAGCCCAAATAAGGAACTTGAGTGACCTCAAAGAGACACTTCTCTAGTTTTGCATAGAGTGAGTTCTGTCTTAGCTTTTTCAGTACATATCTGACATGCTTACGATGCTCTCCAAGGTTCGGAGAGAAAATCAATATATCGTCAAGGTAGACCAAGACGAATTTCCCCAATACCTCTCTGAAAACCTCGTTGATTAATTCTTGGAAGACGGCCGGCGCGTTACACAACCTGAAGGGCATCACTAGATACTCATAATGCCCGTCGTGTGTATTGAAGGCCGTCTTCCACTCATCACCATCTCTGATGCGCACCAGGTTGTATGCCCCCCGCAAGTCTAATTTTGAGAAGATACTGGCACTGGTTATCTGAGCGAAGAGATCATCTATCAGAGGCAGAGGGTAGCGATTTTTTACAGTGTGTAACGATCAGTGTCAGCAACCAGAGAGAATCTGATCCTTGGCGATCCGCAGTATCCCCAAGAATACAGATATACCCGATTATTGAGGATCTGCGGAATCGCAAATAATCAGATATGTCTAACCTCTGGACACCTGAAACGTGTGAGTGTTTGGTGCAACAGTAACAACTTTGAATGGAGACCACCAGAGGAGTTGGTGGCCTAAAACTCTTGAGGAACTCACCCCTGACTGTGGGTAATATTCCTGTAGCCTGTGGACCCCTAGGAGAGGGACTCAGGCTTGGTTGCAGGAAGCCCTGCTGCAATATGAAAGGTCTTGCCCTGAACTGGGCTAACGTAAACACAAATATGATACAATTCCCTAGTCTTGGGTGTGAGTTCCGTGATCATCAACACCCTGGAACTAGTCTGGAGTATAACATAAATGATAATACAATTCCCTAGTCTTGGGTGTGAGCTCCGTGATCATCAACACCCTGGAACTAGTCTGGAGTATAACATAAATGATAATACAATTCCCTAGTCTTGGGTGTGAGTTCCGTGATCATCAACACCCTGGAACTAGTCTGGAATATAACACAAAGACAATACAGTTCCCTAGTCTTGGGTGTGAGGGCCTTGATCTCAACACCCAGGAACTATGCTAGAGAATACACAGAAGATAAAAAATATTCCTAGTCTGGAGTGTGAGGGCCTTGATCTCAACACCCTGGAACTGGTCTAACAAATAACAATAATAGTACAAGGTAATCTGGCTCAGTGTGAATTCCCAGGTCCTTCCTGGTTCAAACACACTGTAAGGATCTGACTATGGTCTGAATGCTTCCACAAAGTGTTTGCAATGGCAGACAACCAGTAACTGACAAGCAGCAGAATATATAGTAGCTGGACTCTTCCGCCCCACCCGAGCCACTCAGCCAATCATGAGTCCCGCAGGAATCAGCTGATCCTCCTGATCAGCTGACCCTTCTCCTGCTGGTATAAAGGTCCTGAGTTCAGGCCTGCGCGTGCGTAGCTCTCCATCTGCCTATGTGTACTAACAGACCCAGCCACACCAAGCGCACGCTGCTGCAAGCAAACCGCCGCGTTAGACGCAGAAACAGCCACATTGCTGTCAGGACATGCGGCGGCCTTCCCGCATTCCACCATACTACCAGACGCGTGTCTATGCGTGCAAACCGCCGCGTTGGACACGGAGTCAGCCACCTTGCTCTTGACACACGCGGCGGCTTTTCACACAGTGATTTTGTTTAGACCTCTATAATCAATACATGGTCTAAGACCACCGTCCTTCTTTTGTACAAAAAAGAATCCGGCCCCAGCCGGAGATCGGGAGAGACGGATAAAACCCTTTGCCAAATTTTCCTTAATGTACTCTCGCATAGCTATTTTCTCCGGCCCCGATAGATTATAAAGATGCCCTCTAGGGGGCATACAACCTGATCGTAAGTCTATGGGGCAGTCAAAACTCCGATGAGGTGGGAGATTGTCAGCTGACTTAGGACAGAATACGTCGGAAAACTCGGCATATTGGGTCGGGACCCCTTTTACCTCTAGTTTGGTGGTACAGATAGAAATTTTTTCTAGACAATGGCTGTGACAAAAAGGTGACCAAGCGTGCAACTGGCCTGATGCCCAATCTATCTGTGGGGAATGAAGTTGTAACCAGGGCATTCCGAGGGACAATGGTGGATGTAGACATACGCAGAACAAGGAACTGTAACATTTCTTTGTGTAAAATACCTACAGTGCAAGACAACATCGGAGTCTGAGAGAGAGGTTGTCTGTACTGTAATGGGGAATCGTCAATTGCTGTGACCGCTATTTGTCGATCCAAAGGATGCATTGGGATTCCCAAGCCATTCACAAACTTGTAGTCTATAAAGTTGGCTGCCGACCCCGAGTCTATGAACGCCTGAGTGCTCATGGTCAAATTTCCCCAAGAAATGGAACACGGGAGGAGCAACCGATTATTCTAGGGTCTGAGCGCTAACACGTTAGCATTTGCAACAGCAGACGAGGAACAACTGACAGGCCTGTTCTATATATAGTCAAAGCGCTCCACAGCGCCGCCCCAGTCACCCAGCCATCCGGAGCACAACTAGAGTCAGCTGACAGGCTGATCAGCTGAGTCCCCTTTTACTCGCATCAAGGTCCTGTCGCCTGGCGCGCGCGCGCGTAGCTCTCAATCTATGTGCACTAGAAGGACCAGGCAATGCAGCAGCATGTAGCTGCGCGGCAGAGGCCGCCGGCTGATACACGGAGATAGCCGCCATGCCGCTTGCCCATGGGGCAGTATCTCCGCTATCCTTTACAGAAAAAGAGGTGTTTGAAAATTTGTTGGATCTCTACTGTGAAGCTGGAGAGGTGCCCCCGTGTCCAATGACTTTGGAGGATGATGGTGAGGACTTAGAGGGCGACATTACATTACAACTGTCAGCTCAGAGGATTTATTGATCCCCACAAAATTAAAAAATAAGTCTACAAAAATGCCCCCACTAGCTGGTAATAAGTATATATCAGTCTTCATTGAGACAGTCCATCAAGATATTATGGCCTATGATTGGTCAACAAAGAATTATAAACCCAACCCTACCCTACCCTACCAAAGTAGACCAGAGGAGAAAATGATAGAAGATGACATGACTGTGATAAACCTCTCCAAATTCCATCTTAATGATAACCATTTACCCCTGCTTAAAAAAGGTCTATCTTTTCCAAAACAAATTGATGGTGATACCAGTGAAATGTACAGGATCTTCTCAAAAAATTAGCATATTGTGATAAAGTTCATTATTTTCTGTAATGTACTGATAAACATTAGACTTTCATATATTTTAGATTCAAATACACACAACTGAAGTAGTTCAAGTCTTTTATTGTTTTAATATTGATGATTTTGGCATACAGCTCATGAAAACCCAAAATTCCTATCTCAAAAAATTAGCATATTTCATCCGACCAATAAAAGAAAAGTGTTTTTAAACAAAAAAAGTCAACCTTCAAATAATTATGTTCAGTTATGCACTCATTACTTGGTCGGGAATCCTTTTGCAGAAATGACTGCTTCAATGCGGCGTGGCATGGAGGCAATCAGCCTGTGGCACTGCTCAGGTGTTATGGAGGCCCAGGGTGCTTCGATAGCGGCCTTAAGCTCATCCAGAGTGTTGGGTCTTGCGTCTCTCAACTTTCTCTTCACAATATCCCACAGATTCTCTATGGGGTTCAGGTCAGGAGAGTTGGCAGGCCAATTGAGCATAGTAATACCATGGTGAGTAAACCATTTACCAGTGGTTTTGGCACTGTGAGCAGGTGCCAGGTCGTGCTGAAAAATGAAATCTTCATCTCCATAAAGCTTTTCAGCAGATGGAAGCATGAACCCACTTTTGAACCAGAAACAGCGGCAGAAGCGCCTGACCTGGGCTACAGAGAAGCAGCACTGGACTGTTGCTCAGTGGTCCAAAGTACTTTTTTCGGATGAAAGCAAATTTTACATGTCATTCGAAAATCAAGGTGCCAGAGTCTGGAGGAAGACTGGGGAGAGGGAAATGCCAAAATGCCTGAAGTCCAGTGTCAACTACCCACAGTCAGTGATGGTCTGGGGTGCCATGTCAGCTGCTGGTGTTGGTCCACTGTGTTTTATCAAGGGCAAGGTCAATGCAGCTAGCTATCAGGAGATTTTGGAGCACTTCATGCTTTCATCTTCTGAAAAGCTTTATGGAGATGAAATTTTCATTTTTCAGCACGACCTGGCACCTGCTCACAGTGCCAAAACCACTGGTAAATGGTTTACTGACCATGGTATTACTGTGCTCAATTGGCCTTCCAACTCTCCTGACCTGAACCCCATAGAGAATCTGTGGGATATTGTGAAGAGAAAGTTGAGAGACGCAAGACCCAACACTCTGGATGAGCTTAAGGCCGCTATCGAAGCATCCTGGGCCTCCATAACACCTGAGCAGTGCCACAGGCTGATTGCCTCCATGCCATGCCGCATTGAAGCAGTCATTTCTGCAAAAGGATTCCCGACCAAGTATTGAGTGCATAACTGAACATAATTATTTGAAGGTTGACTTTTTTTTGTTTTAAAAACACCTTTCTTTTATTGGTCGGATGAAATATGCTAATTTTTTGAGATAGGAATTTTGGGTTTTCATGAGCTGTATGGCAAAATCATCAATATTAAAACAATAAAAGGCTTGAACTACTTCAGTTGTGTGTATTTGAATCTAAAATATATGAAAGTCTAATGTTTATCAGTACATTACAGAAAATAATGAACTTTATCACAATATGCTAATTTTTTGAGAAGATCCTGTACAAGGATTTAAATTTGTTTTTGCGTAAACTAACTAAAATTGTGGCATCAAGAAAATAAGAATGAGGAATTACCTTTGGAGTCACTCTCTGTTTATGAGTCTGATTCTCAGGGTAATGAGGACAATGATAATGAAAAAGAGGTGTTTGAAAATTTGTTGGATCTCTATTGTGAAGCTGGAGAGGTGCCCCCGTGTCCAATGACTTTGGAGGATGATGGTGAGGACTTAGAGGGCAACATTACATTACAACTGTCAGCTCAGAGGACTTATTGATCCCCACAAAATTAAAAAATAAGTCTACAAAAATGCCCCCACTAGCTGGTAATAAGTATATATCAGTCTTCATTGGCTGGATGGTGTAATGGTTAAGGGCTCTGCCTCTGACATGGGAGACCAGGGTTCGAATCTCGGCTCTGCCTGTTCAGTAAGCCAGCAGCTATTCAGTAGGAGACCTTTGGCAAGTCTCCCTAACACTGCTACTGCCTATAGAGCGCGCCCTAGTGGCTGCTGCTCTGGCGCTTTGAGTCCGCCAGGAGAAAAGCGCGATATAAATGTTATTTGTATTTGTCTTTTGTCTTGTCATTGAGACAGTCCACCAAGATATTATGGCCTATGATTGGTCAACAAAGAATTATAAACCCAACCCTACCAAAGGAGAACAACAGACATTGAGAGAGTTGTAGCAAGTAAAGGGTTTGGTGATCAAACCAGGGGATAAAGGGGGAAATGTGGTCCTCCTCAATGAGGAAGACTACGTTGCTGAAATTAAAAGACATTTGAATGATCATGAGACATATCAGAGATTACAAAATAATCATTTTCCAGCAATTACCTATAAAGTAAACAGCTTGGTAGATGAAGCATGGCATAGAGGAGTTATCACAGAGAGTGAAAGAGATTACATCAAAGTGGAGACTTATAATATCCCCACCTTCTATACCATCCCAAAAGTCCACAATAATCTAACGAACCTCCCTGGCCGCCCTATAGTGGTAGTTATAGGTTGCCCAACTCAACGCTTAGGCAAATATGTAGATGAACGTTTGAAGCCTATCGTAAGCCAACTTCCCTCCTTTGTCCTAGACACCAAAAGCCTATTGGGTATGTTGATGGGTTTTGAGGTTCCCCTGGGGTCCCTCCTCGGGGGGATCGATGTGGAGTCTTTGTACATGTCGATCCCTCATGGGAAGGGCCTTTGGGCCATACAATATTTTTTTGGTGAGGTGTTTACCCCAACTTTGATGCACTCAATCAGTTTGTTTATGATTCAGTGGAACTCATTTTGCACTATAATTGTTTTTTATTAGATGACATTTTTTACAGGCAGATCAGGGGCACGTCGATGGGGGCGGCATGTGCACCGGCGTATGCCAGTCTCCATTTGGGGCTCTGGGAGCACCAGGTGGTATATGGAGATATTGGCTACCAGACACACGCCGCCCTCTGGCTTTGTTACATTTACGACTTGCTCCTGGTCTGGACTGGCACAGAACAAGAACTCCATGAGTTTATTGGCAGACTTAATGAGAATGATAGAAACATCAGATTGACTTATACAGCTAGTGCATATTCTTTGAGTTTTCTAGATTTAAAATTGGTAATCAAGAATGACAAATTGGTTACATCCACTTTTCGTAATCCTTCCACAGGTAATAGTCTTTTGCATGCATCTGGGGTTCTCTTTGGACAACTGTTGAACACAAAAGGCAAGGCCGTCTCTGGGTGGGCTTGAACCACCAACATTTCGATTAACAGCCGAACTGGTAGCGCGCCCAGGCTATGCATATGCATAGGTAGAATTTAGTTAGTGTTAGGTCCCCTCCCATGGAGGAAAGACTTCTTCGACAGTGGGAGGGACGAGTACCTAACAAATTGCAAATTGTTAGTGGAAACTAACATCCTCCAAGTGGTAGACAGGTCATGTGTATGCTCATTGTGTATTTGAATCCCATGAGTGGGGTGTGCACTTTTTTGCAGGTAAGCACTCATCTGTTTTTAAGTAGCGCTGTTCATTTCTTTGCTATGTTTGATTGATTTATTTCTGGTCAGCTGCTCCCACTTAATAGTTTTCCTTTGGTGTATATGCAGAGCCTCTGTTTGGGTTCAAGGTGCGTTTGCAGTTTCTGGGGGGGCTCAGCGCATCTCTGAGCTGAGGCCATTCAGAGGCGGCCTGGTGATGCGCTGATCCCACTTTTTTTGCGCAATTCTCAATTTTACTGGTAGCGCGCCCAGGCTATGCATATGCATAGGTAGAATTTAGTTAGTGTTAGGTCCCCTCCCATGGAGGAAAGACTTCTTCGACAGTGGGAGGGACGAGTACCTAACAAATTGCAAATTGTTAGTGGAAACTAACATCCTCCAAGTGGTAGACAGGTCATGTGTATGCTCATTGTGTATTTGAATCCCATGAGTGGGGTGTGCACTTTTTTGCAGGTAAGCACTCATCTGTTTTTAAGTAGCGCTGTTCATTTCTTTGCTATGTTTGATTGATTTATTTCTGGTCAGCTGCTCCCACTTAATAGTTTTCCTTTGGTGTATATGCAGAGCCTCTGTTTGGGTTCAAGGTGCGTTTGCAGTTTCTGGGGGGGCTCAGCGCATCTCTGAGCTGAGGCCATTCAGAGGCGGCCTGGTGATGCGCTGATCAGGTTCCGGATTTGTACTTTCCAGTGCCCTAGGCCTGCTGTCATCTACCGCCCCCCCCCTCCCCCGCTGCCACCACCACTACCAAAAAACATTCTGACCAACACTGACTATCGATCATTGGTTTGAATGGGCTCATTTCAGTTGTGCTGCTCTGCCTCCCATTCAGCCAAGAATCAGAGGATGCTCTGCCTGCTCAATAATTCCTGCAATTTGTGCTCCTGCCCGAATGTGCACAGCAGCCAATAGTGTTCTGGGAATGCATACTTGAGAAATGACGCTGATATATGTACTTGTCAAGAATGCATAACACTATATTGGCGTTGGTTGCTGTGCACATCTGGGCAGGAGCAGAAAACTTGCGCAAGTCGCAAGTGGCCAGAGCATGCGCTGCTTCTTTGTCCTCCGTGCGACTGGCTGCAGTCATAGCCACATACAGGTGACAGGGAGCGTGAGTGGCCAGAGCATGCGCTGCTTCTTTGTCCTCTGTGAGACTGGCTGCAGTCATAGCCACATACAGGTGACAGGGAGCGTGAGTGGCCAGAGCATGCACTGCTTCTTTGTCCTCTGTGAGACTGGCTGCAGTCAGAGCCACAAACAGGTGACAGGGAGCGTGAGTGGCCAGAGCATGCGCTGCTTCTTTGTCCTCTGTGTGACTGGCTGCAGTCATAGCCACATACAGGTGACAGGGAGGGTGAGTGGCCAGAGCATGCGCTGCTTCTTTGTCCTCTGTGCGACTGGCTGCAGTCATAGCCACAAACAGGTGACAGGACAGCTCAATGGAGAGAAACAGAGAACAGGTAAGTAGCAAACATCCTGTCAATACCCACTTTGGATGTTTGGTTGTAATTAGAGCGGACCTGAACTCAGAACTTCCTCTCTGCTTCAAAAGAAACACAATAATATAACCTTTAAAAAACATTTCTTTGTTACAGCTGATACAAATCCTGCAATAAATCGGCAGTGTCTACTTCCATGGAAGCAGACATATTGTTAACATCCTGTGCTTTCAAATTAGCTTAGATGTTGTGGCAGTCAGGGGACACAGGAGAGATCAAATTGCAACGTCAGATTAGATACAGATGAGGGGGAATTACACAGGCTCTCTAAAAAAATACAAGGTAGTTTTTTCTATGTTTTCCTTCTGTCCTGTGCAAGAGTTCAGCTCCACTTTAACCTCCTTGGCGGTATGAAAAATACCGCCAGGAGGGAGCGCAGCAGTTTTTAAAAAAAATTTTTTTTTTAAATCATGTAGCGAGCCGAGGGCTCGCTACATGATAGCCGCTGCTGAGCGGCATCCAGCAGCCCGCTTCGATCGCCTTCGGCGATCTCCGATCAGGAAATCCCGTTCATAGAACGGGATTTCCTGGAGGGCTTCCCCCGTCGCCATGGCGACGGGGCGGGATGACGTCACCGACGTCGGGACGTCATTGGGAGTCCCGGGCCACCCCTCGGCGCTGCCTGGCACTGATTGGCCAGGCAGCGCTGGGGTCTGGGGGGGGGGAGGGGGCGCGCGCCGCAGCAAATAGCGGCGATCGGGCGGGGGCCGGCGGCGATCAGAGTGCTGGCGCAGCTAGCAAAGTGCTAGCTGCATCCAGCAAAAAAAAAAATTATGAAAATCGGCCCAGCAGGGCCTGAGCGGCACCCTCCGGCGGCTTACCCCGTGTCCAGCACGGGGTTACCGCTAAGGAGGTTAAAGCATCTGAATGATATTTATTTATATTTGAAAAATCTATGTATCTCTTTTGAATGCTGAAAGTACATATGGTGGTTTGCTCTAACATATGGACAGTATACGGGAACAAAGTCTTAAGAAGGCTTATTCACAGAAAGATTACTTTTTTTCTTTTAAGCCAATAAATGGTATCATCCTCATTCAAAACTCTCTGCTTTCGCTGATGGCTAAAATGGTACAATGCTTACTGCTACAGGAAAGGAGAAGGACGCCAAACTATACAGACTAGCATAGAGGTAGTAACAGCTCAGGTGACAGTGACAGTTTAGCAATGAAAGTAAAGCAAACAGCATTTTTATTCCTCTCATAGATGGTAGGAACAGAAAATGAGTCAGGAAAGAGTTAACTGAGACCACTGCTGGCTAGGAAGAAAAAAAAAACCCTAAAGCCATAAATTTAAGTAGACTAGAGATAAGAAAGTGTAATTTACAGCTGCTGGGGTCAGTGTGTCACAACTGTAAAGGAGAAAGTGAAGAAATTAGCAGGGTTCACTGATGTCTTTGAATGCCTACATTAAAACTCAGCGGAACTTAGTTCTATCTGCTTTGTAATGTAAATCCCTGGTATTTCTCACATCAACTTGTATGATCATGATAAGAGGAATTGATCATCAGATGAGGTGACAGCAGATGTTGATTGAGAGAGAGACTTGCTGGAATTGGGGAACTCTGGAATTCAGCTATTAGTGCAGAGCAGGGCGCTGGCTGGCTGCGCTGCGGGACCAGAAGAGGTGATTAATTTTGACATATGACCTCTTCTCTCTCCAAGTCATGCCGCCCTTCTTATCTTATCTTTTTTTATCGCCCTAGGCCGTGACCTTTGTGGCCTTTCCAGAAATCCGGCCCTGGCGCTGATCTCACTTTTTTTTGCGCAATTCTCAATTTTACTGGTAGCGCGCCCAGGCTATGCATATGCATAGGTAGAATTTAGTTAGTGTTAGGTCCCCTCCCATGGAGGAAAGACTTCTTCGACAGTGGGAGAGACGAGTACCTAACAAATTGCAAATTGTTAGTGGAAACTAACATCCTCCAAGTGGTAGACAGGTCATGTGTATGCTCATTGTGTATTTGAATCCCATGAGTGGGGTGTGCACTTTTTTGCAGGTAAGCACTCATCTGTTTTTAAGTAGCGCTGTTCATTTCTTTGCTATGTTTGATTGATTTATTTCTGGTCAGCTGCTCCCACTTAATAGTTTTCCTTTGGTGTATATGCAGAGCCTCTGTTTGGGTTCAAGGTGCGTTTGCAGTTTCTGGGGGGGGCTCAGCGCATCTCTGAGCTGAGGCCATTCAGAGGCGGCCTGGTGATGCGCTGATCCCACTTTTTTTTGCGCAATTCTCAATTTTACTGGTAGCGCGCCCAGGCTATGCATATGCATAGGTAGAATTTAGTTAGTGTTAGGTCCCCTCCCATGGAGGAAAGACTTCTTCGACAGTGGGAGGGACGAGTACCTAACAAATTGCAAATTGTTAGTGGAAACTAACATCCTCCAAGTGGTAGACAGGTCATGTGTATGCTCATTGTGTATTTGAATCCCATGAGTGGGGTGTGCACTTTTTTGCAGGTAAGCACTCATCTGTTTTTAAGTAGCGCTGTTCATTTCTTTGCTATGTTTGATTAACAGCCGAACGCACTAACCGATTGTGCCACAGAGACTGTGAATGCAGTTGCTGCTATATGATTTTATGGGGATGTATGTGTGTCTTTTGGAGGGAGGAAGTAAGTCTGCGCCAAGAATTTTAATGTCACTTTTTTCTACAACAAAGCATTCCCTGTGTGGCAGCAGAGTGGTTCAGTGGAAGTGTGCTGGGCCCATAACCCAGAGGTTGATGGATCGAAACCATCCTCTTCTAGGCATGATTTCATTTTTGCACCTCACTTTATCGCAAAACAGTTTCCATAGCCCTGTAAGAGAAAGTGTTATAAGGGCCCTGCCATAACATAGATATTACGGTAGCTAAGACTACTCCTGGGCCTTTCTTGTAGTTGAAGAGATGAGTGAACTGTGACACCACACTTAAAAAAACAAAACAAAAAAAACAGCAGAGAAGCTTCCCCATATAGGAGCATTGGATTTGGTAAAGTCTTAAGCCAATGTGTTGTAAGCCACAAGTAAGCTTTAGGTTAGCAGGAATGGTTGCATGGCCACCTAGCTTTTCTTCCTTCCCAGGCCAGCTAGGCTGGCTTCAGCCTGTAGTGTTGGTGGTATACTGGTGAGCATAGCTGCCTTCCAAGCAGTCAACCTGGGTTTGATTCCCGGCCAATGTATGTGAGTGTGCTTTTGACATCCTACAAATCCCTGGAAGACAAGATCCTCTCCAGAGGTATCCGAATTCGCAAACACAAACTTTTTCCTGAATTTTGTTATTGAACCCGAACCGAATTCGAATCCGAATTTTCCCCCGGACCCGAATTCGAATGTACCCGAATCGAATTTTGGTACATTCTAGCATGCCTGGTCCCAGGCCCTTGATGACTGTAAAACGTGCACATAATTTGCGAGATAAATTGGTTCATAGTGAATATGTTAGAGATAATTCTACATGGTTGAACAGACACATTCTCAATGGTACCCACCGTTGTTGTAAATGTAAATTGTGCCCCTATATCAACTGCTCAGACAATAAATATTTTACTGACAGTTCAGGAATGCAGCAATATGAGATTAGATCATACATAAATTGCCAGACTAAGAGAATTGTCTATATGATTGAATGTCCCTGTGGCTTTAAATATATAGGGAAGACTAAAAGACTGATGAAGGAAAGAGTTTTAGAACATTTCCAATTCATTGAGGATGATAATGAAGAAAAACGTTTTCTGGCAGTCCACTATGTGGAAATTGATAATAGCAATTTGAGTGGGATGAAAGTTAAAGGAATTTATAAACTAAATATCTCTAGTAGAAGAGGAGATTACGATGATGTGCTTTACTGCAAGAAGGCCATGTATATATATAAGCTTAATACTCTTTATCCGCATGGCCTCAATAGAGAATTAGATCTCAGAGTCTTCTTGCGGATGAATGTTTATGATTGATTGAGTAGGTAAGAATAGGTGTAACTAAGTGTGAACCAGTCCAACCTCTAGGCATGCCGTTTGGTGCTTATGATGTCAGCCGATAATTCAGCTCTAAGGGAGCAACTCTATAAACTTATTTCCTGCCCTGAATATCTTCCTATTGTTTCCCGCCTTTGAGTCAAAACCGCTGCATCTATAAGGAGAGACGCGTACGTTAAAAAGGGGCGCTGGGAAAAAAGGGCGCCGGGTTTTTAACGATAAGCATGGATAACGTTTAAAAATGTATTGTACTATATTTCGTTTAAAATTAATGTTTTTTAAAGTTATAAATCATTAAATAATGTGCATTAAATCGGCAATTGTAAAAACGTTAATCTTTCGTTTAAATACTGAAACGTATAATAACGTTAAAAAAAAAATTACTAATTAACCCTCCCTGTACCTACCCCTAACCCCTAGACCCCCCTGTTGATGCCTAAACCTAAGACCCCCCCTGTTGGTGCCTAAGTAACCCTCCCTGTACCTACCCCTAACCCCTAGACCCCCCTGTTAGTGCCTAAACCTAAGACCCCCCTGTTGGTGCCTAAACCTAAGACCCCCCTGTTGGTGCCTAAACCTAAGACCCCCCTGTTGGTGCCTAAACCTAAGACCCCCCTGTTGGTGCCTAAACCTAAGACCCCCTGTTGGTGCCTAAACCTAAGACCCCCCTTTTGGTGCCTAAACCTAAGACCCCCTGTTGGTGCCTAAACCTAAGACCCCCCCTGTTGATGCCTAAACCTAAGACCCCCCTGTTGGTGCCTAAACCTAAGACCCCCCTGTTGGTTTTTTCGTTTAAAAATAATGTAAAAAAAAAAAAATGTACTGTTTTTCGTTTAAAAATAATGTTTGAAAAAAAATATTGTACTGTTTTTCGTTTAAAAATAATATTTAAAAATGTATAAATCATTAAATAATGTGTAATCATGAGAAGCAGTAATAAAACATTAAGTCTCCGGGCGCCGCTTTTAAAACGTTATTTTTCACCGGCGCCCTTTTTTCCTATCGGGCGCCCATTAAACGATATTTATTATAGGAGTGAATGGCGGCGCCCGATTTGTCCACTAGCCTCAGGCGCCCGAATTTACTGTTTCCAGGAGAGACAGTGAAATATAACAGCGTTAACTTAGACTCCTTAATAAAGATGGCTACCATGCCAACTGATAAACAATGACATCTATGGAGGATGTGACGCTGCCTCGGTATAAATGAACTGACGTAGAGGGAGTTTCCCACACCCCAAAGAAACGCCTACGGCGTGGAACACATAGGTGGGCGGAGCCTTATTGCGCCTGGTCCAGCACGCCTACAGCCTGCCAGTGGGAACTTCTGTACTATCCCGATCGCGAGGTCTGCTTAAGGCTGCTTACACACCAAGACGTTACAGGCGCACGTTAGTGCGCCTGTAACGCTCCCCCAACGCACAGCAATGTAACACAAGTGGGCTGTTCACACAGTAATGCTGCACGTTCGGTGCAAAGTGCAGCATGCTACGGCGTTGGAGCGGCTATAGCCGCGTTAGACTGTTTGCACATGCGCAGTGGGGGGCGGAGAGGAGGCGGGGAGAGCCAGCTACAGTAGCCGCGCACATGGCTACTTAATATTCACTGCACTGGCGGCAGCTGATTGGCCGGCGGGACCACGTGATGCGGAGTGTCTCGCTCCGCATCACGTGGTCCCGCTGGCCAATCAGCGCCACTCTGGGAGACATTATAGGAATCGAGCCGCCGAACGTGGCTCACTCTACCGTCGGCTTTTGCAGCACCATACGTTGTGTTAGGTGCACGTTATGCGACCTTAACGTGGCACCTAACACAACGTCTTGGTGTGCAAGAAGCCTTAATGTGCGAGATGTGGAAACGTGAAGACCTCAGTGAAAGCTGAACTGGGATGCCAGTCTGTTCAAGGTCCACGCAGCACTCAGCTTTTTAAACTGCGCAGTAACAGAGACAGAAAGAGTCCCACTACTTGATGCTACCTACCAACGGGAGCAGCAGCCATATTCCCTGATTGGAGATGTTGGTGAGATCTGACCATTATACCATATGATTTTTTAAAAAAAGCATGTGAAAGCAGTGATAAAGCTTACAAGCAGTGGTTTGGACAGTGAAAACAGCGTTGCCAGCTACTGCCATATTTCAAGCAACCTTGCTGCCTGTATTCTTATAAGGACTGGGATTGCTAGGCTTTTGGCTATAAAATTCATAAATTCACAAGCTTTATATCAGTTAAAGTGGTACCAACAACGTTTACTTTCCCAGATTTGGTTAGGATGAAGGAGTGGGCTGATTGTAATGGCGTAGATGTCATTCTGGCTGGCCAGGTATAAAGCAAATTCAGGCTCTGCAACTTACCCCTGATTTTACAACAACAACAAATAACATTTGTAAAGCGCTTTTCTCCGGTAGGACTCATGTGTGCTTTTATATCACTTCTAGCTGATGACCCGGCGTTGTCCGGGTTTGTATTTGGCTGGTGTTGGCTCCGCCCACTTTTTCTAACCCTAACACACAAACACTCAATGACCAAGTTTGTGAGCTGTGGCATCAATAATTTGTATATTCCCATAGAAATTAAACTAATCAGATTGGCAGTTTGTGACTCCGCCCCTCTCCATCATTTGAACCTCAGTCACCCAATGACCAACTGTAGCAGGTTTGAGGCATCTGCTAATAACAGTGTAAAAATGGCAGCAATTTAAGTTTTCTCCTTAAAAATCAACAGGTGAATTTTGATTGGCTATTATAGGCTCCACCCACTTCCCTGAATATTAATCTCAGTCACCCAGTGACTGCCTTTAACAGTATTCACAAATCTGATTTCTATATAATACACATGATTGATCCTTTCAGAAGTATATTAAAATATAACTTTTATTAGTTTATATAAAATCACGTATCATAATTTTGTTGTTTTATTTTCAATTTATACACATAACAGAGTCGGGTTAACAATGTTTAAAGGAGCACCTATACCTATAAAGGGATTTCCTATAGTGTTGCTCCAACCCTATACTCTGACTGATTTGCTATTAACTTGCTACATATAAGATAATACCCCCCCACCAATCCAACATGTTTCGACTCCCTAATTGGAGTCGTCGTCAGGGAAAAAGTGCATAGTGTAAAGGTTGCTAGTGCATCAGGAGAAAGCTAAAGCATTATATATACATCTAGTAAGAAAAACAACAAATGAGAGCGATGTGCTCTCTTGCTGTCAGATGTTGGGGAGGTTATGGGCCCTGTGGCGCCTCTTAGTCTAATAGCAATCAGTGTTTGATGGCTCGGGTGGCAGGGATGGAGGGGCGCACTTTGGTGTCTCAGCCTTGGGTGCTGGAGGACCTTGCCCCGGCTCTGAATCAATGACAAAGTTTGTGAGCTTTGGGTCCTTGACATCAATAAAAACAAATCCGATTGGCTGTTTGTGGCTCCGCCCCTTTTCTGAATTTGAACTCCAGTGACCCGATGACCAACTGTACTATCTGTGAGGCTTGTGCCATTAACAGTGCAAGAATGGCAGCAATTTTAATATTCTCCTTGAAAATCAACAGGTAAATATTGATTGGCTTTTTTAGGCTCAACCCACTTTTCCTGGATAATAATCCCAGTCACTCAGTGACCAACTGTGTCAAGTTTGCCTGCCATTAACAGCATAAGAATGGCTGCAGTTTATATTTTTCCATGTAAAAGTTAGTAATTTTTGGCCCCGCCCACTGTTTCTAACCTTGACATACAGTCACTCAATGACCAAGCTTATGAGCTTTCGGGTTCTTGGCATCAATAAGTTGCATTTTTCCATTGCAATTAAACAAATCTGATTGGCTGTTTGTAGCCCGCCCCCTTTTCAGAATTTAAACCCCAGTTTCCCAGTGACTGACTGTACCACATTTGAGGCAGAGTGTAAGAATGGCAGCAATGTAAATATTCCCCTTGAAAATGAATAGGTGAATTTTGATTGTCTGCTGTAGGCTCCACCCATTTTCCTGAATATTAATCCCAGTCACCCAGTGACCGACTGTGCAAAGTTTGAGAACCCTGTCATTAACAGTGTAAGAATGGCTGCAGTATATATTTGACCAGTGAAATTTGTTTTGGCTCCACCCACTGTTTTGTAACCTGGACACACAGTCACTCAATCACCAAGTTTGTGAGCTTTCAGTTTCCTGGCATCAAAAATGTGTGAATGGAAGCAGTTTATCCAGTAAGGAACTCTGATTGGCTGTTTGTGGCCCCATCCCTTTAGTGAATTTGGACCCCAGTCACCCAATGACCGACTGTAGAAAGTTTAAAGCCTCTGCCATTAACAGTGTAAGAATGACAGCAGTTTAAATATTCCCTTTGAAAATCAATACGTGAATTTTGATTGGCTGTTGTAGGCACCACCCACTTTCCTGAATCTTAATCTCATTCACCCAGTGACCAAGAGTGGCAAGTTTGAGAACCCTGCAATTAACAGTCTAAGAATGGCTGCAGTTTACATTTGCAATACAGATACTGATAAAAAGCCAACTAGTATTGTTCCACCCCAAATCACCAATTACACAACCATCCAAAAAACAATCGCGGTGCTTTAAATGAACAAGTAGTCTTAATTTCTCTCTGTACGATTTTCTTCCATAAACAGGACAGACATGCAGGTTATTTTCGGATTTCCAAATTGCAAGAAAGAACGGTTGCCTACGGTAGGCATTATATTTTCCCATTAAAAATGAATAGCTGAAATTTGATTGTCTGTTTTATGCTCCACCCACTTTTTTGTAATTGTTTGGATTTGTAATGTCAGTCACCAAGTGACCAACTGTGCCAAGTGTGGGGACTCTGGCTTGATTACTGTGAGAATGGCAGCGTTTTACATTGTTTCCATTGACATGAATGGGTGAAATCTGATTTGCTGTTTATAGCTCCGCCCATGTGTGCAGGGGGACACAAAACCCCCAGAACATATCATCCCAGGTAGTAAGGGATCTGTATAACAAGTTTTGTTCAAATCGGTCAAGGCGTTTTCGAGTGATCGCCACACACACACACACACACACGCACACACTTGTTGGATAATACAAGTTATTCCAATGTTTTTCCACCTTGTATTTAGTTCCAAATAGTATTCCCTGGCCATCTAGTGATCCCCAAACTCCAATTGTATTCCCTGGTCATCTAATGGTACCCACAGCCTCTACTAGTATTCCCTGGTCATCTAGTGGTCTGACTAACCCCCACTCCCCCAGTAGTATTCCCTGATCATCTAGTGATCCCCAAACCTCCAATAGCATTCTCTGGTCATCTAGTGATCCACCCACTAGGGAGAGAGGATTCCAATTGGTCTGTTACAATCCAATGGGGAGCTTGATGCTTCTGCTGTGATTCCAATCTGTATACTGGTGCTTCTCCCTTGCAGTGGACTGAGCGGCAGTGCCAGCAGCAGTGGTGAAACCAAGGTGACAGAAGACAGGTGAATAAATTAGCAAAGTGTATGCAGCGACCAGCCTAGTGGGAATGGACACTGTCCGTTCTAATAGGTTTCTACTGTTTCCATCGACATCTGCTTTGACGGTGATCTGGAATTATCGCCTCCCACTCAAACTTCAATTCCGCTCAAATAAGCGGAAGGTTTTTACGACCAATTTGAACCCTGTCTAGCCCAAGTGACAAATTCAGTCACACAGACTCTATACGTCATCCAAGCATATTTCTCCAGTTGAGAAACTACTGGCTCCTTTCAAATACAACACTTAGCTCCCTTTTTTTCTGTTTGTCATGTGATCTCTGATGTCATTTTTGCAGGCTACTTTGAGGCTTCACCATTGGATCTGGATGAAACCCGTCAAGTGTTTTTTCTGTGTCAGTTTGCATTCAGCACTCCCACTACATAAGTGACAAAACGCTATAGAGGAAACACAATACCTGCGTTGCGGTGCGGTCTGAAGGATGTCCTCGATCTGACGTGGCTCCAAAACCACATTACCGCGTGACTTCTGCGGCGATCTGCGTCGGCCCGGAAATCATGTTAGGGTATAGCAACGCACGGATGTTTAAACACTTTCCGACACAACGTTGCTGTGCGCATGGCTGGAAGTATCTTTTTTACAATGTACTTCTGCGCACATGATCATTTGGCCAGCAGGAAGTGAGTGTCACTTCCCGCTTGTCCAGATGCCAGATGGAGAATACCACTTAGTGACGTGGTATTCCCAGAAGGCCTGTTTCTGGCGGTGCGGTGTGGCTGCCGCACCACACCACCAGTTTGCAGTGTGATACCGGCCTTACTCTTTCAGGCCCTACAATAAAAGTAAGAATATGATACTACCGGAAAGTTCTAGTTACCAGTACTACTACTACTACACATATAGTCAATTATCTCTTAAGTTTATTTTCAGTTCAGGTTTGCTTTAAGATTTAAGTTCTTAGCAGAGATCTGTAGTTTGATGATTTAGCTTCTCATTGTATCTGTCTTCTCCTTACTAGGTTGTGTGCAAAGATGCTTCATTTCAGTAATCAGAGCTGCTCCTTAGACTAGCACACCCTACGTACTGTACATACAGGCAATAGACAGTGATGTCACTTGGCACTGCCCCCCAACAGCAAACAATGGCTATCACTGATCATTTCTGTGCGAGCCTCCAGCAGGCTGAATTGTGGTCAGAGGGCACAGTTCTATTTCTATGAAAAGTTGGAATTTCTCATCAAGATTGTGTCAATAATAATGCCAGAATGTAATTATATAATGATGATGGATGAACTTGTAATGATATCACTTATATTTTAATTGCATATACAACTGGAAAAATAAGGATTGAGTGAACAATAGCATAAGGATTAAAAACAATATCACAAGAATACTCAGTTCAATCTTAACTCGGCTACAGAAAGTTGCTTGGAGAAAGCCATCACGTCTCCACAAAATCGGATAAGATACCAATGTTTATGTTTTATAAGCATTTCAGTTTTAGAATCAGCAGATAAGATTATGTCAAAATGAATTAAACTGTATATTAAGATTTTAATGTGATGTGGTTATTTGGTTTTCTTCAGAACATCTTGTATTTTTCAGGATATAATCCAAACTCTTTTAGTGAATTAACGCCTTTCATCCATACGTGGAGGTGACCCCCTATAATAGAAAAATATTGGGATAAAGTCTGAAAATTGATAGACATAAAATAACATTTATTGTGAGATATATTAAGGCTGGATTTTCATTTAAATGCACTTTGTGTCTTTTAATGTAGAAGTCGACTCCAATATTCAACCCTCTTAAGCTGGAATTTGTATTGACTCAAGACTCAAGTATAAGTCTACCCAGCAAAGTTAATAGCTGAACTTGGTGTTTAGGAGGGGTTAATGACTTCACTGCATACAGCATTGCAGCCATTAACCCCTCCTGCCCCTTAAGTGCAGCCAATACCTCCTCCAGGCCCCCAAGTGCTGCAATTATTCACTCCCTTTTATGCAGCCCAGTATATTCCCCCCGCCTCTTTCCTTGTTAATTGTTGTGGCCAGGACTTTCAGACCTGTGTTTTCTTGGCATTTCCTTTATCAAGGAAGTGTCACCATTGTAGGGGGGTATTTAGGTGTCACAGGTGATGGGTGTGGCACACCTGAGGAAGGGCTCCGCCCGAAACATGTTGTGTTTGTGCCTCTACATGCTTTGAATACAGCTTGTTGCTGAAGCCTTTTGTGTGCAGTCTCCATTCTTGAAATTTGCAATACGGTATAGCAGGAGTGGTGTACCTGCAGGAGGTTTGCACCGGCACGAGGGTCTACTCTAGGCCCACAGGTGGGTGACGTGTGAAACTTGGAAGCCGAAGTGTCACCATCACTGGGTAAACTGCTGTAAATGGGAATGTCACCATTAATACACACATTACTCAGTGTGCTCAGTGCTGTATGTGACTCGTGTATAAGTCAACCCCTATACTTTTATGAAGTGAATCAGACCTAAATCCCTAGACTTATACTCGAGTATATACATTGGACTATTATCACATATAATAGTGCCTGTTATATAATTGTTTTGCCGTTCAGGACTTCTTTGTTATGCTCATTTAGGTGTTAAAATTGTCATCCAATCAGCATTGCAGCCATTAACCCCTCCTGCCCCTTAAGTGCAGCCAATACCTCCTCCAGGCCCCCAAGTGCTGCAATTATTCACTCCCTTTTATGCAGCCCAGTATATTCCCCCCGCCTCTTTCCTTGTTAATTGTTGTGGCCAGGACTTTCAGACCTGTGTTTTCTTGGCATTTCCTTTATCAAGGAAGTGTCACCATTGTAGGGGGGTATTTAGGTGTCACAGGTGATGGGTGTGGCACACCTGAGGAAGGGCTCCGCCCGAAACATGTTGTGTTTGTGCCTCTACATGCTTTGAATACAGCTTGTTGCTGAAGCCTTTTGTGTGCAGTCTCCATTCTTGAAATTTGCAATACGGTATAGCAGGAGTGGTGTACCTGCAGGAGGTTTGCACCGGCACGAGGGTCTACTCTAGGCCCACAGGTGGGTGACGTGTGAAACTTGGAAGCCGAAGTGTCACCATCACTGGGTAAACTGCTGTAAATGGGAATGTCACCATTAATACACACATTACTCAGTGTGCTCAGTGCTGTATGTGACTCGTGTATAAGTCAACCCCTATACTTTTATGAAGTGAATCAGACCTAAATCCCTAGACTTATACTCGAGTATATACATTGGACTATTATCACATATAATAGTGCCTGTTATATAATTGTTTTGCCGTTCAGGACTTCTTTGTTATGCTCATTTAGGTGTTAAAATTGTCATCCAATCTTTTTGAAATGGAACTAGCAATTGTGTATAAGAATTCCATGTGCTCAAAATAGCTCAGTGGTGTCCCCCTAGGCACCTGCCTGCCTTGCCTATGCCTTAAAACACACTTGCCCCCTTACATACTTAATACATTAACAGCTCAGATTCCTCCTATGCCTGCAGAGGCACACTTTTGCTAGTTTTTAATATCATAAACTATTTATAAAGTGTAAACATAGTGTACAGTGCTATTCAATAAATTAAAGGGCTGCACATTACATACATTATGAATACAAACTATAACAATGGATGAGAAAGTAACCTGCCTAACCTATATTGCAATGTAAGTGGAAAGAAAAATGAATCCTTCTCTAGAATTACCTCCTCTCATTCATGTATATAAGATTTTGCACGTGCTTCACCCCTCCTCTGAAATGCCCTCCCAAACCACATTTGTCACGCTTCAGTGTTTGCTACCTTTAAACGCTCTCTCAAAACTACCTTAGGCCATTCTCCCTTTGTCCTAAAGTCAAGTTGCACTCCTACTACATATCCTAAAAACACACTGCCTCTAGGTATGAATAGTGTATACTACGCCACCTCTTGTTTCCCCCCATTCCTTTAGATTGTAAGCTTGCAAGGGCAGGGCTCTCCCCCCCTTTTTGTGTCTTGTACAGCACCACAGAATATGTTGACGCTTTATAAAATAATAATAAAATAATAATAATAATAATAATAATTTGTAATAGATTCAATATCATTATTAATCCAAATCTAAGAAAACACTGTAATTTATGAATAATTTAATTATATAAATACAGTACTGATCAAACATTGATCAGACATGCTGTTTCTTTGTATGACCAATGGCAGCAGGAGTGTTGGGGAAGGAAGGAGGGGCACAGGTAGGAGAAGTTTGCGACTGACATTTGCATAGCCTGGTATAGCAGCAGACAATAAACAAAGCTAGCATCTACAGTGGTACAATCATTATCATACAATTCCTGCTAAAATCTCTCCTAATACCTTCTGCTGCAAAGCGGTAGACCAGATATAATAAAAATAAAAGTAACACTCGCCATACACTATGAAATTTTTTTGTTCAGTTTGACATTCGAGCAGGTAATCAACATGTAACCCATGTGAAAATTGGGTATTTGTCATGTAAATTTCATTGAAAGCACACTAAAACCAAAGGAACTAAAATGGTTTTCTTTTCTGTTGGTCTTCACTTGCTGTGAGACCAGTCGACAGGGTGGGTGGTTCAACTACTGCATTTAATCTATTCTAGTTCAGTGTTGTTAGGATCCGTTTAACCTCCTTGGCGGTTACGACTACTCAGGCTAGGGGTGGAAGAAACAAGCCAGGAGCGGTAACCCCGACCGTGACGCATGGTAGCTGCCGAGAGCCTTGTGAAGAGCATAGCGCGCAGCGGGCGTTATAACTCACCTCCCCTGGGATCCGGACGCCAGCATCCATTCTACTTCCTCTCCTTGGAGTCTCTGCATCCCTTGAGTGAGATCGCCGTTTGTGGTCATGATGACGACAGAAGGGGATCTTACTACAGGGTTACAGCGCCACCTGGAGGACGGAGGGAGAACTGCAGTGCTGGATCCCAGGGAGGTGAGAAACTGCTGGGGCTGCTGCAGGCTGTCTAGCAGCATGATTTTTTCCCAGTTTTAGGGTCTAAAAGCCTGCAAAAAAATTGCTCCACTTTTGGACCCTAAGATCTGGAAAGAATCCTACCGCCAGGGGGGTTTTGGGAAATGATACAAACAGCTCCTGTTTCCTGTGTTCCATAAACCGTTGTCAAGTCAATCGCATGATTTTACTTAAAGGGAACCTGAACTGAGTAAAATGATTTAAAATAAACACAGGATGTAGCTGCAAATGAATATTACATGCTTACCTCACTGTCAGTCCCTCTCAGAAGCTCACCATTTTCTTCTACCAATGATTTCTTCCAGTTCTGACAAGATTTTGTCATAACTGAAATATAGCAGCAGCTATCAGTTATGTATCAGTTGCTGTCAGTTATAACTGAAATGACAAGTGATGTGCAAGGTAATGTCCATGTTTCCCTATGGCTCACGTGGGTGATATTACAGTTCAACAGTGTGCTGACCAGGAAGCTGTTATGGGGTAACGACCATTTTCAAAATGGAGGATGGATAATTCCCTTGATCACAGGGGACAAACAGGATGCGGGAGAGGAGAAAGAGATCGAGGAGTAGACTACACGGGAGGTAAGCATGACGGTGTATGTGTTTATTTTGACTTTTAATTTTCAGTTCAGGTTTGCTTTAAGCTTTGCATACTTCATTCAACAGTAGTTTAGACTGAAACCTCCTTATGAGCAATGAAACATCTAAATTCTCCATCTAGGCAACAATTGAAGTATTAATTGAAAAAAATAATCTTTTGATTGTTAAATAGTTTATGACCAGCTTAAAGGATTTATCAGGCAATATTTAAGAAAAGAAGTGCTACTTACTGGGGGGTTCCTCCAGCCCCAAGCTCCCAGCATGTCCCTTGCCGCAGCTCTCCCCGCAGCCGTTAGCCGCAGCTCCGTTCCGGGCCCCGGCGATGATGTCAGAGCGACTTCCAGGTCGGCCTGTACTGCGCCTGCGGCGAGGGACATGCTGGGATCTTGGGGCTGGATGAAGCCCCCGGTAAGTAGCACCTCTTTTCTTAAATATTGCCTGATGACTCCTTTAAAGAGACTATTACCCTAAAAGAACTTTTAATAACAGGATACAATGTTTATAATGACTTGCTGGCCCATTAGTTCCTCTTCAAGCACAAAATGAACAAATACAATTGGAATGGAAAATATCACAGTTCCTGGATGAAAGAGGCCTTCCAGAATACAGTAAGTGCACAGATCTGCACAACAAGCTGCTTGAAATACTGTTCGACATTTTCTAAATAAAGCATTATTTACTTTTTGCAGATTAAGGACAGTTTTTCTATTTTGTTCGGCGTACTTCCCAGTACATACTATTGAATAAGCAGGGATGTGGTGATCATTCCTTGGAAGGTACTTTTTGACAGTACATTTTATTATTAATTATGACTAGCTTTAAATAGGAAAGAAGTTTTAAAGAGGTGATATTTCAAGGCCCTACTTGAGTGTGCTAAAGGTAGTGGCAAGCTTTACAGATTTAAAGGGAACCTTAACTGAACGGAGGGTATAGAGTTTCACTTACCTGGGGCTATTACCAGCCCCCTGCAGCAGTCCTGTGCCCTCAGAGCCACTCTGGAATCCTCCGGTCCCCCGCTGTCGCTTAGTTTCGTTTTTGACGACTCACCAGTCGGCCGGCCGCCATGCGTATTATTGGACGCATTCCCTACTGCAATTAGCACTGTTGCAGACCGCAACGCCCCAGGTAAGTGAAACTCTTTATCCCCCATTCAGTTAAGGTTCCCTTTAAAGAAGAAGTTCCAGAAAATAACAGCCTTAAGGCTCATACACACGGGGCACAACTGTCGCCACAAACAGGTGGCACACGCATGTTGCGGCGACAGGTTCCCCGTGTGTATGAGGCGCGTGCCACAAACCGTCGCCAATCAGAGCTGTCGCCAGGCGATTGACGTGGCCAATCGCCATAAACAGCTGTCGCCGCAACTTTGCCGCAACTGTCGCTAGTCGGCCACGCGTACGTTTATGCGGACTAGCGACAGCAACCCATACACAATGCACGGAGCTTCTGGCGGGGGGGGGGGGGGGGACCTTCGGCGACAGCTTCCGCCACATCTCTGTCCCTCTGTGCACCGTGTGTACAGCTGCTGCACAGAGGGACCTGGCGACGAACTGTCACTGCTTTTTTTTTTGTCTCTTGTGACTCATCTGTGCCTCGTGTGTATGAGGCTTTAGGGAAAAGTGAGAGCTGTGAATAGGAATAGATTATTCAAGAAGAAGACATTGGTGCCTTAGTTTGCTATAGATTATCACATGACATAGTGTGATAATCTATAGAAAACTGTTGGACAAAAATTTTTGCTGAACAGCTTACAATAAAGCGAAACCTGATTTTGTTTTTTCTGTCAACTGTAAGGATGAGCGAACACAGTTTGGTCAGAAGTGAAACTGTACCCACTCATGTTTGAAATGGGAGCTGTGGCAGGGAGGATTAACTTACCTGTGTAATGTCCTACTGATGTGGAAATTAACCAACCGACAAACAATACTTTTTGCTTCACTGCTGGAACTTCCAATGTGATTCAGAAAGTGTTGGAGGTTGGACATTCACCATCCCTACTACAGCCTTCATCTCGGACACGAATCGGGTACAGTTTCGATTCTCACGAAACTGTGCTTGCTCAACTGGTACTACACCTGTAATGTAATTACTGTTTACCTTAACTTTTCCTAATCTGTTCCTTTGTAAAACACATTCAGATTTTTATTTTATTACTGATATATTTTACTTACTGTACTTACCTTTGCATCTCCAGAATATCACGCATGTACATATCCAAATCTAGAGGGGCTTGAAGTAACATTGGGGGTGAAGAAAAGGGAATGTAGTCAGAGTAATAAGGGTCAATTTTTGGGTACTGCTGTGGCAATATGTAATCATGGAAAGGTATGTCATTAGATTGGAGAGGTAAGGACTCTTGACGGTTCTGCGCATTTCTGTAATGTTGACTAGGGCCCCTGGTGTTAATGCGAGGAAAGAAGGATTCTGCATGGTTCCTTATCTCTGGTCGGCGGTTATAGTTGTTTGAAGGTTGTCGGCTTTGTCGCCATTGTTGGTGGGGTGGTTGACCTGCAAATTAAAATTCAGAGGACATCATGACAGCATGAGCTTGCTAAAAGTTTGTGTGCAAGCTGTGTACGATGCGTCAGCATCTAATAAAACTTACAATTCCCTTGAAGTCCAATTAAACTCCAAAACTAAACAATGTACCTGCCCAGCCCAATAATGTTGAATATTGTAAATTGTAAGTTTTACTTTTGGAAGAGAACTTCATACACACCCAACTACATATAATGAAAGCCTAGCCTATCCCTGGCAGCAAATTTGCTGCCAGTGTTTCTCACACAATATAGCTAAAACAATTTGAGAGGCGCCCTATGACAAGGAAGGTTGCCTATCTCCTCAAACATGACAACTCATATAATGGAAAAATACTTTTACATTTATTATTCGGACCATAAGACGCACTTTTTCTCCCCAAAAGTCAGGGTAAAAAGTAACTGCATCTTAGTCCCAATGCACTGCCTGCCCTGCATACTTGAAAATTGACTGTGTTCTGCTTGCTCCACTGGATTCCATGTGGTCCTCTGTGTGCTCTGTGGGCTAGTTAAGCCTTTTGTGTCCTCCTTGTTGGTTTCCATCTTGGGTCCCTTGTCTCCATGCAGAAACTCCACCCCTAGACCTCCATTGAGAGTGACGGGCAGACTGCTGAAGAAGCTCCCTCCCCCAATCCTGTGTTTAGTCTTACAGGCAGAAGCTTGGCCGAAGATACTTCACCCCCTTACTGCATCGCTGGGACAACACCTTGGGAGGACCAGGCCATCTAACAGCTGATCCTTCTCCCGCCAGCCACTCTGAAGCACAGCTGATCCAGCGGCTGCAAGATGATGAGCGGTCTGTGATGTGGCAGTTCCTGCTGTTCCAAGCAATATGAAGGTCAGTGTCCACACCAGAGAGCCCCAATCCTGCCATGCTCCATAGTCCCGGTCCCCAGGCAGCAAATGAGATCAGTCCAGGGAGCATGTAGACTCAGAGCACTGGTCACTGGTTTGTCACTGGTTTGACACAGGCAGCAGCAGCAGCACTGTCTGTGTCAGGTGAAAGAAAGATCTGTATTGCTGCTGTCTGTTGGGATAATGGAGCACTTCATAAAATATTGGAAAGGGTAAAGCTGATAGGAGAGTCTCATTAAGCACAGTACTGTACACATATCTTAGTGATAGTCTTCCAGCTTTTCCATTGTCCTTTAAACACTTCCTGTCAAAGTCCTGACAAATATTGGTCCAGTCCTGGGCACCTTACTTAAGAAATAAATGTTTAATATATTTTTAGACTCCAGCATGACACACTCCACTTCTTCTGACACTTCCCCTTCCTGTAGTATATATATATATATATATATATATATATATATATATATATATATATATATATATATATATTGTGACAAAGTCGATACCCAGGAGGTAATCGATTTGTCCCAGGTTGTGTTGGATGGGAGGTACATTCCACCTGGGATCAGACGCTACATCCAGTAGCAGGTCCGGAATAAAAAGGTTTTGGCTGTCTGTCACATGGACAGAGGTTAAAAACCTTACTTGGGTCCGGAGCTGACCAGATGCAGAGTGGGCGGGCGCATCTGGTCGCCAGATCCTGGGTGGATCGATTGCTCTGTGTATGTGGGCTTCTGCTGGAGAAGGCTCACACAGGGTTAACAGAGCAGCTTTGAAAGGCTGGAGTAGGAGGAGAGAGAGTGGGTGTGACCAGCAAGGTCTGGAAGTCTGCTGAGAAAGACTTCACGTTTGATTCCAGGAAGCTGGTTTTTGCTCTGGAGAGAAAGTGCAGGCTGCACATGGAGTTTGGTGTGTTCCTGATATTGAAAGCTGAATGTAAGCTGCTGGCCTGGACTGGCCTTTTTGTTTTCATTTGAACTGTACTTTACAAACTGCCAAAAGACTGCTGTTTAAGAAGCCTGCTGTCCAATAAACTATTGTTTGTTTTGGAAAATACACCTGTCTGTGCTGCTATCTCCCGCTGAGTACTCACCATTTGCAGCTGATCCCTCACAATTGGTGCTCGGATGCGGGCAACTTAGCATGCCTACAGCGACAGTGTGTTTGGCGTAAGATTTAAAAGTTTGAACAGCAGCATGGATGAAATGGTGAAGCAGCTGGCGTTAGCGAATGCGGCCTTGCAACAGGCTAATGCTGAGCAGCGGAAAACAAACACAGCCCTGCAACAACATACAGAGGCAGTACAGCAGCAAGCGGTGGCCCTGTGTGAGAGTCTGGCTGCAGCTGCGGAGGCCGATCGTCAGACTGCTGAGGCTGACAGGAAAGCAGTGAGTGAGTTGGTGCAACAACTTGTGGCTCGGAACCAAGAGGGACAGCTGCTGGTACCTGGCAGTGGAGGCACCATCCGCGCAAGCCACTTCTTGCAGAAGCTGACTCCCCATGATGATGTCGAGGCGTTCCTCCATACCTTTGAGAGGACAGCGGAGAGGGAAGCCTGGCCTAAAACGCAATGGGCAGGATTGGTAGCTCCGTTCCTGACTGGGGATGCTCAAAAGGCCTACTTCGACCTTGCCCTAGAGGATGCTAAAGACTACGACAAGCTGAAGGAGGAGATCCTGCGTAGACTTGGTGTCACCCCGGCGGTGCGAGCCCAGCGAGTTCACCAGTGGTCCTATTCAGCCGGATGCTCTCCAAGGTCCCAGATGCACGATCTAATCCACTTGGTAAAGAAGTGGTTGGAACCTGAGAAGTTAACAGCTCCGGAGGTCGTCGAAAGAGTTACCATTGACCGTTTCTTGCGCTCCCTACCGCCGGCTTTGCGAAGGTGGGTGAGTCATGCAGATCCACAGTCAGCTGATGAACTCATTGCGCTGCTGGAACGTTATCTGGCTGCAGAGGACTCTTTGGCTTGGGCCACAGGACAGCGCTCAGCTACCCGGAGACTGGCAGCACCCCAGGGAACTGGTAAGACAAAAGCTGACTTTGTGGGGGGTGTGGTCAGTGAGCCAAGCTCTGCAGGCCGAGGTCGACCAGGCACAATGGTAAGAAGTCGATCCCCGGTACAATGTTGGCAATGTAAAGAGTGGGGACATATTGCTGCTAACTGTCCTCAGGCAGTTGAACCCATGGAGTGCGATTACACTCGTCGCAGGTCCTTGTTTGCGCGACCTGTGTATATCGCAAGCTGTGACTCTCATTTGGCGGTGGTAAAAATTGCTGGAAAAACTGTCCAGGCTCTCTTAGACTCTGGTAGCTTGGTGACCCTGGTGCATTCCAGTTTAGTGGACCCGGCCTGGCTGGGGAATCGTCGGGTCACAGTACAATGTGTTCATGGGGACTCTAAACAATACCCCACCGCCCTTCTCACCATTGAAACAAACTGTGGACCTGCCACTCAGGAAATAGTGGTGAGCCCGAACTTGGCACATAGTGTCATCCTGGGGAGGGACTTTCCACTGTTCTGGAACTTGTGGGAAGGGGATAACTGTGGAGGCTCAAGAGAGCTGGAATCTAAAAATAATACAGAAATTGATGGTAATGAAATGTTTTCTCCCTTGGAGGTGTTTGCTGGGGACTCTGAGTTATCCCCAGAGACCTCTGAGGGCTCGGTCCTACCAGAGCTGGAGGTTTCTCGGGATAACTTTGGGACGGCCCAGCTAAGGGATCCTACGCTGGCAAAAGCGTGGGAAAATGTCAAGGTGTTGAACGGTGAACCCCAAGTGGTCGGGGCTGAGAAAGCATTTCCTCATTTGGCGGTACAATCAGACTTGCTGTACCAGGTTTGTAAAATTCAGGGTGAGGTTGTGGAACAACTCGTAGTGCCTAAGTCGTATCGCACAATGGTCCTAGACCTAGCGCACAAACATGCCCTGGGGGGACATTTGGGTACCGAAAAAACTAGGGACCGAGTCCTACAGCGATTCTTTTGGCCTGGGGTACATGGAGATGTAAAAGCTTACTGTGAATCCTGTCCCGAATGCCAAAGATGTGCTCCAGCTCCCCATTTTCGAAGTCCGCTCGTCCCCTTGCCCATTATCGAAGTTCCCTTCGAAAGGATAGCCATGGACCTAGTTGGGCCATTGGTTCGATCCGCACGCGGTCACCAATACATTCTGGTGGTAGTGGACTATGCCACTCGTTACCCAGAAGCGGTTCCCCTGAGAAATACGTCGTCTAAAGTGATTGCACGTGAGTTGTTCCACATGATCACCAGAGTAGGTTTGCCAAAGGAAATTTTGACAGACCAGGGTACCCCATTTATGTCAAAATTGATGAAAGAAGTGTGTAAACTGATGAAGATCGATCAGATTCGTACTTCAGTGTACCACCCTCAAACGGACGGGCTTGTGGAAAGATTCAACAAAACCTTAAAAAATATGTTAAAGAAAGTAGTGGACAAGGACGGCAAAGATTGGGATTGCCTTTTGCCCTACTTAATGTTTGCAATTCGGGAGGTCCCTCAGTCTTCCACAGGTTTTTCGCCGTTTGAGTTGTTGTATGGGCGATGCCCACGGGGAATCTTGGATATAGCCAAAGAAACCTGGGAGCAAGAGGCCACCCCCTACAGAAGTATTGTTGAACATGTGTCTGGTATGCAAGATAGGATTGCAGAGGTGATGCCTTTAGTCAGAGAGCATTTGCAACATGCCCAGGAGGCACAGTCTCGTGTTTATAATAAATCAGCAAAGGTTCGAGCTTTCAGTCCTGGGGATCGGGTCCTGGTGTTGGTTCCCACGGTTGAAAGCAAGTTTTTGGCTAAGTGGCAAGGTCCATATGAGATTATTGAAAAGGTCGGGGAGGTGAATTACCGGGTTTACCAGCCTGGCCGGAGGAAGCCAGAACAGATATATCATGTGAATTTACTGAAACCCTGGAAAGAGAGGGTGGCCCTTGCAGCTTCCCAGGTTACTCAAGAATCCACCAAGGGTGGAATAGAGCTGGTACAGGTGGCTGAGACGCTGTCTGTTTCACAGAAACGGGAGGTCCGAGAGTTCCTCTTACGGAATCGAGAGGTGTTCTCGGAACTTCCAGGTTGTACCCAAGTCATCAGGCATGATGTTGTGACTGAGCCCCATGTACAGGTCCGCCTTAAACCTTATAGAATACCTGAAGCTCGCAGACAGGCCATAGCAGGGGAAGTAGAAAGAATGCTGGAACTGGGGGTTATTGAGGAGTCCAACAGCGAATGGAATAGCCCCATAGTGCTAGTTCCGAAGCCTGACGGTTCCATTCGTTTCTGTAATGACTTCAGAAAGTTGAATGAGGTATCAAAATTTGATGCCTACCCTATGCCAAGGGTAGATGAATTAGTCGAAAGGCTGGGCCCCGCAAGATATGTCACCACCTTAGATCTGACCCGGGGATATTGGCAGGTGCCCTTAACTGAATCAGCCAAGGAGAAGACAGCCTTCTCGACTCCCCAAGGGCTGTTTCAGTATGTCAGGATGCCGTTTGGGTTGCAAGGGGCCCCAGCCACCTTTCAAAGGATGATGGACAAGATCCTCAGGCCGCATCAGCGGTATGCTGCGGCTTATTTGGACGACGTGGTCGTCTTCAGTACAGATTGGGAAAGCCACCTTCCGAAAGTCCAGGCGGTCCTGGATGCCATTAGAAAGGCGGGACTGACAGCGAACCCCAAGAAGTGTGCAGTAGGGTTGGAGGAGGCTCGTTACCTGGGGTACACAATTGGGAGAGGTCTGATTAAGCCCCAAGTGCAGAAAGTGGAGGCCATAAGGGACTGGCCTAGGCCTACCACGAAAAAGCAGGTCAGAACCTTCTTAGGTTTGGTGGGCTATTATAGGAGGTTTATTCCAAAGTTTGCCACTTTGGCCACTCCCATTACAAACCTCACAAAAGGGAAAAGTTCCTCCATGGGTCCATGGGGACAGGAGGCTGAAGAAGCCTTTCAAGGTCTTAAGGAGGCATTGTGCAGGGGTCCAGTCTTGGTCACGCCTGATTTTAAAAAAGAGTTTCTGGTACAGACAGATGCTTCAGCTGTGGGGTTAGGAGCAGTCCTATCCCAAATCGTCAATGGAGAGGAGCACCCAGTTGTGTATCTGAGTCGAAGGCTGACCGCAGCCGAAGAAAGATATAGTATCGTGGAGCGGGAGTGTCTGGCCATCAAGTGGGCACTCGAGGCTCTACGGTACTATCTCTTGGGCCGTCGCTTTCGCCTCATTACCGACCATGCTCCTCTCACATGGATGTCTCAAAACAAGGAGAAAAATGCAAGGGTAACGCGCTGGTTTCTGGCATTACAGTCCTTTAATTTTTCTGTGGAGCACAGAGCTGGAAGACTGCATGGCAATGCAGATGCTCTATCAAGGGCATTCTGTCTTGCCGCAGACTGTGTCCGATCCCACGGGATCGAACAGAGGGGGGGAGTATGTGACAAAGTCGATACCCAGGAGGTAATCGATTTGTCCCAGGTTGTGTTGGATGGGAGGTACATTCCACCTGGGATCAGACGCTACATCCAGTAGCAGCTCCGGAATAAAAAGGTTTTGGCTGTCTGTCACATGGACAGAGGTTAAAAACCTTACTTGGGTCCGGAGCTGACCAGATGCAGACTGCTGAAGAAGCTCCCTCCCCCAATCCTGTGTTTAGTCTTACAGGCAGAAGCTTGGCCGAAGATACTTCACCCCCTTACTGCATCGCTGGGACAACACCTTGGGAGGACCAGGCCATCTAACAGCTGATCCTTCTCCCGCCAGCCACTCTGAAGCACAGCTGATCCAGCGGCTGCAAGATGATGAGCGGTCTGTGATGTGGCAGTTCCTGCTGTTCCAAGCAATATGAAGGTCAGTGTCCACACCAGAGAGCCCCAATCCTGCCATGCTGCATAGTCCCGGTCCCCAGGCAGCAAATGAGATCAGTCCAGGGAGCATGTAGACTCAGAGCACTGGTCACTGGTTTGTCACTGGTTTGACACAGGCAGCAGCAGCAGCACTGTCTGTGTCAGGTGAAAGAAAGATCTGTATTGCTGCTGTCTGTTGGGATAATGGAGCACTTCATAAAATATTGGAAAGGGTAAAGCTGATAGGAGAGTACTGTACACATATCTTAGTGATAGTCTTCCAGCTTTTCCATTGTCCTTTAAACACTTCCTGTCAAAGTCCTGACAAATATTGGTCCAGTCCTGGGCACCTTACTTAAGAAATAAATGTTTAATATATTTTTAGACTCCAGCATGACACACTCCACTTCTTCTGACACTTCCCCTTCCTGTAGTATATATATATATATATATATATATTGTGACAAAGTCGATACCCAGGAGGTAATCGATTTGTCCCAGGTTGTGTTGGATGGGAGGTACATTCCACCTGGGATCAGACGCTACATCCAGTAGCAGCTCTGGAATAAAAAGGTTTTGGCTGTCTGTCACATGGACAGAGGTTAAAAACCTTACTTGGGTCCGGAGCTGACCAGATGCAGAGTGGGCGGGCGCATCTGGTCGCCAGATCCTGGGTGGATCGATTGCTCTGTGTATGTGGGCTTCTGCTGGAGAAGGCTCACACAGGGTTAACAGAGCAGCTTTGAAAGGCTGGAGTAGGAGGAGAGAGAGTGGGTGTGACCAGCAAGGTCTGGAAGTCTGCTGAGAAAGACTTCACGTTTGATTCCAGGAAGCTGGTTTTTGCTCTGGAGAGAAAGTGCAGGCTGCACATGGAGTTTGGTGTGTTCCTGATATTGAAAGCTGAATGTAAGCTGCTGGCCTGGACTGGCCTTTTTGTTTTCATTTGAACTGTACTTTACAAACTGCCAAAAGACTGCTGTTTAAGAAGCCTGCTGTCCAATAAACTATTGTTTGTTTTGGAAAATACACCTGTCTGTGCTGCTATCTCCCGCTGAGTACTCACCATTTGCAGCTGATCCCTCACAATATATATATATATATATATATATATATATATATATATATATGAATGTAACCCTGTGTGTGTGTCATTGCAACAGACACACACACCAAGGGTTACAGATGCATTGACTTTTTGTGGAAAGTGCTGCTGTAAAAGGAGCCTGCAGGTGCCGCTAGGGGGAGCCCATGAGCAGGAAAGAGGAGAGAGAAGCTGGGCATGTGCAGGGAGGAAGTAAGAGTTGAGTTTTTACAGTTGAAGGCTAGTGAGGGGGAGGAGCCAAGTAGCCGTGGAGACTGAGCTGATGAGGCAGCAATAGTTTTTTTTTTGTGTCAGGATACTATACTGTACTGCAGCAAGAAATACACTTGATTTGTGAGGAAATAGAGGAGAGACACAAGAAGAGACCAGCCATTGGTGAGACAGTCTGAGCAAGGCAGAGCCACAGACAAGTGAACCCTTACTGAAAACTAAACTAAGGAAGAGAAAGAGAGCTGCAGACATTACAGTAGAGGAGAGAGATCACTCACAACTATAGTCCAGTAAAGAGCAGCAATACTGGAGAGATAAGCCAGAAGAAAAACAGTAAGCAATAAGAAAGAAAGACAAAGAAATTAAAATGTACCTGTAACAGAGAGAGATAACAGAAAACAGCAGAGACATTACAGTGACACAGAGACAGCAGGACAGCAAAGCATACAAGAGTGAGACAGAGAAACAAGTGACAGGATTAAAGAAAAGGAGTGAAGACTGCAGTGCAGTGTCTAAAGAGATTGTGTGATAACAGCTGGCAGACAAATTACAGAGGAGACAGCAGTGCTTCTTAAAGAGACTCCGTAACAAAAATTGCATCCTGTTTTTTATCATCCTACAAGTTCCAAAAGCTATTCTAATGTGTTCTGGCTTACTGCAGCACTTTATACTATCACTGTCTCTGTAATAAATCAATGTATCTTTCCCCTGTCAGACTTGTCGGCCTGTGTCTGGAAGGCTGCCAAGTTCTTCAGTGTTGTGGTTCTGCTATGCACTCCCCCTTCCAGGCCCCTCTATACACACTGCGCCTGTGTGTTATTTAGATTAGAGCAGCTTCTCTCTTATCTTTTACAAGCTGGATAAATCGTCCTCTGAGCTGGCTGGGCTTTCACATACTGAAGAATTACAGACAAGGACAAAGCTATTTGCAGGAAGAAACAAGCAGCCTGAAACTTCAGTGCATGAGAACAGGGGGAAAGAAACACACAAATGACCTCTTGAGATTCATAAGGAAGGCTGTATACAGCCTGCTTGTGTATGGATGTATTTTCTATGTGTGGACATACTGTACATCAACCTACTTCCTGTTTTGGTGGCCATTTTGTTTGTTTATAAACAAACTTTTTAAAACAGTTTTTAACCACTTTTAATGCGGCGGGGAGCGGCGAAATTGTGACAGAGGGTAATAGGAGATGTCCCCTAACGCACTGGTATGTTTACTTTTGTGCGATTTTAACAATACAGATTCTCTTTAAAGAGACTCTGTAACAAATTGTTTATCTTTATTTCTTCTATGCTATAAGTTCCTATGCCTTTTCTAATGTGGTCTGGCTTACTGCAGCTTTTCCTAATTGCACAGTAGCTGTGTTATCTCTGTTATATGATCTAATCTTCTCTCTATAGTCGGCACAGTCAGGCTGAGGCAGTCAGACTGGAATGTGCAGGGCTGCTTGTGATTAGCTAGAAGCTGTACACACCCCCTGCAGGCTCTGTGTGACTAACACACTCTGCTTAGCTGAGCCTATTAGAAGCTGGTTAGTTTGTTTGTAAACACTGCCTAAAACTGGCAATTACAAGCCAGGTTTGCAGCAGAGAATGGCAGAAACAGCACAGAGGGGACCAGGAGCACATAATGAATAGAATGGTATGCTTTTTATTGTAAGAATTTCAGAGTACAGATTCTCTTTAAATGTTAAGTGATCATTCACTATCATCAACTTCACATATTCTGTCCCATCCTGGATGTTGCTAGGTAACCGCCAGACATTTCTCTACGTTTCCTTCTGTCCTGTGCAAGAATTCAGGTCCACTTTAAAAAGACAGCGGTGAAGAAGTGTCAGATAGTGGAGCGCTGTGTGAGGAAAATTCTGGCAAGTTAATGCAAATAAACTGTATCACATATATGTTTCCTGAACTAGCCCTGATCCCAGCAGGCGGATGTATACAGAGGCCTACCTATACTCATCTGCTAAGAAGAAGTTTATGAATGTGTTTTGTCACTGAATTTTTTTATCTATATGATTTAATACAAATATTTCTTAAAAAGAACTTGATTGGTGTCTGGAGGATTTCTTTACAGTTCAAGCATTATAGAGGTGTTACATTTGGCGTACAGTCGGCAGGATATTACCTAAGTGCCTTAAAACTGGAAGATGGAATCTCAGCCTACACTATCCACCAGAAATGATGCTTCAGCTACTCAGGCTGCAGGAGAATGGTCAGCAAGCTACACATCAGTGTTTACCATGACCGCTATTGGGATGTTAGCTGCATATCTACCAAGGTTCAATGGTTATAATATGGCCCTGAGAGAGTGGAGTGAAAGAATAGAGAGTGCTGTGCAGGCTTATAAAGTGCCCATAGAGCTGCATATGGAAATAGCAATGATAACCTTGGAGGGAGATGCTCAACGAACAGTAATTAATGCTAAATTGCCCACACCAGTATCGCTGAAACAAATTATCGAGGTATTGGAAGACATATATGGAGATCCTACAGACCTGCATTTGTGGAGAAAGAGATTTGTTGATAGAATTCAGAAGGATAACGAAAATATTCCTAAGTTCGCCAATGCCTTACAAGAAATAATGAGTGGATTACAGATAAAAGAGGAAAAGGAAAGAGGACAAAGTATCACAGATTCTGCTGTGTGGCTGAGAGATCAGTTTATATGGGGATTAAGGAGCAACTTTATTAAAAGATTCTTAAAACAGAAAGTAGAATATCATCCAAGTTTGAATTTCCAGAAACTTCAAAGCTTAGCTATCAAGCTCAGTCAGGAGGAAGAAGCCAATCAGCTGGGAACACTGCAACAAAACACCACTATGATTACTCATAAGAATTCAGCAGTTGAAGTCAAAATCAATAATACTGAGGGGGAATTCAGAGAAGTAAAAACAACACTCAAAGAACTAAGTGAAGAGTTGACCAAAGTGAAACTATACATGGAGAAAAATGGATTCAAAAGAGATTATCCAAGGTGGAGATATAGAAACACAGAGGAATCTGGATGTTGGATCTGTCACCATAGTGGCCATATTGCTAGAGACTGTGCACGAAGCTTTCAGAGAAAATTAAAGAATGCTGCAGTGGTAGCCCGCATGGCAGGACAAGACAAGAAGGCCTCAGAGAAATGGAAGGATAATGCATTAAAGAGGAAAAATAAGGTCATCACACCCAAAGTTCTAGGAACTGTTAAATGGTTTCATGTGCGAAATGGCTATGGATTTATAAATCGGAATGACACCAAAGAAGATGTGTTTGTGCACTGGTCAGGCATTAGGAAGAACAACCCCAGGCATTATCTTCACAGTCTAAGACATGGAGAATCAGTTGAATTTGACATTGTGAAAGGAAGGAAAGGAACAGAGGCCGCTAATTTAACTGGTCCTGGTGGTACTCCAGTTCAAGGTAGCAAGGATGCAAGATGTTGGATTCCATATAAGCCTCGGGGAAACTATGGTGATTATCACTTGAAGAGCTTCTTGTACAGCAAGAAACAAGGAGGAGCAACAAACCCTGTACAACCTACTTTATATGAAGAATTTAGACAGAGGTGTGATCAGGATTCATCTGTTCCTCAACCAGGAAGAACAACAAGTGATACTGGAAGCTTTCTGGAAGCTGGAACTAATGAAGGAAAGAAAAATAAGACTCCAGAGGAACTTATTATTCATGCTCAGGGTAGAGCACCAGAAGATTTAGGCAATGAGAAGGCTGAAGAAAGTAGTTGGATAAATAAAGAAATACCAGGACCTAGTCAGAAAGTAATGATTAATGACTTCTTAGTAGGAGATGAAGTATTACAACATAGAACAGATACTTTTCAAAGAAAGGAAGTGGAATCGTATTGGCAACCGATGCCACAACCTCAACGGCTCAAGCGTTCTAAACGGACACAGTGTTCATTGGAAACCATTCAGCTTACAAATGTCAAGGTAGCTCAAGACAAAGAGTTTGAGAAGTCAGAGAAGGGAGAGCAAAGGTGCTCTACACAAACACCACTAGACTACGACTCACGATGGAAAAATACTCAACATTCCCCGCTTCCTGAACAGTTCGGATTATATATAGACACTGTGACTTGGTTAAAAGAAAAATTGTAGGGACTACAATTTGAAAAAAAGGGGGTGAATGTAACCCTGTGTGTGTGTCATTGCAACAGACACACACACCAAGGGTTACAGATGCATTGACTTTTTGTGGAAAGTGCTGCTGTAAAAGGAGCCTGCAGGTGCCGCTAGGGGGAGCCCATGAGCAGGAAAGAGGAGAGAGAAGCTGGGCATGTGCAGGGAGGAAGTAAGAGTTGAGTTTTTACAGTTGAAGGCTAGTGAGGGGGAGGAGCCAAGTAGCCGTGGAGACTGAGCTGATGAGGCAGCAATAGTTTTTTTTTTGTGTCAGGATACTATACTGTACTGCAGCAAGAAATACACTTGATTTGTGAGGAAATAGAGGAGAGACACAAGAAGAGACCAGCCATTGGTGAGACAGTCTGAGCAAGGCAGAGCCACAGACAAGTGAGCACTTACTGAAAACTAAACTAAGGAAGAGAAAGAGAGCTGCAGACATTACAGTAGAGGAGAGAGATCACTCACAACTATAGTCCAGTAAAGAGCAGCAATACTGGAGAGATAAGCCAGAAGAAAAACAGTAAGCAATAAGAAAGAAAGACAAAGAAATTAAAATGTACCTGTAACAGAGAGAGATAACAGAAAACAGCAGAGACATTACAGTGACACAGAGACAGCAGGACAGCAAAGCATACAAGAGTGAGACAGAGAAACAAGTGACAGGATTAAAGAAAAGGAGTGAAGACTGCAGTGCAGTGTCTAAAGAGATTGTGTGATAACAGCTGGCAGACAAATTACAGAGGAGACAGCAGTGCTTCTTAAATGTTAAGTGATCATTCACTATCATCAACTTCACATATTCTGTCCCATCCTGGATGTTGCTAGGTAACCGCCAGACATTTCTCTACGTTTCCTTCTGTCCTGTGCAAGAATTCAGGTCCACTTTAAAAAGACAGCGGTGAAGAAGTGTCAGATAGTGGAGCGCTGTGTGAGGAAAATTCTGGCAAGTTAATGCAAATAAACTGTATCACATATATGTTTCCTGAACTAGCCCTGATCCCAGCAGGCGGATGTATACAGAGGCCTACCTATACTCATCTGCTAAGAAGAAGTTTATGAATGTGTTTTGTCACTGAATTTTTTTATCTATATGATTTAATACAAATATTTCTTAAAAAGAACTTGATTGGTGTCTGGAGGATTTCTTTACAGTTCAAGCATTATAGAGGTGTTACATATATATATATATTTCCCCTGGTTTTTGCCCTCTAAACCTAGGTGCGTCTTATGGTCTAGAGTGTCTTATGGTCCATAAAATATGGTAATACCATGACAAGTCTCACAGATAACAGCCAGTTTCTTCATATGATCTCTTTACAGGAAATTTGTTGTCTTAAAGGAAATAAGGTCTTAAAGAGATGCGCAACTCATGGCTCATTCCCTTTAAAGAGGTCACCTGAGGAAGCACCTGCACCAGTCCTTTTAGGAGGTGACAAAACCTTCTTTGTCAAAGGGCATTTCTCAAATTGTACTAGTTATCCATTAGCACCCCTATCAAGGGGTTAACAGTTAGGTTTACCCCCTCACCCCCTAATACACCCTTCAGGGGTTCAATCTGGAGATAAAGATAACCTCTACATAAGAAATGAGAAACTTTCCAAGCATTGCAAACAAGTAGGGGGGTGGTGCCCAAGGAGATACCCCCAAACATAGCATAGTGGATGTCGGGCAGACAATCCTACTTTTTGAGGATTGTTCCATATACTAGGTTTATCTCTAATATATGGGATTATAAACCAGTTCTGGCTCCCTGAAATTATTTTATTTCTCCCTCAGTATATACACTAAAACAAATTTCTCCTGTTAAAATCTTTTTTTTTTTAGCTTCACCAATCTCATTAACCATTTAAGCCTTTTGGACGTATCTGCTACATCCAAAAGGCTGCTGCGCACTCCTGTGGCAAATCACGTCGGCGCCCTTTAGCCCAGAGAACTCAGATCCCATTCATTGATGTAAGTCCCTGTTAAAAAGGCCTATGGCTCCTTCTAGAAGCCATAATCTTTCTAAAGAAAAAAAAAGTTTCATGTCCTCCCTTCACTTACATGAATAAAAAAAAAAATGACAGTGGTCCTCTTGTGGCCAAATAGTAAAACTACATCTACATTTGTTTTTTCATAACCACACAAACAATTACATTTAAAATTAACTGTTTACCTCCCACACTACACACAATACCCAAATACAATTTTTAATTAGAAAAAAAATTACAATCACTATTATTTTTTACATTATAAGCTTGTAGATAGCAACGGACGCAAAACTGAAAAAAATGCACCTTTATTTCCAAATAAAATATTGGCACCATACATTGTGATAGTGATATAATTTCTATGGTATAATAACCGGGACAAATGGGCAAATAAAATACGTGGGTTTTAACTATGGTAGTTTTTCTTTTGTGTTTTGAATAGTAAATAAAAGTAGGTTTATTGCTACGCTCAAGTTATTTCATGTATTTTGAAGCAAACAATTGAAAAGAGATTTTTTGTACATTTTTTCTGTGTGTATTCCTGTTTGTGTGGATATGTGTGCGCAGCATCCTTCATGTCCATGCAGGACTCGTTCCTGCTGTGTACCCTGCCTCCCGTCCCGTCCACTATTTCCTCTGCAACGGAGGATGCACAGTCGGCATCAGGTCCTGCGTTCCACGAAGCGGTGAACTTTGGGGGCGTGGCTGTGAGATGCACGTGCACAGGGCACAGATTTAGTACTTTAAAAGACATGCAAGAGCACGCCAAGTGATACAATGCCTCCCTCGTAAAAGCCGGAAGGAGACCGGCGAAACATGACGGGAACCCCGGCGTGGGTGTTTGACGTTGCTGGCTGGCCTCCCCGCTGACTATAGGACCGTCCACCACCCCCAGACTCATCGGTTTGCCTTGCAGCTCCGTTGACACCTTTGAGAGCACGCTCTCAGGGACTTTCACGTCTGAATCCTGGGAAGTTGGTAGCCTCTGGTTGGACTGGACCTCGCCTAACTACACGTTGCTGCCTGCGCTGTGACTTGGCTGCTATTTCCCTCACATGGATACCATCTACTGTGGTATTGTATACCTGCTGCATACCTCTGTTGCTTAATGAACTGCATTTATGCCTTGCCCTTTGCTCTCCAATATACTAACAACTAACCTAATACTCCAAGGGCAGTCTTGCTGCATAATTCAAGCTTCTTGCATGAACTGTATATTCTCTGCTTTGCTCCAAAGAAGGAATGTTTGAGATTACCGTATCTGCTTATAGTATCTGCAAATTTTAGGACTTTATGCAGTTTCTGGATCAAGCTTTGAGGGATTTAAAATAGGCTGCAGTTAACGACAGATTTGCTTTGTGAACAGTGGAACTGTGGATATATAGAAAGATCTCTGCTGGACGGCTCATTCACTGGACATTGTAGCAGCCTTTCAGTGTGTCTGTGTAGTAGTGTATGTGGTGATGTGTGAGTTATGTGACGGTACCATTTTCTGATGTGGGGTGGCCACCTTGCAATCATTTTTTAGAGTTTTTAATGGGTGTTTTTTTGATAATAGGAAATTGATCTTTTTTTGGTATAGATTTTTTCGTAATAAATAGGTTTTGACATTACCATCTTGGTCTGCATTCCTTTTTGATATTATCCTTAAAGTTTTGTACTAACTATGGTAGCATGTATTATTTGAAAGCTATGATGGCCAGAAACTGAGAAATAATGACATTTTTCCATTTTTTTCTTAATATTCCTGTTAAAATGCATTTAGAAAAACTAATTCTTAGTAAAATGTACAACCCAAAGAAAGCCTAATTGGTGGCAGAAAAAACAAGATATAGATCAATTAATTATGATAAGTAGTAATAAAGTTATTGGCGAATGAATGGGAGGTGAAAACGACTGAAGGCTGAACTTGTTAAAGAAACACTATCAAACCAAGTGTTCTAAAATGACAATGTACAAATAATGTCTAAGTAGCTGTGTAAACATTTTCCTACTTTTCATGTTAAATATCATAGGCAAAATCTGTAATTAGTTGTGTATAGGTTGTAGCGTTATTGGACCAATTGATTGGCAAGGGCAGTCTGTGCTTCGTGAGGTATGTGACACAGGCACTGCTTTTCTTTGCATGTAAGAGTTATATAAAAAGTTGTGGTGTCAGGTTTCACACACTATTACAAACAAGACACATTTCCTCTGCTCTCATGTAGACAGCTCAGTCAGAGAGACACAGCTAGTGAGGGCTTTCTCTCACACACAGGGTTAACAGATGTAGTATGAGGGAATCCCCCCTCATGGTTCACTCACCCACTAGATATGCAGTCAGTAAAGTGTGAAAGTATTTTGATAACCATAAACAAAGATGTAAGCAGTATACCACAGTACTTAGCAGCACTTCCCAAACATTCCTATCTCAACTGAAAAAAACATGCTAATCGATAGTGTTCCTTTAAAGCACACCTGTGAATTCTAAAAAAAAAAGTTAGTTAACTTCCTCAGCAGATCCTCCAGAGGTTACCACATCTTCCTCGAGACTAACGCTACTGCTTAGGATAGACTATGAAAGTTCATGGTCATGCCTGTCCTGTCCATGAATGGTGTCCTGTCCATGAATGAGTGCATCTGCACTGCCTGACCGCACTGACAACCTGCAGTTATGCAGTAGCATGGAGCTGCTCAAGCACAGAGGAAAAAATCCTGCATAAGTGGCTCCATGTTCCATGCTACTTGCACCCATGCTCATTCACAGGTGTTAGTACGGCCACGTCGACCTATTTGACAAGTTGGGCACTTTTTTCCCCAGAGGTATAAGCCAGAGTCCGCCAATAATATCTCCTAATTCTGGTGCCTCTGGCAACCAAATTACGCACCGCAGACCCCTATTTAGAAAATTAACATTGGTTCTGTTGCTGCACCCAAATTTTTGGGCAAAGAATTGGGTTCAAATTACCTGCTAATTATTCAGGGCCTGGTGGCTTGTACAATGATATTAGCTTCCACCCAGCTTAATTATGGTCAATTTTGTAAATAAAATCCCTTCTTGTGCTACATAAAATCCCTTTTTGTACTGTACTGTAAGTGGTGTCTTTAATGAGGTAAGCTGCCTAATTATGTTTGGTCCTAATTATGGTCCTGTGAGGCAGACAATCAAACTACTTTGTTCAGGAAATGATAAAACTCAAATAAAACTACAATTAAGATAAATAGTCTCAGCAATTGTTACCTTACCATAGTTTCCTTGTTGTGTTCTTTCACGTGAGGATCCTGGATGCTCAATCATATAATGTTCTCTCTCCCATCTCACTGGATGTGGAGAACTCCGCTCAGCCTCCTCAGGTCGCCACACATGTCTGTCTTCTTCACATTGAAGGAAAAAATGCAGAATATTATGAAAATATGTCAAACTTAATTTTCAGCAAAACTTTTTCTTCACATTTCATGAATATCATATTACCGGTACAATCTAGGAATTAAGTCCTGGAGCCAATGTTATGGACAATCTCATTATTTTCTATCAGAGCATGCTAATACACTCTGAATTCATACTTATAGAGACACAAGCCTGTTCGCATAGAAAAGTGAACATACCTCAGACTGTCCACATGGATTAAGGCCTTGGTGGAAACACGAGGTGAAACTAAACTGATGGAAAAAAATTGTATTTCCTAAAAATTATTATTTTTTTTAATTTTTTTAAGAATTCCACAGTTTTAGTTTTTGTGAATCAGCTAAACAAGTAATATTGTCTCAGCTGAATGATAAAGCCTTTCTCACAATCTGAGAGAGTTCAAAGCCAAAATACATGAACTATTCACATTATATTATCTATCCTCTGCCCTCAGAGGCTATTCTCTGCCAGGAAAGGGTTTTGTCAAATTTATTTTGAGTATTTTCTTGCTTGCTGGTGACTTAAAGAGAACCCGAGGTGAGTTTGAAGAATATTATCTGCATACAGAGGCTGGATCTGCCTATACAGCCCAGCCTCTGTTGCTATCCCAAACCCCCCTAAGGTCCCCCTGCACTCTGCAATCTCTCATAAATCACAGCCACGCTGCTGACAAACAGCTTGTCAGAGCTGGCTGTGTTTATCTCTATAGTGTCAGTCTGCTGCTCTCCCCGCCTCCTGCAGAACTCCGGTCCCCGCCTGCATCCCTTCCCTCCCTGCTGATTGGAGGGAAGGGATGGGGGCAAGGACCGGAGCTATGCAGGAGGCGGGTTAGCAGCTGAGACTGACACTACAGATGTAAACACAGCCTCACAACACGGCTGTGATTTATGAGGGATTGCAGAGTGCAGGGGGACCTTAGTGGGGTTTGGGATAGCAACAGAGTCTGGGCTGTATAGGCAGATCCAGCCTCTGTATGCAGATAACATTCTTTAAACACACCTCGGCTTCTCTTTAAGAGGCATTTTATGGCAAGTTATTAAAATATCACCTAGGAGAAAACTCAAGACAAAAAGTGACCTGCGCACGGGCCCAAGTGTTTTGCTGTAATCTCACATATATATTTGAAAATAGTGCATTTGTTTGCAGTATTTTCACTTGTGTATACACTCACCTAAAGGATTATTAGGAACACCTGTTCAATTTCTCATTAATGCAGTTATCAACCAATCACATGGCAGTTGCTTCAATGCATTTAAAGAGACTCCGTAACAAAAATTGCATCCTGTTTTTTATCTTCCTACAAGTTCCAAAAGCTATTCTAATGTGTTCTGGCTTACTGCAGCACGTTCTACTATCACCATCTCTGTAATAAATCAACTTATCTCTCTCTTGTCAGACTTGTCAGCCTGTGTCTGGAAGGCTGCCAAGTTCTTCAGTGTTGTGGTTCTGTGATGCATCTCCCCCTTCCAGGCCCCTCTCTGCACATTGCCTGTGTATTATTTAGGATTAGAGCAGCTTCTCTCTTCTCTCTTATCTTTTACAAGCTGGATAAATCCTCCTCTGAGCTGGCTGGGCTTTCACATACTGAAGAATTACATACAGGCAGAGCTGTCTGCACTCTGCAGGAAGAAACAGCCTGACACTTCAGTGGAAGATAGCTGCAGGGGGAAAGAAACACACAAATGATCTCTTGAGATTCAAAAGGAAGGCTGTATACAGCCTGATTGTGTATGGATGTATTTTCTATGTGTGGACATACTGTACATCAACCTACTTCCTGTTTTGGTGGCCATTTTGTTTGTTTATAAACAAACTTTTTAAAACTGTTTTTAACCACTTTTAATGCGGCGAGGAGCGGCGAAATTGTGACAGAGGGTAGTAGGAGATGTCCCCTAACGCACTGGTATGTTTACTTTTGTGCGATTTTAACAATACAGATTCTCTTTAAGGGTGTGGTCCTGGTCAAGACAATCTCCTGAACTCCAAACTGAATGTCAGAGTGGGAAAGAAAGGTGATTTAAGCAATTTTGAGTGTGGCATGGTTGTTGGTGCCAGATGGGCCGGTCTGAGTATTTCACAATCTGCTCAGTTACTGGGATTTTCACGCACAACCATTTCTAGGGTTTACAAAGAATGGTGTGAAAAGGGAAAAACATCCAGTATGCAGCAGTCCTGTGGGTGAAAATGCCTTGTTGATGCTAGAGGTCACAGGAGAATGGGCCGACTGATTCAAGCTGATAGAAGAACAACGTTGACTGAAATAATCCCTCGTTACAAGCGAGGTATGCAGCAAAGCATTTGTGAAGCCACAACATGCACAACCATGAGGTGGATGGGCTACAACAGCAGAAGACCCCACGAGTACCACTCATCTCCACTACAAATAGGAAAAAGAGGCTACAATTTGCATGAGCTCACCAAAATTGGACAGTTGAAGACTGGAAAAATGTTGCCTGGTCTGATGAGTCTCGATAGAGTCAGAATTTGGCGTAAACAGAATGAAAACATGGATCCATCATGCCTTGGTGGTGGTGGAGTGGTGGTGTAATGATGTGGGGGATGTTTTCTTGGCACACTTTAGGCCCCTTAGTGCCAATTGGGCATTGTTTACATGCCATGGGCTACCTGAGCATTGTTTCTGACCATGTCCATCCCTTCATGACCACCATGTACCCATCCTCTGATGGCTAATTCCAGCAGGATAATGCACCATGTCAAAAAGCTTGAATCATTTCAAATTGGTTTTTTGAACATGACAATGAGTTCACTGTACTAAAATGGCCCCACAGTCACCAGATCTCAACCCAATAGAGCATCTTTGGGATGTGATGGAACGGGAGCTTTGTGCCCTGGATGTGCATCCCTCAAATCTCCATCAACTGCAAAATGCTATCCTATCAATGTGGGTCAAAATTTCTAAAGAATGCTTTCAGCACCTTGTTGAATCAATGCCATGCAGAGTTAAGGCAGTTCTGAAAGTGAAAGGGGGTCAAACCGTATTAGTATAGTGTTTCTAATAATCCTTTAGGTGAGTGTATATTACACTATCCTATGCAATAATATCCCTGTGTCGCTGCGTCCACATTTGTCCCTGTGTCTGTGTTTTTTGCTACTGGGCATCTGTACAGCACGGACAGCTGTTGGGACAGGACGGGGCCATGAAGCCGGGCATACTAGTGCGCGTAAAGCAGACGGGTGCATGTGCATGCAAACTGACACGCAGCGACAGGACAGAGAACTAGAGCCAGTTTTTAAACATGCTTACGTCAGCTAGTAATCAATAAACATAATTTCACTACAGTCTGTGTGCCTGACAGCATGCATATAAAAAAGACGCTGCAGTGATTTGAGCGCCAGAGATTACCGCTACTAGGAATATCAGTAAATTTACTAATATTCTTCTATTGGGCAATGGGTAATATTATAGTAGAATATCACTTAAATTACATCTGGACATCACTATAGCCGCAATTAACATTGCGGTCTATGCAGTGCCAATTTTACCAGTGCTACCAGCACCTTAGGCCCCGTTCACACTTGCGTTTCTCTGCCAAATGGACCGGATGACCTGACCGGATCCGGATCGGATCGGAACCGTACGGTTCTGATCCGGATCCTATCCGGTCAGGTTGCATCAGGTGTACATCAGGATGCAATCCGGATCAGTTTGGCAAAAGAGAGTAGAAATAAATAAAAATGTTGGGGTCTGGGAGGTCAGCAGAAGGTGCACCTGTGGAATCAGGTCCTCCGCTGTTTAGGACTCACCTCCACCTCTGACATACTGCCAACAGCTCCAGCACGTTAAAAGTCACTGGTGCTCCACTCCAAAATGCTTGCCCATGTGTCCCCATCCAAAATCGCCGCTAGAATACGCATAGGAAGTGGGGTAGAACGTCAGGTGTTTGTAGCCAGTGTGTTCTGTGCTTCCGTTTCCCATTGGTTTCTGTTTCCGGATGGTGCAGTCAGGCTCCGGTCCGGGTGCGTGGGCTGGATGAGCCGGACCAAAAAATAGCGCATGTTGGAAAAGTGTCCGGATCCGGTCCGGCTCCGCACTGTACGGAACGGACGCGTGTGAACGTCCGCATAGACTTTGCATTGCTATGCGGAACGTACGTTCCGTCTGTACAGTATACGGTCCGGATCCGATCAGGCGGATTCGGACAGGGAACGCTAATGTGAACCGGGCCTAAAAGTGAACCCGAGGTGAAAATAAACGGATGAGATAAACAATTGTATTTATCTTCCCATGTCTAAAAATGTTTTTTTTTTTTAGATATCCCATGGTTTTGTTTTATATTTAAACATTTACAAAGTAGATTGAATGTTTTGTTGTCTCTGCTCAGTGGCAGTCTATTAAAGGATGCCAGAGCGGAAAGAGAAATGGGGGGAGCAGGCATTTAAAAGATCACCCTCCCTCCCACCAGGCTACCTAGCTGCCCACCCTCCACCAGGCTACCTAGCTGACCTCCCTCCCTCCCACCAGGCTACCTAGCTGAACCAGGCTACCTAGCCACCCACCCTCCCTCCCACCAGACTACCTAGCTTCCCACCCTCCCTCCTACCAGGCTACCTAGCTACCCACCCTCCCTCCCACAGGGCTACCTAGCTACCTACCCTTCCTCTCACCAGGCTACCTAGCTACCTACCCTCCCTCCCACCAGGCTACCTAGCTACCTAATAGCCCACCCTCCCTCCCACCAGGCTACCTAGCTACCTAATAGCCTACCCTCCCTCCCACCAGGCTACCTAGCTGCCCACCCTCCCTTCCTCCCACCAGGCTACCTAGCTGCCCACCCTCCCTTCCTCCCACCAGGCTTCTCAGCTGCCCACCCTCCCTTCCTTCCACCAGGCTTCCTAGCTGCCCACCCTCCCTTCCTCCCACCAGGCTTCCTAGCTGCCCACCCTCCCTTCCTCCCACCAGGCTTCCTAGCTGCCCACCCTCCCTTCCTCCCACCAGGCTACCTAGCTGCCCACCCTCTCTCCCTCCCACCAGGCTACCTAGCAGCGCACCCTCCCTCCCACCCTATCACCAGGCTAACTAGCAGCCCACCCTCCCACCAGGCTACCTAGCAGCCCACCCTCCCACCAGGTTACCTAGCAGCCCACCCTCCCACCAGGCTACCTAGTAGCCCACCCTCCCACCAGGCTACCTAGAAGCCCACTCTCCCACCAGGCTACCTAGTAGCCCACCCTCCCACCAGGCTACCTTGCAGCCCACTCTCCCTCCCACCCTCCCACCAGACTACCTAGCAGCCCACCCTCCCACCAGGCTACCTAAGTGTCCAGGCACAGACAGACCGGAGGCCACTGATCCGGACCGATCAAGCAAGCACCATTGTCGGACAGTATCGGTAAGCACTGACATCTTCTGCAGCACTTTACAGAGTACATAGTCATGTCACTGACTGTCTTCAGATAAGTTCACAATCTAATCCTACCATAGTCCTAGTCTAATGTCCTACCATATTATTATTATTATATATATTATATATCACTGACATCTTCTGCAGCACTTTACAAAGTACATAGTCATGTCACTGACTGTCCTCAGAGGAGCTCACAATCTAATCCTACCATAGTCATAGTCTAATATCTAGGGATGGGACGACGAATCCGGCGAATCCACGAATCCCTCGAATATTAGGAAATATTCGAGATTCGTGGACTCGAATCCCGACGCCATTTTCCGTTCGCCGAATCCGCCGAATCCCGACGCTGCATCGCCGCGCATCCGCCGCTTCCCCCGCTCGCAATTGTCCTTCCCCCGCTCCCCGCAGCCGCCTCCGCTCGCCCGCCGCATAAATAAGAGGAAGCAGCCTCTCACCTCCAGCGTGGAGCCCGGAGCGGCAGACCTCCTGCACACTTCCTTATTCTCCCTAGTGACCGGCTCTTACTACGCGTCATCAGTAAGAGCCGGTCAGGTGGCCACTAGGGGGAACCAGGAAGTGAAGGGAGAAGTCTGCTGCTCCGGGTTCCACGCTGATGCTGGAGGTGAGAGGCTGCTTCTCCTTATGTATGCAGGGGGACGAGTGGAGGAGGCTGCGGGGGGAGGGAGGAGGATTACCCAGCTACCTATACTGCAGCCCCTCATAGCCTGCTATCTATACTGAAGCCCCCCATAGCCTACTACCTATACTAAAGCCCCCCATAGCCTGCTAACTATGCTGAAGCCCCCCATACTGAAGCCCCCCATAGCCTGCTACCTATACTGAAGCCCCCCCATAGCCTGCTACCTATATTGAAGCCCCCATAGCCTGTTACCTATACTAAAGCCCCCATAGCCTGCTAACTATACTGAAGCCCCCCATACTGAAGCCCCCCATAGCATGCTACCTATACTAAAGCCCCCATAGCCTGCTAACTATGCTGAAGCCCCCCATACTGAAGCCCCCCATAGCCTGCTACCTATACTGAAGCCCCCCATAGCCTGCTACCTATACTGAAGCCCCCCATAGCCTGCTACCTATACTGAAGCCCCCCATAGCCTGTTACCTATACTGAAGCCCCCCCATAGCCTGCTACCTATACTGAAGCCCCCCCATAGCCTGCTACCTATACTGAAGCCCCCCGTAGCCTGTTACCTATACTGAAGCACCCCCATAGCCTGCTAACTATACTGAAGCCCCCCATAGCCTGCTACCTATACTGAAGCCCCCCATAGCCTGCTACCTATACTGAAACCCCCCCATAGCCTGTTACCTATACTGAAGCACCCCCATAGCCTGCTAACTATACTGAAGCCCCCCATAGCCTGCTACCTATACTGAAGCCCCCCATAGCCTGTTACCTATACTGAAGCACCCCCATAGCCTGCTACCTATACTGAAGCCCCCCATAGCCTGTTACCTATACTGAAGCACCCCCATAGCCTGCTACCTATACTGAAGGCCCCTATACCCTGCTACCTATACTGAAGGCCCCTATACCCTGCTACCTATACTGAAGGCCCCTATACTCTGCTACCTATACTGAAGGCCCCTATACCCTGCTGCCTATACTGAAGGCCCCTATACCCTGCTACCTATACTGAAGCCCCCTATACTCTGCTACCTATACTGAAGGCCCCTATACCCTGCTGCCTATACTGAAGGCCCCTATACCCTGCTACCTATACTGAAGCCCCCTATACCCTGCTGCCTATACTGAAGACCCCTATACCCTGCTGCCTATACTGAAGACCCCTATACCCTGCTGCCTATACTGAAGGCCACTATACCTGGCTGCCTATAATGAAGGCCACTATACCCTGCTGCCTATACTGAAGGCCACTATACCTTGCAACCTATACTGAAGGCCCCTATACCTTGCTAGCTATACTGAAGACACCTTTACCTAGCTACCTATAGTGCGGGCAACTATTGCATGGATCGCACAATTCTTATGTGCAGGATTCGTTAGATTCGGGATTCGAAAGGTTCGAGATATTCGAGAACCTTTTTAGATTCGGATTCGGATTCGAAGAAATTGTGGATTCGTCCCATCCCTACTAATATCCTACCATATTATTATTATGTATTTATATAGCACTGACATCTTCTGCAGTACTTTACTGAGTACATAGTCATGTCACTGACTGTCCTCAGAGGATCTTACAATCTAATCTCTGCTATATGTATAGTAAGTAGGATATCATTTTTTATTAGGAGAGGGGGCTTCATTCAAAGTTTCCTGTTGATGTCTAATTACTAACTGCTGCTAAGTTCATGAACATTTGGCCCTGCTCATGACCTGTCATTACCACGCCCACTTTCCAGTGCACAGACAAGCCAATTTTACCACAGGTCAGCTACCCCTGCAGTGGATCTAGCACTTGCATAGCACCCGCAAAAAAACATCTTAGAAGCCACCCCTGTTTACAATCCACTGTCCTGTCTTCTCACTGAACCTCCTGCCTTCTAGCTTACTCACCCTCTGTACTAGGTTCCAGCCAGGTGGTCTAGATTGCACACTGCCACTGCAGACTGCACCATCTTTGGCTAAATCAGTCCTAGATTGATTTGAATTTGCTCCAGTCAGCTCCACACTGCAGTCAGATACATCTGATTTGAATGCTTGTTCAGGGTCTATGGCTAAATGTATTAGAGGCAGAGAATCAACAGGACAGCCAGGCAATGTGCATTGTTTAAAAGGCAATAAATATGTCAGCCTCCATATACCTCTCACCTCAGGTGTGTTTTTAAGTATAAAAGACAGAGTCTGTCTTGATGCAGGATTGGGGTTACGTTTTGCTTTTGTTCAGTAACCAGTATAATGCAGATGTTACATGTATGCATCAAGAAATATTTCTGGGCCTCAGGGAAGGTTGCCATAGACTGTATTGGTAAATCTATGCAATGTGTAACCACACCCAATTTAGTTATGGCCACACCCACTTTTAAAGTGGATCCGAGATAAAGTTTGGCTTCTTTAATAAATGTGCCCCTTACATACACTCTCTAGGGCAATCTTCTCCCAAAATGCTTTTACATTTTTTTTTTATTACTTTATTTTTCATTAATTTATTGAAGCCCTGCCCCCAGCTCTCCAGCGCCAAGGCGCTCCGAGTCCAATGCCGCAATTTCTCATGGGAGCCCAGCCTGGGGAGGAGGAGGTTTTTGCTGGAGGAGGAGTAGGCATTGCGAGCCAGGGTGCAGCTGAACTCACACGATACTTGCGTGAGCAGTCTCACTTGCCATCCGGCATTTTTTTCTTCTCCCTTAGTCCCCCCAGATACCAACCCAGATATCCGGATCCGAATCAGATATCCGAATCCGAACTTTTCGGAATCCGAATAGAATCGGATATCCGAACCCATTATCTGGGAAAATCCGAACTGATTCGGATATCCGGATAGAAAACCGGAAGTGGCCTTTAAATGGCTTACATTGCTTCCAAAACTCTCTCTCTCTCATTTTTGCCATTGAATGCCTCTATTTGGGTATCCAAACTAGCTATCCGACCGGATTCTGGATTTCAGATAGATATCCAGGTTTGCTCGGATAGTGCTATTCGGATTTACACAGCTTTCCAGAATCCAAATCATAGTTCGGATAGTGGAAAAAGTTTGGATTATCTGGGTAGTTCGGACATCCAAATATTGGATGAGCATCCCTGCTTGCTGTCCACTGTGGGCAGAGTGAAAAACCGCCAGATTGGTAACGTGAAGATTCCCCTGCAGCCTGAATGGGATGCTGCTGCTTTTCTCCCTGTGGCGGCTGGGGGTTGAGTGGTGCGGCTGGTGGTACAAGTAACAGAAGATGAAGCAGCAGGCTGTCGGTCCCGCATTCCATGCCCACTGCTGCTCCTGCCACTGTCTGCAATGCTGAAACTCCATGCCAAACTCACTGATGCATCCTCCTCCTCAGAGTCAGAGCTGACATCTGCATCCTGTGAATGGTAGTCACGGTCCTTCATCTCATCATCAACATCATACTCCCCCTCCTCAAACAACTGCTGCTTGGATGATGACCCCCCAAACTCCTCTTCTGCTGCCACATGCAAGGAACCCCCCCCCCCCCAACAACCACCGTCTGCATCTGTGACTCCTCCACATAGCCAATTGCGCGCAGAATATCCTCCTCAAACTCGCTGCGGGTAACAGCTCTGATTTTGATCACGGTGCCTGGAATGAATAGCTCGCTCAGTGAGGGTAGGCTGCCCGCTGGGGTCAACGTGATGACCAAGTCCCCAGGAACTGCTGGGCGGCTGCTGCTGCTGCTGCTCCTGCGAACAGGAGTGCTGGTGGGGGTGGAGGTCTCTGTTGTAAAGCTGGTGGTGGCCTGCTCATCCACATCACCTGGAAAATGGACACTACACGCTGCTGCGCCTCTGCAGCATAACTCCCTCTAACAGCTGGACAGCCAGTGGCTAGCGGCGGAATGGACACTGACACGGCAGAACTGCTGACGGTGGCAGCAATGTTGCTCCCTCTCATCTTGGCCTTGCTGCCCCTCCCCCGTCTGCCAGTGCCAGGAGACATAGTACAACTTATATGTGTGATGATGTCACCAGATGGATGTGGGGTACTTGTACTTTATTAAAATCGGGGTTGGACTTCAACAACAATCAGCACGGAGTGACAGACAGCAGAGCAGAAGACACACTACCGGTCTATCTGTCACACTGACACTCAGTACAGCAGCACTGCAGTAATCTGTAGTAAGCTAACACAGTACTACTCTAACAACTAACTACTAACTAGCACTGCAGTACTAACTACACAATAACACAGTAATCCTATTTCCTAACGTACACTGTAGCTAAGGCTAATAGCAGGCCAGCAGCAGGCAATGGCCTGCACACACACGGGCAGTGGCGTATCTAGGTAATATGGCGCCTATGGCAAACACTGAAAATGCGCCCCCCTCCTTTCTCCATCAGAGCCCCTTCCCCTGTAAAAACAGCACCATTCCTTACATACCCTTGTTGTTGTTTTTTGCGGCTTATTGCTGCCTGCTTTTTCAGAAATACTTCTTTTACATTACTATTAAGTAGACTTGTGGCTCAAAATTAATAAAATAATCAAGTAGTCACAGACATCCAGACGGGGGAAATTCTAACCATTTTTTTGTCACCCCAGGCAAGAAAACCTGTCCCCAACCCATGTCATATACAGTACACATACACTATGGAACATATTCCATATGATATATAGACCATGCACCATTTTAATACATGCTGTTATCATGTCCCTTAGAAAAAAAACACACACCAGGTATAACATCCCCTACAGAACAATTTCAGGTATAAGAGTATGTAAAGTGCTGCAGAAGATGTGCTATATAAATACATTATAATTATATCGTAGGACATTTGAGTATGACTATGGTAATAATTATATTGTAAGCTCCTCTGGTGACAGTGACAAGGCTATATATTCTGTAAAGAGCTGTGAAAAATATCAATGCTAAATAGATACACAATATGGTAGGACATTAGGCTATGACTATGGTAGGATTAGTTTGTATGCTCCTCTGAGGACAGGCAGTGAAATTGTACTCTGTAAAGTGCTGCAGTAGATGTCAGTGCTATATAAATACATAATAATAATATGGTAGGACATTAGACTATGACTATGGTAGGGATTAGATTGTGAGCTCCTCTGAGGACAGTCAGTGACATGACTATGTACTCTGTAAAGTGCTGCAGTAGATGTCAGTGCTATATAAATACATAATAATAATATGGTAGGACATTAGACTATGACTATGGTAGGGATTAGATTGTGAGCTCCTCTGAGGACAGTCAATGACATGACTATGTACTCTGTAATGTGCTGCAGAAGATGTCAGTGCTATATAAATACATAATAATAATATGGTAGGACATTAGACTATGACTATGGTAGGATTAGATTGTGAGCTCCTCTGAGGACAGTCCGTGACATGACTATGTACTCTGTAAAGTGCTGCAGGAGATGTCAGTGCTATATACATACATAATAATATGGTAGGACATTAGACTATGACAATAGTAGGATTAGACTGTGAGCTCCTCTGAGGACAGGCAGTGAAATGCCTACGTACTGTGTAATGTGCTGCAGAAGATGTCAGTGCTATTATAATAATATGGCGCGGCTATGGTAAAGATTAAATTGCAAGCTCCTCTGGTGACAACCAGTATATTCTTATTAAATGCACGGCTAGAATGCTCCTGGCCACACCTACACAACCAGGTGGCTGCAATGACATAAAGTGAATATGGAGTGAACAGAGCATTGGTTTCCATTCAACTGCTTCCAGTTGAAGCCACAAATGGGGAGCAGAGCAGCCCAATGGAGGACAGTCCACACAAACGGGAATCTTAAGTGAACTAAAGGCATTCATTTTAACTTACCTAGGGCTTATTCCAGTCATCTGTAGTTCATCAGGTCCCACACTCTCCTCCCAGTCTGCTGCTGTGCCCCTCCGAATGCTGGCCGACTGACTCCTGTTGCAGGCTACATGTGCGGCCCCAGCCTTGATTGAGCTCCTGTGGTCAGGAGCATTCTGTGCATGCGCAGTAGCAAGGTTTATTAACAGTGAAGGCACAGAATGCTCCTTGCAACTGGAGCACGAGCAAGGACAGGGCCGGACTGGGGATGCGCAGTTGCCCGCGATAGGGCTCAGTGGACCAGCATTCAGAGGGGCACAAAAGCACAGTACACTGGGAGGACAGCTGGAGACCTGATTGACAGGGAGCTGGAGGAAGCCCTAGATAAATTAAACTGAATGCAGCTTTCATTCACAATTCCCTTTAATCCATAAGGGCCTCACAGTATACAAAAGTAGGCACATATAGTAGATTGCTAGGATAGTAGTAGGGGGAGGGTGTTAAGAAAAGGTAGCATATGACACCAAATTAAAACACAATTATTATTTTTTTACATTTAATTGAACAAATAGAATACTGTAAATTATCACCTCTCAGTCTACTGTCTGCAGCAGCAGCAGAAGCTGGGCAGCACAATGTAGTGCAGTGAGTCACACACTCAGTGATGCACCCGTGCTGTCCCAGCTGGCTGCTGCTGCTTTCAGGCCGGCTTACATGTCCTGGGCTGCTTGCTGCCTGTCACTATAAACATTGGATCGCCATCACAGTCTCCCCGGATGATGTCCACAGTGGAGTCACCCATCGTTGCCAGTTCAGTCAGGAACTCGTGGCAGACGAAGAGGCGGCAGGTATCAATTTTCTATTGGCCCTGCAGGAGAGGGGCGGGTCTTACAGACAGGAAGAGAACTCTACACTCCTGTACCGAATGGCCCGGGGAGGAGGCGGGACTAGAAACTAAGAATGGCGGTGATAACAAACTAAACGGGACTCGAGAGGCTGCAAGCGTGCCAGCGGAGGGGGAAACGAGGATTGTACTGGCACTGTATTGTCGCTGATTCCTCTTACCCAAATCGCTCAGAATCAAAGGTGACCGCAGTGAGTAGAGGGAGGGCGCACAGACAGTACCCAGATGGCTGCACTCCACATGTGGGAGTGTGCAGTGCTCTGCGTCCGCAGGTACTGTGCGCTGTCTCCTCACGCCGTTTGCCGCTATTCTGAGGTCTGAGCGATGCGGGGATGGCGGAGCAGCAGTGACGTGACAGGCGGGACACGCATAGAGAGGCATGGGTGATAGCACAGAAGGGGGGTCAGGCATGGCGCCCATGGGTGCTATGGCGCCCATGGCACAAGCCATACCTGCACCCCTCTAGATCCGCCTCTGCACACGGGGCCTATAGCAGCTGCTGCAGCACAGAGTCTGACTGTCACTGAATGAAATCATAAAATTACAAAAGCTAGCTAACTAAAAAGCAATAAAATAGTGGTAAAGTACATGTGTTTATGCGCAAAAACATGACAGTATACAGCACTTGCTTAGCCAACAGCACTGAAGATGTCTCTCAGTGAGCAGTCACAGCAAGGACGATTTTCTCATCATGGCTTTTGCCTTATATACAGGAGGGGCTGGCCAGGGTTCCCCTCTGTGGTTGGTTGCTAGGGCTTTGGCTGGGAGCCCTCTGATTGGCTCAATGAGGTCCTGGAGCCCTCTGATTGGCTAAGTGACGTCATCTTGGTAATGCTACCCAGATTTCTATTCGGATACCGCTGCTAATCTGGATACCGCATTCCGGATTTGGCCTGCTATCCGGAATCCGAATCCAAGGTCGGATAGCTGAAAAAGTTCGGATTATCTGGGTAGTTCAGATACCCGAAATCCGGATGAGCATCACTGCCTAGCAGAGGATCCAGGTGGTTTGCATTGATATAAGAGTGCTTTGGATTACAAGCATGTCTCCGTAACAAACTGTGTTCGCAAACCAAGGTTCCGCTGTATCTGGTTTATGTTTATAGAGATCTGAAACAAAGTATGTGAGAAACTCTTAGAGCTGGGTAGTCAGTCACAGAGCAAAAATTAAAATAAGATGAAGATGAGGTCAAATGAAGTCAGCTGATACATATAACATGCCCAATACATTAGAGATCGCTGGTTTTGCATATCCAATTGATATGATGGTGAGCTTCAGAACAGTTGTCAAGATATGTGTCTCTCAATCTGGATAAGCTCATGCGTTCATTTAGCAGGAGTCACCATTCATAAGTCATATGGAGCTTACTAGCTTGACTAAGTGAAACATTTGTTTTTTTCTTTTCTTCTCCGCGTATCTCCTCACCCTCACAAAAATGCTAGAACGGAATCACTTAATGTTAAGGCATTTAATGTGCACTATTGTCCATAATGCAGGTAGAGTTTAGAGGTTAGAGTATTGAAAATGGATAAAAGAGTGAGGGAGTCAGTAGCTGTTACAAAAAAAAAACAAAAAAAACCTGAATTTCTCAGCAGCATGGAGAGCATGAGACTGGGAGCTTGTCTCCATCCGGGAACAACTGATCTATTTCAAGCTCCAGGCTTTGTGGATTGATCTCTCCTTGATCATTCCAAAGGAAATTTTTCAGTGGAGTAATGACATAACCCCCCCACCAGTGGCGTAGCTAGGGTATTTGACACCTGGTGCGGATAATTTACCGACACCCCCCCCCCCCCTGAAAAAAATGAGGCGCACCGTGGCAAAAATGGGTGTGGCCATAACATCACATGGGCAGAGCTAACTGTAATGTAACTGTGTAACAGTAAGGCAGTGGGCCAATATAGGGAGCCAGAATAGTTGCCCCCAGCATAGGTTAGATAGGTAGGTGCCTCCAATATAGGTAGCCAGTATAGTTGCCACCAGTATAGGCTAGCTAGGTAGGTAGGTACCCCCAATACATGTTAGATAAGTAGGTGCCCCCAGTATAGATTACATAGGTAGCTGCCCCCCAGTATAGGTTAGATAGGTAGGTGCCTCCAGCAGGGCCGTGCAGAGGGTCCTTAAGTGGGGGGTGCTCAAATTTTTAAAAAGCCCCCCCCCCCCCCCCCCCGCACAATGCATAGTAGTACCAACAAGTGGTAGGAAACCTTGCCCCAAACCCCCTTTCCTTGCAGTGACAGGACTTTTTACAGACAAAAAGCCCAAAAAGTCAGCAGCACACTTAAGAGGAGCTCACAATCTAATCCTAACAGTCATAGTCTAATGTCCTACCATATTATGTATTTATATAGCATTGATGTCTTTTACAGCACTTTTTGCATCAGATAGACTAACCGTTTGATTACTTCCAATCTGCTTCCTATTGAGAAAGGGATCGATTTTGTACAGTACTGATCTCAAAATTGATCACTATCTTGATCATGCAAAGCAGATCAAACATGCTGGAAATGATTGAATGATCAGTCTGACACAAAAATTGCATTGTGCTTATTAATATTTAGACATGTAAGGGCCCTTTTCCATTATTAAGCGCGATTGCAATCATGGAAACCAGGGCTGTGGAGTCGGTACAAAAATCTTCCGACTCCAACTCCTCAATTTCTGAAACCACGACTCCGACTCCGGGTACCCAAAATTGCTCAGACTCCGACTCCTTAGTCTAATACTTAACAGGGCTGTGGATTTTGTACAAGAATCATGCGACTCCGACTCCTGACTCCTCAGTTTATGAAACCACAACTCCTACTCCAACTCCGGGTGCCCATAATTGCCCCGACTCCAACTCCACAGCCCTGATGGAAACTGTTATTTCCACTATTATTGTTTAGCTCACAGCTGTCGGGAACGTAATGCGATTGCAACAAGTATCACGCTGGCTGGCGATAACACCGCGATTTACATGTTATTGGTCGCTGTGGCGATTGGCAAAACGGCTGTGAATCCGCTTTTGAATCAGATCACAAACCTATGGAAAGGGGCTTAGTGTTAGGTGGGAAGTTTGTCTTGCTTTCTGCCACAAATAACATTAGTTTTTGCCCTCAAACCTATGACAAATGGAGCCTGTGTGGAACCATGAGGATCAGCATGCCCTGTCAGATCATCAAGGAGTTGCAGTTCATTCAGTTATAAATATTGACACTACACTCAGGAACTGCAAGTCTCAGCATGCTCAGTGAGGACTGGCTGGCCCATGTTTCCAGAGGCATAATTAGTATTTGCCTCTTAAGGGTTAAGAATGCTGTGGTAAGACAAATGGCCAGAGGAGAGATGACTGAGTGACCCCAGGTCATGGCTAGTCAGAGGGACATCTAAGCAGGCTCTCTTCCATGCATAATTTCTGCCTGTGTGATCTGTGCTAGCCGTGTCTCCTGCAGCCAGGAGCCCTCACCCTCTGCAATTCACTAAGTTGTCCGTTTTCTTCAAAAGCAAGTCTCCCTGCAGAACACGCTGGCAGCCTCTAGTGAGGGGAGAGAGGAGGGGGATCGGGGCACAGCATACCTAGCTCAGAAGGTCCTAATGACACTGATGAGGGTCAGACAAGGCTGCTGTGTGCTCGATTATACCTGCTGCACTGACTGTGCCTCTTCCTCCAACCACTCCAAGAGCTGCTCCGCTGCCACACGTGGGGGAAAGATAGCTACGGTTCCAGGGAGAGCTGGAAGTGCAACAAATCAGAGTGCAAATAAGCAGAGAGGGAGGGCGGAGCTTCCGTGCCAGCACCAATCATAGAGCCACAATTTGTTTCAGGCTCAGGCTGGAGAGAAGGGGCTGGCATACAGTGGCTTAGCAGCTCAAATGTATACATTTTGTATCAGCTCGTGCAAACAAATGAGGCACAAGTATAAGCAGCCCGAAATAACAGACAGCCCGTCCAAATACATGCAGTCGGAAACGCAATAAGAAAGAAGGGCCCAGAGCAGAGGGCCCCACAAAGGGGGGTGCTAGAGCACCCCAAGCACCCCCCTCTGCACGTGCCTGGCCTCCAGTATAGGGTAGATTGGTAGCTGCCCCCCAGTATAGGTTAGATAGGTAGCTGCCCCCCAATATAGGATAGATAGGTAGCTGCCCCCCAGTATAGGTTAGATAGGTAGCTGCCCCCAGTATAGGTTAGATTAGGTAGCTGCCCCCCAGTATAGGTTAGATAGGTAGCTGCCCCCCAGTATAGGTTAGATAGGTAGCTGCCCCCAGTATAGGTAGATTAGGTAGGTGCCCCCCAGTACTACCTATCTAACCTATACTGGAGGCACCTATCTATCTAACCTATACTGGGGGGCAGCTACCTATATAATCTATACTGGGGGCACCTACCTACCTAGCTAGCTTATACTGGTGGCAACTATACTGGCTACTGCCCCCCAGTATAGGTTAGATAGGTAGCTGCCCCCAGTATAGGTTAGATTAGGTAGGTGCCCCCCAGTACTACCTATCTAACCTATACTGGAGGCACCTATCTATCTAACGTATACTGGGGGGCAGCTACCTATGTAATCTATACTGGGGGCACCTACCTAACTAACCTATACTGGGGGCACCTACCTATCTAACCTATGCTGGGGGCAACTATTCTGGCTACCTATATTAGCCCACTGCCTTACTGTTACACAGTTACATTACAGTTAGCTCCACCCATGTGATGTTATGGCCACACCCAGCTGCGGGGAGGGCAGCCCGACCTCTTCCTCCCTTCCTCTCCCTGGGCCACCCTCCGCGCTGCCCCCTCCGACTGCAGAGTTAGCGCTGGGGGTATCCTTCTCTGCATAGTCGCTGATACACATGCTGCTTCCTGCTAAACAGGAAGCAGAGTGTGTATCAGCGTCTATGCAGAGAAGGAGACTGGCGGCAACTGAGCGGCAATTGGAACCAGGGAGGTGAGTTACTGACTATTTACAGCACTTCCCTGCGTTAACTCTGCAGTCAGAGGGGGGAGCACGAAGGGCAGCCCGGGGAGAGGAAGGGAGGGAAAGGTCGGGCTGCCCTCCCTGCGGCTGACTCCCCCCTCCATTACAGCGCCCCCCCCCCCCTCCCTCAGCACTCAGGGTGGCTATCCGGGGCTATATCACCCCTTCCCTGCCAATCTCTCACCCCACCTGGTGTGGGTCACCCTCCCCCCCCCCCTTCACGACGCTAGTGCCCCCCACTCACAATGACTAAAGGTGGCCATACATCTAGCAATTTTGCATCCAAAACAACCATCGGATGACTATTGCTGCCACAACATGTCCAGCCAATCCATGATTTAATTAATTTCAGGTCGAAATCAGTCTAATGCATCGACCAAGCATGCTAAAAAATCTCAGTCGATAGTGCTCAATTGGGTGTGCGGTGGTAACAGCCTTCGATGTTGTGACTTCCTACATACCTGACAGACCACTGGATGCTGTCCCCCAAATTCTAAAATGTTCCTGCCCCCCCATGCTTGAGCTCACCTGTCCCACTGGTGTGACTCCCAGTATCATGGTACGGGCACTCACAGTAACCGGAGTGACAGCGGAGGACACCGGGAGTTGCACCGACAGGACAGGTGAGAATTTTCAGAGCATGGACACTGGGGGAGGGGGGGGGGGGAAGACACGACATGGACATTGTACACTTTTGGGTGTGGCCAAACAGGCAGCAGAGGTGGCGTCGCTAGGCCACTTCCATATAGATTTCATGCTGAAATAGATCAGGAATTGGTCTGCGGTATATGGGAAGCTGACAGATCTCTCTCTGATCAGATTCAATTAGAGAGAGACCTGTCTTATGGTCTACCATCGCTAGATGTATGGGTATCTTAACAACGTAACATTCTGGGAGGCTGAACAGAACTTACCGTATAATGTATTCCACCTGACTTGGCATTTTGTTTGGAAAATGTTAAGATCTCAGATAATACTACAAATAGGGTAAACGGTCACAGCAGCTGTTACCTTACCATAGTTTCTTCGCCCTGTTCTTTCACGTGAGGGTCCTGGATGATAATTTGGGGAAGGGATTCTCCTCCTCATCCCCCCTGGAGGTGGAGAGCTCCGCTCAGCATCATCATGTTGCCGTACATGCCTGTCCTCTTTGATTTTCTCAGATGTATCTTGGGATTCGAACATTCAAAATTAATGAAAACTCCGTAAGCATGTCAACAGTTACGTTTCAGCATCACTTTTCTGCACATTTAAGAAATATTACAGACATGAATAAAAGAAGTTAAACCCTTGCTCACTTCTACGATTTTGAAAATCTGGACATAATAAAAATTAAATGATCCAAGCAAGGAATTTTTCTGGGATCTTCCCAAACAATTTGAAGACCATCAATCCATAGTGAGAAACATAATTTACCAGTTGAAAACATTCAAGAAAACAATTTTTCTTCTCAGAAGTGAACGTTCCAACAAAGACACCACAAATTCATACTGTTCAATGCTCATAGAAATTGAAGAAAAACAAACAAACAAACAAACAAACAAGGGCTACATTTCTGAGTCTACAGACCTTACTTAGCCCAGGGTCCAGCAAAAAGGAGAGCTAGACTACCATGAAAATCACCCTGCAATCATTAGTTAACAGGGATGCTCATCCGGATCCCGGGTACCCGGATTAACCCGGGTATCCGACCATTTTCCACTATCCGGGTCGGATCCGGATTCCGGATACCTGGGCCAATATCCGGATAGCTCTATGCGGGTATCTGGCCGCATAATCCGGATACGGCGGGTACTCGCGGATATTCGACGGATATCCAGATCCGGGTTCTGTAACAAGGGAGATGATGTCATTGAGTCAATCAGAGGGCTCCCAGCCAATCAGAGGGCTCCCAGCAGAAGCCCTAGCAACCAATCACAGAGGGGAACTCTGGCCAGCCCCACCTGACCTCATTGAGCCAATCAGAGGCCTCCCAGCATAAGCCCTGGCACCCAATCACAGAAGGGAACACTGGCCAGCCCCCCTGTGTAATAAAAGGGCTGGCATGATGAGACAGATCGTCCTTGCTTGTATGGCTGTCTGGCTGGTCACTGACAGACTTGCTCCAGTGCTGTTGGCTTAGCAAGTGCTGCCTGTATACAGTGATAAACCTAAAGCTTTGAGTGCTAAACACCTTCACTACACTATTGTTCTATTGTTTTTTTTTAGCTAGCTAGTGTAATTGTTTGATTTCATTCACTCAGTTAGGTCCTGTCTGTGTGTGCTGTGCAGGCCAGCAGGACAGTATAGGTTAGGGAGGGAATAGGATTACTGTGTTAAGGTATTGTATTATATAGTTAGTTAGTACTGCGATTAGTTGTTAGAGAGAGTAGTACTGTGTTAGCTTACTACAGATTACTGCAGTGTAGAGCTGTCCCGAACGGTTCGCCGGCGAACGGTTCCAGGCGAACTTCGGGTGGTTCGCCTTCGCAGAGAACCGGGAACCTTTCTTTAAAAAAGTTTGGTTCGCCCATAGACTTTAATGCCGCCGACTTTAGCGGTTAATAGCAAAGTGCCCTTACATAGTAAAAACACCAAAATTGTTGGGAATGTTAAGTGGAATAGTGGGAACAAAAGGAAAACAATTTTTTTCAAAAAGACCTTATACTTTTTGAGAAAATCAATTTGAACGTTTCAATGTAAATTCTCCTTCTGACCGTGGGAAAATATACCCCCGCCGACTTTAACGGTTAATAGCAAAGCCCCTTTAAAAGCTAGCAACACCAAAATTACTGGAAATGTTAAGAAGAACAGTGGGAACAAGAGGAAAAACATTTTTTTCAAAACGACCTTATAGTTTTTGAGAATATAGATTTTAAAGTAAAAAAAAAGAGTCGATTCATAAAAAAAGAACCGATTCATTAAAAAGATCCGGCTCATTCATGAGCCGTTAGTATAGCAGAGAATGCCTCCTCGGCAGGACGTGAAACTGCTAGCTCCCGCTGCTGTCTCTCCCCACCTGCCTGCACCTGTCAACCCCCACCTAGGCTGGCACCCATTTCTCCTGGGAGTCGTCGCTCCCACCTCCTCCTGGGGCACCGGAGGTGGGGAAGAGCCCCTTGTCCATCGATTGGACAAGGGCTCCGGGGGGGGGGGGAGGGGAAGGCTTGGCTGCCCCTCCCCCCCGAGCCCCCCATACCATGGACCGTGTGGGCTGGTATAGCTCAGGGTGTGAAGCCCCAGTCGGCCGGGGCTTCGCATTCTGGCTATCCCAGCCTGCATGGGGAACAAGGGGTTACAGAGGCTTGGGCGGGGGGACCCCACGTCATTTTTTTTTCAGATTTCCCACACTCAGCACATAAAAATAATAAAATAAATATATATATATATATATATATATATATATATATATATATATATATATATATATAATTTTATTTTTTTACACTTTTTTCTAACCACTTAACGACCACGGTCGGCTGATCGGCCGACCTAGGTGTTAAGTGGTTTTACATGGAAACGGCCGTTTGTTCGAGCGGCTTTTCTATGTCAGTTCACGCAGGGTGTCTCCGTGAACACGGCTTGCAGGCGAAATGTGAACACGCGGGGAAGAAATCCCAGCTATTTACATCATACGGCGCTGCTGCGCAGCAGCACCGTAAAGGAGATCGTCGATCCCCGGCCTCTGATTGGCCGGGGATGGCCGGCAGCTGATAGGCTGAAGCCGTCCTGCACCGCACAGGACGGATCTCCATCCTACGCCATCCAGGGGAAAGAGGAGAGGGAGGGAAGGGGAAGGAGGCGGAAAATCGCTGCAGAGGGGGGCTTAGAGGAGCCCCGCCCCCCACTGATTGAAAATAGCCGATTAGGCGGCGATTAGACCCCCCAGCAGGACATCCCCCTAGTGGGGAAAAAAGGGGGGAAGTCTGGTCGCCCTGGCTGTCTGCTGATCTGTGCTGTGGGCTGGAGAGCCCACGCTGCACAGATCAGCGCAAACAAGCCCGGACTTACGAGGCCACAAGTATGAAAAAAGTTAAATACCATTTCATAATCCAGATCCATGGAGGACGCCATCTGTGCCCTCCCGTTCATTCCGCCATGGCACCCGCAGTAATAACGGCCCCGGTCGGGTCCCGACCCCTCCAACAAGTCAGGTTCTTATTCCCCCCTCAATGTGGCCGCCACAGATTGCCGCGGCTGCGCAGTCCGCATAGACGTAATTGCGGCTGCGCAGCTCTAGGGCTTCCTCCCGATGCTTCCAATGTATGCACGCATATTGATGACGCGGCAGGAGGAGGCCCTAGAGCTGCGCAGCCGCAATCGCGGCTATGAGGACTGCACATCCGCGGCAATCTGTGGTGGCCATATTGAGTGGGGAATGAGAACCCGACCCATTCGGAGGGGTCAGGAGTCGGGACCCGACCGGGGTCGGTATTACTGCGGGAGCCATGGGGGAATGAACGGGAGGGTGCGGATGGCATCCTCCATGGATCTGGATTATAAAAAGGTATTTAACTTTTTTCACATTTGTGGCCTCGGAAGTCCGTTAAATATTGTTTCCTGCTATCTTTTTAACATATCCTGCAAATTTGGTGTTGCTAGGATGTAAGGGGCCTTTGCTATTAACTGCTAAAGTCGGCGGGTGATGATAACCAACCAGAATTATAGGGGTGCAAAAGTGCTGAATTCTGCCATAGGCTTCCATTAGGCTCCCTATTTCACTTTCAAAAATCTCAAATCTTTTCAAAGGGCGATGGCTCAGCAGTGGCAAATTTTCTAGCATTGTAGGAACTCTTAGGGGGATCATAACTGGTGAGTTTCGGGCCCCTAGGCCAAAGAGGTCATAGCCTAGGGTCACAAAAACCTGTTTATTTGGGCACTGTCAATGGTGGAGATTCTGACAAACATAAATCGCAGCCATGGCCGTTAGCAACGTCTGAATCTCACGACATGTCTCATGCAGGTAGAAGGCATATTGTTATACTTTTACTCCAAAGTTGGGTTCCATACATCTCTGCAAACCAGAGTTACAGGGGTGCAAAAGTGGTAAAATCCCCCATAGGCTTTCATTAGGCCCCTTTTTCACTTTCCAAAATCTCAAATCTTTTCAAAGGGAGATGGCTCAGCAGTGACAAATTTTCTAGCATTGTAGAAACTGTTAGGGGGATCATAACTGGTGAGTTTCGGGCCCCTAGGCAAAAGAGGTCATAGCGTAGGGTCACAAAAACCTGTTTATTTGGGCAATTTCAATGGTGGAGAGTCTGACGAACATAAATCGCAGCCATGGCCGTTAGCAACGTTTGAATCTCACGACATGTCTCATGCAGGTAGAAGGCATTTTGTTGTACTTTTACTCCAAAGTTGGGTTCCATACATTAGTTAGTTATAGGGGTGCAAAAGTGGTAAAATCCTCCATAGGCTTTCATTAGGCCCCTATTTCACTTTCCAAAATCTCAAATCTTTTCAAAGGGCAATGGCTCAGCAGTGGCAAATTTTCTAGCATTGTAGGAACTCTTAGAAGGATCATAACTGGTGAGGCGATCGGCTGACCGTGGTCGTTAAGTGGTTAAAAAAAAATATGAGTATATATATATATATATATATATATATATATATATATATATACATACACATACACATATATATATTTTATTATTTTTATGTGTTGAGTGTGGGAAATCTAAAAAAAAAATGACGTTGGGTCCCCCCTCCCAAGCCTCTGTAACCCTTTGTCCCCCATGCAGGCTGGGATAGCCAGAATGCGGAGCCCCGGCCGACTGGGGCTTCGCACCCTGAGCTATACCAGCCCGCATGGTCCATGCGCCTTGGCTGCCCCTCCCCCCCCCGGAGCCCTTGTCCAATCCATGGACAAGGGGCTCTTCCCCACCTCCGGTGCCCCAGGAGGAGGTGGGGGCGACGACTCCCGGGGGGGGGGGGTTCATGGTGGCATCTGGGAGTCCCCTTTAACCTATTTTGGTTCCTGGACGTAGAAACTACGTCCAGGAACCATGCACGCTCCCGCGACCGATCGCGTACGTGCACGCGCGCTCCCGGCCCGTGGTTCATTAGCCAGGCAATCAGTGAATCGGGCTATAGTGCCCAATCACTGATTCCTCTCCCCCGCTGAAAAAGCGACAGCTTCTCTCGGAAGCTGCACCTTTGTGGCCAAAAAGTAATACTACAACTAAAAGTAAAAAAAAAAATAAAAATCAACACACATTTACATTATAAACCTATTATTTACATCCCACCCTCCCAAAACTACCCAAATAAAATGTTTAATATTAAAAAAAAAAACATTACAATAAAAAAAAAAACCATGTAAATATTTACCTAAGGGTCTAAACTTTTTAAATATCAATGTAAAGATTAAATATTTCTATTTTTTTTATTTTAAACTTGTAAATAGTGATAGATGCAAAACGGAAAAAATGCACCTTTATTTCCAAATAAAATATTGTCGCCATACATTGTGATAGGGACATAATTTTAACGGTGTAATAACCGGGACATATGGGCAAATACAATACGTGAGTTTTAATTATGGAGGCATGTATTATTTTAAAACTATAATGGCTGAAAACTGAGAAATAATGATTTTTTCCGTTTTTTTCTTATTCTTCCTGTTAAAATGCATTTACAGTAAAGTGGCTCTTAGCAAAATGTACCCCCCAAAGAAAGCCTAATTGGTGGTGGAAAAAACAAGATATAGATCAGTTCATTGTGATAAGTAGTGATAAAGTTATAGGCTAATGAATGGGAGGTGAACATTTCTCAAGTGAAAACGACGGAACGCGAATGGGTTAAGAAGGGGACCCCAGATGCCCACCCCCTCCCAGGAGAAATGAGTATAGGGGTACAAAGGGTTAAATGAAATAAAAACACAACCACGAAAAAAGTCCTTTAAAAAAATTTTCCCACGCCAATATCCTCGGTAAATGTTCCCACGCCAGTATCCTCTTATGTTGCGATCTTCTACTAAGTTGATTGAAGATCTCCGAAGCCCCCCACCCACATAGCAGAGAATGCGTCCTTTCGGACGCATAGCTGCTAGCTCCCGCTGTCTCTCCCCACCTGCCTGCCTGCACCTGTCAACCCCCACCTAGGCTGGCACCTATAGTTCTCAAAAACTATAAGGTCTTTTAGAAAAAAATGTTTTTCCTCTTGTTCCCACTGTTCTTCTTAACATTCCCAGTAATTTTGGTGTTGCTAGCTTTTAAAGGGGCTTTGCTATTAACCGTTTCAAAGTTCGCCTCCCCATTGAAGTCTTTTGCGGTTCACGGAAGTTCGTGCAAACCGAACCTTCCACGGCAGTTTGCGAACAGGGTTCGCGAACCGAAAATCGGAGGCTCGCTACATCACTACTGCAGTGCTGCTGTGCTGAGCATTGTCAGCGTGACAGTTAGACAGATAGTGTGCACTGTCTGTCCTCTACTGTGCGGTCTGTCACTCCATGCTGATTTGATTTAACGTCCAACCCCGATTTTATTAAAGTAAAAGTACCCCACATCATCTGGTGACATCATCACGTATAAGTTGTACTATGTCTGCTGGCACCAGCAGCCGGGGAAGGGGCAGCAAGGGCAAGAGGACAGGGAGCAACATTACGGCCACCCTCAGAAGGTCTGCCGTGTCAGTGTCGACCCCAGCGGGCAGCCTACCCTCAGTCAGCGAGCTTTTCGCTCCAGGCACCACGATTGAACTCAGGGCTGTTAGCCGCAAGGAGTTTAAGGAGGATGTTCTGGGTTTTGAGGAGGGGGGGGTATGATGTTGATGATGGGATGAAGGACCTTGACTACCATCCACAGGATGGGGTTGTCAGCTCTGACTCTGAGGAGGAGGATGCGTCGGTGGGTTTGGCACAGAGGATCAGCATTGCAGACAGTGGCCATGGAATGCGGGACCCACCACCAGTGGTGCTCACCGCCAGGTCGTGATCACGCTTACGCGTGGATTCACGACCATTTTGACGCATTCCGCCTCGGACACGCTAAGCCGTGAATAGATTTTCAACCACGAAAATCTGCTTCGGCTACGCGTGAATGCGGACAGAAATCCGCATTCACGCTCGTGAAACCCGGGGCTGAAGTCGTGGTTTGCGGAAATGCGTCAAACTATGCGGAAGTGACACATTGCAGGCCAATCAGAGTGCCCCAGCCAGGCCCTAGCAACCAATCACAGGAGGGGAGCTATGCCCTTCCCTCCTGAATATAAAGCGGCGGCCATGATGGAAAAGCTCTGTCCTTGCTACTAGACTGTGGTGCTGAGAGGATTATCTCCAGGCCATTGTTGTTTGAGCAAGTGCATTTATTGTGTTAAAAACAAAGCGTTTTTTTTGCTAACACTGCTCTTATACTGTACACAGTTAGCTAGTCAGTGAGTGATTGCTGTAGTTAGTTGTAGTCAGTGTAGTGTAGTGGGAGTGTTTCAGTCTAGTGATTATTTAACTGTGTGTAGTGCTGTGCAGGCAGGTTCAGTGCTGCAGTGTAGTGGGAGTGGGGATTATCTGTGTGTAGAGTGCAGGCAGGCAGGTTAGTGCAGCTGCAGTGTTCACTTGTATATTCCAGTGACAGTTATACACTTGTACTATTTGCAGGCAGCCAGTCACACCGCCGGCGCCGCCACTCTCTGCCAGCGCTGTTCATTCATTCTGTCAGTGACCTTGTGCCGTGCCCAGTGCCCACTGCTCGCTCGCTCGCTGGCATATGAGCATCTCATTACACAGTGTGACATCCTTGTGTGCCCACTGCATCCTTCAGTGACCTAGTTGTATATCCAGTGCCCACTGCTGTGCCCACTGCATCCTTCAGTGACCTTGTACTGTGGCCACTGCATCCTTCAGTGACCTAGTTGTATATCCAGTGCCCACTGCTGTGCCCACTGCATCCTTCAGTGACCTTGTACTGTGCCCACTGCATCCTTCAGTGACCTAGTTGTATATCCAGTGCCCACTGCTGTGCCCACTGCATTCTTCAGTGACCTTGTACTGTGGCCACTGCATCCTTCAGTGACCTTGTACTGTGCCCACTGCATCCTTCAGTGACCTTGTACTGTGCCCACTGCATCCTTCAGTGACCTTGTACTGTGGCCACTGCATCCTTCAGTGACCTAGTTGTATATCCAGTGCCCACTGCTGTGCCCACTGCATCCTTCAGTGACCTTGTACTGTGGCCACTGCATCCTTCAGTGACCTAGTTGTATATCCAGTGCCCACTGCTGTGCCCACTGCATCCTTCAGTGACCTTGTAATGTGCCTACTGCATCCTTCAGTGACCTAGTTGTATATTCAGTGCCCACTGCTGTGCCCACTGCATTCTTCAGTGACCTTGTACTGTGGCCACTGCATCCTTCAGTGACCTTGTACTGTGCCTACTGCATCCTTCAGTGACCTTGTACTGTGCCCACTGCATCCTTCAGTGACCTTGTACTGTGGCCACTGCATCCTTCAGTGACCTAGTTGTATATCCAGTGCCCACTGCTGTGCCCACTGCATCCTTCAGTGACCTTGTACTGTGGCCACTGCATCCTTCAGTGACCTAGTTGTATATCCAGTGCCCACTGCTGTGCCCACTGCATCCTTCAGTGACCTTGTACTGTGGCCACTGCATCCTTCAGTGACCTTGTGCTGTGCCCACTGCATCCTTCAGTGACCTTGTACTGTGCCCACTGCATCCAGTGATTCATTACTAGCAACATGTCTGGCAGGGTTTCGCGGGGTGAGAGGAAAGGGAGTTCAATTGCCTCAGCCACTTCTGGGACTGCTCCACGTCCAGGGAGAGGACGCCCAGCTGTACGTGGTCGTGATGCAGCAGAAAAGGGGGCAGCAAAGCCTGGGCCGAGTCAGCGGACGCCATTGTCCAAATATTTTAAAGTTTCTGGTCCCCGTGTGGTGGTTGAGCAAATGGAACCTGACGTACTCATGGACATCATGACTTCCTCCCAGACCTCTACTGTGAGCACCACTCCAAGCAGTAGCAGCAGCAGCCAACATCCCACGCTTGTTGTGACATCCACCCCAGCACCCACTGGTCAGCAGCCCTCCCAGGATGACAGCGTTTTGTCCCTCAGTCCGGCATCTGGGAACCTGCTGATGCAAGAAGCACAGGACTTACTGGGGACTGATGTGGCAGAGATTGAGATCGGGCCACAATCACAAGCGTTGTTGAGTTCTGGTGATGAAGAAGAGGGGTCTGTGTCTGGGGATGTAGGGACAGAAGAGGAGGCGGGGGAGTCAGAGGAAGAGCTGGATTATGATGATGCTGCTGATGATGACGTTGTGGACCCTAACTATGTGCAGCCTGCTGAGTCCGTGGAAGAATGGTCAGAGCAGGATGACGAGTCACCTCGGCCTAGGCAAGGATATCGCCATATGTCAGGCAGGGGCAGGGGCATCGGCAGCAGTGGGCGTGGAGGAAGTAGACAGGACACTGCTTCAGCCGGCACCACCACCATGCAACCCCCGGCAACTACTACCACACATTGCTCCGCTGCACCCTCTGCTAGTGGGGGCCGCAGTAAATTAAAGTCACCAGTGTGGGATTGCTTTGAGGAATGTACTGATGACAAAAGGTATGCGGTGTACAGGTTATGCAGCAAAAGATTGAGCCGTGGGAAAAGTCTGAGCAAGATGGGTACCTCATCCCTCCAGGGCCACCTGAGAAGCCGCCACTGCCGCGAGTATGCGGACTTTAAGAGGAAGCAGGCACTGCTGGCAGGGGTTCCTGAGAGCAGAAGGCCCACCAGCGCAGCAGCATCCTCCCTCCCTCAGGGTCGTGAATCCCCCACAGCAGCAGCAGTAGTAGCACGCAAGCGCTCTTCCACCTCGGCTGCTCAGGACACAGACATTGAGGCTGGCAGCCAGTGTTCGTCTCTCTCCTCTGTCTCCCCTGCATCCCAGCGTCGTCAGACCCTGCTGAGCGACACCTTTCAGGGTCTGACCAAGCCTCTGCCTCCAAGCCACAGGCGGATCCGCAAACTAAATGGCTTGCTGGCCCGGGCCATGGCATCACAGCTGCTTCCCTACTCCCTGGTGCAGGAGGGGAGCACCATGCGGACGCTGCTCCAATTTGGCATCCCCGAGTGGCAAGTCCCCAGTCGCCACTATTTCAGCAGGAGCGCGATCCCAGCACTCCACAAGTTTGCGGTGGAAAACGTGGCCTGTTCCCTGGACTACTCTGTGGGCAAGCGGGTCCACGTGACCATGGACTCGTGGAGTAGCAGATTTGGGACAGGTCGCTACCTGTCCTTTACGGCCCACTGAGTGACACTGATGGAAGGGAGGGAGGACAAGAGCGCATCAGCCCAGCTAGTGGTGCCACCACGCGGGATCAGAGGGGATGCAGAAGGGTCCTGTCACGACACTCCCTCAGCACCCGGAAAACAAGCCCGCCTCGGCAGCAGCAGCGCCAAGCCTCGGCACTGCCAAGCCCTTTTAAAATTGGTGACCCTGGGGAAGGAGAGGCTTACGGCCACCAACGTCCTGGCCGCCCTCAGGAAGCAGGAGCGGAGGTGGCTGACCCCCAGAGGCCTGGAAGTGGGGTATGTGGCAGCCGATAACGGGGCCAACCTGGTGGCAGCAGTGCAGCAGGGAAACCTCCAGCACATCCCCTGCTTGGCCCACGTGCTCAATCTTGTGGTGCAGCGCTTCTTGCGCACCTACCAGGGGATGAGCGAGCTGCTGCAGGATGCCCGGGCGGTGGTACGCTTTTTCCGCCTGTCAGCCACTGCCTCTGCACTCTTGTCCACCTTACAGCAGCAGTATGGAAGGCCACAACACCGGATGATCATCGACATGCCAGTTCGCTGGAATTCGACTCTGGCCATGTTGGAGCGGCTGTGTCAGCACAGGCTGGCTCTTAGGGCCTACATGCTAGACCCAAGTGTCCCCAGCAACCAGCAAGTCCCCATGATTACTGCCACTCAGTGGACACTGATGCAGCAAGTATGCCTGGTGCTGAGTCCCTTCCTGGAGGCAACCAAGATGGTCAGTGAGGAGCGGGCCTCTGTGTGCCAGTGGGTGCCCTTGGTTTGTCTACTGGAGCAGGCAATGGACAATTTAATTGAGCGTGGGGATGAAGCCCTGAGGCAGTTGGAAGAACAGGAGCAGATGGCAGCACAGTCCAGCTCAGAGGAGGGCTCACAGCAGGTAGTGGAAGAGTTGGAGGTCCCTAACCTGAATGAGGAGGAGGAGGAGGAGCAGAGTGCAGCAGGCGTTGTACGTGGATGGCGGTTTGAGGAGGACAACGACATGGCACAGGAAGAGGACAGGCATGCGTTATGGGACAATGGCGAGGACGAGGAAGATCTTGCTGGCAGGGCCCACTTGTTTCCCATGGCTGTGCACATGTTGCGCTGCCTTCGCAGGGACCCCCGGGTGATCCAGATGCGTTCAAGGGAGGACATCTGGATTACCTTGATGCTTGATCCCCGTCTGAAGGGGAAGCTGGGAGACTTAATGACGCCATCCACCACCGAGCAACGCACAAGGGAGTTGAAGGAGGCCCTTGTGCGCAGACTACTGGAAGCATTCCCCCAGCCTTCCACCCCCACTGTAACTGCTCTGCCAAGCCAGCAAGAGGTGCCTGCCATTGCCACTAGCAGCACAACAACAACCACCAGCAGCAGCAGCAGCAACTGGCGCCCCGGAGACCTGAAGAGCCTAAGCAAGAGCCTGTATGCAGTGCAGCAGCCCAGAACAGAGGTGCCCGCCACAGCATCCACCACCAACCAGCACAAGCAACGACTGACCACCATGGTGTCTGACTATATGGGGTCATCCAGCGGGCTCAATGACACCGACAGCCCCGTGGACCCCTTGGAGTACTGGGTCAAGAGACTGGACATCTGGAGCGAGCTTTCCCAGTACGCCCTGGAACTCCTATCCTGCCCTCCTTCCAGTGTCCTCTCAGAGAGATGCTTTAGTGCGGCCGGTGGCGTGGTCACAGATAAGCGCTCTCGGCTCTCCCACGCCTCTGTGGACAAACTCACCTTTCTGAAAATCAACCAGGCTTGGGTGGAAGGTGAGTTTCTGGCCCCTATTGTCGGACACAGGGGGACATGAAGTGGCTGCTGCATGTGCTGTTGTTAACTATGCCTGCCTTTATAAAGACATTTACTACCTGCCTAGTGCCTACCTTGGTTAATTTTTTGGTGTTATGGTACTACTACCAGTAAGTTGCCATGGTCCTCCTTCTGAGCTGCTGAACTGACCGCCCGCTTTGTCCTCCTGACTCAGTCGCTACTACACTCTGCGTTCACACTGCCCGGGTCACCGGGTGCATTTAATTTTTTGGCCAGCACTATGACGCTGTGCTACTACTACTGTGCTGCTGCTGCTGAACTGACCGCCCGCTTTGTCCTCCTGACTCAATCGCTACTACACTCTGCGTTCACACTGCCCGGGTCACCGGGTGCATTTAATTTTTTGGCCAGCACTATGACGCTGTGCTACTACTACTGTGCTGCTGCTGCTGAACTGACCGCCCGCTTTGTCCTCCTGACTCAGTCGCTACTACACTCTGCGTTCACACTGCCCGGGTCGCCTGGTGCATTTAATTTTTTGGCCAGCACTATGACGCTGTGCTGCTACTACTACCACCAGTATGGTGCCGTGGTCCTTCTGTGCTGCTGAACTGACCGCCTGCATAGTCCTTCTCCTGACTCAGTCGCTACCACCACTGCACTCTGCGTTCACACTGCCCGTGTCCACTGACAACTCTGCTGCGATGTCATTGCTAATTGCTGCAAAAAAACCCCCCAAAAAAATTACAAAAACCTCTCTGGAGCCTTTTTGCCGTCAGCCACTCATCCTCCTCCAGCGGTACCTTCGCCGCCAAGTGCCATTGGAACTCGCCTTCACCTCTTTGACTGCTTAACGCGTATATCCCTTTTTAAAACCACTTATTACCAATTAATAGCCCCATTTAAAGTGTTGATTTCACTTTAACTTCCATTTTCTCTAGAAAAAATTTTTTGGGGGGAATTTTTTATGTTGAAGTTATGTTGCCCCTTATCACCTCGATAATCCATGCTATTTGGGGGACTGTAGCATGTATGGGGGCTTTGTTATTAACGTTAAAAGAAAATCCGCCTCCGGGCGTGAATCCGCGCGTGATTACGCCATTCACGGGAAAAAATCCGCGTGGTTGCGTGGACGCGGACGAAAATCCGCATGCGGCGGGGCCGAATGCGGATTTTTTTTTGCAACCACGCGGATTTCCGAATTCGTGGATGAGGCACATCCGAGCATCCCTGCCCACCACATCCTTCTGCTACCACCAGCCGCACCACTCAACCCCCAACCGTCACAGGGAGAAAAGCCGCAGCATCCCATTCAGGCCGCAGGGAAATCTTCACCTCCCCAATCTGGCGGTTTTTCACTCTGCCCTCATTGGACAGCAAGTTTGCCATATGCAATGTGTGCAAACTACAGATGAGCAGAGGTTGTGACCCCTAAAAGCATGGCACCTCCAGCTTCATCACCCATCTGGCCAAAAAACATGTTGTTGAGCATGAGGAGTTCAAGAGGCTGAAGCAAGCTGGCGCTGGCTCCCACCGCCACGGTGCCACAGGCCACTGCTGCTGATACCACCACCTATATTCAACCCAAAACACAATTGCGGTGTCATTTTTTGGAGGTGTCTGAGCTGAAAACTGTCATGTCCCAGTTGTGCGATTGGACTTTGGACACAATGTGGGCTGCACGACCGCTGTCTGGAACCTAGTCCTGATGTTAATTGACAGCTTTTTTTTTTTTTTCATTTTATGTCCACCAAATAATAAATTAGTGTTTCCCTTTAAAAAAAACATGATGCTACATGCATCATTTACCCTAAAAACCCTTTTTAAAGCTATTTAAAGGGCACTTCCGTTTTTACAATCCGGGTACCCGAATAGGTCGGGTACCCGCGGGTAATTTGGTCAGATATCCGAATTCACTCGGGTATCCGCAAGATCGGATCCGGGTATCTGGGTACCCGGATCCGGATCCAGGCGGGTATTAAAAAGTACTACCCGAGCAACCCTGTTAGTTAAACATAATGTTGATTTATTCACTTAACCACTTGAGGACCACAGTCTTTTTCGCCCCTTAAGGACCAGAGCCTTTTTCTCCATTCAGACCACTGCAGCTTTCACGGTTTATTGCTCGCTCATACAACCTACCACCTAAATGAATTTTGGCTCCTTTTCTTGTCACTAATAAAGCTTTCTTTTGGTGTTATTTGATTGCTCCTGCGATTTTTACTTTTTATTATATTCATCAAAAAAGACATGAATTTTGGCAAAAAATGATTTTTTTAACTTTCTGTGCTGACATTTTTCAAATAAAGTAAAATTTCTGTATACATGCAGCACGAAAAATGTGGACAAACATGTTTTTGATTAAAAAAAACCCATTCAGTGTATATTTATTGGATTGGGTAAAAGTTATAGCGTTTACAAACTATGGTGCCAAAAGTGAATTTTCCCATTTTCAAGCATCTCTGACTTTTCTGTGCACCTGTCAGGTTTCATGAGGGGCTAAAATTCCAGGATAGTACAAATACCCCCCAAATGACCCCATTTTGGAAAGAAGACATCCCAAAGTATTCAGTGAGAGGCATGGTGAGTTCATAGAAGATTTTATTTTTTGTCACAAGTTAGCGGAAAATGACACTTTGTGACAAAAAAAAAAGGAAAAAAAAAAGTTTCCATTTCTTCTAACTTGCGACAAAAAAAAATGAAATCTGCCACGGACTCACTATGCTCCTCTCTGAATACCTTGAAGTGTCTACTTTCCAAAATGGGGTAATTTGTGGGGTGTGTTCACTGTCCTGGCATTTTGGGGGGTGCCTAATTGTAAGCACCCCTGTAAAGCCTAAAGATGCTCATTGGACTTTGGGCCCCTTAGCGCAGTTAGGCTGCAAAAAAGTGCCACACATGTGGTATTGCCGTACTCAGGAGAAGTAGTATAATGTGTTTTGGGGTGTATTTTTACACATACCCATGCTGGGTGGGAGAAATATCTCCGTAAATGACAATTTTTTAATTTTTTTTTACACACAATTGTCTATTTATAGAGATATTTCTCCCACTCAGCATGGGTATGTGGAAAAATACACCCCAAAACACATTATACTACTTCTCCTGAGTACGGCGATACCACATGTGTGGCAATTTTTTGCACCCTAACTGCGCTAAGGGGCCCAAAGTCCAATGAGTATCTTTAGGATTTCACAGGTCATTTTGAGAAATTTGGTTTCAAGACTACTCCTCACGGTTTAGGGCCCCTAAAATGCCAGGACAGTATAGGAACCCCACAAATTACCCCATTTTAGAAAGAAGACACCCCAAGGTATTCCGTTAGGAGTATGGTGAGTTCATAGAAGATTTTTTTTTTGTCACAAGTTAGCGGAAATTGATTTTAATTGTTTTTTTTCACAAAGTGTCATTTTCCGCTAACTTGTGACAAAAAATAAAATCTTCTATGAACTCACCGTACTCCTAACGGAATACCTTGGGGTGTCTTCTTTCTAAAATGGGGTCATTTGTGGGGTTCCTATACTGCCCTGGCATTTTAGGGGCCCTAAACCGTGAGGAGTAGTCTTGAAACCAAATGTCGCAAAATGACCTGTGAAATCCTAAAGGTACTCATTGGACTTTGGGCCCCTTAGCGCAGTTAGGGTGCAAAAAAGTGCCACACATGTGGTATCGCCGTACTCAGGAGAAGTAGTATAATGTGTTTTGGGGTGTATTTTTACACATACAGATGCTGGGTGGGAGAAATATCTCTGTAAATGACAATTATTTGATTTTTTTTACACACAATTGTCCATTTACAGAGAGATTTCTCCCACCCAGCATGGGTATGTATAAAAATACACCCCAAAACACATTATACTACTTCTTCTGAGTACGGCGATACCACATGTGTGACACTTTTTTGCAGCCTAGGTGCGTTAAGGGGCCCAACGTCCTATTCACAGGTCATTTTGAGGCATTTGTTTTCTAGACTACTCCTCACGGTTTAGGGCCCCTAAAATGCCAGGGCAGTATAGGAACCCCACAAGTGACCCCATTTTAGAAAGAAGACACCCCAAGGTATTCTGTTAGGGGTATGGTGAGTTCATAGAAGATTTTATTTTTTGTCACAAGTTAGTGAAAAATGACACTTTGTGAAAAAAACAATAAAAATCCAATTTACGCTAACTTTTGACAAAAAATAAAATCTTCTATGAACTCATCATACACCTAACAGAATACCTTGGGGTGTCTTCTTTCTAAAATGGGGTCACTTGTGGGGTTCCTATACTGCCCTGGCATTTTACGGGCCCAAAACTGTGAGTAGTCTGGAAACCAAATTTCTCAAAATGACTGTTCAGGGGTATAAGCATCTGCAAATTTTGATGACAGGTGGTCTATGAGGGGGCAAATTTTGTGGAACCGGTCATAAGCAGGGTGGCCTCTTAGATGACAGGATGTATTGGGCCTGATCTGATGGATAGGAGTGCTAGGGGGGTGACAGGAGGTGATTGATGGGTGTCTCAGGGGGCGGTTAGAGGGAAAAATAGATGCAATCAATGCACTGGGGAGGTGATCGGAAGGGGGTCTGAGTGGGATCTGAGGGTTTGGCCGAGTGATCAGGAGCCCACACGGGGCAAATTAGGGCCTGATCTGATAGGTAGGTGTGCTAGGGGGTGACAGGAGGTGATTGATGGGTGTCTCAAGGTGTGATTAGAGGGGGGAAATAGATGCAAGCAACTGGCAAGGTGATTAGGGCTGGGGTCTGAGGGCGTTCTGAGGTGTGGGCGGGTGATTGGGTGCCCTAGGGGCAGATTAGGGTCTACTCTGATGGGTAACAGTGACAGGTGGTGATAGGGGGTGATTGATGGGTAATTAGTGGGTGTTTAGAGGAGAGAATAGATGTAAACACTGCACTTGGGAGGTGATCTGATGTCGGATCTGCGGGCGATCTATTGGTGTGGGTGGGTGATCAGATTGCCCGCAAGGGGCAGGTTAGAGGCTGATTGATGGGTGGCAGTGACAGGGGGTGATTGATGGGTGGCAGTGACAGGGGGTGATTGATGGGTGATTGACAGGTGATCAGTGGGTTATTACAGGGAATAACAGATGTAAATATTGCACTGGCGAATTGATAAGGGGGGTCTGAGGGCAATCTGAGCGTGTGGGCGGGTGATTGGGTGCCCGCAAGGGGCAGATTAGGGTCTAATCTGATGGGTAACAGTGACAGGTGGCGATAGGGGGTGATTGATGGGTGATTGATGGGTAATTAGTGGGTGTTTAGAGGAGAGAATAGATGTAAACACTGCACTTGGGAGGTGATCTGATGTCGGATCTGCGGGCGATCTATTGGTGTGGGTGGGTGATCAGATTGCCCGCAAGGGGCAGGTTAGGGGCTGATTGATGGGTGGCAGTGACAGGGGGTGATTGATGGGTGGCAGTGACAGGGGGTGATTGATGGGTGATTGACAGGTGATCAGTGGGTTATTACAGGGAATAACAGATGTAAATATTGCACTGGCGAATTGATAAGGGGGGGGGGGGGGTCTGAGGGCAATCTGAGCGTGTGGGCGGGTGATTGGGTGCCCGCAAGGGGCAGATTAGGGTCTAATCTGATGGGTAACAGTGACAGGTGGTGATAGGGGGTGATTGATGGGTGATTGATGGGTAATTAGTGGGTGTTTAGAGGAGAGAAGAGATGTAAACACTGCACTTGGGAGGTGATCTGATGTCGGATCTGCGGGCGATCTATTGGTGTGGGTGGGTGATCAGATTGCCCGCAAGGGGCAGGTTAGGGGCTGATTGATAGGTGGCAGTGACATGGGGTGATTGACGGGTGATTGACGGGTGATTGACAGGTGATCAGGGGGGATAGATGCATACAGTACACGGGGGGGGGGGCTGGGGGGGGTCTGGAGAGAATCTGAGGGGTGGGGGGGTGATCAGGAGGGAGTAGGGGGCAGATTAGGGACTAAAAAAAAATAGCGTTGACAGATAGTGACAGGGAGTGATTGATGGGTGATTAGGGGGGTGACTGGGTGCAAACAGTGGTCTGGGGGGTGGGCAGGGGGGGGGGTCTGAGGGGTGCTGTGGGCGATCAGGGGGCAGGGGGGGGAAATCAGTGTGCTTGGGTGCAGACTAGGGTGGCTGCAGCCTGCCCTGGTGGTCCCTCGGACACTGGGACCACCAGGGCAGGAGGCAGCCAGTATAATAGGCTTTGTATACATTACAAAGCCTATTATACATTGTTTCCGCGGCGATCCGGGTGCTAGTAACCCGCCGGCGCTTCCGAACGGCCGGCGGGTTATAGCGAACGGTGGGCGGAGCCAGTCCCCGGCGGCTGATCGCGTCACGAATGACGCGATCGCCGCATAGCCACTCCCGCAGCCGCCCCCGCCGATGGGCGTATTGCGGTCGTTTGGGCCCGGTCTTTGCCGCCGCCCATCGGCTGGGGGCGGTCCTCAAGTGGTTAAATAACATGTAAACACATACAAACAATACATGTGCTTCTTCTAGAGTAAAATGAGCTATACAATACTTTGCTCCTATGTTTCTGTCATTTACAGTAGTTAGTAGAAATCTGATGTAACTGACAGGTTTTTGACTAGTCCATCTCTTCATGGGGGATCTCAGTATTTTATGTATGCTTTACAAAAAGCACTCCCTGGAAAGGATTCATATAAGGATGCCATATCAATCCAACATGCATACCTCTTTTGGACTTCATGGTCTCTTATCGGTGAATGGCATGGATTGTTTGGCTCTATGGGACAGGGCTTGGACCAATGCTAAGGAAGCAGAGGAGGGATCAATTTCTTCAATGAAGAGCATTTTGAATGAACTTAATTATACAATTTATCCATGCAATGGCATCTGCTGTATTCTGATCTTGGGAGAATTGTGATTTTTACACAGATTACATTATTTTGAAATCAAAGTAAAGAGGTTAACTGTAAGGGCAACAAAGAAACACAAAGAAGTAATGACATAGTACCCTATTCACTTTTACTAACAATTGAAAATTCTAGTGCGGTGAACTAGGGTTTTAAAGTACTCTGACTTTTATTTTCTTCTGAAAAATATAAAAAAACAAATAATAATACAAATAAAGTAATCTGTCTCAGCACCTGATACTGTACCATAGTTTCTTCGTTGATGTATTCTTTCATGTGAAGATCTTGGATGCTCATACTTGGCTTGTTCTCTCTCACTTGTCTTCCTTGGAGATAGAGAGCTTCGCTCAGCATCATTATGTTGGTGTACATGCCTGTCCTCTTCACATTTCTCTAATCTATCTTGTGACTTGGACTCTAAGAAAAGAAATGAAAAAAAATCTGTGAGCATGTGAAAACTTACGTCTGGCACAAAAAAAAAATATAAATAATAATAATATTATATATATATATATATATATATATATATATATATATATATATATATATATATATATATATATATATATATATATATATATATATATATATATATATATATATATATGTATATATATTGTAAACCCCTCTAGGTTAATAAATACAATCAGTTGTAGATAACAATAGAAAGTTTTTTTTTTTTGTTTTATTTATCAGTGAGAAATCTAAACAAATTTCCAATATTTATTGGTATTTATAGAAGTCAAGATTTATATAAGTATATATTTACTGATATACCATGAGTTGTTTGGGAGTGGCTGATTTTTTTCTGATTAATTTTTATGAAAATTGAACGTTGTATGATAGATGATCAATTTCTGGATTTATAGATGCAAGCAAGTTTTTCAGAGTTTTCAATATTTTTTTTTAATGCTTACCTAAGGGAAAATGTATGCGTGCTCTAACACCAAGTTTTAACCCTAGCAAGTCTGGCTCTGCAAATCTGGCTCAATTGGCTATTCATGAGGCTAATATTGGGAGGTTGGAGCGGACGGCTCCCCTCGGCGCTGGCCACACTTGGGGGGGTCACCAGCGCCCCTCAGCCTCCCCCTCCGGGGTGCTGCTGTGGTTCCCAGGCGGTGAGAGTGCCTGGGACCCCGCGGTCCCCCGGTTGTATGGGGGCATTGGGAAGCCTCCCCGTGGCGCTCCTGGATAGTTCTAATGTGGCATGAACTAATTCCCGCAGGACGACCGCTTTGCGGTATTCGTTTTTTGACCCTGCATAGTTTGGCGTGCGAAAGCAAATGCATATTTGCATGAGCATTGCCTCATGAATAGCCAATTGAGCCAGATTTGCAGAGCCAGACTTGCTAGGGTTAAAACTTGATGTTAGAGCACGCATACATTTTCCTCAGGTAAGCATTTTTTTTTTTAAATGGGGAAAAATTTAACGTTTGACATATTGTTCTGATTTTTCAAGCGTTGCAATCAATTTACAAAAATTAATTGTAATTCTCAAATTAAAGAAATATAAAAAATTGTATTGTGTATGGCCACAATAGCCTCCTAAAACTTTGATTGATCACTTTTAAAATATAAATACACTGTACAAACAAATTCAAGGTCTGACTCTTGTTGCGCCCCTATAAAGGGCAACGCGGGGCTTGCAATCAAGCTGTGGGGGGTTCTTTGCTGATCTCCTATTGTTTGCAGTGTCATAGTCTTCTGAGGGTTCCAAAACATTGCATGGTTGTTGCAATAATTTCAATAATACTGCTGTGCTCTCCAGAATCTGTTGGTTGCAATATTACATCAAGACAAAACTGCAATAATCTTACAAAATCCTCAGTTCATCTACTCTTGAAATTGCTGTTGAGAGTTCAATAATCAATAGTACTATGGTGTTTCACCGCTCCTAAAAGACACACAAAAATCTCCACATAGGGTGATAAGACAATATATATATATATATATACTGTACAGCGCTGCGTAATATGTTGGCGCTATATAAATACTAAATAATAATAATAAAATAATAATAATAACGTTCAGGTTATCAATGTTATACAGCACACCACCAAAAGTGCTCCTGTGACCTGTAAGGCCTAGTGCCGATTAATTACAGTCCCGCACCCCTTCTTCCTATATGCTCACCGGATTTAAGCCACCCAGATATCAGGTGGATCTCAGGCAACACTCAAATCCGCATCACAGTGACCATAACCCTGTAAAGAAAATCTCAACATAGGGTAATACTGTTCATATAAGGTCAGAAATGTTCAACGATATCCCCCTGTGTGTGCAGTGTTCTCACTCCATGCAGTGATGCTCCAACTCCCAGCACAACAATCTGCTCACCGAATAGAGCCCACCTCTACAGACAGGTGGAAACTGCGCTCAATACTGCCCTCCGAACAGATTCTCCCACTCTTGTTCACAGAACTTAACCTCTCCTGAGGTCTTTTTTATTCCAATAAAATTCTCAAATAAAACAGATAAAAACACACATAGGGCCTGATTCACAAAGCGGATCGCGGCAAATTGCGTGCGCAAAAGTCTGCGATCGCGCGAATCGCGGCACTTTGCGCGCGCAAAAGTCAGCGAAAAAGTTTGCACCGCTTTGTGAATCAGGCCCATAGTGTAAAGCTATTACTGCTTGCCTCTGGACGCACATAGACATACACTTACATGTTCAGAGCAAGTTTCAGCGTATCACAATTACTTTCTCCGATGCCTATCCGCTGGATAATGGGGATTTTAACTTTCAAGTGTATGTCTATGTGCGTCCAGAGGCAAGCAGTAATAGCTTTACACTATGTGTGTCTTTACAGTGGGTTGCAAAAGTATTCGGCCCCCTTGAAGTTTTACCACGTTGTCACATTACTGCCACAAACATGAATCGATTTTATTGGAATTCCACATGAAAGACCAACACAAAATGGTGTACATGTGAGAAGTGGATCGAAAATCATACATCATTCCAAACATTTTTTACAAATCAATAACTGCAAAGTGGGGTGTGCGTAATTATTCAGCCCCCTGAGTCAATACTTTGTAGAACCACCTTTTGCTGCAATTACAGCTGCCAGTCTTTTAGGGTCTGACCTTATATGAACAAGATTACCCTATGTTGAGATTTTCTTTACAGGGTTATGGTCACTGTGATGCGGATTTGAGTGTTGCCTGAGATCCACCTGATATCTGGGTGGCTTAAATCCGGTGAGCATATAGGAAAAAAGGGTGCGGGACTGTAATTAATCGGCACTAGGCCTTACAGGTCACAGGAGCACTTTTGGTGGTGTGCTGTATAACATTGATAACCTGCACGTTATCACCCTATGTGGAGATTTTTGTGTGTCTTTTAGGAGCGGTGAAACACCATAGTACTATTGATTATTGAACTCTCAACAGCAATTTCAAGAGTGGATGAACTGTTCTGATTTGAGACTCTGAGGATTTTGTAAGATTATTGCAGTTTTGTCTTGATGTAATATTGCAACCAACAGATTCTGGAGAGCGCAGCAGTATTATTGAAATTACTGAACTAACTATTGGAATCTCTGCAGCGACCCCAGAGACTAGTGACAAATTGATTACTTAACACTGTGTGGACTGTGGCGCAATAATTAGATAACAATGGTTGTTGCAATATTGCATGGTTGTTGCTCTGGTTCTAGTCTCTGGCCTGAGTTCGACTTCTTACTGACATGTTTCCTCTCATCACTTTTCTTGGGTGTGTGGTTTCCAGCAAGACTATTTTGTTTTATGAAGATAAAGACATAGAGATACATTTTAGCACCATTTTTTACATTAAAAACTGCCTCAAAAGCTGGGGGGAGGAGCTCACCATGAGGGAGTGAACGGTTTGTCTCCCTGTTTCCCGTCCCAGCGTAGTCCCAGCGTGTGATCCCCGCATGTAGCTCACCGCACACATCGTACCCGGAGTCGAGCTGGTCTCATACCGGGAGACCGGGGGAGTAAGAGGTCGAGGAGGAGCTGGGCAGGACACCAGGAGCCTGCACTGGGGGCCTGGAAGTGAGCATACGGAAGCTCAGGCCGGACAGCAAGACAGCGAGAGCAGTCGAACCGGCAGAGTGAGGACACTTCCGGCCAGGCGGAACGTTGTGGCCTGAGGCATCTTTCCAGCACGCCTGAATAGGCGTGCGGACTGGGGACGGCTACAAGCCGACACTAGGAACCTGCACGAGCAGTCTGGAAGCAGGCGGACCCGGGCTGGATAGCGGGAGCAGCCGGCATAGTGCGGGTACCTCCGGCCAGGCGGAACGCGGGGGTTTGAGGCACCCCTCCAGGCGTACGGACTGGGGACGGCTACAAGTCGAGACGCTTACCAGCACTCCGGTGCGGCCTGGGGAGCTGGGTGACCCCTGAGATAAAGGAGAGGAGGGTGGCCTGGAAGATACTCCCAGCTGGGAGAGAGGATACAGCGAACAAGGCCAGAGACCCGGGAGAGGAGAGAGTGGGCAATCGGTGTGGTGGATCTCGTGCCCATAAAAACAGAAGGAAGCAAATTTACAGGCCAGAAAGCCCCCCTAAAGGAGAAATGGGAAAAGACAAGGAGAAGGAGAAGGAGAAGAAAGGAAAAAATCACCCCAAAGGCACTACCACCCCAATACAGAGGCCTGTAAGTAAATTCTTCGTCCAGGCAGATAAATCACAAAGTGAGATGAGAGGGCAGGGGGACAATACGCTATCTATATCTGCTACAAGTTCTCCAGGCTCAGGAGTAGAGGAAAGAATGGGTCTTGAGGAAATATGGAGATGTTTGAAGGATTTGCCAACAAAGCAAGATTTAGAAGTCCAAACGGAGAAGATAACGGCTTCAATTAAAGATGAAATTAATGAGATTAAGGAAGGCCTAAGTAATCTACAAGAGAAAACTGGAGCTATTGAAGAACAGGTATCTAAACTACAGGCGGAGGTGGCTGACCTTAAGAAGACAGGTGAGAAACAAAAGAACTTTAATATCACCCTTAGATATGAAATGGAGGACATCCAAAACCGTGAAAGACGCAATAACTTAAGGGTAAGGGGGGTCCCAGAATCAGTAAAAGAGGGGGATACTGCTGGACATATACAATCTATTTTTAATGTGATATTGGGACGACCAGAGGAAGCCACGATTAAATTAGAGCGGGCACACAGGGCCCTTCGGGCCCCCGCACAGGAAAGGGAACCACCCAGAGACATTATATGCAGATTTCATAATTACAGGGACAAGGAGGATATCTCGGCAGCAATGAGGCAGAAAGGACCGTTAGAGTGGAGGGGAAATACAATTACTATATTCCAGGACCTGGCCCCTTCAACATTGTCACAACGTAAAGCCCTCAGACCATTATTAACAGTGCTGCAACAGAGGGGGATACCTTATAGGTGGGGGTTCCCGTTTGCATTAATTATTATGAAGGATAGCCGCCCATTGATTTTGAGGTACCCGGAGGACTTGACAAAAATTTGTAAAGAACTCTCCCTACCGGAGATGGAACTACCTGAGTGGAAAATGGATGAAGTACAATGGGGGTGGCATGCAGAGGGACAGTAGAAACAGGTGTAAGAAATAATTTATACATGCTGGGAAGATGAGAGTGGGTTGGGGGGAGGGGGGGGAGGTGGGGGGATGGGGTGGGGGGAGAGGGGAGGAAAATCGAGTTTGGAATTAAATGATGGGGATTTCCCCAAATATATATATATTTTTTTTTTTTTTCTGTTTTTGGTTTTTTGTTTTAGTTTTGTTGTTGTTGTTGTGGTTTTGATGTCAGATACAGATATATATATGTATATATGTACATATATATCAGACAAAAAGGAATGTTCACAAATAAGTAATGAGATGTTTATTGTTTAATGATGCTTGGTTATAGCATTGGGATAATGGGTATGATGTATCCAAAACGAATCTGCGGGTTAAAAGTGATATCAGAAAGAGAGGGTATTTAAGAAGTATAAAGGGGGGTGGCGGGAGAGGGATAGATGTAAAGTAAGACCTGTATATTGATAGTGTTGACCGCGGATTCGGTTTGGATGAGGGTTTGGATGAGGGGGAGCTGGGGGATCCTCTGGGCATTCTCCAGCTCCAGCCCTCACCTTTATGTTAGAGAAATAGATATGTGGGGTTAGGGATAGGAAAAATAGGTGATCTGGGTATAAGGTAGTAAGATGAAGATATTGTATAATGGGGTTCACGGTATAAGGAGGAATAATTATAACACAGGGAAAATGTATTGCTGTTAACGATAGATTTTGTTGTTCAAAATTTTATAAAAATAGAAGAAAAATGGAAAGGAGGAGTAAGGTGGTGGGACACTAAGGAAAAGAGATTACACAGATATATGAAAATGTGGAACTGGTTTGGAGGGGATGTGAGTGAGGGGGAGTTGGGGGAACTGCTGGCAGGCCTCCAGCTCTCGCTCTTCTCTAGGGGAATAAGGAATTGGACACAGGGTATAATGATGGGGAAGGAGGGGGGGAGGGGGAAGGGATGGGGAAAAAGGGGGGGGGGAAATACATAATAATGGTGTTAAGGTAAAAGGGTGTGTACAAATAAGTAATGAGATTTGCACTGTATAATGAAGTTTGGATATAGCACTGGGATAATGCGCACAGTTTCCGAAACGAATCCGCAGGTTAAAAATTATATCAAAAAGAGAGGGTATTTAAGAGGTAGAATGGGGGGGTGGTGGGTGGGGGGGGGGGGGCTTTATAGATGTAAAGCAGGATGTGTATATTAAGAATGGTGTTTGTGGATTCGGTTTGGAGGAGGGGGAGTTGGAGGCTCTATGAGTAGCCTCCAGCTCTTGCTCCCTGCTATAGTAGTAGGCCAGGAAAAATAAATGAGGCTGGCGTAAGAGAAGGCAGCAAGATGTAGCAAGATGAAAAATTATAGTAGGAGGGCCCCCCCCCTCCCTCCCCTTTTTTTTTTTTTTCTCGTTTGGTTATTCCTCTCCCTCTATATTGCCCCTGCCCTATTTTTTCCTGCCTCTTGCCTGCCTTCCCCATGCCCAGGGTGAAGTATAGGGGACGTATCACTGGGCACGGGGGGGGGGGGGGGGGAGAGGGGGTTACCTAACACTCAAGAGGAATGGTAGCTCATTACCCAAAGGTGTTGCAGCACACCGAGGGAACTGGGAATTGGTTCCCAATGGATTGGTTCCATATTAAAAAAGGGATACTGAGGGGAGGGGGGCGGGATGGGGGAATTTGGGGTTGCTGCAGGGTGTGGAAGGAGAAGGATGAGAGGAGGGGGTATGTATGGGGTTTGAATGGCATTGGGTGGTGTACCGGGTCAGTGCTAAGGACAAGCATAGGGAATAGAAACAGTAATGGGAGATATTAAAGTTCTGTCATTGAATGTCAGGGGATTGAATATACCGGAGAAAAGATCCTCTATCCTTAAACTCTGCCATAGAGAAAGGGCGGATATTGTTTGTCTTCAGGAGACACATTTTAAGGGTCCTTTAGTACCCCGATTTTATGATAGGTATTACAGAACAATATATATCAGTGGCCTACAACCATCGAAAGTACGGGGTACAGCTATACTGGTGGCAAGGAACGTCCCATTCACTTTTAAAGAAGAGTATGCGGACCCACAAGGAAGATTCAATCTGATAAAAGGAGAATAGGATGATCACCGTGGGGTCATATTATGCGCCAAACGATGGAAAAATCTTAGCTCTGAGGAGATTTATTAATAAACTGGAACTGTTTATGGAGGGGGGCGTAATAGTATGTACAGATTTGAATCTTTCCCTAGATACTAGGTTGGATACCTCTATGGGTAGAACGGCGACACCTTTGGGAGTTCAGAGGAGAAGCAGGGATTTACTGCATAGGCTGCAGCTCGTGGATGTTTGGCGGGTGTGTAACCCCACGGTGAAAGATTACACATTTTATTCACAGGTCCATAAATGTTATACTAGAATTGATTATATATTGGTTTCACATGATATACTCACTGGTAAAAAACTCGGAGATAGGTCCGATGATTATGTCGGACCATGCACCTGTAACGATGAAACTAACATGGGGGGAGAAGATAAAGGGTCCTATGATGTGGAGGTTAAACAACTCACTGTTGAGGGACGAGGAAATTACTCAAAAGATAAAAGAAGAGCTTACGTCATATTTTTTTGTGAACTCCAGGGGTGAGGTATCAGAAGCAACAGTTTGGGAGGCCCATAAGTGTTATATCCGGGGTATATGGATACAGGAGGGAGCCAGGAGGAAGAGAGAGAGATAAAAACATACTAAATTCACTGGAAAAGATAAGTATCCTGGAACAACAACATAAGGAGGAAAATAAAGAAGAAATTATGATCGAATTAAAAAAAGAGAGGGATTCCCTTAAATCTTTGATGTTTCAGGGGGTTAAAAATATGGCGATTAGATGTAAACGTTCCTTCTATGAATATAGTAATAAATGTGGAGCTATGCTGGCCAGGGCATTAAAAAGACAACAAAGAAATAATTACATCCCATGTATAAAAGATAAAAAGTCTAAGGTGGTTTATGGGCTAGAGAGAATTGCTGAAGAATTTAGAGAATATTATAGAGGGTTGTATAACTTGCAGAATGGGATAACAACGGTTAACCAAAGAAAGAGGAGAGAAGATATTAAAAAATATATAGAGGGAAGTGGCATGCCTAGGTTGTCTGCAGAAGAGGCCTCCTCCCTGGAGTCACAGATAAACGAAAATGAGATTAGAACAGCAATTAAACAGATGCCATTAGGTAAAGCCCCGGGGCCGGATGGGTTAACGACAGATTACTATAAAAGATTCAGTGATCAATTAGTGGGACATTTAAGGGAAACCCTCAATGGATTGACAGCGAAAGAAGGGAAGAATCAGGGATTATCGCCCCGTATGCTGGAGTCCTATATCTCGCTACTGCATAAGGAAGGTAAAGATCCAATGCAATGCCAAAGCTATAGACCCATTGCATTATTAAATGTCGATGTAAAAATCTTTGCTAAAGTCATGGCTAACAGACTGGCACCACTTATGAACCAACTGGTCCATGCTGATCAGGTGGGATTCATGGGGGGTCGGGAGGCCAGAGATGGTATCATTCGAACACTGGATCTTGCGAACTGGACTAGAGCCCACTCCAACCCTGTCGTATTTTTGTCTACAGATGCTGAAAAAGCTTTCGACAGGGTGGAGTGGGCTTTAATAGAGGGGGTGTTAAAACATGTAGGGTTGCAGGAGAATATGTGCACTAGAATAATGAGTTTATATACATATCCCAACACGAGGGTTAGGGTTAATGGAGTGATGTCAGAGTCCTTTGATATTAAAAATGGAACGCGACAGGGCTGCCCACTGTCGCCATTGATTTTTGCTTTGACATTGGAGCCATTTTTGTGTAGGGTGAGAGGGGACTCCAGCATACGGGGCTTAGAGGTGAGTGGGCAGGGGCATAAGGTCTCTGCATATGTGGATGATATGTTATTTTATTTGGTAGATCCCCACATCTCGTTGCCAAACTTGATGAAGGAATTTGAAATCGCAGGAAAATTGTCGAATATGAAGATCAATTTTGATAAGAGTGTAGCAATAACATGGGGTATTGGAGGGGAACGAAGGAAACAGCTAATGGAACACTTCCCCTTTAAATGGCAGGACAGAATGATGAGGTACCTGGGGGTGAAGATCGGATTCGATCTAAAAGAGATAGTAAGCGAGAATTATTATCCTTTGTTGGGGAAAGTAAAACAGGATCTGGAGACCTGGGACCGGCCATGCTTTTCTTGGCTTGGTAGAATATCTATTATTAAAATGAATGTGCTTCCAAGGTTTCTCTACTTGTTTCAGTCTTTACCAATTGTAGTCCCCTCCCCGTTTTTTAGTCATCTGAGAAGTATTATTGGGAAGTTTATTGGGAGAGGTCATAGGACACGGGTTAACCACAAATTACAGACGGCGGACAGAGAAATGGGGGGACTTGCTGCGCCTGACCTAAAGTTATATTATGAAGCTGCCTCCTTAGTCCGAATTATAGATTGGAATCAGAACGGGGAAGAGAAAAGATGGGTCCCCCTGGAGGAGAAAATCCTAGGAAAACCTATTGGTAATATTCCCTGGACGCATGAGAGATGCGGGGGAAGAGTTCATAAAAAGGGGACGGAATTGGTTAGAAATACACTGAAGATTTTTGATAAGTGGAGAAACAACCCAGAGATGTCGCCTTGGCCCACCCCATTGATTCCTATTTTTGGTAATGATAGATTTCCAGCAGGAATGGACCCCCGTGACTATCCACACTGGAATAAGGCGCAGGTACAGAGGGCTAAAGATATAGTGGTAGATGCAGAGTGGACACCGATTAGGAATTTAGTAGATATTAGGAAGAAGGTATATCTGGACGATTGGAGATATGCTCAAATAAAATCTTTTCTGAGAAGCTGTGGAACTAGGGAAGAACTGAGTAGGAACCTAACCCCGTTTAAAAAGTTATGCAGAGAAGGGGGACAGAAAAAGGGGAATTTGTCAAAAGTTTATAGGATCCTCAGGGGGAAGAGGGATTACACCTTTAAAGTAAGGGAAAAGTGGGAGACTGAATTGGGGAGAAATTTCTCGGAGGAACAATGGAAAAAGGCGACATCTCTGGCTAGTAAATCAGCAATACCCACTAAAGGGCAAGAAGCCGGATATAAGATTTTTATTAGGTGGTATTACACGCCGGATAGGCTGAGTAAGATGTTCCCAGGTACCTCATCATTATGTTGGAGATGTGAAGAAGACAAAGGAGATATGTTACACGTATTCTGGGGATGTAGTAAATTGAAGAAATTTTGGAGTGAAGTTAGGGGTTTTGTTAATCAGATGATGGCATTGGAAATTCAGGAGGACCCAGCACTATTTCTCCTTCATTGCATCGACTGGCCAAGTAAAAAATATAGGAACTCTTTACTTAAATTTTTGATCAACGTGGCTAGAGTTCTTGTGGCAAGACATTGGAAAACAACTCAAAGCCCCAATATAAAAGAATGGTTTAGTAAAATAAATGAAATACAAAAAATGGAAGAATTGACCAGTTATGTGCAGGGAAGGGTAGGGATGCATGAGGGTAGATGGACCCAATGGGAACAGTTCAAGAAATCAAAAGAATATGAAAAAGAAATGTGGGGAGCATGAGAAATGATGGAAGACCATGGGCTCGTTGGCAGAGATTTGATAATATAAGAACCCATATATTATAGATGAAATATTTGAGGACTAACCCGGTACATGAATGAATGAGTGTTGAATGAGATGAGGATGGTATGAGAGAGTGGTATGAAATGGTTTGTTTTCTTTTTTATTGATATTAAAAATTAGTTATAATATTGGAAGTCATAAGTCAATGTGAGGATGAGGATAGGGGGTATAGTAAGAAAGAATATTTATGGTATTTAAACTTAACTAGAGAAGGAAAGAATTTGTTAATGATTTCCTATTGTACATGTTTGGTGGAAAAAATTTTGTGTATAAATAAAGATATTTAAAAAAAAAAAAACTGCCTCAGGTAAACTTTAAATAATGGCATAGACCCTATTCACTTTTACTAACAATTAGAAATTCAGGTATGGTGGTGAACTGGGGTTTTAGGTTACTCTGACTTTCATTTTGTTCAGAAAAATGTAAAACCTGGGGTGCTCGGATAGTACTTATTAAAATCGAAATTGATCCGGATCACCAGATATCCAGATCCGGTTCAAATATGCAAATCCGACCTTTTAGATATCCGCGTGAACGCAGATATCTGGACGCATTATCCACGGATATCCGACCTATATGGATATCTGGATAGAAAAACCGGAAGTACCCTTTAAAATGCTTCCAAAACGTTTTGGAAGGTGAAAAATACCCCTATCCACCCTCTCCTCCCTGTTCATGGATCTTGTCTTCCAGGGATTTGTAGGATGTCAAAAGCAAGCTCACATACATTAGCCAGGAATCAAAACCAGGTCATCTGCTTGGAACGCAGCTATGCTCACCACTATACCACCAACGTTACATGGTGAAGACAGCCAGTTCAGAGAGATGAATCTACATGGCTATCTGGGGTTCTCTTCGGACAACTGTTGAACACAAAAGGCAATGCCGTCCCTGGGTGGGCTTGAACCACCAACCTTTCGGTTAACAGCCGAATGCGCTAACCAATTGCGCCACAGAGACTGTGCATGAAGTTGCTGCTAAATGGCTATCTGGGGTTCTCTTCGGACAACTGTTGAACACAAAAGGTGCACAAAAGTTTAACACCACTTTTTCCTACAACAAAGCATTCACTGTGTGGCAGCAGAGTGGTGCAGTGGAAGCATGCTGGGCCCCTAACCCAGAGGTTGATGGATTGAAACCATCCTCTGCCAGGTGTACTTTGTTTTTTATACCTTGCTTTACCACATGGGCCAATCGGCGGCCATAGCCCCTTAAGAGAAAGTGTCATTAGGGCCTTGCTGTAACATAGATTGTAGTGTAACTATTTCAACTAATGCACCCTTCTTAAACTTGAAGATTGTATACAATTGTAAGCAGACTGCAGAGTGGCGCAGCAGAAGTGTGCTGGGCCCACAACCCAGAGGTCGATGGATTGAAACCATCCTCTGCTAGGCATGATTTCATTTTTGCACCTCACTTTATTGCATGGGCAAAACGGTTTCCATAGCCCTATAAGAGAAAGTGTAATAAGGGCCCTGCCGTAACATAGATATTACGGTAGCTAAGACTACTCCTGGGCCTTTCTAGTAGTTGAAGAGATGAGTGAACTGGCTGGCTTCAGCATGAAACGTTGGTGGTATAGTGGTGAGCATAGCTTCCAAGCAGTTGACCTGGGTTTGATTCCTGGCCAATGTATGTGAGCTTGCTTTTGACATCCTACAAATCCCTGGAAGACAAGATCCATGAAAGAGGAGGAGGAGGAGGAGGAGGAACGGGATTTTATCTTTGTAATCGGTTTCGGATCCGGATATCTGCAATATCCCTGGATATCCGGGTCATGCGTCAAACTATCTGCAGATAGCTACCAGGATTTGGGCCCAACAATCTGGAATCCGGATCCAGCCGGATAGCGTAAAAATGGTCGGATATCCGGGTTACCCGGATATCCAGAATCTGGATGAGCATCCCTGTGTAAAAACCCCCAAATAAAAATACAAATAATTTAGACTGTCTCAGCAGCTGATTCTGTACCATAGTTTCTTTGTTGTTGTGAAGATCTTGAATGATTAAACATGGCTTGTTCTCTCTCACTCATCTTCCTTGGAGATAGAGAGCTTCGCTCAGCATCATTATGTTGGCCTACTCGCCTGTCCTCTTCACATTTCTCTAATCTATCTTGTGACTTGAAATCTGAGAAAAAAATGAAAAAAATGTGTAAGTATGTGAAAACTTACTTTTAGCATTTAGCACTTAAAAAAAAAAGACGATACAATTTATGCAATAAAAACAATAAACAAAAAGGGTATTTTTAGGTACAAGCACTTTATTGTCATTGTGTAATAAAATGAAATTACTGTTCATGACAACCCCCAAGGTGCATATAAAAACTGTATATGACAGTAACAAAGATTGAAATAGAGGAGTAAAAGTATATAAAAAAAAAGATAAAGTATAAAATTAATCAACATTTCTTAACTTTCTTACACCCTTACTTTGGATTTGTTGTTCTGATTTTTTACCCTGTGATCTCCTTTTGTTTGCAGTGTCATAGTCTTTTGAGGGTCCGGAAATGTTGCATGGTTGTAGCTCTGGTTCTAGTCTCTGGCCTGAGTTTGACCTCTTACTGACATGTTTCTTCTCATCACTTCTCTTGGGTGTGTGGGTTCCAGCAAGACTGTCATTCATTTCTTGTGTTATGAAGATAATAAAAATATAGATACATTTAGGTAGAGATTTGCTGTAATATACCTATAACCCGGTAATGGATATATGGCATAAAGTTACTGATTATCTATTTTGTTTGTTATTTCTATCATAGTTAGTCTCATATCATGTTAAAGAAGTGCTACTGAGCACTGATTTGATTTTCTTATTTAATAAAAGAAGAAATTAAGAAGTTTAAATTTGAAATGGAGTCAGGATGTATGCCTGTGTGCTGGGCTGGCGTAAACTGGCCCAGCACCCAGGCATGCATGCTGGCATATATCCTGGCTCTCAGTAGATGGATCCAGCACCTGTGAATCACTTCACTTGTTCTCCAACATTGATTGGGGTCCACGTAAGGGCAGAAACAATATCTGACCTCCGATCAGAAAGCACTAGTTCCCAATATTGACAGATAGTGGGATATTAGACACTTTACTTGATCTAGACTAGTGGTTAGGTCTCTCCCGTGGGGGCCTGTCATCACCGTGGGAGAGTCTATTAGGGTTAATTTGTGCACAACTTATGTTGAAGCTAACGCCCTCCTTTTACTGTACCTGTTTTGAATGCAAGGTGTGTAATCTGCCCGTTATTCGAGCTCTGCATACTTGTGCAGGTAGTCAATTCAGGTGCAGCGTCTGTTTGGAAGCACTGCCATTCCTTTCTGCTGTATCTGTGCTGTCTGTTGGGGTGTGGGGAAGATTCCCTAAAGGCATTCAAGTAATTAAGGCACTGGGAAAGTTGGATGCAGGACAAAGCCAAAAAATGGGTCACCCTGCTCCTGCAAAATTTGCAGTGGCGCTAATTACTATTCCCTCTTCAGGACGCCATGGAGTCAGGGGTAAGATATAGTTCAACTTTCAGCTATTGCTGGCAGCTGAATTACGCTGGTTTTTAGTAATTTTGGCTCAGTCTTTTGACACATTACGGCATATGGCGGTGCATGGTGCACCCAAATTTCCAGAGCCCTTATTGCCTGTCTCATCCCTATAGATGATCCAGATGTATCACATGGTTAGACACCCTCCAGCCCCTGAGGAAGGGGTTGTTTTAGTAAACTAGTCGTCGTCTTTTTTTTTTCTATCAGTTTTATACTACAAGTAATGTTTCATAGCAAAGAGGAAAATTTGAGATTTATACCGCTTTAATGGACATCCGAGGTAAAAAAATGGGGAATCATAGCACATAAATAGGTGAGGGCATTGTTGCAGACACCGTGGTGTCTGCTCTCTCCTGAGATGCTTTGCTTGCATGCAAATCATTTTGATACAGGCCCCAACCAGAGGTAGTTGCCAACCTTTGAGCCGGATTTAGCTGATCGAACATGCACAGCATCTCAGTGACACCACTCTCACTGTCTTATTCCAAATGTGAGAACATCAGGAGCGTGGTCAGAGTGGTGGTACTAAGCTGTTACTCAGCCACCTAGATCCAGTGTAACGATCGGTGTCAGCAAGAACAGTTTTTCTGATTATTGGTGATCTGCAGTATCACCAATAATACAGATGTTATACCTGATTATGTGGTGATCTGCAGAATCACCAATAATGCAAGTATAACAAGACACAGGACACCCAGGTGTAAGATAAGTGTTTGGTGCAACAGTAAATATAGATAGAGATACCCACTATCCCAGGGGAGCTGGTAAAGGGAGGTATCTCTATAGAACACTGGAATCAGTACTCCAGCAGGCTGGAGACACAGATGAATTAGTGATAGGTTCACCCGAGGAGCGGGTGATGCACAGTAAGACAACGTATACTGATCATTCGTGGAGCGGGTGATTCAGACTGTACTGCAGCAGGTGATCACCTGAGGGGCAGGAGATCAAGACTGTACTGTAGCTTCTGATCACCTGAGGAGCTGGTGATGAGGACAGTACCGTAGTAACTAGTCACCTGAGGAGCAGGTGATTAAGACTGTACTGCAGCTATCAACCTGAGGAGCAGGTGATTAAGACTGTACTGCAGCTATCAACCTGAGGAGCAGGTGATTAAGACTGTACTGCAGCTATCAACCTGAGGAGCAGGTGATTACTAAACTGAGAATCCCTCACCAGAACTAAGCTCACTGGTGAGGGTAGAAGAGTCAGACAAGCAGGATCGGCAACACACGGACAGATACGGTACAAAGACAGAAGACTGAATCAGAGTGAGGTATAAGCTGAGTCGGCAACAAGATCAGATAGGCATAGGCACAGAATCAGAAGACAGAGGAGTAGTCAAGGCTAGCAGAGGGTCATAACAAATAATACAATTCAATTAGTACTTTAAGCTATCAACAGTATCTGGCAAAGTGTGGATTCCCAGCTCCTGCTGGTTCTAGCACACTTTCGGATCTGACTAAGGTCTGAGTGCTAACACGTAGCATTTGCAACAGCAGAAGAAGAGCAACTGACAGGCAGGTCCTATATATACTCAGAGCGCTCCACAGCGCCGCCCCAGTCACTCAGCCAATCTGAAGCACTACTGGAGTCAGCTGACCGGCGGATCAGCTGACTCCCCTTCTACTTGCATAAAGGCCCTGTCGCCTGGCGCCCTCAGTATATGTGCAACTGAGAGACCAGGCAAAACTCCAACATGTAACTGCGCGGCGGAGGCCGCCGGCTGAGACGCGGACACGGCCGCCATGCCGCTCACTGCCGCGGCGGCCTCTCCGCTATCTATTACAGTACCCCCCCCCCCCTGAGGAGTGGACCCTGGACACTTCTTACACAGCTTCTCAGGGTGTAACTCGTGAAACTCTTTTTTTAGCTCCTCAGCATGCATGCGGCAATCTGGCACCCAAGTTCTCTCTTCCAGATCATACCCTTTCCAATGGACCAGGTACTGTACAGAATTCTGCACCAACTGAGAATCTAAAATCTTCTCGATCTCATACTCAGGTTGGCTGTCAATTATCACAGGGTGGGGGGTGGGAGAGGAATCCACATGCACGGCAGGCTTCAGCAAAGAAACATGAAATGATCTCACACCTCTCATGCTAGCTGAGAGATCAATCACATATGTCACATCATTAATCTTTCTGGACACAGGATATCGGCCTACAAATCTGGGTCCCAACTTAGGTGATGGTTGCTTTAAGGCCAGATGCCGAGTAGACACCCACACCATGTCTCCTGGGGAAAACCTCCACTCTACAGACCGCCTCTTATCCGCCTGTTTTTTCTGAGTCTGGAAGGCTTTCCCCAGATTCCTTTTAACTAGCACCCAAATCTCCTTTAATGCCCTTTGCCAATCCTCTAGAGCCGGAAAAGGAGAAGATGCCACTGGTATTGAAGAAAATTTGGGAGATCTACCCGAAACCACCTGGAAAGGAGAAAAACCTGAAGAGGAACTCTTTAGGTTATTATGTGCAAATTCTGCAAATGGCAGGAACTTTACCCAATCTGACTGTGCATCTGCCACATAACACCTAAGAAATTGCTCCAGGGACTGGTTAACCCTTTCGGTCTGTCCGTTGGTCTGTGGGTGGTAGCCTGATGAAAATGACAGGTCCATACCGAGCTGGTGGCAAAAAGCTCTCCAGAATTTCGACACAAACTGGACTCCCCTATCTGACACCACATTCTCCGGAATGCCATGCAGCCGGAAAATGTGCTGAAAAAAAAGATCAGCCAATTCCTGGGCCGAGGGGAGTCCTTTCAACGGGACGAAATGAGCCATTTTACTGAACCTATCAACTACCACCCAGATGACCGTCTTGCCCTCTGACCTGGGAAGTGCTCCTACAAAGTCCATAGACAAATGAGTCCATGGTTCACTTGGCACTGGCAACGGTTGTAGCGTACCAACTGGTGCTTGACGAGAGGGCTTATTTCTGGCACACACAGAGCACTCTCTCACAAACTCTTTGCAATCAAGTTCCAAAGAAGGCCACCATACACATCTGGCCAGTAGGTCCTGAGTTCGAGCAGCCCCGGGATGCCCTGCATTCTTATGGGCGTGAAACAACTGCAGGAGTTGTAAGCGAAAAGGAAGTGGCACAAACAGTATTGCTGACTGTACTGTACTGCAGCTGTACTGCACTGCAACTGTACTGCAGCTATCTGTACTCTGTACCAGCTATCTGGACTGTACTGCAGCTATCAACCTGAGGAGCAGGTGAATACTAAACTGAGAATCCCTCACCAGAACTAAGCTCACTGGTGAGGGTAGAAGAGTCAGACAAGCAGGATCGGCAACACACGGACAAGTACAGTACAAAGACAGAAGACTGAATCAGAGTGAGGTATAAGCTGAGTCGGCAACAAGATCAGATAGGTAAAGGCACAGAATCAGAAGAGTAGTCAAGGCTAGCAGAGGGTCATAACAAATAATACAATTCAATTAGTACTTTAAGCTATCAACAGAATCTGACTAAGTGTGGATCCCCAGCTCCTGCTGGTTCTTGCACACTTTCGGATCTGACTAAGGTCTGAGTGCCAACACGTAACATTTGCAACAGCAGACGAAGAGCAACTGACAGGCAGGTCCTATATATACTCAGAGCGCTCCACAGCGCCACCCCAGTCACTCAGCCGATCCGAAGCACTACTGGAGTCAGCTGACCGGCGGATCAGCTGACTCCCCTTCTACTTGCATAAAGGCCCTGTCGCCTGGCGTGCGCGCGTAGCCCTCAGTCTATGTGCAACTGAGAGACCAGGCAAAACTCCAACATGTAACTGCGCGGCGGAGGCCGCCGGCTGAGACGCGGACACGGCCGCCATGCCGCTCACTGCCGCGGCGGCCTCTCCGCTATCTATTACAGTACCCCCCCCCCCCTGAGGAGTGGACCCTGGACACTTCTTACACAGCTTCTCAGGGTGTAACTCGTGAAACTCTTTTTTTAGCTCCTCAGCATGCATGCGGCAATCTGGCACCCAAGTTCTCTCTTCCAGATCATACCCTTTCCAATGGACCAGGTACTGTACAGAATTCTGCACCAACTGAGAATCTAAAATCTTCTCGATCTCATACTCAGGTTGGCTGTCAATTATCACAGGGTGGGGGGTGGGAGAGGAATCCACATGCACGGCAGGCTTCAGCAAAGAAACATGAAATGATCTCACACCTCTCATGCTAGCTGAGAGATCAATCACATATGTCACATCATTAATCTTTCTGGACACAGGATATCGGCCTACAAATCTGGGTCCCAACTTAGGTGATGGTTGCTTTAAGGCCAGATGCCGAGTAGACACCCACACCATGTCTCCTGGGGAAAACCTCCACTCTACAGACCGCCTCTTATCCGCCTGTTTTTTCTGAGTCTGGAAGGCTTTCCCCAGATTCCTTTTAACTAGCACCCAAATCTCCTTTAATGCCCTTTGCCAATCCTCTAGAGCCGGAAAAGGAGAAGATGCCACTGGTATTGAAGAAAATTTGGGAGATCTACCCGAAACCACCTGGAAAGGAGAAAAACCTGAAGAGGAACTCTTTAGGTTATTATGTGCAAATTCTGCAAATGGCAGGAACTTTACCCAATCTGACTGTGCATCTGCCACATAACACCTAAGAAATTGCTCCAGGGACTGGTTAACCCTTTCGGTCTGTCCGTTGGTCTGTGGGTGGTAGCCTGATGAAAATGACAGGTCCATACCGAGCTGGTGGCAAAAAGCTCTCCAGAATTTCGACACAAACTGGACTCCCCTATCTGACACCACATTCTCCGGAATGCCATGCAGCCGGAAAATGTGCTGAAAAAAAAGATCAGCCAATTCCTGGGCCGAGGGGAGTCCTTTCAACGGGACGAAATGAGCCATTTTACTGAACCTATCAACTACCACCCAGATGACCGTCTTGCCCTCTGACCTGGGAAGTGCTCCTACAAAGTCCATAGACAAATGAGTCCATGGTTCACTTGGCACTGGCAACGGTTGTAGCGTACCAACTGGTGCTTGACGAGAGGGCTTATTTCTGGCACACACAGAGCACTCTCTCACAAACTCTTTGCAATCAAGTTCCAAAGAAGGCCACCATACACATCTGGCCAGTAGGTCCTGAGTTCGAGCAGCCCCGGGATGCCCTGCATTCTTATGGGCGTGAAACAACTGCAGGAGTTGTAAGCGAAAAGGAAGTGGCACAAACAGTATTGCTGACTGTACTGTACTGCAGCTGTACTGCACTGCAACTGTACTGCAGCTATCTGTACTCTGTACCAGCTATCTGGACTGTACTGCAGCTATCAACCTGAGGAGCAGGTGAATACTAAACTGAGAATCCCTCACCAGAACTAAGCTCACTGGTGAGGGTAGAAGAGTCAGACAAGCAGGATCGGCAACACACGGACAAGTACAGTACAAAGACAGAAGACTGAATCAGAGTGAGGTATAAGCTGAGTCGGCAACAAGATCAGATAGGTAAAGGCACAGAATCAGAAGAGTAGTCAAGGCTAGCAGAGGGTCATAACAAATAATACAATTCAATTAGTACTTTAAGCTATCAACAGAATCTGACTAAGTGTGGATCCCCAGCTCCTGCTGGTTCTTGCACACTTTCGGATCTGACTAAGGTCTGAGTGCCAACACGTAACATTTGCAACAGCAGACGAAGAGCAACTGACAGGCAGGTCCTATATATACTCAGAGCGCTCCACAGCGCCACCCCAGTCACTCAGCCAATCCGAAGCACTACTGGAGTCAGCTGACCGGCGGATCAGCTGACTCCCCTTCTACTTGCATAAAGGCCCTGTCGCCTGGCGTGCGCGCGTAGCCCTCAGTCTATGTGCAACTGAGGGACCCAGCAAAACTCCAACATGTAACTGCGCGGCGGAGGCCACCGGCTGAGACGCGGATACGGCCGCCATGCCGCTCACCGCCGCGGCGGCCTCTCCGCTATCTATTACATCCAGTTCATAGGTCAACAATTTCCTCTGGTCAGAGCCTGTACTGGGACAATTTGCCTCTCAGGAGATAATGTACACTGGGGTAAGCGTCTGCAACAATTCCCTCACCCATTTATGGGCTCCGATTCCTCTGCTTTTTCACCTTGGACTTGCTTTAAGCAGAAACCAATGTGGGAGTGCTGTACAGTTAAGCGATCTCCCCTCCTGTCTAAACTTTCATAGTACCTCTTATGGTCCACTAACCAGTATGATTTCCCCCAGGCTTAGTGCAATGGCTTCAGAGCATCTCCAGCTGAAATATAGGTGGTCAATGGAGATGACCCAGCCATATTCAAACATTGTAAGGCCCCATTCACACTTAAAAGCACAAAACGATTAGCGCGGAAAAAAAATCACTGGACGCGGCAGTGATTTTTCCGCAATCATGATTAGCGCTTCTATAGCACTAAACGCGATCGCCGGAAAATCGCCTGAAAATGGTGCAGGCTACACGTTTGCATTTGGCGATTTGCGTTAATCACCGGCGAATAACGCAAATCGCCCAAGTAAGAACGGGCCCATAGGGTATTATAGCACTTGAGCGTTTTTCAAAAATCGTCGGCAAAGCGCTCTAGTGTGAATGGGCCCTAAAAGTCAATATAATTTCATGATGATTTAACCACAGCAGTGATGATCACCTTTTATTTGTTGCTCTGGCTGTCTTTCATGAGCTCCCTTCCTTCCAGTGTTGTTGCATTGTGGGGTTCCTGGTTTTGGAGATGCATCTGATTGTGTTGTGAGAGTTTGAGCTGACTGGTTAGAGTTGCGTTTTGTCCCATCATTTCCCCTCAGATCCTTTTTTTCCTTTTTATCCTTCCTGCAGTCTTGGTTTTGAACATCAATGTCAACTGTGTCTTGTGAGTCTGATGAATATGAAATAAATATTTTATTAAAGCAACATTTAGTTTCAAATATTTTATCTTGCCCTATCTTACAAAACACTGGTAAAGGCACCCTAGGTATAAACTGGTATCAATAACTGAAAAGTAGTACATGAGAGAGAGAAAACTGAAAAAAAAAACACATTTATTCATTCATGCACATAAGGACAACGCGTTTCACTAGTTCTGGCCTCACTTCCTCATGTCAGTACAGTGCCTTGACAGCAGTGTAGAAGAGCATAAGCACCTCTGTTCTCATTTCCCTGAGGAAGCGGGCCAGCACCCATGAAACGTGTTGAAACATTTATTTCCAATTATATTTGGATTGTCCCTCATGAGAGTAGCAGCTGAATCACACACCTGAAACAAGCATGCAGCTAGTCCAGTCAGACTTACATAAGGAACACTCCTAATGTGCATGCTTGTTCAGGGTCTATGACTAGAAGCATTAGAAGCAATAGATCAGCAGACAGCCAGGCAATTTGCATTGTTCATTCAATCCCTCTCACTTCAGGTATGCTTACAAAAAAACAACAAACAAACGTTTGTTGTGGACACTGTGTGAAACTGAAATCACACAACTAAAGATGGGCAAGGAGATGCAAATAATTCTGATTAGATGCAGGATTATGCAAAGTATGTATGCAAATTGATCTAGCTTCAAACTAGAAATGGAACAGTTAATTTCCACCTTGCCAGGATTCAATTGGCTCATTTTTCAAGTTGCATAAATTCGCATTAAAATTTCCATGAATTCTGAATTATTTGCACCTCATTGACCATCCCTACACACAACCGCTAATTTATATAGCTTTCAGTAATGGTGGCCATGACCTTATATCGCATAGGAGAAGGTGGCAAATTTGAACCACTTCATTACAGACAATTTCTAATTATTCTAGTCCAGATTTGCTGCAATGGGGTAACGGTAACCTGGGGCCCCTCCTGACACCTCACCCACCAGTAAATTAACCCTACAGGGCCCCCGAGTCCTTATGATATTCCTATGGGTGATGCTTTGAAAACTCAGGCGATGCCTCAATCAATGGCAAGGAAATGAACAGCGCTACTTAAAAACAGATAAGTGCCTACCTGCAAGAGAGTGTAAGCCCCACTTATGGGATAAAATACACACCGAGCATACACATGACCTGTCTACCATTGGAGGATGTTGCTTTTCTGTAACAGCTTGCATGCAACCTATTAAGTACTCGTCCCTCCCACTGCGAAGAAGTCATCCCCCTATGGGAGGGGACCTAACACTAACTAAATCCTAACCTATGCATATGCATAGCCTGGGTGCGCCACCAAGTAAAATTGAAAATTGCGCAAAAGGTGGATCAGCGCATCACCAGGTCGCCTCCGAATGGCCTCCAATCTGGGGGGGCTCAGCGCACCTCTGATTGGAGGCCATTCGGAGGCGACCTGGTGATGCGCTGATCCACCTTTTGATGCCTCAATCAAGCCTTATGCGCTTCTTACTTTGGTGCTATCACAGTTACAGCAAAGCCGTACTTGAAAAAAACAAAGAAAGTAAAAAAACAAGAACAGGAAAAAAAACCTTATAACCCGCACATAATTGCATCTGAGTACAATTGAAATAGAAAGAAAATTTTTAATAATAATAATAATAATAATAATAAATTACAAAAACCCTTTTACAGCACTGATAGTGGTTTGTGAAGTGTTTGTATGTGTGTACAGCAGCAACATTCATCTGTATGTATTATTTGAACTGGTCTGGCTAAGGCCCTTTCACACTGGCGCATTTTCAGTGCAATACATTACTCAATTTTAATGCAGGGTGATGCTAAAACAATTAAAGTCTATGGGACATTTCAGATCGGATGCGGTGCAATGCGCCGGAAATATTCGATTTGACACTAGGTCATCAGCGCGTTATGGGAAAGCATTTGCGGTGAGGCACATTGAGCAGAAGTCATATAAGTCAATGGCGATGCAGATATTTTAAATTGTTTGGCATCAGCATTGCAGTGCCCATGCGAGGACGCCAATTTTATAGTGACGTACATCCTGTTTGATAACTATAAAGGCGCCGTTTTTCAAACTATAGTATTCCACATGTGCAGTCGTGCAACATGCGCCACAAAATTAAAATCGCCAAACCACCAAATAATCTGGCTTTACGACAGAACATATTGCTTGCAATAAGTATTTCCACCACAGGAAGTGAGCAGTAGAGAGCCTCACTTCTGGTGTGTTTTGTCGCCAAGAATTACATGTAGGCCTCTTTCACAGTGCTACGTTAAAGTCGCACGTTAAAACAACATGTAATGCAGAATAACTTACAGCAATGAAAAATCAATGGGCTGTTCACAGTGCAGGCGTTGCGTTGGTGTCTAACGCTGCACGTTAAAAGAAAGTGCTGCATGCTATGTGTTATACACGTTTTTAGCTGCGTTAGACTGTTTGCACATGCTCAGTAATGTTTTTTTTTTATGTAACACATGCGCTGTTTTCGTTCCATCACTGTGCGATCAAACGGTGCACCAAATGCAGGGCTAAAGAATGCACTATAAAGTTCAAGTTATAGTGCACAATGCATTGCGTTAGGGGCACGTTGTGCGATCTTAACGTTGCATCAAACGCAACGTCCTGATGTGAAAGAGGCCTTAATGCACAGTAATGCAGGTATCTATGAAGCTTGTTTTTTTTGCAGTGCGTTGCGGTGCAATACTCTAATCGCACCGCAATGAAAACGCTGGTTGCCGATGTGATACCAGCCTGAAGTGTTCTGGAACTTTTGTATTCCTGAGAAGTGTTTTAGAGCAGCAGCAGTAGGAGACATTTCCTGTCATCTATCCTCGATGTCTTATCAAATAATTGAAAGACTTAGGACTTGTGTTACACAATTTATGTGATCGCTTACCAATGTGATCTTCTGGTTGCATTTACTGTATGAGTTTCAGAACATCTCCAGTGGAAATGTTTGAGGGCCCATCAAGAACAACCAAGCAACCCCAAAACCACTACATGAGTGAGTCTAATTTCATAACTATACACAGTAACCCCAGCAGTGGTCACCTTACCATGGATAAGTTGCTCCAGCTTTCTCTGATGTGCTTCCTTATTATTTCCAGTATTATGATTTTGTATGGGTTTTGCCATAGGGGATACGTTTGGTTGTATCAGTAACTGGTTAGAGCTTGGCCTTGGAACGTCACTTCTCCCCACATTGTTTCTATCCACTCTGTATACTTGGTTTCCAGTTTCATCTCTGATTACTTTGAGTGGAGCTGAAAAAATAAAAACAGATGTTTTAGCGTGGAGATTTTTTTTCTTAAGTATGAGCAACTCACACCAGTTGTAAACCTGTCATAGTGTAAATTACTTTGTGCTGCAGAGACTTATTAAACTATATTTGCAGTCACACCATACTACACCAGGCAATGGAAAGCACTACCGCTTGTCTGCACAGTATACCTGCACACTATTCTTTACTGTTCATTAATTATGAGAGGATAATGCATGCATGAAAGGTGATTATACAGGTGTTGCCAATGATTTCCTGTGCACTCTACATGAGGGTGGATTTAATTGCAGAACAAAATGTCAATACTGCAAGGAGGAGAGTTGCATTTCCGGAACTACATGGCTACAATGGGTGGAAGAGGACATGTTGGACATAAGGGGGAGGTGTCCATCAGAGGTTTTCTGGGGGGGGGCCATAGATCATAGTTACACCGCTGTAGCCAGCTGCTGAGCAGTAGGGGTGGTCAATGAGATGCAAATGATTTTGAGTTGATGCAGCATTATGCAAAGTTATGCTGCTTGAACATGAACCAATAAAATCCTGCTGAGATAAAATTTTATTGGTCCATTTTCAATCTGCATAAATTTGCATAATCCTGGATCAACTCGAAATTATTTGCATCCCCCTGACCATCCCTACTGAGCAGATACAAACCAGATACATTGCATGGGGTCTAATTTACTTAAGTTCTCTGGGACTGGACAAACCAGCAAACCTTAATCCTTACTGTAAAATCTTAAGAATATCTCCGTCCGAACTATAGGAGATCGTTCATATGGCAAAAAGCTAACTAGACTCATACACTGTATAAGCCAGTGTTGTTACACAACTATATTACGTCAACAGCTGCAGCCTTACCTTCTGATTTTCTTTTAGGTGCTCCCTTTGTATTTGCAGTTTCATATCTTTGCAACAGATTTTGCACTGATGGGCCTACATCTGTTACCGGTCTCTGCACCCCCATATTGTGGTTCAGCCTCACATCATCATTATTTCTCCCCACATCTATTGTTGTATCATTCCAACGTACTTGTTTCCCAGTTGTGATATCAGCCAAGCCTAGTGATGCAAACAAGGAAATATAGCAGAGGAACACTTAGCTTTACTTTACAGCCGTAGCATATTGGGTAAATGGACCAGGAGAATATCCAGCCCCTATGGTCAGTCTAAAGTAGTTTAATAACACTAAAGTGACCCCCCCAAAAAAACACTAATTCTGCAGTGTTGGCCCAGTGTTGGCCTAGTAGGCTTTATTGACCACCTGAGATGACCAAAAAGAAATGCTTTTGCCAAAACTTATCCAGCAGATAGAATGTAGTCTGTCCACAATGAAGCAATGACCTTATCCTCTTGAGTGTGCCAACACACTAGTGTAGGTCATTGCTTAACTGAGATACGCAAGACCCTTCACCACGACAAGGTAATGATCATAAAGGGGAATTGACAGCTAAAGTCAGTGCACTGGACAGTCAGTAGACACACAGAACTGCAAAATAACAATAGTGAGAAGCTATTCCAGCTACTGTTATGGAAGGTATTGTACCACTAGCCGCAGTGTGCACACCTGTGTCCAACAGCTAAAGTCAGTGCACTGGACAGTCAGAACTGGAATATAACAATAGCAGGAAAAACATTTAAGTAATTCGTGATATTTTTGCTCGAAAGTCAAATCTAACATTGTTTTTACAAAAATGTTATGAAAAGAATATCTGCATTTTCGCTCATCACTGCTCAATTCACAAAGCATTACCACATGCGGTAAAGCAAAAAACATTAGATCTTATCAAATAATTTGTAAAATGTCAATTTATAAAGGCTGTTGTCACATGGAAAACTGAAATTAGTTTGTGAGGTAAATAACTAATAAATGTTAATTCAGGAAGATGTTTGATATTTTATATCCAGCCTGGAGCTGTCGGTAAGATTAAAAGAAAGAAGAAAATGTGAAAACAAATTAAACTATTAAGGAAAATAGGAAAGTGAATGAAAACATATTTTCCTAAGTTCAGATGTATTGTATTACACAAATCCACAATTGTGTAAAATAGTAATACCCCCAAAAATTCTAATAGTTTTGGCCTGATAAAAAGTTTATGTTAATTTAATGCAACAACAAGACATCAATCAGTGAATTAAATTCCCCATGAATCTGTAAAATACCAAATGAAATATTGCATGAGGTAAAAAAAATTGTGATTTGTGATAGAGGTTTATTTTGTAAATGACCAAGCTGTACTGCATGTGTGAAAATCTTAGTGAATACTCAACAGATATCTGTTTTTTAACCCATGAGGTAAATTACCAAACATTAAATTTGTGCCAAACAGGTCTCAGTGAATTGAAGACTGTGAAGTGGCAATCAGAATGTAACACTACACAAGTTAGTTTTATTTTGTTACCACTTAACGACCACCTAACGCCAATAGGCGGCGGCTGGTCGTTAGTGGTTTTACATGGAAACGGCCGCTCTTTCCATGTCAGTTCACGGAAGGTGTCTCCGTGAACAGCCTGAGAGCCTCCGATCGTGGCTCGCAGGCTAAATGTAAACACGCAGGGAAGAAATCCCCACTGTTCACATCTTACGGTGCTGCTGCGCAGCAGCGCCGTAAAGGAGATTGGCGATTCCTGGCCTCTGATTGGCCGGGGATCGCCGGCATCTGATAGGCTGAAGCCTATCAGAGGCGGTGCAGGACCCATCGCCGTCCTGTGCCGCCCAGGGGAAGGAGGGGAGGGAGGGAAAGAGAGGGAGGCCCGATATTGAGCCCCCCCCGCAACACAAAGATAGCCGGGGGCGATCAGACCCCCCCCAGCAGGACATCCCCCTAGTGGGGAAAAAAGGGGGTAAGTCTGGTTGGCCTGGCTCAAACACGATCTGTGCTGTGGGCTGGAGAGCCCATTCAGCACAGATCGCAGCAAATGAGCCCGGTCCTTAATTAACCACTTGCGACCAGGGATTTTTTTAGTGATCGGTGCTGCGTGGGCTCTACAGCCCGCAGCACCAATCAGGAGTGCAGCAGGGCGATCAGACTACCCCCCTTTTTTCCCCACTAGGGGGATGTCCTGCTGGGGGGGTCTGATCGCCGCCGGCTGCATTTGCTTAGCGGGGGGGGGGGCTCTTCAAAGCCCCCCTCCGCAGCGTTCTCCGCCCTCTCGCCCGCTCCCTCCCTCTCCCTTCCCCTCTGAGCGGCGCAGGACGGATATCCGTCCTGCGCCTGATAGGATAGGCTTCTGCCTATCAGATGCCGGCGATCCCCGGCCAATCAGAGGCCGGGGATCGCCGATCTACGTCATGGCGCTGCTGCGCAGCAGCGCCGTATGATGTAAACAGCGTGGATTTCTTCCCCGCGTGTCTACATTTTGCCGGCGAGCCGCGATCGGCGGCTCTCCGGCTGTTCACGGAGACACCCTCCGTGAACTGACATGGAAAGGCTGCTCGAACGAGCGGCCGTTTCCGTGGAAACCCTCAGACAACCAGTTTACGCCAATCGGCGTTAGCTGGTCGTCAAGAGGTTAATAGGCAGCCTTACCTTGGATCAGTTGATTTGGTTTTCTTTTACATGTTTCTGTTGTATTCGCAGTTTGATTGTATTGTGAGGTTCCTGCATCATTGTCCAGATCTATCTCCTTTCTTATCATCTGCACTGGCTTATTGTTAGATTTCTGTCTCCGGTCAACATTTATCCTTCCTTCTATGGTCTCTTTATCCTTAATGCATACCTGGTTTCCAGTCACAATGCCAGCCAAGCCTTGTGATTCAAATATAAAGACAATTATTTTAAATCAATAACACTTATTTTTTGATTTTCTAATTGTTTAACTATAATAAAGAATAGTCTACTGCTTTGTTCTGCTTTGCTCGGGTAAGCCAGAAAAAAACTCACGGTGAAGTTACTGTCGAGGAAAGCGTCTTCTACTCACTGCAAGAGACGACCGCCAGGGCTGGAAGTTCCCAGAAAATAGACATGAGTGGCTGACAAGCAGTTTAATATACCATTGTCAATCGTGTTGCTTGAATTGGTCTCAATTCATTTGGGGGAAGCTGTAAGACTGACCAGGCCCCAAAATGCTGTCTTTTCTAGGTCACAAATCATTCTTAATATTACTAAAGCGAGTGAAGGAAATTTCTGGTGGTGAGTCCTGGTCTTGGGAGCAGTGAAATGTATCAAAAATGGCAAAATGTCATAGGAAGACCACTACGGGACAGAGGAACATGTTGCTGTTTGAAGAACAATGGTAAAAATATTTACAGTAGAAGATCCCTCTCTTTTACTCTACAGCTTTTTACCATTGTTTTTTAGACAGCAACATGTTCCTCCATCCTGTTTTAAACGGAACATGGGAGAGACATAATTACTTCAATTTTGTTTGTGGGGTCCCATCACTTTTGTACTCTACAGATGCTAATATCTGGCAAGTTCTGCTTTCAGATAAGTTCCAACACTGCAATCGAAATTCTCACTTGAATTCTGATGGTTGACCATTCCAACAAAATTCCATTACGTGCAATGAAGTGTAGGTAAACCCTCAAAAATAAGAGACAAAGGTCAAGTGCCAAAAGTGCAGTATATCTTGAAAATCTGTATTAATGTATATTAATGTATAGGTGATAGTTAAGGTAATCACAAACCCATCGGTCACTGAGAAAACCACTTTATAGGCAATAGTGATGAGCTCGAAATTCACATCGTAGTAGTGAATTTTGCAATTATGTTGTAAAATTGTAACACAAAATCTCAAACTATTGGGAAATAAATGTCACACTCAATTGTATTTGCAATGCATCATTTCTCAATGACTTTTAATTTTGTGAAAATATAACTTTCTTCTAAATGATCATAGACTTCAATGCTTTTATGTGAAAATGTGTTTCCTCATGCCAATATATTTTTGCCAATATTCTCCTCTGTGTGAAATGAAAACCACCATATTTGTTCATCACTACTCAGTAGACATGTGGCATGCTTATCATAATCTTACCTAACTTGTGAAAATTACTAAAAATCAAGATTACCCACAAAAATGTAATCAAAATCACAATTGTGACTGAAAATTACAGGAAAAAAAATCACAAAAGAAAAAATATGATCAACTCTGTGCAGGTGCAGATGGGGAAGGGAGGAGAAACAGTGTAAAAGGAATAACTGGGGAAAAGGGTGGGGTGGAAGAGTAAGGGCTGGTTCAGACGGACGTTTTTGCTGCGTTTAACGCGGCGTTTCAAACGCGGCGTTTTTTGGGATCTACCGCCCTCCCATGCAAGTGAATGGGAGCGTTTATGGCAAGCTTTTGCAAGCTTTCATAAACGCCTGGCGGTAGATCCCCGCGTTGCGTCTAGACTTGAAAGCTACATGCTGCTTCTGGCAGGCGGTTGCGTCTGGTCGCGTTGCGTTCGAACGCGATCAAAAGCACGCAAAAGCCAGTGAAAGTCTGTGAAGGCGTCTGGAGGAGGGGCCAGTGAGGCTAAAAGGAGGCTGGGAAGAAGGAACCAGAATGCACAGCGACAGGAACTGTCACATGGCAGCAATGGCGGCAGCAGCAGAGCACAGGATTGAGCTTGGGGAACTCGTGGATCAAATCCATGCCCATCCAGCGATTTGGGACTGCAGCAGCGCGGACTATAGTAATAATGTCCGCAAAGCTCGAGCATGGGACGCTGTCTGCACTCATTTTTTTGAAGAGTACGCTCAGTTCAGGGCATCCACTAGAGACAACATTTGTAAGTACACTGTGGATCTCTGTATGCTCTGATTGTATGGTTTCTACATGTGCCCCACTGCATGTGCATTGTACCACACCTCAGGCCTCCATGTGCCCCACTGCATGTGCATTGTACCACACCTCAGGCCTCCCTGTTCCTCACTGCATGTGCATTGTACCACACCTCAGGCCTCCATGTGCCCCACTGCATGTGCATTGTACCACACCTCAGGCCTCCATGTGCCCCACTGCATGTGCATTGTACCACACCTCAGGCCTCCATGTGCCCCACTGCATGTGCATTGTACCACACCTCAGGCCTCCATGTTCCTCACTGCATGTGCATTGTACCACACCTCAGGCCTCCATGTGCCCCACTGCATGTGCATTGTACCACACCTCAGGCCTCCATGTGCCCCACTGCATGTGCATTGTACCACACTTCAGGCCTCCATGTGCCCCACTGCATGTGCATTGTACCACACTTCAGGCCTCCATGTGCCCCACTGCATGTGCATTGTACCACACCTCAGGCCTCCATGGGCTCTACTGCATGTGCATTGTACCACACCTCAGGCCTCCATGTGCCCCACTGCATGTGCATTGTACCACACTTCAGGCCTCCATGTGCCCCACTGCATGTGCATTGTACCACACCTCAGGCCTCCATGTGCCCCACTGCATGTGCATTGTACCACACCTCAGGCCTCCCTGTTCCTCACTGCATGTGCATTGTACCACACCTCAGGCCTCCATGGGCTCCACTGCATGTGCATTGTACCACACCTCAGGCCTCCCTGTTCCTCACTGCATGTGCATTGTACCACACCTCAGGCCTCCATGGGCTCTACTGCATGTGCATTGTACCACACCTCAGGCCTCCATGTTCCTCACTGCATGTGCATTGTACCACACCTCAGACACAGTGAAAGCATTGTAATCCCTCATGTCCACTCAATATATTGTACCGCCTATGTAGCTATGTATGATAGCACATTTGTAATTTTTTTTTCTTTTTTTTGTATTTCAGTAAAAATGGTAAAAGAAAAAGATGGAAATCAATCCGTGATCGCTATTCAAAGGATCTACGAGAGAGCAGACAAAGCAGAAGTGGACAGGCTCCGAGTACTTATAAGTACCATCCACTGTTCGCTGAACTGAGTTTCCTGAGGAGCACCATGGAGAGCAGAAGGTAATAAAAAAAGAAAAATATGACCTGTCACATTGAATAGTTATGATTATAGCGAGCAATCAAACTTTCTATAAAAAAAACAAAAATTTGTATCTGAGGAATGAAAACAAAGTGCTAAAAATAAACTCCAAATAATTATGTTCATTCAAATTCAATACTTGCTTTGTAGTTCCCAAAGTTCTACAATCCGTCCTTCTGCCCATTTTCCCAAAGACTCCGGTCATGTATTGTCATTGTACAGCATTTCTTTCAAACTTTCCCCTTTCCACAGAGTTCCCACTGAGGTGCCTTGATACAGCACTCTGGGAACAGCCTATTCGTAAATAAATGTCTTTGTGTGCCCTTCTGGACAGCAGTCAGGTTGGCAGTTTGCGGGGTTGAGTACAAACCTGGCTAGTAGTTCTTAACATCCTAATGATTATTTTTCAGAAGTTTACAGTTGTTTAAAGAACCTTACATGATATGGCAATTGTTGGAGTACAGCATGTTTTTTTGATAATTTATTAAACTATATTCTTTTTTGTTATGTTGCCCTTGCAGAACCACTACAAATGTCCAACGCAGTGAGGCACAGGAAGAACATGAGGAGGAAGAAGGCTTAAGTGTTCCATCTGCCAACACTTCTGTGAGATCCTCCACTGAGACCCTGGATACTGAGGAGGACTACCTGGAAGACACCGGAAATAATACACAGAGCACAGTGGCTACATCATGCAGTGGTCAAAGGCCAAGATCACCGGTAGTATCCACCTCCAGAAGAAACAGGGCCAGAAATGTCAGACAACCAGAGGCAAATGCGGATGTGTTGGCTATGATCAAGACTGTTGAAACTAATGTTGCGCAACTGATTCAACCGGCGGACAGTCTCGGCACTTTTTTTAGGGCACTAGAAAAGGAAGCACGGGAGGTTCCCAGAGATAAATGGGACGAGCTGAAACAACGACTGTTTAATTTAGTCATGAACATGAAGACTTCTAGTGTCCCTCCTAGGGAGAGTTGGGCTACAAACGTATTGCAGGAACCAGTGCCACCGTATTATGCAACAGGGGGTTACAGCCACATGGTACCTCCACAACAAAGCTGGTACCCCTACTCCCAAATGCCACAAACTTGCAACACGCAGGGTCAAGGAATGAGACAGGCCAGTTCCTCATCTGTCACCGTCGCAAGCTTAGAGCGCAGCACAGCAGAGGCTGTATCTGCCTCGTTACAACTACAATCAAGAAGTTCAACACCTATCATAGATGATATATGACTCTTTACAGCATGTGTGGCTGAGGTGGAGATGGTCCATCCCCCCATGGTAGGACCATCTGTCTGTGTCTTTTGGTGAGGCTCGGTCTTCCCCAGGCCACAGGCAGAGGGTCCCCCATGAGGTGATGGACTTTCCCTACCTCAGTCACAATTCTATCTGGCCTCTCTGTTTTAAACTCCTGTTTCTGAAATGTATGTAGAATGTAGTTTTTGGATGCTATTTGCCCTCTGTGCCTATCCGCCAGTAGCCTCCTTAGAGGCTCTCTTCCTAGGCCTCACTTTAACTTTTCAGCATGTGTGGCTGAGGTGGAGATGGTCCATCCCCCCCATGGTAGGACCATCTGTCTGTGTCTTGTGGTGAGGCTCGGTCTTCCCCAGGCCACAGGCAGAGGGTCCCCCATGAGGTGATGGACTTTCTCTACCTCAGTCACAATTCTATCTGGCCTCTCTGTTTTAAACTCCTGTTTCTGAAATGTTTGTAGAATGTAGTTTTTGGATGCTATTTGCCCTCTGGGCCTATCCGCCAGTAGCCTCCTTAGAGGCTCTCTTCCTAGGCCTCACTTTAACTTTTCAGCATGTGTGGCTGAGGTGGAGATGGTCCATCCCCCCCATGGTAGGACCATCTGTCTGTGTCTTGTGGTGAGGCTCGGTCTTCCCCAGGCCACAGGCAGAGGGTCCCCCATGAGGTGATGGACTTTCTCTACCTCAGTCACAATTCTATCTGGCCTCTCTGTTTTAAACTCCTGTTTCTGAAATGTATGTAGAATGTAGTTTTTGGATGCTATTTGCCCTCTGGGCCTATCCGCCAGTAGCCTCCTTAGAGGCTCTCTTCCTAGGCCTCACTTTAACTTTTCAGCATGTGTGGCTGAGGTGGAGATGGTCCATCCCCCCCATGGTAGGACCATCTGTCTGTGTCTTGTGGTGAGGCTCGGTCTTCCCCAGGCCACAGGCAGATGGTCCCCCATGAGGTGATGGACTTTCTCTACCTCAGTCACAATTCTATCTGGCCTCTCTGTTTTAAACTCCTGTTTCTGAAATGTATGTAGAATGTAGTTTTTGGATGCTATTTGCCCTCTGGGCCTATCCGCCAGTAGCCTCCTTAGAGGCTCTCTTCCTAGGCCTCACTTTAACTTTTCAGCATGTGTGGCTGAGGTGGAGATGGTCCATCCCCCCATGGTAGGACCATCTGTCTGTGTCTTGTGGTGAAGCTCGGTCTTCCCCAGGCCACAGGCAGAGGGTCCCCCATTCGGTGATGGACTTTCTCTACCTCAGTCACAATTCTATCTGGCCTCTCTGTTTTAAACTCCTGTTTCTGAAATGTATGTAGAATGTAGTTTTTGGATGCTATTTGCCCTCTGGGCCTATCCACCAGTAGCCTCCTCAGAGGCTCTCCTCCTGTGCCTCACTGTCCAATGTAAGTAGAATGTAGTATTTGGGTGCTATGTGCCACTAGCCTCCTCAGAGGCTCTCCTCCTGTGCCTCACTGTCCAATGTAAGTAGAATGTAGTATTTGGGTGCTATGTGCCCTCTGGGCCTATCCGCCACTAGCCTCCTCAGAGGCTCTCCTTCTGTGCCTCACTGTCCAATGTAAGTAGAATGTAGTATTTGGGTGCTATGTGCCCTCTGGGCCTATCCGCCACTAGCCTCCTCAGAGACTCTCCTCCTGTGCCTCACTGTCCAATGTAAGTAGAATGTAGTATTTGGGTGCTATGTGCCACTAGCCTCCTCAGAGGCTCTCCTCCTGTGCCTCACTGTCCAATGTAAGTAGAATGTAGTATTTGGGTGCTATGTGCCCTCTGGGCCTATCCGCCACTAGCCTCCTCAGAGGCTCTCCTCCTGTGCCTCACTGTCCAATGTAAGTAGAATGTAGTATTTGGGTGCTATGTGCCACTAGCCTCCTCAGAGGCTCTCCTCCTGTGCCTCACTGTCCAATGTAAGTAGAATGTAGTATTTGGGTGCTATGTGCCCTCTGGGCCTATCCGCCAGTAGCCTCCTCAGAGGCTCTCCTTCTGTGCCTCACTGTCCAATGTAAGTAGAATGTAGTATTTGGGTGCTATGTGCCACTAGCCTCCTCAGAGGCTCTCCTCCTGTGCCTCACTGTCCAATGTAAGTAGAATGTAGTATTTGGGTGCTATGTGCCACTAGCCTCCTCAGAGGCTCTCCTCCTGTGCCTCACTGTCCAATGTAAGTAGAATGTAGTATTTGGGTGCTATGTGCCCTCTGGGCCTATCCGCCACTAGCCTCCTCAGAGGCTCTCCGCCTGTGCCTCACTTTAAAAATATGTACATTTTCTTTTTTTTAGAGTTTGTTAGTGGGTCTGCATCTGCACTTTTGGATTTTTGAAATGTACATTAGTACGGTTAACGTTTACATATTTTAATATTCTATTTTGTTACGTTTGTAATAAAAAACTTTTTTTCTCAAAGAACAATGTTTGTTTATTCAATGTGCACTGCTTCCTGAAGGTCACAAAAACACCCATTTCCTCTAAACAAGTCCTTTCCCTTTAAATACCCCCCAATTAAAGCCCTTTCCCTTTAAAAACCCAATTTCCCTTTAAAGAAAAAACCCATTTCCTCTCCATAATCACTTTCCCTATGTAAACAAGTCCTTTACCCTTAAATATCCCCCAATTAAAGCCATTGCCCTGTAAAAAAAAACCAATTTCCCTTTAAAAAAACCCCCATTTCCTCTAAATAAGCACTTTCCCTTTAAAAACGCCCACTTCCTTTCCCAAACCCCACCTTCCTGTCAAAGCCAGCAAAAGCCCAGAAAACGCAACGCACACAAAACGCTTCTGGCTAAAAGCTATAAAACGCCTTCAAAAGCCATTGAAAGCTGAACGCTTAAACGCTAGCAATCATGGAACAAAAAACGCGGGCGTTTAAACGCGGCGTTTAAAAACGCTACACAGACGTCCGTCTGAACCAGCCCTAAGAATGGAAGGTACCCCCTCCCCCCCTCCTCCTTTTACAAAAATAACATGCTAAATAGAGATGGCCCAAACGGTTCACATGCAAACTTATTGGTGCAAACATCGCTGGTTCACGTCCGAATGTGAACTTTATGCGGGTTCGACCCGCCCCCTATACTACATCATTGGGCTAAGATGGGGAAAGCTTAGTTAGGCTGTTAGGCTTATTAGCTTGTTCCTTGCTGATACTTATTGCTAAAAAGCACCCCAAAACAGCTCTTTTGAGAGCTAATGATCTTCTTGTGATCTGTTTTTTTGTGTGTGTGTGGCCCACTGACACTTGCATATACAGCCCTATCAGTTGCAGCTGGACCTTGCTAATTGCTATACTGTGCTAGACCCAGCACATTCAGTGCCTACCTTTTCACTGCACCTGTGTGTAACAGCTGCACATTTGTAATACCAGTCCGTGCATACCTGTTCATGTTCACTGCACCTGCATGACAGGCAGCACGCAGTGTTATATATCAGTCACTGCATAACTGTTCAGTGTACCTGTGTGTGTGACAGCTGCACATTTGTAATACCAGTCCGTGCATACCTGTTCATGTTCACTGCACCTGCGTGACAGCACACAGTGTTATATACCAGTTCCTGCATACCTGTTCAGTGTACCTGTGTGTGTGACAGCTGCACATTTGTAATACCAGTCCATGTTCACTGCACCTGTGTTACAGCACGCAGTGTTATATACCAGTCACTGCATAACTGTTCACTGCACCTGTGTGTGTGACAGCTGCACATTGTATTGATACCAGTCACTGCATACCTGTTCACTGCACCTGCGTGACAGCATGCAGTTTTATATACCTGTCAGGCTTTCACTGCATAACTGTTCACTTCACCTGTGTGTGTGACAGCTGCACATTGTATTGTTACCAGTCCATGCATACCTGTTCACTGCACCTGTGTGACAGCACATTGTATTAGTCAAGTCAGTGCATACCTTTCATTTCACCCCCCCCCCCCCCCTATATGGACAAAACAGGGAAAGGCAGAGGCATGCCACCCAGCAGGTCTGTTCGAAGTCATGCTGTCATGATTTTAGGTGGCCCTGGACCAAAGAACAGTGTTCAGAAGGCACGTGCCATCAACCCCCAAGATTGTCAGGACATAGTTGACTATTCAACACAGAACACCTCATCTTCCTCAGCTTCCGCACGGAACCGTGACATATCTTCCTCCTCCTGCTCTGATTCTGGCACCCCACTTAACACCCAGTCGGCCACCTCCACCCCAGGGCTCGGTGGTGTGGACATTGTTTTGTGTGTCTGCCTCAGATGAGAGCAATGCCATCTGTACTCTCTGCCACTGAAAATTGAGCTTTGGAAAGACCAAGACCCGCGTAGGGACAGCTTCCTTTTGAAGGCACATGATGACAAAGCACAAACTGCAATGCGATGACCACCTGAGGAAATGCAGCACACAAAAGCAAAGCCACACACCGCTGTGGAAGATACCAGGCCACAATTATTTCTCAAAAAAGGTGATACCCAAACTGTACTGTGATGTTGAAAGGCAAGTGGTGTCATCTCTGGCACACAGCGATGGGTCAAGGGTCCATCTGACAATGTGGTCTGCAAAGCACGGTCAGGCCTTCCCAAAGACTAAGTCAGTCCCCACACACAGCATCTCTGCCTGCACGCCGTGTGGCTGCCTGCCCCAAGACTAAGTCAGTCCCCATACAGCATCTCTCTGCCTGCAGGCCACTTGACTGCCTTCCCCCGCCACCACCAACAGGGTCCAGGACTCCAGGTGGATTCCTGAATTTCTAAGGCCGCTGCTAGCAGCGGCCGCTATAATAATTTTTCTGGTGCGTGTACATGCCTGCCTAGTTTTTCTGGCTGCATTGCGGCTGCAACAACAAAACAAAAGGCATGTACATGTGTCAATTCCCCTTTGTGATCATTATCTTGCTGCGGTGAAGGGGCTTGCATATCACAATGAAGCAATAACCGACGGCTATATGCCTGCCCATTAAAGTCTATTGCGGTTCGTGAAGTTCGCATGAACGCAAACTTTTTTGGTTCGCGTTCAAGGTTTGCGGCTCTAAAATCGAAGGTCCAAGCCATCTCTAATGCTAAACTTTGATTTATGGTTTTTAGAACATATTGTGTGGAATATATCATATAAACTATGTCTGCAGTGAGTCATTTTTTATTATCTGCCAGACTAATTTTTGTCAAGGTTACTTGTGGATACATGCCACTTTTTTCTTCTAAAAAGAGTTTGTAGTTTTTGAGAAAAATTAAAACAAATCTAAACTGAAAATACACATAAAAAATGAATTGTGTGCGTAGTAGCAATAGTATATGGAACTTCTCTGCCCTCTCATACTGGGAAGAAATACCTGAAGCATGGGGAAGATAATCAGCCAAAACCCATCACACATTACAGCAATTAACTGGGGAAAAATGCCTGAAGCATAAAGAAGATAATGAGCCAAACCCCACCACAATCAACTCCATCAACTGGCCACAACAATAATACCTCCAAAGGGTTCCAAAAAGAACAGCACTGATGAAAGGGCCCAGTGCTAGCATAAAAAGGGCTACAATATCATGTGCATCAACCCCACCAACATTTTCTGGTGTTGCTGTGTCGGCATCACTTTTTGAAACAATAACTTATAAGTAGTCACTATGATAATCTATTCCTTAGGCTATTGGAATAATAGGGGTTAGAACCTGCAGCAGCTCTGTCTCCCCACCCTGAGGGCAGGCGCATCACCCCCATTTGCCCTCCCCCGCACACAGTCTGCTTTCAATCCCCTGCGTTTCCAGGCTCCGGGCTGCCCCTCCCGCCCTGCCCCTCCCGCCCTCCGGGCAGCCAATCAGGAGCCAGATGCATGTAGCGGCAGAGGATGCAGCAACTTAAAGGGTTTTATTATAGAGAATATGACGTATGCTGTACATTTGGATATTGTAAGTTGTTAGCTTACCTTGCATTTGTTTTTTCGGTTTTCTTTCATGTGCTGCTTGTATCTCCTTTGTGGCTGTCTGGCATTTTGAAGGCCTTTGAATGTCACGTGACTCTGCTTGTATTAGCATACTCTGCTCTGGCTGGTTAAAGCTCAGTCTTCTATTAACATGCCTACCCTCATTTATTCTCTCATCATCCATCTCGTCGTCTTCACTCTCAGCTACAGTTCCAAGCATGTCATCTGATTAAAGGAGCAAGGAATATGGGCAAAGACAGCAACAATTAGCATTTTATTAGCACATCACAGAATATAGCTAATAAAACCCATAAAATAACATAAAAGAATGATTAAAGGGAAGTAAAGCATTTTCTTCTTCATGACATATTTATTGATATTGAATTTCAATTTATACCTACACTGGAGGCACCTATACCTGGATACCTATACTGGAGGCACCTATACCTGGATACCTATACTGGGGGCACCTATACCTGACTACCTATACTGGGGCACCTATACCTGACTACCTATACTGGAGGCACCTATACCTGGCCAACCTATACTGGGGGCACCTATACCTGGCTAGCTATACTGGGAAAACCTATACCTGGCTAGCTATACGGGGCACCTATACTTGGCTAGCTATACTGGGGACACCTATACCTTTTCTAGCTATACTGGGGACACCTAGCTGGCTATCTATGCTGGAGGCACATATACCTGGTGAGCTATACTGGAGACACCTATACCTGGCTTCTGATACTGGGGGCACCTTTACCTGGCTACTTATACTAGGGGCACATATAGCTGGCTAACCTATACTGGGGCACCTATATTTGGCTATTTATACTGGGAGCACCTATACCAGACTAGCTATACTGGGAGCACCTATACCAGACTAGCTATACTGGCGGCATCTATACCAGACTAGCTATACTGGGGGCAACTATACCTGGCTAGCTATACTGGAGGCACCTATACATGGATACATATACTGGGGGCACTTATACCTGGCTAGCTATACTGCAGCTCCTATACCTGGCTACCTACAAAGGGGCACCTTTACCTGGCTACCTATACTGGAGGCACCATATCTGACTACTGGGGGTGGGGGCAAGGGAGTGGGGCACATCCTGCTGCTATACGGGGGAGGGAGAGAGGATCGCATTTTTTAATGTAGGAATTGGGGCAGGTCCAAATTCCGCATCGGGGTCCCAAGGGCTGTAGCTATGCCACTGTTATTAACTTTGTAGTCAATATCATCTGTGTGGAAATTCCTTTAGTATGTATCCCAACTCAGATATATAAACATAACTTCTGCTTTTCTAGATACTGATTTTGCTCTTCTAGCCAGTTAGATTAGTTCTTCTGAAAGGGTAAGATGATTTGGTAGAAAAATAATGGATTTACTACTTGTGGAAGAGGGGCTTATTATACAGCATTTCCAGGATACGAATAGACATGCACTCTTATATTGGAATCTAGTTGTGTTTTCAACTACTCCTTATCCTCATTCATTTACAGTATGTTGTCTGTGGCACTTATTGTAGTGCAACTGCAATTACAGCATATTACCCTAGACTTTGAGCAGCACCACTGTATGTCTACATGGTATAGATGTAACTGCTTTCCATAATCATTGCTCTTAGCTTGCAGCATATTGGTCCAGATTTTAAACAGCACTGCTGCCAATCTGCACCTTATAACCCCCAAACTACTTCAACAAATCTTCATTATCCGGATTAAATACTGATCTGGGGCTTATTGTACTTTGTTTTCAGTTCTGGGACTACATTTTGACAGGCAGAACAGGCCGTTTTTATCAGCTGAGATGGCCCACACATGCTTTACGGTTCTCTTCCAGCTGTCATCATTGGACAGGAGGGCTGGAAGGACTGGAGATGGATCCCACATTGTGTTTTTAAAATACTTTTGTCTGTCTCAAATGTGTTGTGAAAGCTTCACAAATAGTTCAGCACCTTGGAAAGCTCCTGCTCTGCACTAACTGAGCTGATGAACTCACATGGACACACTGGAAAAAAAAGTAATAAGGGCATGCAATCACAGCCATGGTGGTGTAGTGGATAGCTCTCTTGCCTAGCAATGTTGGGTCGCTGGTTCAAATCTGCATGGAGTTTGTATATTTATAAGTTCTCCCTGTGTTAGCTTGGGATTCCTTTGGGCTCTATGGTTTCCCACCACCTCCCAAAGCATATGGATGAGGTAGCTGGCCTTTCTCTGAAAAAAGAAAAAAAATAGCTATAGACTTTGATGGCTATATTAAGGAAAGACTAAATAGTCTGTACAGCTCTACAGAAGATGTCAGTGCTATATAAATAATAACAGTTGAAAAGCTGTTTTTTTCCCTACAATATCCATTTATAAATTATTTAGTCAGGTGTTGCCGACTGTAAAATCTTACCTCACCCTGATTTCCATTTTTAAAATTATTGGTGATATTTACTGCTGGCAAGCTGATTCACCATGGATTTTTTGTTATACCATCTGAGTAATGAGCAGGAATGTCAGTCTGGAACAGAAGGTTGTGTGACATCATAGGCTAAGCTAAACATCACTTGGAGGGAGGTGTTACATACCAATAGGCAGCAATACATAGTTTCTGTATAAGAAGCATTTTTTTTTAAGTTTTGCTATGTGTCAAGACGTGTCCTCTTTACGAGAATAAGGTGCAGTAACCAAGTTAATCAACCCCCCTGATTATATCTGGATTTTACAGTCTTTTAAAAAGGTTTCAGACCCTAAAATCAGGAAAAAATCAAGAATTCCAGCAGCAGCCCCTGCTCTCACTCACCTCCCTGGGCTCCAGGGCTCCAATTTTACCTCCATCCTCCAGGTGGCGCTGTAACTCTTTGGTGAGATCAATGAAGGCGACCTCACCAGAGTTATTGAAAGCCTCCGAGGACAGGAAGGAGAATGGCTACCGACATCTGGATCCGGCAGGAGGTGAGTAAAAGCTCCCGCTGCGCACTATACTCTACATAGAGCATAGCTCGGGATTACTGCCAGGGAGGTTAATGCATAGGGTATCACATCCTTTTTACAGCTTATTGCTTCATGCCCAAGGTGAGATAATTTATTTAAAAAAAACTAGGTGCATCCTGCCCAAGGCTTCTAAAGAACCCCACCATCACCATGTTTGTTCTGATCCAGCAGGATTAAACAATGGCCGTATCAGTAGGTGATTTTAATAAGGAAGGCTCATACCTAAAGAAAACCTGAACTGAAAATTAAAAGTCAAAATAAACATACACAGGTCATACTGACCTCTCATGCAGTCTACTCATGAATCTCTTTCTTCTCCTGCAAGATGTCCACTGCGATCATTGGAATTCCTCGTCCTCCATTTTCAAAATGGCCATTACCCCATAACAGCTTCCTAGTCAGCACACTGTTTAACTGTAATATTGCCTACTTGAGCCATAGGGAAACATGGACATTATCTTTCTCATCAGTTGTCCTTTTAGTTATAACTGACAGCAACTGATATATAACTGATAGCAACTGATATATTTCAGTTCCGACAAAATCTAGTCAGAACTGGAAGGAATCATTGTTAGAAGTAAATGGTGAGTTTCTGAGTGGAACTGACGGCGAGGTAAATATGTAATATTCATTTGCAGCTACGTCTTGTGTTTATTTTAAATGATTTTACTCGGTTCAGGTTCCCTTTAAAAAAATACCAACGTGACATGATATACATTTCGTTGAAGCATTTTACTTGCTTTAAAATACACAAAAGTATGGTCATTTGGGATCATGTGTGTTATTTGAAAGCAACATAATATAAGCAGTAAGCTCCTTCTAAAATGTAAAAGTGACAATTACTCATAGATTTATGGTTTTCCTTTGTAATTCACCATGACTTAGACCCTCATTCTTTGTGTGTTTCCCCATGATGGTGTGTAGGTAACATTTACATCTTAGAGAAGCACAGTTAGGAGACCTTGTTGTCTAACCGTGTCCTCATTCAGAAACACAACATCTAGCCTTCCATGTGGCCAGTTATGATATACTAACAGCTGTCCAAACAGCTATCATCTTACCTTGGGGTTGTGGTCCTGGCTTTCTATTACAAGTTTCCATTTTATTGTCAGCTTCATTGGACTTTGGGAGTCTTGGAATGCGGTAATTGTCTGGTAGTTTTTTAACTGTCTGTTTCGATTGGTTAGGCTTCAGCATTATGTCATATTTTTTCTCCACATTCTTGTTTTTCTTTCCACATATTTGGTCTTCAGGTACTTTAGTGACCATATCTTGGAAATCAAAGGAAGAAACATGGAACTGTTTAGCACACCTTTGCTAGGACATCATCTATTTGGTCTTATACTATAAAATTATGTCTGCTTCTTCTCTCAAAGCAAAGCAGGAGAAAATAAATACCATAGTTTGACCATCTCTGTTAGCTCTGACTGTGCTGGTAGACAGTAAGATGAAGAAAGTGAAGGGTCCCTCACGCTCAGGGCTGGATTTGTACTCTTTACCGCCCAAGGCCACTGCCACCAGCCACCCCCCTTTAGTATAGGTAGCGAGATGACCCCTCTCCCTTCCCTACAGTATAGGTAGCCAGATGACCCCTCCTCCAGTATAGGTAGCCAGATGATCCCTCCTCCCTTTCCCTAGAGTATAGGTAGCAAGATGAGCGTACATCAAAAAAGGGCGTCGGGAAAAAAGGGCGCGTGGTGTAAACGATAAACAGTATTATCGTTTATTGAAATATTGTGTAGAATTTCGTTTAGAAATAGTGTTTTAAGAATTTATAAATCACTAAATAATGTGTATGAGATCGGCAATTCTTAAAACGTTAATCTTCCATATTTGTAAACTGAAACTTGTATTTACGTTTGTTAAAACCCTCCCTGTACCTATCCCTAACCCCTAGACCCACTGTTGGTGCCTAAACCTAAGACCCCCTGTTGGTGCCTAAACCTAAGACCCCCCAGTTGGTGCCTAAACCTAAGACCCGCCTGTTGGTGCCTAAACCTAAGACCCCCCTGTTGGTGCTTAAACCTAAGACCCCCAGTTGGTGCCTAAACCTAAGACCCCCCTGTTGGTGCCTAAACCTAAGACCCCCCTGTTGGTGCCTAAACCTAAGACCCCCCTGTTGGTGCCTAAACCTAAGACCCCCTATGGATAATAATGTTTTACAGACATTAATAAAGAAAAATGTAAATAAAAAAATGTAATAAATTTTTTTGGGCGAATAATAATGTTTTAGAAATGTTTTAGAAATAGTGATTTAGTATCTTTATAAACGTTATTCGTCACGGGCTCATTTTGTAAAGTTAAATCATCACAAACATAGTTATAAATCCTTAAAAATCTCCGGGCGCCGTTTGTTAAAACGTTAATAATCTCTGGCGCCTTTTTTTCCCTGTTCGGCGCCCGGTAAACGATATTTATAATAGGAGTGAATGGGGCGCCCTTTTTGTCCACTTGTCTCATGCGCCCAAATCTCCTGCTTCCGCAAGATGACCCCTTCCCCTTCCCTCCAGTATAGGTAGCCAGATGACCCCTCCCTTTTTCCTCCAGTATAGGTAACCAGATGGCTCCTCCTCCCTTTCCCTCCAGTATAGGTAGCCAGATGACCCCTCCTCCAGTATAGGTAGCCAGATGATCTCTCCTCCCTTTCCCTACAGTATAGGTAGCAAGATGACCCCTCCCCCTTCCCTCCAGTATAGGTAGCCAGATGACCCCTCCCTTTTCCCTCCAGTATAGGTAACCAGATGACTCCTCCTCCCTTTCCCTCTAGTATAGGTAGCCAGATGACCCCTCCTCCCTTTCCCTTCAGTATAGTTAGCCAGATGACTCCCTTATTCCCTCCTTTTCCCACTACCCCTTTCAGTATAGGTAGCCAGCTTGCCTTCAGTGTCACTCATTTCTCCACTCATCTCCAGTGCAGAAGAGGAAGCTCTTCCTTTCTGTCTCCAGTGCTGCACAATTAGATAGCCGCCGGCCACAATGCCAACGTGCATAGAGAGCAAGGTGGCTGCTGCACAGACGGCTGGCAGCAGAGTACCGCGGGTCAGGCGCTCACCTGATCTCCCTGCATTGCAACATTTGCAAGCTTGCAAATGCTGCACCAGTTTAGTCTGCTGCTTTGGTGCCCTTGCTCCTGTGGTGACCTAGGCCATGGCCTAGGTGGCCTTGGCCTAAATCCGGCCCTGTTCATGCTTGAGTACTGACATTTTTACACGCAGACATTGATATGATTGGCAAAATATCCCAATACACAATGTACACTCAATACAGAACATCGATACAGAATTGCAAACGTAACCACTTAATGACATGCTGACTTATAAAAACGTCCTGCTAGAGCCTCTTAATGGCTCCAGGACGTTTTTATAAGTCTGACAGTGCTGCTGCACACTCCTGCATGTGAAAATAGTGCAAAAAAGAAAAACCACCCAAAAAAAAAATACACCTCTATTTCCAAATGATGTATTGTCACCATACTTTGTACTTGGGACATAATTAAAATGTTGTGATAACCAGGACAAATAGGCAGATAAAATGTGTGGGTGTTATGTACAGTAGCAGTGTTCATATTAAAACCATAGGGAAGGAAATTGGAGAAATAGTGTTTCCTTTTCCTTGTATTTCCCTTTAAAATGCATAGAAAAAAAAGTAATTACTGAAAACCAATATCAACCCCAAAAAGCCCAATTGGTGGTGAAAAAAAAAGAAGATATAGATCATTTCATTGTGATTAGTAGTGATTAAATATGCATGTAAAATTTCAATATGCATGCCATCCATATAAAATGTTCATATATAGAATAATGTTTACATGTAGTTCATGCATCCTTCACCATGTAAAGTTGGAGCAAAAGCCTGATGTATGTTTCGTGGCTCACTGGGGGACTTCATCAGAGATCATTATTCACAGTTACAATTCAGTTGAAAATTGATGTTTGCAATCTAATTCAACAGTTCTTCTTATTCCATGTTTCTCAGCATGTCTGTCCCAAATCAAATACATGGATGGCCACAATAATAATACTTATCAAGGGTGCCAAAAAGAACAGCACTGATGAAAGGGCCCATTGCTAGCACAAAAAAAGGCCACCATATCCTGGGCATCAGCATCATCCACACACTTCTGATGCTGTTTTTGGACCAATGTTAAATTACAAGAAGATGCATGACTTAAAGAGACACTGAAGCGAAAAAAAAAATATGATATAGTGAATTGGTTGTGTACTATGAATAATTACTAGAAGATTAGCAGCAAAGAAAATATTCTCATACTTTTATTTTCAGGTATATAGTGTTTTTTCTAACATTGCATCATTCTATAATATGTGCAGATTACACAACACTCAGCATTCAAAATGAGTCTTTCAGAGCAGTCTGTGAAGTAATGAACTCTCCTCTAGCAGAGAAAAAGTAAACAGTTCACTTACAGTTGAGATAATAAAAGTCAGATAACAGCCCTCTCCATGACTAAGACTTAGTCGGAGAGTTAATGGCTTGTTTGCATAGAGATAACAACTGGAGTTTCTTAACTGTTCCTGTACTGGAAACAATTAGACTGATGTATCTGATCTTAATGTTTTATTTCTTAGCTGTACTACACATACAAATCATAATATCATAATTTTTTTTTCGCTTCAGTGTCTCTTTAAGACTTTAGTAAACATTATGATAACTGGGACGCACACTGTACATTTTGACATGTTAAGCTTACCTTGCATACATTGTCCTTCTTTTATTTTATGATCTCTTATCTTATTTGCAGTTTTATGGAATTGATCAGGCCTTTGAGTGTCACATGACTCTGGCTCTACTGGCGTTTTCTCCTCTGATTGGTTAGAGATTAGTCTTCTTTTATCACGCCTCCCCTCATTCATTGTCCCTTCATCCATCTCAGCTTCTTCACTCTCAGCTACCATGTCATGGGACATACGCAAATATAGACCAAATCATGTCAACGCACGGACCATTAGCAATAGCATTGAATTAGCGTTAGATAGCTAATAAAATCCACGATACACAATAAAAGAATAACTAAAGGGACATGAATTATTTACTTTCAATGATACATTTACTAATATGCTACTATAAGGGATATTTCACAAGAACACTAGATATAGCCGAAAAACACATCGTTTATATGTATGCATAATGTATACTACCCCCCCCTTGTCTCCCCCCCCCCCCCAATCCTTTAGATTGTACGCTAGCAAGGGTGGGGTTCTCTTGCCCTTTTGCACCTAGGAATTTGTTATTTAGTATTTTTGTTAGGATCTCCTCTGCAGCATGTATTGCTGGCTGCAGTGGTACTGCAGCCAAGCAATTCCTGAAGTCTTTTCATGCAAATGGCCTAGTTTTGTCTGCCTTTCTCTGCTGTCAGCCTGTGATTGATTACCATTCACCTGTGTGGGAATTTGCATGTCCACTCCCTCTGGATGACCTCAGCATAAAGAGTTGCTTCCTGCTGTGTTCCTTGTCCGACATAGTTTCAGTCTTAGCTTGTCTGGCTGCTGCTACTGGACCCCTGTCCCTGATTCCGTGTTACCGTGTGGATCGCACTAGCTCTTGCGGTAGAGCAGTGGATCCTTCCAGTCCTGTTTTGCGAAGGAAGCCATCGCTGCGGTTGCGATTGGCTACTTCGTTCCTGTCTTGCCTGTCTTGCCGTGCGGATCGCACTCGCTCTTGCGGAAGAGTAGTGGATCCTATCTGACCTGCTCCTGTTATCTGTTTGTCTGTCTGTCTGCAGCAAACGCTTGCTGTTGCCTGAGGTAAGGCAACCGTTTAGCAAGCGTTCCTGTTATCTGTTTGTTTGTATTTTCCGTGTTCATCTGTTAGTCAGCTGGTACGCTTGTCATTGTTGCGCTTAACATGCGGTGACCGTACGTCCAACGCGCTTGTCACTATTGCGCTTAACGTGTGGTGACCGCGTTTGGTTAGCGTTTGTTATTTTGCTAATACTTGCGTTAAATATTGGTTCATTGCCAATATTTATGCATACTAGCATGTTTGTTATTTTCCTTGCTGGTCTCTCGCTCTGCCTGGTCTTGCCTTTGCCTCTTTTCTGTCTGTCCTTTTAGTCTGTCCTGTTATGAATGCTTACTGTCACTGAGAGTGACTACAATTAGTGTTGGGCGAACAGTGTTCGCCACTGTTCGGGTTCTGCAGAACATCACCCTGTTCGGGTGATGTTCGAGTTCGGCCGAACACCTGACGGTGCTCGGCCAAACCGTTCGGCCACATGGCCGAACTAAGAGCGCATGGCCGAACGTTCCCCGAACGTTCGGCTAGCGCTGTGATTGGCCGAACGGGTCACGTGGTTCGGGCCCGAACGCGCTCTGATTGGCCGAACGGTCACGTGGTTCGGGTAAATAAATACCCGAACCACGTCATATCTCCTCCATTTGTCTGTGGGTTTAGCTTTGGGTAGGCAGGCAGGGTAGTTCGCTCTCCAGCCACGCTAGCCAGGGTCCCCCCCAGTCATTGTGTGTCGCTGCTGGGAACAGTAGTACACCGCTCGCTCAGCCACACTATATATAGCATTGTTTACTGCCACTGTGTACCTCGCTCAGCCACGCTATATATATATGTGTTTTCTGACACTCTGTGTACACGGCTTAGCCTGACTAATATAGCATTGTGTGTACTGCCACTGTGCACCTCGCTCAGCCACGCTATATATAGCATTGTGTTTTCTGACACTCTGTGTACACGGCTTAGCCTGACTAATATAGCATTGTGTGTACTGCCACTGTGCACCTCGCTCAGCCACGCTATATATATAGCATTGTGTTTTCTGACACTCTGTGTACACGGCTTAGCCTGGCTATATAGCATTGTGTGTACTGCCACTGTGCACCTCGCTCAGCCACGCTATATATAGCATTGTGTTTTCTGACACTCTGTGTACACGGCTTAGCCTGACTATATAGCATTGTGTGTACTGCCACTGTGTACCTCGCTCAGCCACGCTATATATAGCATTGTGTTTACTGCCACTCTGTGTACACGGCTCAGCCAGACTATATAGCATTGTGTGTACTGCCACTCTGTGTACACCGCTCAGCCAGACTATATAGCATTGTGTGTACTGCCACTCTGTGTACACGGCTCAGCCAGACTATATAGCATTGTGTGTACTGCCACTCTGTGTACACCGCTCAGCCAGACTATATAGCATTGCGTACTCTGCCAGTCAGTGTGTATATTGCTGGGATCAGTAATACTCCACTCACCGCCAACCACTATATGAGCTCACCATGAGTTCCTCAGAGACCTCCGCTGTGAGCAGCACTCCCAACAACAGCAACAGCAACAGCCAACGCCCCACGCAAGCTATAACATCCACTACAGCAGCCAGTGGTCAGCAGCAGCCTTCTCCGGAGGAGAATGTTGTGTCCATCGGTCCGTCGCCAGAACGATTAATGAGGGCTGCCATTGAGGAGATGATGGGGCCTGATGTGGAGGAGGAGGTCGGGCTCAGGCCAGCATCCCAAGTTAATGTTGAGGACGATGAGGGGTCTGTGTCTGGGGATGTTGGGGTGGCAGAGGTGGTGGGTGGGTCAGACTCAGGAGAAGAGTTGTATGATGAGGATGATGATCGGGACCATCTGTATGTGCCTCAGAGTCCGACCCCGGAAAACATGTTGTATCGTGTGTTTAGGTACTAAAATCTGCGTTCCCACTTCCCAGTACTGCCTGCAGTGCCCGGGTCCACGGATCCATATAATTTTTTGGGCAGCACTATCAAACTGTGGTACTATGAGTGAGTTGCCATGGTCCTTCTGTGCTGCCTGTCACACTCACCGTCTGTCTGCAGATGGATTGTTCAACACAGCTACGCCATCTGACATGTAGTCCTGGACCTTGACCATCTTCTCTAGGCGATTGGTGTTGGAGGACGTGGAACTGCCCGATTGCTGTTCTGTGGGCTGCTGCATGGGTGTCAGAAAATGTTCCCACTCCAAGGACACTGCCAATACCATTCCCTTTTGGGCACTAGCAGCAGCTTGTGTTCTTTGCTGCCCTCCTGGTCCTCCTGGGTTTGCTGAAGTCAGTCTGTCGGCGTACAACTGGCTAGAGAAGGAGGAGGATGTCAATCTCCTCTCTAAAGTCTCCATCCTCAAGGGCCTGCTGGAATTGTTCCATTTTTGACCTGTCTGACACTTTCTTCAATCAGTTTTTTAACATTGTGTTTGTATAAACTGGGTATAAACCCAGTAATTGGTGTTGTCCAGATTCCAGAATAATGAATAATAATGAATAGTGAATAATGCGCGGGCCGCGTTCAATGCAGTCTAGCATGAATTGAGCCATGTGTGCCAGAGAGTCCTGCCAGACTCCTCTATCTTCATGTTCTTGTAAGCGTTGTGATTGTTGTGATGCACCATATTCGTCACCAGCATCACTTTCTTCCTCTTCTGCTGTCCTTTCCCGCTAAATTGTGGAAGTCCAACGTGCACCGCTCTGTCCCTCGGCAGTGGGGGCATCCAATTCCTGCTCCAACTCCAGCTGTTCCTCGTCCTGTTCTTTGTCATAGCTGGGACCAGCGTTTCCTGAGGCAGGTTGCCTGATGTTGGTATCATCACGCTGATCGTTTTCTCCTTCAGAATCCCGGACTTGTATCATGCCAGCGGTTTCCATCTTCAACATTGATTTCTTCAGTAAACACAGCAGTGGTATTGTAATGCTGACTGTAGAGTTGTCACTGCTCAGTCACGCAACGTGGATTGCTCAAAATTTTGGAGGACTTGGCAGAGATCCAACATGGTGGCCCAATCAGATCCACAGAAGCTTGGTAGCTACTAGCTGCGCCTCGGCACTGCGCAAAAGCGTGCTAGCATGTGCAGCGTAGAATTCCAGCGCGTAGGCAGGGACATCACCCAGCGAGCGATGGTGCGCTAGATTGAAGCGCTCCTGCATCTCTTGGTGAGTCCTTCAGAAGCGGTACTGGACTTTTAACAATGTTTTTTTTTTTTTCCTTCAACAGAAAATCTGCCACGTTGGAATGAGGAGGACGCCGCCGACCCCGACACCAAGCTGAACCCCGGCGAACTCCAAGCAGAGGATCTTCAGGAACCCTCAAGGCTTTGAGCAAGCTGAGGAGGATCAGCAGTCCCGACGAGACCTCTCCTCATATGCGACTGAGTGCAGTGGAGCTCCCCAGAACAACCTCTCAGTTGTCACTTTGTCACTGGTCACTTTGTCACTTTGTCATTTTGTCACTTTGTCAGTTGTCACTTTGTCACTGGTCACTTTGTCACTTGTCACTTTGTCATTTTGTCACTTGTCACTTTGTCACTTGTCACTTCTCACTTTGTCACTTGTCACTTTGTCATTTTGTCACTTGTCACTTTGTCACTTGTCACTTCTCACTTTGTCACTTGTCACTTTGTCATTTTGTCACTTGTCACTTTGTCACTTGTCACTTCTCACTTTGTCACTTGTCACTTTGTCATTTTGTCACTTGTCACTTGTCACTTTGTCATTTTGTCACTTTGTCATTTTGTCACTTTGTCACTTTGTCACTGGTCACTTTGTCACTTGGTCACTTGTCCAGATGATCTCGGTACACCTCCTGAGATTCAAATTCCTGCACACATTGCTCTGGGATTTGGGTGTGATGAATGATGCATCTAACTGGCTACCGGAGGCAATTAAGGCCTTCAAAACATTGAAAGCATCTTTCTGTTCCGCCCCCATTTTGCGTCATGTTGAGTTGTTGACGTCATGTTCATCCTCGGCCTCGCCTTGCATTTCAGTGCGAGGTGCATTTTCCACAGAAAAAGGTTGTGAATCCGGGCACAACATTTGTGGCTGTTCCATTGACCTTTCACAGGTAGAAGATTGTGGGGGTGGGAATAGCTCCTCCGAATAGCCCATTGTGTCCTGAAAACTACTCATTGCATTGCTTTGCGCACACATTTTTTTGTCCTCATGCAAGGCCTGAGTTGCACCTGAAAGCGTGGCCTTCTCCTCCTGCGCCTCCTCCTGTTCCATCACGTCTGCTGCTGCTGGGTTAGTGTTGACGCCCGGTCCCTGTTTATTGAACCTCTTATCTTTATTACATTTATGACTGCATGGCGGTAAAAAGCATGCTATCCGCACGCTTCTTGTCCTCATGCAAGGCCTGGGTTGTTGTGTCTCAAAAAGCATGGCCTTCTCCTCCTGCGCCTGCTCCTGTTCCATCACGTGTGCTGCTGCTGCTGGGTTACCGTTACCGGTCCCTTTTCCTGGAACCTCTTCTCTGTATTACATTTATGACTGCATGGCGACAAAAAGCATGTTACCTGTGCAAAGAAACATGACATTTTCCACATTTAAAAGACAGTTTTTCCTTTGAAACTTTACAATCAATTTTCTCAAAAACTATAAGCTCTTTTTCAAATATTTTTTTTCCTCTTGTACCCACTCCCAAGGTGCACATACCCTGCAAATTTGGGGTATGTAGCATGTAAGGAAGCTTTACAAAGCACGAAAGTTCGGGTCCCCATTGACTTCCATTATGTTCGAAGTTCGGGTCGAACACCCGAACATCGCGGCCATGTTCGGCCTGTTCGGCCCGAACCCGAACATCTAGATGTTCGCCCAACACTAACTACAATTAGTAAGCATTCATCCTGTCAGCCTAGCCTTTCCTTCACTAGTGCGTTCGCACTACATCTGTGGCTTCATTCAGAGGTGTTTCTCCGCTGTGCTTCACAGCTCCTCCTGCTGGCTGGTCTGTTCCTCCGCAGGTGTATTTGCACCATAACTGGGGTCCTCTGTCTGAGGGAGATCTCCTCAGTGTCAGCGTATACGTTGTACGCTGATCGTGGAGATTATCCCACAATCGTTACAACTTTGCAATTTGTTATACATTTTGTGGCAAACCTGCAATATTATTACGCCATGCCTTGTACAGTTTGATGTTTCTAAAACGTATCATGTTTGCTTTATATACTGTTTCAATGTCAGCTATGGTAATTGATATCTTATATTGGTTCTGCTTTAGAGAGACACATGCTGAGATGTCGCCAGAGATTGGCCCAAATCAGATTTTGTCACTCCAATTAACAAACTTCTTCATGATGCTATGGAGGTAGCTTCCATTTACTGGAGCAACACAACTAGGAGAACTTCCTAGTTGTCTAACCATGTACCCATTTAGAAATATAATGAAAACATCTAGCATATGCTGCACCTTCTATGTCATACTGTAAATTTTGACCCACTAATCAGAAACATCTTCAAGGTAAATCTTTTAACTTCAGAACATCTCCAACTATAATATGGATGTTACATAGAGGAGAACCATCCAAACTCATACACAACACAAGCCAATGGTATTTCATTACTATATAGACCCAACAGCTGTCATCTTACCTTCGATTTGTTGTCCTGGTGTTCGTTGCTGTTTTTTCATTGTCTTTGCATCTTCAAAGTATTTTGATTGTATTGGATTGGAGGATGTGTCTGGTGTTTTTTTAACTTTCTGCACTGATTGGGTAGAGCTCAGCCATATAACATTATTTTTCTCCACATTTTTGTGTTTTTTATCATTCCTGAATGTTTTGACTCCAGTTGCTTTAACAGCCATGTCTTAAAATTTGAACAGAAATATTAAAATGTTTAGCAGAGGAACACTTAAGGTTGCCATACACTGATCAACCTATGGCCAATCAACATTCCGATTAATTTTTTTCTTATTAGAAAACAGTTTGTCCATGGAGAAATAATCGATCAGTGTTCCGTATACTGGAATCAATATCTGATAAATTTGAGCTGTCAATAAATCTTTTTGTAAAGTGAGTTATTATGCCAACCCTGCTCTCCCCTCCACCAAGCTGATGAGGAGCATGTTCATAAACACTGAATCGACTGAAATACAACTAAATACTCTTGATTTGTATACATTTTACATTCAATGTCAATTTTCGATCCTAATCAATCAAGCAATTTTGTATTATCTGGCAGACATTGACTGGTTTGCGTCAACAAAAGCAGCAAAATCTGAAAATATTTATAATCAATTCAACAAACAAATCTATTAGTGGATTGAACACCAAAACTGATCAGTGTATGGCCAACTTTCATTTCAAATTTGCTAGAGCAACTGCACATAATCCCAACACATTCTAGTTTAGACAACATTATGCTAAAGATACATAAGATGTTTGTTACAAGAACACAAGAATGAAAGAAAGAAAGCACACTCTTTTATCTTAAGGTTTCACATATACAATACAATACAATAACACTTGTAAAGCGCTTTTCTCCCATAGGACTCAAAGCGCATAGCTGTGTCTCAGATTAATACAGGGTTTCAGGCTGGGTTGTGTTACAGAGGAGATAGTCAGATGTTCATGAATGCCAGACTGAAAAGGTAGGTTTTCAGTTTAGACTTAAATGTTTCCAGGGATGGGGCTGTCCTGATTGGGTGTGGCAGGGAGTTCCAAAGTGTAGGGGCAGCATGACAAAAGGCTCTGTCTCCAAAGGTTTTCAGGTGGACTCTGGGGTAATAATAATAATAATAATAATAAACCTGATCCATAGCAGGAACTAAAATTATTTAAGACTGTCCACAGGTGCAAAACAACACACAACAAATATTTAGACAAAATGGAAAAGTTATGTGTGAATCTAAGCACATCCCATGATTGAATAGCTTGTAGAAACACCTTCAGCAACAAACCTTGAAGAAATTATTTTCTGAACGACTTGATTTAATCAGTCTCTTGCACTGTTGTGGTGAAGTTTTGACACACTCATCTGTACAACATTCCTTTAATCTATTAAAGTTTGTGTTGCCTTGCCATTGCACAGCTCTTTTAGGGTCCTCCCTCAGCATTTCAGTTGGACTGATGTCTGGACTCTGACTTTGTCATTCTAGTTCCTCTATCCCGCCCCTCCATTCCTCTCTGTGATGAGAAGCAGAGAGGCAAGCTGCAGCATTGTGACCTCTGGGTCGTAGCCATTTTTTTTTTTTTTACAAAACCAAAACTGAAGGAGAACTCAATTCAGAGTCAGCGGTAAGGGATGCTACCTGATCTGGCTAGCCCCCAGATCAGGTTTTATTGAGGGTTTTTGTATTTTTACTCAACTCGGGTTTGCCTTACAGGATCCCAGTTATGGAAAATTGTAAAGTTCAAAATGCCAGCACACACGTATAAGAAGTACATTTCTCCCAAAGTAAAATGCACTATAAATTAATTTACTCCCATGTCACTGTCGTTAACAGTAGGCAGTACAAATCTGACAGACTTTAAACTGGTCCATCTCCATATAAGAGATTCTCAGTGTCTTCTTTATACTTCGCAAAGACACCCCCTAGAAAGTATCTAAAGTTGATGTAAGGTTGCCTCCCTACCTGTTTGCATACTATTTTTGCAGCTAGATTGAGCAATTATCAGTCAGTAAGTGCTTTAAAGAGTAACTGTCAGGCTGCAGAAGCTAATTTAAACCTCTATTCTCCTGTGTTAAACAGTTTAGAAGGAAGTAAAAAAGCCATTAGTGAAGATAAAAATCTCAGTTACCTTTGATGTGTGCTTATCAGTAAGGCTGTTACAGACCCATAAAGACGCAAGCCGCATCCTAAACTGCAAAGCATTCTGGGGCCCTCCCCTCGGCTGCTAATGAGATCCAGCGCGTAGCACTGATAAATCTCCGGGCTGGGTACACTGCAAGAGTCAGCTATTGTTCCTAGCCACATGGCTCATTAATATTCACTGCACACTGTGTTATTCAAGTACGAGCTTATCTGTGATCAGGAAGCAGGCAGGACATGACGACACATTTGACAGAAAAACATGGAGCCTGCCATGAGCTGTCAGGAGCATCTATCTCTGCATATACTATATACAAATTCTGTGAAATCCAAACGTGGACAGTGAAATGCATATGTAATGTAAGTACAGCCAATCTTTAGCTACTGATATATGTGTTTATTTTCTCTGAGACCTTATACCTAACAGCTCCTCTTTAAAAAAAAAAAAAAAGATTTCCCCATGAGGAGATGGAGTAGTCCAAAACCTGTCAGACCTTTCAGATTTCGACTACCTATTGTAAGTGACCACTACATAGGAGAAAAGTAATTGACGGTGCATTTTATTCTGAGAGAAATGTACTACCTATAAGCGTGGTTAACCTCTTTAGATTTTAGGACGTGAATTCCACATCCTAAGTGGCCCACCTTCCAGGATGTGGAATTTATGTACTGCAGTAAAAATGCTGCCGATCACTCCCGCCGCGCATGCGCATGCGCGCTTCCACCATTCCCGCGTGTGCACATCCTCATACACGCTTGTGCATTCATTATTTAACAGTGAGTGATTGCTGCTAATAGCATTCATGAAAACAAGAAAAAGAAGTATTAAAGTGACAGTGTCCGCCTTATATAATAAAGTGCCCACCCCCGGTGCCCCCCTTATATAATAAAGTTTTTCTCCCCCCACCCCCAAGTACAATGTTAACTCCTACCTAACTAATTAACCCCTTGTGTCACTTATACTTAGCCCAGAGGTTAGTGGACACCTGTAATGGCTGCCGCCCCTAGCGATCGGAGGTGATCGCTAGGGTAACAGCTCTGGGACCCTACATATGCATCACTGTGCTGTTGCCTAACAATATATCTGTACAGGACTGGAGTCCCCAAACTTTGCGCCATAGCAATCAGATCCAGTCGCTACAAACACACAAGCTGGCGCTAATGGTACACCCCATTCTCAACTTGTGATGAAATATGGCATGTAGGGTATCATTTGTACCAGGAAAAGACAAGTAACATATTTTGTTTTATAACTGTGGCACTTGTCATGTGAAATTTGGGAAGGCTGAAATATGAAAAAAAAAATGTGTATTTTCTGCACTTACGCCTAATATTTCCCCGTGTAATGCTCATAAAATTAAATAACTCTTGAAAATAAATATTTTCCAAAGAAAGCCTAGATTGTCCTGAAAAAAACTACGTGTATCACTTTGATGGCGTAAGTAATACAAAAGTTATTGCTGTATCAATAGTGACAGCTGAAATGCCAAATTGTCAGGAATCTTAAAGGGGAAAAACCTTGAAATGTGAAGTGGTTAATTTAAAACTTTAACATTTTTCACGATAGTGGTCCTATAATATATCTCACGCTAGATATGCATTTTGGCTTAATCTTCATCAATTAAACAAGGACACTGTGTAATGTATAATTCATCTGAGATTGTATTTACCAAATTTTAAGACTTGAGAAGGAAGTGATTACTTTTTTTTATTACGTCCTGATACACAAAACCTTAGAATTGAAAGGAGGGTGCACTTTCTTTTTCTCATGCCAACATAAGTGGTACAGACCCCCTATAAAACATGACTTCAAATAGTTATTTGGGTTGAAAAAAGACATACGTCCATCGAGTTCAACCAGAAAACAAAGTACAACACCAGCCTGCTCCCTCACATATCCCTGTTGATCCAGAGGAAGGCGAAAAACCCTTACAAGGTATGGTCCAGTTAGCCCCAAAAGGGAAAAAATTCCTTCCCGACTCCAGATGGCAATCAGATAACATCCCTGGATCAACATCATTAGGCATTACCTAGTAATTGTAGCCATGGAGGTCTTTCAATGCAAGGAAAGCATCTAAGCCCCCTTTAAATGCAGATATAGAATTTGCCATAACTACTTCCTTCGCATAATCGTGTATTATACATGGCATCCATAACATAATGACATATCAATATGTATAATGTACTTCATATTTAAAGTAATGTTTACATGCTTAATTCATGCATTGCAGACCAATGTTTTTGCCACAGTTGTCTGCAATGTATGAGTTACAGATAATAATAAATATGAAGCAGATTGTACATTTTGATATTTTCAGTTATTAGTTTACCTTGCTTTTGTTCTTCTCGCTTTCTTTTATGTGCTCTTATTTCATTTGCAGCTTCATGGAGTGGTGAGGACCCTGGAATGTCACATGAGTCTTGCTCTATTAGCATGCTTTGGTCTGATTGGTTAGAGTTCATTCTTTTATCACGCTTCTCTTCATTCATTGTCCCTTCATCCATCTCCTCCTCTTCACTCTCAGATACTTCACCATGTCATGTGATATAAACAGAAATATTCATCAAAAACTGTCAGCAAAGCAACAATTAGCATTTCATTAACAATGCAGTATGGAGCTAATATAATCCATGACATACAGTAAAAGAATGAAAAAAGGGATATCATTATTTCTTTAGCAATTATATTTGTATTGATTTTAATTTACTAATATAACTGCATTAAATATTAAAAATGTGAAGTGGCATTACAGCCTGACATGCTATAACATTTAAAAAAAATCTCATTAATGATGACTACACCAAAGTGAATCATATGTGTGTGACCCCTCTGGTCACATACAGCTAATGTGGAGAGAGCCATTGTGCACAATAGTGTAGTAATCAGTTCAGTCTGTACACACTGCACACTTCCAGATCACCTTTTACTTGGCAAAGAGGGGGTCTGTAACTTCTGCCTCCATGTTTTGGGGGAGCAAAATTTGCCACTTTGCACTGATTCCACTTTATTACATTATATTCTAATTCACTGTGACATTCATGCATGGATGTGTTACATGGCCAAAATGTATTTCCCTTGTTAACGGTTAGAGGGAAGGGTGATTAAGGGTTGTAACATTCACCGAGTGATTGACAGGCATTCCCTCCTGTGTTTACATAGGGCTAGTGATGTTAAAGGGAAGGTCCAAGCAGTAAAAAAACAGACTCCACTTACCTGGGGCTTCCTCCAGCCCCTGGCAGTCATTCGGTGCCCTCGCCGCAGCTCCTCTCACTCCTGGTGTCCTGCACTGAAGAAGCCGACCTTGCCAGTTCGGCATCCAGGTCGGCTTCATGTGCGCTCTACGGCGCAGGTCACAAGGTATACGTGACGTCATCGGGTCTCTACTGTGCAGGCACCTGCGCAGTAGAGACCCAATGATGATGCATACACCACGTGACCCCCTGCCATGGAGCGCACAAGAAGCCGACCCGGAAGCCGACCTGGATAGGTCGGCTTCTTCAGCGCAGGACACCGGGAGTGAGAGGAGCTGAGGCGAGGGCACAGAACGACTGCCAGGGGCTGGAGGAAGCCCCAGGTAAGTGGAGTTTGGGTTTTTTTTAGGGCTCGTTTCCACTATCGCGAATCTGCATGCGTCCAACGCATGCAGATCCGCACATGTAATACAAGTGGATGGGCCTGTTTCCACTGTAGCGTTGTTGAGGTGCGTTTTTTTCAGCGTGAAAAAAACGCACAAAAGAGCCAACGATTTCGCCTGCGTCGGGAATCCGTGCGAATCGCCGCTAATGTATTTAATAGTAAAAACGCATGCGTTTGTTACATGCGTTTTTACCCGCGATTTCGCGTGCGATTTCGCACCTTTTTCAATTTTATTTAGCCCTGGCAGTGTCATGGTTAATTTCGCATGGCACCCTGCCATGCGAAATCGCAGGCGAAATCGCGGGTAAAAACGCATGTGGAAACGCATCCGCATGCGTTTTTACAAGCGTCGGAATGCGGCCGAAATCGCGTCGCAACAGTGGAAACAAGCCCTCACAGCTTGGATGTTTCCTTTAAGTAGATGTTTGAGGCATTAGTAGTGAAATAATCATTCACTGAGTTGTCTCTTAACTTTTTTTGTACACAACTTCAATAAATGTTGTTTTATAGAATTGTGACTGTGGGAACAAAAATCTCAAAGTTTTCTCCACTGATAAATGTAATTTTGCCTTCTTAAACAGTAGACCAATTCTCCCTAGCAGCAGGGAGAATGTTTATTGGGCTGCCACGAACCAATGAGAATCCTCCCTGTTGCTGTGGATCCCCATTGGTTTTATGAGCAATTTTCACCTGTTAGCGTTCCTCCTATTCATTCACCAATAACTTTATAGCTACTTCTCACAATGAAATGATATCTTGTTTTTTTCCCACCACATGGGCTTTCTTTGATTGGTACATTTTGCTAAGAATTATTTTATTCTAAATGCATTTTAATGGGAATAATAAGAAAACATGGAAACAATACATTCTCAGTTTTCGGACCAATGTAGTTTTAAAATAATATGTTCTACTGTGGATTAAACCTACACATTTTATTTGCTTATTTGTCTAGGTTATTACAATGTTTAAAATATGTCCCTAGTACAATGTAGGGTGCCAATATTTTATTTGGAAATAAAGGTGCATTTTTTTTAAGTTTTGCGTCCATCACTAATTAAAAGCACATATTTTCAAAAATAATAGTAATATACCCTCAGAACATACGTATTTAAAAAAAAGTTCAGTGCCTAAGGTAACTATTTATGTATTTTTTTTATTGTCATTTTTTTATATGCAAATTTTTTTGGGTAACTATGGGAGAGTGGAGGAGGGAAGGGGTTAATTTTTATGGTATATATGTTATTTTTATTAAATAACACATATGTATGTGTAATTTTACTGCAGGCCAAAAGATGTGCTCACGCATTTTCTTCCTGCCATGTACTAATAGCATACAAACAGGAAGTAATGCATGTAAATGTAATTTCGTTTTGTTACATGGACCGCAGGCATCTTATTGATGCCGGCAATCATTGACAGGGACACTTAGATCAGTGAATGGGATCTGTAATCCCATTCACTGATCTCCGGGATAACAGGCAGCAACAAGAACACGTGCGTGCGCTGGATTGAGCGGGAGTCCGTTAAACCCTAGCATCTTAAAGGAAGCCTAAATTTAATTTAAAAAACCTTCCCTATTTACTTACCTGAGGCTTCTTTCAGCCCCTTGAAGTCTTCCTGGTCCCTTGCTGTAATCCTGCACTCCGACATTCCTCCAGTGTCTCCCTACAACACTGGATGTGCAGCCCCGAGCTGTGTGCCTATTTTAACACATCTCTGTGGCCAGGGGTGCCTGCGCAGTAAGCAAAAATTGTTACCACCCAGGCGCAGAACGCTTCCGGTAGCTGGAGCACGATAGAAGATGCAGAGGAGGAATGGCTGAGTGTGCAAATCATGGCAAGGACACAAGAGGACTTTGGTGGGCTGGAAGAAGCTCCAGGTAAGTAAATGGGCAATTTGTTTTTTCCATTGATGTTCGCTTTAACTGATCCTCCCTCTATTCTGTCCCCTATTATTAACACTCCTAAATGATGCATATCTCTAAATAATACTCACCTTTCACTGTGTTCACCCCCATCACTGGATCCAAGCACTGGGGACACAAAACTTTTGGATGTTGACACTGGCTTTGTCATTGGCGTGCACCAGCACACAAATTAAGCATCTTACTGAAGTACCATGGATTTGACAAAGTTATAGCTGTTAAACCCACAGAGAGACAGTACTGTGATTATTTTATAGCTGAACATCTTAATCAACATACCCAAATATATCACATCACAATGACTTTGTGATATCCCAGTTATACCTCTTAATAGTAAACTGAGGTCAACCTAAATACAAAATGAAGTAAGATGGAGGTAAAGCTAATCAAATAATGGCAAACTGAAGTCAAAGGTACCAGTATGGTAGCCCTTACACTTGAAAATAAATTTTGGTTCCCGCTCGGCTCATACACTGCACCGGATTTGGGTGTCCCATTGACAGTAACGCTCACTGTGTAATTTGGGCACCGGCAATAGCCGCAGCTGGAATAAAAAAAACATTGTAGTACACTGCAGAAGCACACACCACTCGGCACTCAGTATTAAATCTTGAGGAGGAACAGAAAAAAGCAGCCTGCATAAGTCTCTTCTAAAGGCACAATCTTCACCTCAAAGCACTCCTATGAAGCAGCATATGAACAAAAGACGTGCAACCGGTGCATATAACTGGAAAGAAGTCAGGATGCATACAGTACATCAAAACAAGCCGGGCAGCTGTCACCTTGATTTGCTTTTATTTCATCTTCATGCCAAACATGATACATGCATATTTATAGTTCTTGGTTGTATCAAACCTGTTCCGGGTGTCTGTGCCGAGGTGCGCCAGGGTTCGGGTGACCAGGGTGGGGGGACTGCACTACGCCGTTTCGCGCCTGACTGGCGCTTGTTCACGTGCTCGTGTCCTGTTAACCTAACAGGACACGAGCACGTGAACAAGCGCCAGTCAGGCACGAAACGGCGTAGTGCGAACCCTGGCACACCTCGGCACAGACACCCGGAACAGGTTTGATACAACCAAGAACTATGAATATGCATGTATCATGTTTGGCATGAAGATGAAATAAAAGAAAATCAAGGTGACAGCTGCCCGGCTTGTTTTGATGTACTGTATTAAAAAAACATTGTATTTAGGGTGGCGTCAATAGCAAGACCCCGAATGACATGGTTGAAATCATAAATAGGTAATCAGTAAGAGAACATATTTAAATTATTAGGAAATTGCCTAGAGCAGGGAGCACAGTCTTTCAGCTTCTCCCTGGGCCCAAATGAGCACATGCTCCTTTCCAGACATACGCCGTAAACTTGCCACCAAAATGTAAATTTGGTTAGGTTGGCTCATTCGAATTCCAAGGAATTTAAATTTCTGCATTTCCAGTCAGAAATAGGCATTTCCATTAGGAATTTGGTCGGAAAATGGAAATTGGAAATTTTAACCCAATCGCAGAACTAGGAAGCATTGGACCAATCAGAGAATGCAGAATTTTCCCAGAAAATCGGACTGCTGTGGTAATTTTAGACCAATCACAAGTCTTGGATACTACCGACTATTACTGAGTCTGGCGATTGGCCTAAAATTTCCATGGTATTCTCAGGGCCGGATTTTGACTTCCCAGTGCCCTAGGCCCGGTACCACCAAGCGCCCCCCCCCCCCCCCACACACACACACACACACTCAGGGTGCATACACACATCAGACCATAGTCTTTGGAAAATGAAAGATCACAGACCAATTTTACCCCCTTCCATGTAGTATGAGAGCCATACCTACACAGTCTATTCTATTGAGCTGAACTCCCCATCAGATAGAACTCTTTGCAAGATGCTGCACACAAAGATGCTGTACACATTCAAAAGATCAGTATCTGCAAAAGATCTGTTCCTGCAAAAGATCCGTTCCTGCAAATGCATTCATAGTCTATGATATCTGCAGATCCTCATATATACCTTGTTTAACAAAGATTCATCTGCAGATCAGATCCACCAGGATGGATTTTCAGATCTGCAAATGATTGTCTGATCTGCAGATGAATGTCTGTTAAACAAGGTGTGTATGAGGATCTGTAGATATCATAGACTATGAATGCATTTTGCAGGAACGGATCTTTTGCAGGAACAGATCTTTTGCAGATATCGATCTTTTGAATGTGTACAGCATCTTTGTGTTCAGCATCTTGCAAAGATTTCTATCTGATGGGGAGATCAGCTCCATAGAATAGACTGTGTAGGTATGGCTCTCATACTACATGGAAGGGGGTAAAATTGGTCTGTGATCTTTCATTTTTCAAAGACTATGGTCTGATGTGTGTATGAGCCTTAAAGAGGATCTGTAACATCAAAAGATCCCCTGGGGGGTACTCACCTCGGGTCAGGGAAGCCTCCGGATCGTAATGAGGCTTCCCACGCCGTCCTCTGTCCCACGGGGTCTCGCTGCAGCCCTCCGTACAAGATGACGTCATTATTTACCTTCCCGGCTCCTGCGCAGGCGCTCTGACGGCTGTCGGCTCCGAACTACACGGAAATACCCGATCGCCGTCGGGTCTGCTCTACTGCGCAGGCGCAAGTTTTCGGCGCCTGCGCAGTAGAGCGGACCTGACTGAGATCGGGTATTTCCGTGTAGTTCGGAGCGGAAAGCAGCCACAGCTCCCCCGCTGGAGCCAGCAAAGGTAAATATTGATTTTACAGTCGGGTCTGTCGCCGGCTGTTTGGAGGGCTGCAGCGAGACCCCCGTGGGACAGAGGACGGCGTGGGAAGCCTCATTAAGATCCGGAGGCTTCCCCCACCCGAGGTGAGTACCCCCCAGGGGATGTTTTTGAGGTTACAGAGTCTCTTTAAGGATCACTTGTTTGCAGGAGGAAATGCCTGTTTTAGTGACTCGTGAATACCTATTAATGTTTTCTCTCTGAAAAATGATGAATTATTGTTTTTCCTGTCAGAGCAGTGAGTCCCCAATGCCTGGTACGCACCAGATAGATGGGTTGATTCGATTTTCCGATCACTTATACAAAGTCGATTAGAAAAATGATCAGAAATCAGATTAGACCTGTCAGAAATAATCAATTCGAACCCATCTATCTGATGGCAAATTGCATGGTGTGTACCAGGCATGAAGTAGCAGAGCAGTTCATCTCCCTCTCTGCTCTTCTGTAATCACAGATCTGTTGCATTTATTTTATAGTATTTATTGTACTGATTCTTTCACAGTTTTTTTTTTTACTGTTTGCCAACACGGTACAAACATATATTTTTTTTAATTTTTAGTGTATGTTATTACTTTTGGTATACAAAACAGAATGTAACAATACAAAAGTATACAACAGTACATTTGCAATTATAATTATAGAGAAGTTGTCTATCTCATACTAGACTACTGCTGCCTTTAAAATGAGCCAGCAAGGGGTTAAGATTTAGCTTAGAAGGGGCTGTCATAAATCTCTCTAAGGAAAAAAAAAAACTTATCTTTCTGTTTAAGATTTACAATCCAGGGGGAGAGAGGAGAAGGAATGGCTCAAGTCATTAACAGAGTCTGACCAGCAATACATTGTTTAGCCCAGCTTGAGTTGTAAAGTGGAAATAATTCTGTTAAAATGTTTACTTTTACTGGATCAGAAATTGTCTACATTGTGATCCATGTTTCTCTCACCCCTGGCAATAAACTGAAGCTTGTATGTCCAGGAGATAGCACTGTCTCATCGCACACCACGAAGTAAGGAAAATACACGGAGCTCTGGAATTCTGACTGTGTGTGCAGCAAAGCCGGGGCGGGTTCGGAGCAGGAGAAATGATATATTTTGACATGCAGCCTCTTATCTCTCTCAGGTCCTGCCGCCCTTTTATCCTTCTGATTTTTTTCCGCCCTAGGCCGTGGCCTTTGTGACCTTTGCAGAAATCCGGCCCTGGGTATTCTGATTACCGCTGTAACATTCTGTAGTCTCTGATTGGTCCAATACTTCTGAGTCATTTTGGAAGTATTTGGCCAAGTATTTGACAAATTGGAGAATGCAAAAAATGACAAAAAGACTCTTCAGAAAATCAGAAGATAGGAAAGCAGAAAATCAGAAATCTGAAGAATTGGTAGTCGGCATTAGTAAGAATTGGAATTTCCGCAGAATCGGAAATCAGCATTTTTGGCCATCCCTATGGTTAGGTTCAGGCACAGTCTAATAACCCTCAGAGCATTCTGTGAACCCTTAGTTTACAGACCTAGGCTCCATCGGGCAGTTCTGTTTCATATATACGGAAGGGAAAGTAGAGATGCAAATACAAACCAATGCCATCATTTATCAATCAAGAAACAGCAGTAATTCATTGCAATGTTCTAACCTTCCAGATCCGATCCATCTTCACTGGACTCAGTGCCAGGTGTTTGTGGGCAAACTGGTGAAAGGGGTGAAGAAGGCACTTGGCTTTGTGGTGAATCATCTTCTAGCACAGGAAAAAGAAAAACAAGCAGAGATTAACATATTTTCTATTGGTATATAATACAATATACAATACAATAACATTTCTATAGCGCTTTTCTCCCATAGGACTCAAAGCGCTTAGGCTCTCTCAGATTCAGTAATTGGTAGTAGGATGAAGTATTCACACAACAAAAGTTATAATTCTGCAAATGCCAAACTGAACAGGTAAGTTTTCAGTCTGGATTTAAACACGTCCAGGGATGGAGCTGTCCTGATCTGTTGAGGTAAGGAGTTCCAAAACGTAGGGGCAGCATGACAGAAGGCTCTGGGACCAAAAGTTTCCAAGTGGACTCTGGGTATGACTAGATTATTAGAACCTGTGGTATACTATTTAGAGGTCTGGAAAGAAGGTATATTTCTCAAAAATGTTGGCAAAGTACAAATAGCCATATTTGTTCGCTACTTAACCTCCCTGGCGTTATGATTATTTCTGGATTTTAGTGTCTGAAAGCAGTGCAATTTTTTCTGACGCTTTTAGACCCTAAAAATCATTCCGCTAGATAGATCGGCTGCAGCCCTGCACATTACACACCTCCCATGGATCCAGCTCGGGGTTACCACTCTGAGCTTCAGATTTCTGACTTGGGATTACCGCTAAGGAGGTTAAAGGGAACCTAAACTGAACATAAAAAAGAGCACCTATCATTGTTTGATACAATCCCCTGCAGGTATCCGATCTGACACAATGACAACAGAGAATTATCAGTGAACGCCCGCGGTGACGTGTGGCAACCGGAAGTCATGTAAGTCAAGGGCACGGTAGATATTTTAAACTGTTTTTCGTTTGTGTCGCACATACGTAGAAGCATATGTTAATACACTTCCCTGCAATTCTTAATTCAGCCACAGGAAGTGAGCGCTAGAGAGCCTCACTTATAGTTTGGCTTGCAGCCAATTACTCATTTCCGGTCAGGGCCGGCGCTACCATAGAGGCAAAGGAGGCAGCTGCCCCAGGGCCCCAGAGCTTGTAGGGGCCCCCAGTGGCTACAAGAGGAAAAAACATTTTCAAATCGACCTTACAGTTTTTGAGAAAATCGATTTTAAAGTTTCAAAGGAAAAAAATACACATTTAAAAACCAGCCGACTTCAATGGTTAATAGCAAATCCACCTTAAATTCTAGAAACCCTAAATTTGCAGGATATGTTAAGGAGATCATTGGGAATAAGAGGAAAAAACAATTTTTTAAAAAGACCTTATAGTTTTTGAGAAAAAGTTTCAAAGGAAAAAAGTATACTTTCAAATGCGGTAAATGTCACTTTTAGAATCTAACGGTAGTGTAATTTTACATGCATCAAAAGAAAGAGAAATAAATTTCCTGACGGGGTTTCCAGGGGGTCCATACGCAGCCGCAGCGCTTTGGTCAGGGATCGCTATACAGCCGCAATATGGCTGTATGAAGATCCCTGGCATTTTTTTCCTATTTTCCCAATTTTTTTTTTATGTTTAGAGTGTTGGAATTTTTTTTTTAAATTATGTGGGGTCCCCCCTCCTGAAACTTTTTAACCCCTTGTCCCCCATGCAGGCTGGGGTAGCCAGAATGTGGAATTCCGACCGATTGGGGCTTCAAACCCTGACTATACCAGCTGCAAAAAAGGTCCATTAATGCCAATTTTTGCTCCAGGGTTGGGGGGGCCCCCCAGGTTTATTTTCCCCTGGGGCCCCATTGTTGCTTAAACCGGCCCTGTTTCCGGTTTGTATCCCAGCCAGGGCACTGTCTGCAAGGAGTTTGTATGTTCTCCACGTGTCTGTGTGGGTTTCCTCCGGGCACTCTGGTTTCCTCCCACATCCCAAAAACATACAGAAAAGTTAATTGGTTTCCTCCAAAATTGGCCCTAAACTATGATACATACACTAAACGATACATACATAGACATATGACAATGGTAGGGAGTAGATTGTGAGCTCCTCTGAGGGACAGGTAGTGACAAGACTATATATATATATATATATATATATATATATATATATATATATATATATATATATATACATACACACTGTACAGCGCTGCTTAATATGCGGGCGCTATATAAATACTAAAATAATAATAATAATTGCTGTGGTAATTTCTAAAGCCTATTTTTTCCCTTACAGTGCGATGTGATCATCTGAACGTTCAGCACCTGTAACGTGAAAGTTTCTGGTGTGAAACCGGCCTATGTATGTTCAAGTGTAGAAGCACAGTCCAATAGTCCTCAGAACAATTTGTGAACCATGATATCTATTAACAGGAGTCCTTGACTCATCTGAGGACTCCCGTTAGCACTATCAAGAGGAGAAAAGAAGTGCTGCAAATTTACACAATTGGCGTCTATAGAGACAGACAAACAGCAGCTATTGCGTAATATTTTCTAACCTTCCGAAGCCGATCCTTCTTCACTGTCATCACATGTTAGTGGGTAACATGAGAACGATGAGGAAGCTTCTTGATTCTGAGTTAAAGTGTCCTCTAATGTAGAAAAGGGAAAAATTGAGACTATAATCTACTAGATTTAAGAGAACCTCCAGAGATATAATACATTTGTTAAGCTACAAACACACCAGCAGACAGAGCCAGATGGATTATTGGAAATCTCCACCGACAAAAGATCATTCCCCGATCCATCTGGCTGAACTGAGAAGCGTCTTTTGTGGACACAGAAACAAACGATCATGTAAACAATCGTTTACACAATCGCAGCAAAACCTGCGCAGGTCAATGAGGATAGGAACAATTCTTAAAGATTCAATCAGACATGTCGGTCGTTCAAAAACAAATGATCGCTTCAGGTGGCATGTGTCGCTAAACATCATTCAATGAATTTGCTTTAAACGTTGTTGTGTGATATTGCAAAAAATCATTTGTCGCGAAAAATCTTTCGTGAAAAAAATTGTTTGGTGGGTATGGGTCTTTAGACTGCCACCTTATCCAGCTTGATGTACAATTCCAAGTCTGGGAGTACTACTACCGATTGTAGACAGCTGTAAAGACCCCTCTACACCATGCAATTCCGCATACGATCAATCGAATTTGATTGGATCGAATTCGATTAGATCGATTCAATCCGACATGTCCGATCGGGATTCGATCTCTAGTGTGGTTATTTTGCATAGTTATCAATGCAAAATTGTCTACACTACCAATCGAATCCTGATCGGATGTGTCGGATTTAATCGATCCAATTGAACTTGATTGATTGCATGCAGAATTGCATGGTGTAGAGGGGGCTTAAGAAATAGAGCCAATTGATCTAAAAGACTTATTTGCTTAATTCCTCAATGACTTAAAATGGTCAATGAGATGCTAATACTTCTGATTTGAAAGATTTAGTGCATATTTTAGGCAGCTTGATGTTGGGCTATTTAAACCATCAGGAAGTGAATCTGATTGGCACTGTATGATCCACATGCATACACTCAGGCTGCTTTCACAGTAAGACGTTACAGACGTTACAGGCGCACATTAGTGCAGCCTGTAACGCACCCCCACCGCACAGCAATGTAAAGTCAATGGGCTGTTCACAGTGCCCACGTTGCGTTACATTGTAACGCAGCACGTCAAGTTAAAGTGCTGCGTGCTGTACATTATACTCGGCTAAGCCGCGTTAGACTGTTTGCACATGCTCAGTAGTGTTGGAGCAGGAAGTCTCCCCTCCTCCTCCGCGGCCAGCCATATGGCTAATTAATATTCACTGCACGCTGTGACGTGCAGTGTTTACTTCCTGGAGCGGCCGCTCTGTGCGGCGATTGGCTGGCGGGACCACGTGATGCCGCATGCGTCCAAGAGTACGCATCACGGCATCACGGACGCCAGAGTGAGCTGCACAACGTGGCTCAGTCTGACGTCCACATCCAACACCACCAGGTGTTGCGTTAGGAGCACGTTATGCAACCATAATGTCCCCTAAAACGCCACGACCTGGGGGGAAAGTAGCCTAAAAGTGGCCATAGATCTGACAATTATGGGCAGATTCAACAAAGAGACAAATTTCTTTCTAATCGAATCTGATTAGAGATAAATTTGTTTCTTTTCGAAGCTGCCCATATACTGCAGGCCGATTCCCATCCGATTTCAGCATGAGATCTTCAAGGAATCGGCTGTTCTCGCAACGTCAGCTCTGCTGCTGTCCCAATGTATAAATGTGTTGTTCCCCCCACCCCCGTGTGTGCATTGATACATGCGCCTCCGTGCGGTGACCGTCCACCTCGCTGCGTTCTAACAACATTCTGACATCAGACACTATGCGCCGCTAGCATGTATGAGTGTATGCGGAACCCGGCGAGATGGATGTAAACCCTGTGGAGGCTGACACAGGACAGATAATGTATAAATGCACACACACAGGGGGGCACATTTATAAATTTCAGCAGCGAAGGTTTCTTCGTTGTGTTGCCTGTTCCAAAAACGGCCCCCGTACTGCTACACACCCGACCAACCAACTTCAGCCCGACAGTTTGCAGCATGCGCGATCGCCAATGCGACCAATTTCCATCCCCAAAATTGGTCGCTTTGTCGGTCGAGTATGCAGGTGGCGTACCGATTTTCATCCTAATTGATTATAATAATCAAAGTGGATGGTCAATCGACCACCAAGTCGCCTGATGTTTGGCCACCTTAAATGTACCAGAATTATTAGTATCTCATTGCCCATCTCTGCTAATGACCAGGGCTGACTTTTAGTCCAGTATAAGTCTTCTGAAAGTTTTTTTCTTTAAAATAATGCCCCTCTCAATTCAAGTTAGTTTAATTTCTTACCAAAAATGTGTTTATCCTTAGTAAAAATATAGATATGTGTATTCACATCTATACAGTGGCTTGCAAAAGTATTCGGCCCCCTTGAAGTTTTCCACATTTTGTCACATTACTGCCACAAACATGAATCAATTTTATTAGAATTCCACGTGAAAGACCAATACAAAGTGGTGTACACGTGAGAAGTGGAGCTAAAATCATACATGATTCCAAACATTTTTTACAAATCAATAACTGAAAAGTGGGGTGTGCGTAATTATTCAGCCCCCTTTTGTCTGAGTGTAGTCAGTTGCCCATAGACATTGCCTGATGAGTGCTAATGACTAAATAGAGTGCACCTGTGTGTAATCTAATGTCAGTACAAATACAGCTGCTCTATGACGGCCTCAGAGGTTGTCTAAGAGAATATTGGGAGCAACAACACCATGAAGTCCAGAGAACACACCAGACAGGTCAGGGATAAAGTTATTGAGAAATTTAAAGCAGGCTTAGGCTACAAAAAGATTTCCAAAGCCTTAAACATCCCACGGAGCACTGTGCAAGCGATCATTCAGAAATGGAAGGAGTATGGCACAACTGTAAACCTACCAAGACTATGCCGTCCACCTAAACTCACAGGCAGAACAAGGAGAGCGCTGATCAGAAATGCAGTCAAGAGGCCCATGGTGACACTGGATGAGCTGCAGAGATCTACAGCTCAGGTGGGGGAATCTGTCCATAGGACAACTATTAGTCATGCACTGAACAAAGTTGGCCTTTATGGAAGAGTGGCAAGAAGAAAGGCATTGTTAACAGAAAAGCATAAGAAGTCCCGTTTGCAGTTTGCCACAAGCCTTGTGGGGGACACAGTAAACATGTGGAAGAAGGTGCTCTGGTCAGATGAGACCAAAATGGAACTTTTTGGTCAAAATGCAAAATGCTATGTGTGGCAGAAAACTAACACTGCACATCATTCAGAACACACCATCCCCACTGTCAAATATGGTGGTGGCAGCATCATGCTCTGGGGGTGCTTCTCTTCAGCAGGGACATGGAAGCTGGTCAGAGTTGATGGGAAGATGTATGGAGCCAAATACAGGGCATTCTTGGAAGAAAACCTCTTGGAGTCTGCAAAAGACTTGAGACTGGGGCGGAGGGTCACCTTCCAGGAGGACAATGACCCTAAACATAAAGCCAGGGCAACAATGGAATGGTTTAAAACAAAACATATCCATGTGTTAGAATTGCCCAGTCAAAGTCCAGATCTAAATCCAATCGAGAATCGGTGGCAAGATCTGAAAACTGCTGTTCACAAACGCTGTCCATCTAATCTGACTGAGCTGGAGCGATTTTGCAAAGAAGAATGGGCAAGGATTTCAGTCTCTAGATGTGCAAAGCTGGTAGAGACATACCCTAAAAGACTGGCAGCTGTAATTGCAGCAAACGGTGGTTCTACAAAGTATTGACTCAAGGGGCTGAATAATTATGCACACCCCACTTTGCAGTTATTGATTTGTAAAAAATGTTTGGAATCATGTATGATTTTCGTTCCACTTCTACCACTTTGTATTGGTCTTTCACGTGGAATTCCAGTAAAATGTATTCATGTTTGTGGCAGTAATGTGACAAAATGTGGAAAACTTCAAGGGGGCCGAATACTTTTGCAAGCCACTGTATATATAAAATTGTATGTATGTATGTATGTGTGTGTGTACACTCACCTGAAGGATTATTAGGAACACCTGTTCAATTTCTCATTAATGCAAATATCTAATCAACCAATCACATGGCAGTCACTTCAATGCATTTAGGGGTATGGTCCTGGTCAAGACAATCTCCTGAACGCCAAACTGAATGTCAGAATGGGAAAGAAAGATGAATTAAGCAATTTTGAGCGTGGCATGGTTGTTAGTGCCAGATGGGCCGGTCTGAGTATTTCACAATCTGGTCAGTTACTGGGATTTTCACACACAACCAATTCTAGGGTTTACAAAGAATGGTGTGAAAAGGGAAAAACATCCAGTATGCGGCAGTCCTGTGGGTGAAAATGCCTTGTTGATGCTAGAGGACAGAGGAGAATAGGCCGACTGATTCAAGCTGATAGAAGAGCAACATTGACTGAAATAACCACTCATTACAACCGAGGTCTGCAGCAAAGCATTTGTGAAGCCACAAAATGCACAACCTTGAGGCGGATGGGCTACAACAGCAGAAGACCCCACCGGGTACCACTCTTCTCTACTACAAATAGGAAAAAGAGGCTAAAATTTGCACAAGCTCACCAAAATTGGACAGTTGAAGACTGGAAAAATGTTGCCTGGTCTGATGAGTCTTAATAAAGTCAAAATTTGACGTAAACAGAATGAGAACATGGATCCATCATGCCTTGTTACCACTGTGCAGGCTGGTGGTGTAATGGTGTGGGGGATGTTTTCTTGGCACACTTTAGGCTACTTAGTGCCAATTGGGCATCGTTGAAATGCCACGGGCTACCTGAGCATTGTTTCTGGCCATGTCCATCCCTTCATGACCACCATGTACCCATCCTCTTATGGCTACTTCCAGCAGGATAATGCACCATGTCACAAAGCTTGAATCATTTCAAATTGGTTTCTTGAACATGACAATGAGTTCACTGTACTAAAATGGCCCCACAGTCACCAGATCTCAACCCAATAGAGCATCTTTGAGATGTGATGGAACGGGAGCTTCGTGGATTGGATTTGCATCCCACAAATCTTTATCAACTGAAAGATGATATCCTATCAATATGGGCCAACATTTCTAAAGAATGCTTTCAGCACCTTGTTGAATGATCAATGACATGTAGAATTAAGGCAGTTCTGAAGGCAAAAGGGGGTGAAACACTATATAAGTATGGTGTTCCTAATAATCCTTTAGGTGAGTGTATGTATGTGTGTATGTGTGTATGTGTGTATGTGTGTATGTATGTATGTATGTATGTATGTATGTATGTATGTATGTATGTATGTATGTATGTATGTGCCACGATCACTCGAAAACGCCTTGATTGATTTGAACGAAACTTGGTATACAGATCCCTTATTACCTGGGATGATATGATCTGGGGGTCTCGCATCCCCTTTCCACACCTAGGCGGAGCTACACACAGCAAATCAGATTTCACCCATTCATGTCAATGGAAAAAATGTAAAAGGCTGCCCTTCTCACAGTAATCAAGCCAGAGTCCCCACACTTGGCACAGTTGGTCACTTGGTGACTAAGGTTACAAATCCAGGAAAAGTGGGTGGAGCATTAAACCGCCAATCAAATTTCAGCAATTCATTTTAAATGGGGAAATGTAAACTGCAGCCATTCTTGCACTGTTAATCAGAGGGTTTCCAAACCTGGCACACTTGGTCACTGGGTGAATGAGATTAAGATTCAGGAAAGTGGGTGGAGCCTATAATAGCCAATCAAAATTCATCTATTGATTTTCAAGGGGAATATTTAAATTGCTGCCATTCTTACACTGTTAATAGCAGATGCCTCAAACCTGGTACAGTTGGTCACAGGGTGACTGGGGTTTAAATTCATAAAGGAGGTGGAGCCACAAACAGTCAATCAGATTTGTTTAATTTCAATGGGTATATACAAATTATTTATACCAAGAACCCCAAAGCTCATAAACTTGGTAATTGAGTGACTGTATGTCAAGGTTAGAAAAAGTTGGTGGTGCCAACAACTACATTTTTTTACATGGGAAAATATAAACTGAAACCATTCTTACACTGTTAATGGCAAAGTTATCAAACATGAGCACTTGAGAAAGGGCCTTTGCCCGAAACGTTGTGCTTACCTGTATGCTGTATGACCGCTATGCACAAATAAATATTTTGCTGGAAATCACTCCTTGAAGGGTTGAGTCCTATGTGGATTGTTGCTACAGATTGGACTTTATTGTGAGGTGTGATGGGCCTCTGACTGCACTGGACTCCCCGTGTGATATGGAGCACTCTCTGTGGCCGGCAGGTACGCTTTACATTGCAAAGGTTCTCAAACATGACACAGTTGGCCCCTGGGTGACTGGGATTAATATTCAGAAATATGGATGGAGCCTACAACAGGCAATCAAAATTCACCTATTGATTTTCAAGGGAATATTTACATTGCTACCATTCTTACCCTGTTAATGGCAGAGGACTCAAACTTGATACAGTCAGTCATTGGGTGACTGGGGTGCAAATTCACTAAAGGGGGTGGAGCCAGAAACAGCCAATCAGATTTGTTAGATTGGGTTAAGCCATGCTGTTATTGGCAGGGTTCTCAAACTTGACACAGTTGGTCACTGGATGACTGGGATTAATATTCAGGAAAGTGGGTGGAGCCTACAACAGCCAATCAAAATTCACCTATTGATTTTCAAGGGGAATATTTACATTGTTGCTATTCTTACACTCTTAAGGGCTCGTTTCCACTATAGCGAATCCGCATGCGTTGTCCGCATGCGGATTCGCACAGCCAATACAAGTGGATTGGCCTTTTTCCACTTGTGCGTTGTGCGGAGCGTTTTTGTGTGCGGGGAAAATCTGCACGGCAGAGCCGTCAGAATTTGCTCCCCGCACACCGCTATGCGAATCGCATGCCATGTATTTAATAGGGGAATCGCATGCGTATTTGGCATGCGTTTTTACCCCGCGATTCCGCGTGCGATTCCGCATAGGAATACATGTTAATTTAAACAGGCAGTGACATGGTTAAATTCGCATATACCCTTACCTATGCGGAATCTCATGCGTAATCGTGGCCAAAAAAAGGCATGCGGAATCGAACCCGCATGCGATTTCGTTCCAGACGATTCCGCAACGCAATAGTGGAAACGGGCCCTAATAGCAGAGGCCTCAAATCTGGTACAATCAGTCACAAGGAGACTGGGGTTTAAATTCTGAAAAGGAGGGGGGGGGGGGCACAAACAGTCAATCAGATTTGTTTAATTTAAATGGGAAAATGCAACTTATTGATGCCAAGGAGCCCAAAGCTCATAAACTTGGTCATTGAGTGACTGTATGTCAAGGTTAGAAACAGTGGGCGTAGCCAAAAACAATTAACTTTTTACATACAAAAATATAAACTGCAGCCATTCTTACATTGTTAATGGCAGGGTTCTGGGTGACTGGGATGAAAATTAAGAAAAGTGGGTGGAGCTTACAGCAGCCAATCAAAATTCATCTATTGATTTTCAAGGGAAATATTGAAACTGCTGCCATTCTTACACTGTTAATGGCAGAGGCCTCAAACCTGCTACAGTCGGTCATTAAGAGACTGGGGTTCAAATTCACTAAAAGGGCAGAGCCACAAACCACCAATCAGATTTCTTTGCTGGATAAATTGCTTCCATTCACACAATTTTGATGCCAGGCACTCAAAAGCTCCCAATCTTGGTCATTTAGTGACTATTTGTCAAGGTTACAGAAGTGAGTGGAGTCAAAAACAGATTTCCCGGAGGAAATGAAAACTGCAGCCCTTCTTCACTGTTAATGGCAGGGTCCTCAAACTTTCCACAGTTGGTTACTGGGTGACTGGGATTAATATTCCGAAAAGTGGGTGGAGCCCAAAAAAGCCGATCAATATTCATCTGTTGATTTTCAAGGAGAATATTAAAATTGCTGCCATTCTTGCCCTGTTAATGGCACAAGCCTCAAACCTGGTACAGTTGGTCATGGTGTCACCGGGGTTCAAATTCAGAAAAGGGGTTGGAGCCACAAACAGCCAATCAGATTTGTTTCATTTCACTGGGAAAATACAAATTATTGATGCCAAGGACCCCAAAACTCACAAACTTGGCCATTGAGTGATTGTGTGTTAGGGTTAGAAAAAGTGGGCGGAGCCAACACCAGCCAAATACATATCCAGGCAACGCCGGCTCATCAGCTAGTGATTCATAAAATAGAATAAACAAGTGAAACACAACATTTTGTAAATAGCTTCTCAGCTATTTTTTTTTAACTTGCATGTATAAATCAAAATCACTGTTATTCAGCAATTTGTAGTGTTTTAAAAATATCAAATAATGATTATAATCTACCAAATAAAGATTAAAGCACACCTAAACGCATATTGCCGGGCTTTCCTGCTGACCCTCTTCCTATGATCCTGTTAGCTATAGACCTGTCCCTGAACAGCATGTAGATCAGCATGTAAGTGTTTCTGACTGAAGTCTGACTGGATTAGCCACATGCTTGTTCCAGGTGTGTAATTCAGATACTACTTATGCCAAAGAGAACAGCAGAATCTGTGCATGAAAAATGGGCACAAGGAAATTTGGGTGCTCACCTGGGCTAGTAGACTATCTGTAAACTTTACCAATATTATACATTTTAAAAGTGTAAATTATTGAATAAAATATCGGAAAATAATACCGATATTTTACTAAAACTTAACCCAACACTACTCTCACATAGAACCCTTTCTTACCGATGCCTAACCTTAAACTCTCCCACGTCTAAATCTTATCAGAGTGAACGTGCTTTATCAGAGTTAATGTGCCTTATCAGTGTTAGCGTGCCTTACCAGAGTAGCATAACGAGCGCTACGAACTTGATTGGCCCAATAGGCTGCCTGTCACTTGACAGGAAACTTGACAGGCAGCCTATTGGGCCAATCAAAGTTCGGGGATAATGTCATTTAAAGTGATTGGACCCGCAGAGGCTCAGGGCATGACGAGTGGAGCCCTCGTCATTGTCAATTAGCAGGCATAAGTTTGTAGTGCTCGCTATGCTACTCTGATAAGTCATGGTAACTGTGATAAGGCACATTAACTCTGATAAGGCATGTTAACTCTGATAAGGCATGCAAAGCGTGCAGTAATATTTTATACTGATCCTTTGGCAGGCTTGGACAGGCTCACCGGGAGCTCAAGAATTTTCCTGGTGGGCCTCTTGCCCCCGGGGGCCCTGGGGGCCCCAGTGCTGAAAAGGAGGAGAGCACAAAGCAGGAAGGGGGGAAAGTGGCACAGAGCAGTGGGGAGAGGGGAAGCCTCCTCCCCTCCCACACCTAGGGCCCCACCTTCTGTGCTCCCCCCTCCAGAATTGCAGTTAGCCAGCCAGCAGCAGCAGCGGGGAATGGCTTACCAAGAGAGAGCGATAGCACTGCGTGCCGCTGGTCTGGTCTTCTGCACTGGCACTATCCAATCATGCAATCACTGTACTTCCTATGAGAGTGTGATTGGATAGTGCAGTGCAGGAGACCAGACCAGCAGCGGCACGCAGAGTTCTCGTGGGTCCTCCATGCCCACGAAGTTTAACAGCACTGGGGTACTTAATATTTTTATTTTGCGGCATTTGACTATTTGATGAATTATCATGAGGCATGTAACTAAAGCTAAAGCTTTCCTGGTGGGCCCCTAGTGTCCCAGTCCGACCCTGCCCTTTGGTGACACTTTGTGACTCTGCTCTGGATATATGAATATGCAGCTCTGGATATATGAATATGCAGCTCTGGATATATGAATGAGCTAAGTGCAAATTGTATTAAGTAAAAGTTTTTTTTTTGGACTGTGTAAAATGTTACTGTACCTTATATCACCTATTCCTTTAAATGCCCTTTATGTGGAACTGTGTGACCCTTCTATCTGAAACCAGCCTTTGGAGATTAGTGGGTACTCTAGCTTGCCAACTTTTCACGTTGTAAGTTTTAACACACATTTAGATATGCTTTAATGTCAAAGTGTAAAAGTGTTCTAGAACAAATTTATACTCACCTGTGGTTGAAGCAAGTTGCCGGAGATTTTCTCCAAACAGATCGTTGATAATTGCTTCTGAGTTCATGCAATCATTTTGAGAAACATAAAATAGAAACTTTGAATACGTTATTTAAAAAATAAATTATTTGACATTGACTATGGCCACAACTGTTAATACTACTAGGTTGAGTGGGATATTGCTGCAAAGGAAGTTTGGAAACTCTCACTTTACCTCTCATTGGGAAGTTTTCTTAACCCTCCTGGCGGTAAGCCCGAGCTGAGCTCGGGCTATGGCGCGCAGGAGGATTTTTCAGGCCCTGCTGGGGTGTGCAGTGCCCGATCGCCGCCGCTCCAAGCCGATTCGCTGCTACCCACCGCGCAATGCCGCCCCACCCCCAGACCCCATGCGCTGCCTGGCCAATCAGTGCCAGGTAGCACTGAGGGGTGGATCGGGACTCCCTTTGATCTCACGACGTCGATGACGTCGGTGACATCATCCTGCCCTAATGGAAATCCCATTTAGAATGGGATTTCCTGATGGGCCTGATCGCCGGAGGCGTTCGGAGGGGGTAGGAAGATGCCGCAGCTCAGCGGCTGTCATGTAGCTAGCGCTAGGCTAGCTACATAATTTAAAAAAAAAATAAAAAATAGTGCTGTGCTCCCCCCTGGCGGTTTTAATTGACCGCCAGGAGGGTTAAAATACTCTGGCATTGGTACCTCACTCCACTGAAACTAATTACTTTCCCACCTGCAGTCCTCTCTGCTGGAGAAACTGCAGCGATTCTGGGACACTCCCACATATCTTTCGGCTCTGTCCTAGAATCAAACCTCCATGAAGAAGGATTGAGTGTATCATAAACACCCTGCCCTCTAGAATGGGTCCACTTCCCACTAAACTTGCAATCCTACACCTCAACTGTGGTGCTTTACCTAAAAAAGACAAATAGATCATCTCCTTCATCATTATTGCTATGCGATTGGCAATAGCCTTCTTTTGGAATTGCACTGATACACCCTCCGCTCACTCTATACTTAAAGAGAAACTCCAACCTAGAATTTAACTTTATCCCAATCAGTAGCTGATACCCCCTTTTACATGAGAAATATAATGCTTTTCACAAACAGACCATCAGGGGGCGCTGTATGACTGATTTTGTGCTGAAACGCCTCCCACAAGAAGCTCTGAGTACCGCGGTACTTTTGGCAGTTTGTTACAATGTAACAAGGCTCACAGACAGGAAATGGCTGTTTACAGCTGTCTCTAACAGCCAAAACAGCTAGGAGCAGCTACATAACCTGCCCACAGTAAAAATGTCACCATGTAATAAATGTCAGAATGTAAATCGGGGAGAGGAAAGATTTTACAATGAGCAAACACTGACTTAATCATTTATACATAATTATGGTAAAAAATGAAGCACTTTTTTTACTACATTATTTTCACTGGAGTTCCGCTTTAACAAAGTTGACTTTCACTTACATGCCAAAAAGTGCCTGACTGCCAGAAATGACAAGGCCCTTCCTTTTCTTCAATAGACTCACAACCTAAATCTACCCCCAGACAAGTTTGCTTAATTGAATATAATAGCAATGTTGACAGCGCCGTATACAGGATGTAAACAGAGATCACTTCCTGTATACAGCGGCGCTGTTACTCTGCAACTCTAGCTGCCTTCACCGCAGATCTGAGGTGTGAAATAGGCTGCTGCACAATGTTGCAGGAGGATCCGACTCTTGAGAGGAGGGGGGATGGGGGAACGGACTGTATACACTGGCTATATAAGTGGGATCTTGCTATATACAAGGGAGATCTGGCTATATACACACTGGATATATACAAGGGGGATCTGGCTCTATACAAGGGGGCCACACCCATACAAAGTTCTACAGAAGCAGCTACCCAGGTATGCTGTACCTTGGGGTATGCTGGTGCCAGGCCTCGACCGGATTGCTCACACGGCCCTGGATTCAACCAAAAGTAAAAAAGAAGCAGCACACCACTGGCTGCAACGATGCTTGTATTTCAGAACAGAAGCACTACATGTTACGGACACACAGGTCCAGATGAAGCTTAAAATCTTGCAAAACTGCAAGTGACAATATCACTCTCCCCGACCCCTAATAGATCAAAAATAATATTTATGACTATATTTTTTTTTACCTGATAGATCGTTTGATCCAGACGCCTCCACTTTCTTTTTATGCCGGCTACCTGGATAAGTTTGAGAGATAAATTTGGCATTTTACTACAGGGAAGAAGCCTCTCAAGCAAAATAAATAAAGTGGTATTGCTGATAACAGGGCGCTTTTTTACGTTTTCCCTGATAAGAATGTCAGGTAAAAACAATGAAAGGGACCATGATCAGGACCCTAAAATGGGCTAATGAACTTACGTGGGGCTTCCTCCAGCGCCTTGTTGTCAGTGATGTCCCTGGCATCCTCCGGGTTCCCTTTGTTCTGCCCCCAGTGGCTACGTTAGAGCTGCGACTTCAGCCAGAGTAATGCACAACTGCGCATGCGTGGCCCCTCTGCACACCCGTCTCTTTTGCGCGCCTGTCATGTAAGTATTCTGTGCACACACAGTTCTTGAAAGAATGAACCGCGTATGTGCAGAACACTTACAGCAATGGGTGCATGAGTGAGACAAGCACGTGGAGAGGCTGCACATGTGCAGTTGCACACAACGTTAGCCAAAGTCGCCGCTTTAACGGAGCTGCCGGGGGCAGTACGGAGAGAGCCCGGAGGATGTCAGGGACATCACCCACTACTGGGGGCTGGAGGAAGCCCCAGATAAGTTCAGTTGCCCAATTTAGGGTCCTGCACTGGGTCACTCAAAGAAACATCCCTGCATGTTTTAAGCATCTTCCACACTAGCGCGGTGTGTCGCTCTCTGTCGCTGCTCTCCGGTAGCAGTGTCCATTAATCTCAATGAGACTGGCCACACTACCCGCAGTGCGATGTGAAACAGCAGAAGTGTTTCTGATGAAGCAGAGGCGATGCAGACTCTGCAGTGTGTTGCAGAGCAGTTCCGCACAGGAGGCATTTGCACTGGACTATATGGCACTGCAGCAATCTCTTTCGTTTGTTGTAGTTGGGGTGTGGCATGCATGCGTTGATCAGCAAAAAAACAGCGACGTACTTCCTGTTCAGAAGGGAGCATGTCACTATTCAGGGGCGGAGCTATGCATATTACTCTGTCAATGCACTCTGCCCCAGGATTTTGTGCTAGGGAAAATGGTGCGGTGTTATTGTCCTGCCCGTATCTCTCCTACCGCAGGACAATTTCCTACCGCACCGTATGTGAAACCAGTAAATATACAGCTAATTATTCCTCCAGGAGTCCAGGGAAAGGATATACCTGGGTTGCCTGAACTGAAAGCTAAAGCAACATAAAGTACAGGGTGCAGATTACAAAGGTAATGCAAATTGACCTTAGAGTCAGATTTGATCATTTATAGTTAGCTAAAAGCAAAAATAGAAAGGATCTTTGGAAACATGATCTCTCCCACACACCACACTTCAGCACCTCAAGCAGTGGACAGGGTCATGGGGGGGTTCACTCACTTGTGGTTCACACCACATGTCATGTGACTCCGATGCTTCAAGGAGGAAGCACAGTTGCTAAAGTGTAACTGTCGGGGATACAATCAAAAATCAATTCTTTATTTTTATCTGGTAAACAAGTAATAAGGACGCAATCCAAAAGTTAAAAATCCCTCTTAGTTTTCTTCTCTATAAAACAAAATTCCCCAGTTTCAGTGGCTCTTATTTGGTACATTGCAGTACAAAGGAAATTGCAGTGCATGCTGGGTTGTCTTTTTTTGCTTCTTTACTTTTCCCTCAGACTTAACTAATGCAGCCCGATTGACTGAAGCCTCTTTCCCTCCTGTTTTCCCCTTCCACACCTCTGTCCCTCTCTGATTGGCCAATATTTTTCATGCTGAGACAATGCACTTTCTATTGCAGACCTGGGTGGGAGTGCCTGAAGACTGGGAGGAGGGCGGGCTATGCATACACAATCAGGCAGAGGAGAGTAAGGGAGGGAATGACATCAGGATTGGCTTCAAAATAGACACAGTTAAGATGGATAATCCTAAGAAGGATTTTCTCTTTTTTTTACTGTAGAAAAATCACTAAAATCAAAACGTGGACAGTGCAATGCATATATTATGTATGTAGCGCAAGTATTTATCTACTTATATATGTGTTTTTTTCTGAGATAGTATGGCTGACAGGTTCTCTTTAAAGAGGACCCCTGGATGTCTCTATGAACCCCTACAAGGCCTACACCCTCCTACTGGGCACCTGAGGTAGGGATGAACCCCTTGTCCATGGATTGGACAAGGGATCTGGGGGAGAGGGGGAGGCTTCACTAGTGTTGGGCGAACAGTGTTCGCCACTGTTCGGGTTCTGCAGAACATCACCCTGTTCGTGTGATGTTCGAGTTCGGCCGAACACCTGATGGTGTTCGGCCTGTTAAGTTCGGGTTCGCCCCGAACTACTAATTGGCCGCCGAACAGGGCCGAACAGGGCCCCTGTTCGGCCGAACAGGGCGCTGTTCGGCCGAATACTGCCCCCCTATGGGGTCGCAGGCATAAGGGGGGACCATGCCCCGATCGCGGGGGGGGGGGGTCGGAAATTCCCCCCACCCCCTCCGCTAGCGCTCCCCCCTCTGCCCACTTCCCCATACAAAAGTTTCAGGAAGTACCGGTCCGGTGGTAGTGGGTGGCTGGCAGTGGGCGGCACTGTGAAGTGAGTGACTGAGGAGGAGGAGTCCGGAGAGTGACGCGTTGAGGGAGGCCGGGCAGCGGGCGGTTCAGCAGTAGTACCGTACTACTGCTGAACCGCCCGCTGCCCGGCCTTACTCAACGTGTCACTCTCCGGACTCCTCCTCCTCAGTCACTCACTTCACAGTGCCGCCCACTGCCAGCCACCCACTACCACCGGACCGGTACTTCCTGAAACTTTTGTATGGGGAAGCGGGCAGAGGGGGGAGCGCTAGCGGAGGGGGTGGGGGGAATTTCCGACCCCCCCCCCGCAATCGGGGCGTGCTCCCCCCTTATGCCTGCGACCCAATAGGGCCCCCAAAGGCGGGATGTTCGGGGAGTTCGGGGTTCGGCCCGAACATGCCGAACATTGCGGCCATGTTCGGCGAACTTTCCCGAACCCGAACATCCAGGTGTTCGCCCAACACTAGGCTTCACCACCCCTCTCTTCCAGAGCCCCCCCATACCATGGACCATGCTCCGCATTCTGGCTATACCAGCCTGCATGGGTGACAAGGAGTTAAAAAGGTCTGGGAGGGCAGACCCCACACTGTCTATTCTCTTAAAATGTATAAACCGTGTATACAACGCTTGGAACTAAAATATGTTAAAGTGCATGTAGCAAAATATAATTCTACCCAGTTTCTTTGAAAATTTCAAAATACATTTTTCAAAAATTATAGGTTTTTAATGTTTTTTTACTTGGTCCCATTTGTTCCCGAAGACACCTTGTAAATTTAGTGAAGATTCCATTTATAGGGGCTTTGCAATTAACCACAGAAGTCTGCAAACTTTACTATAATGTAAACTAGCCGACCCGCGGCGTAGCATACGCCGCATAAGGGGGTAGAGGGCAGGAAGGGGGTATTGGGCACAGCGGCGGGGAGGGGGGTCGGACCCCCCCTCAACTGGGTCCCCCATGTGTGCTCCCCCTCCAGCTTAAGCTCAGCAGGAACCCCCCTTCCTCACCTGGGTCCCCCATGTGCGCTCCCCCTCCTGCTTAAGCACAGTAGCAGCCGCCACTATTAGTAAGAGGCAGAGGGTGGGGATGCCTCACCTCTTCCGTATTCCAGCGTGCGTACCACTGTTGTCACTTCCTGCAATGCCACCCACTGTATTTGCCTTTTTAAAACAGAAGGAAATCTATATATATAATAGACTAAGTGCCTCAACCTTCAAACAAGAAGAAGAAGTAGCGCCCTGCCCCCAGGACCGGTCCAAGCAAGAAGAAGGGGCTGGTCCAAGCAAGAAGAAGAAGTAGTGTCATATCAAACCAAGGGCAAAGAGGGATAATTTGCATATTCAGTAGCAGTGCATTGTGGGTAACCACAAATGTTCACTTATAGCTGAATTATTGCAGATTTGCTTCTGTTTTAAGAAGGAAAATTACACCAAGCTTTGCTTTTTTTTAGTAGGAGGGCTTTTTGGTCTCTTTTATCCTCCTATATACATTCTTAGTAGTTTGGGTCACCCTGAGCTGCTTGGTTATTCTGTTGTACTGGTCCAAGCCCTATCTCATACAGCTGTATCAATCCCTGCTATGTACTGATGAGGACTAAAAGTCTGAAATAGACTGTCACATGTGGGTTTGATATGATTGTGTAAAATGTATAGCTATAGGGCCTGATTCACAAAATGGTGCAAATTGTTTAGCATGGGTGTGCTAAACAGTTAGCACGTGAAGTGCCGTTTGTGGACTTTTGCGTGCGCGTAAAAGACCGCGATCACGCAAATCGCGGCACTTGGCATGCTAAACAGTTTGCAACGCTTTGTGAATCAGGCCCATAGGCTTGCTTGACTTACCAAGGGTGAAAAGGAATAATTTGCATATTTAGTAGCGGTGCATTGTGGGTAACCACTAATGTTCACTTATAGCTGAATTATTGCAGATTTGCTTCTGTTTTAAGAAGGAAAATTACACCAAGCTTTGCTTTTTTTTTTTAGTAGGAGGGCTTTTTGGTCTCTTTTATCCTCCTATATACATTCTTAGTAGTTTGGGTCACCCTGAGCTGCTTGGTTACTCTGTTGTACTGGTCCAAGCCCTATCTCATATAGCCATATCAATCCCTGCTATGTACTGATGTGGACTAAAAGTCTGAAATAGGCTGTCACATGTGGGTTTGAAATGATTGTGTAAAATGTAAAGCTATAGGGCCTGATTCACAAAATGGTGCTAACTGTTTAGCACAGGTGTGCTAAACAGTTAGTACGTAACGTGCCACAATTTGTGCAATCGCGGACTTTTGCGCGTGCAATTTGCTGCAACTCAAGGACTTTTGCACGTGCAAGGCAAATTGCGTGCGCAAAAGACTGTGATCGTGCAAATCGCGGCACTTTGCGCGTGCAAAAGTCCGCGAACGGCACTTCACGTGCTAACTGTTTGTGCTGCTTTGTGAATCAGGCCCATAGGCTTGCTTGACTTACCAAGGGTGAAAAGGAATAATTTGCATATTTAGTAGCAGTGCATTGTGGGTAACCACAAATGTTCACTTATAACTGAATTATTGCAGATCTTCTTCTGTTTTAAGAAGCCAAATTACACCAAGCTTTGATTTTTTTAGTAGAAGGTCTTTTTGGTCCATTTTATCTCCCTATACATTCCGAGTGGTTTGGGTCGCCATGAGCTGTTTGGTTACTCTGTTGTACTGGTCCAAGCCCTATCTCATATAGCTATATCAATCCTTGCCATGTACAGCTGAGGACCAAAAGTCTGAAACAGGCTGTCACATGTGGGTTTGATTTGACTGTGTAAAATTTAAAGCTATAGGCTTGCTATACACCAGTGGTTCTGGATGCTTGCTTGGGTTACTAAGGGTGAAAAGGAATACTTGGCATATTTAGTAGCAGTACATTGTGGGTAACCACAAATGTTCACTTATAGCTGAATTATTACAGATTTCCTTCTGTTTTAAAAAGGCAAATACAGTGGGTGGCATTGCAGGAAGTGACAACAGTGGTACGCACGCTGGAATACGGAAGAGGTGAGGCATCCCCGCCCTCTGCCTCTTACTAATAGTGGCGGCTGCTACTGTGCTTAAGCAGGAGGGGGAGCGCACATGGGGGACCCAGGTGAGGAAGGGGGGTTCCTGCTGAGCTTAAGCTGGAGGGGGAGCACACATGGGGGACCCAGTTGAGGGGGGGTCCGACCCCCCTCCCCGCCGTTGTGCCCAATACCCCCTTCCTGCCCTCTATCCCCTTATGTGGCGTATGCTACGCCGCGGGTCGGCTAGTCTGTAATAATTCAGCTATAAGTGAACATTTGTGGTTACCCACAATGTACTGCTACTAAATATGCCAAGTATTTCTTTTCACCCTTAGTAACCCAAGCAAGCATCCAGAACCACTGGTGTATAGCAAGCCTATAGCTTTAAATTTTACACAGTCAAATCAAGCCCACATGTGACAGCCTGTTTCAGACTTTTGGTCCTCAGCTGTACATGGCAAGGATTGATATGGCTATATGAGATAGGGCTTGGACCAGTACAACAGAGTAACCAAACAGCTCAGGGCGACCCAAACCACTCGGAATGTATAGGGAGATAAAAGGGACCAAAAAGACCTTCTACTAAAAAAATCAAAGCTTGGTGTAATTTGGCTTCTTAAAACAGAAGAAGATCTGCAATAATTCAGTTATAAGTGAACATTTGTGGTTTCCCACAATGCACTGCTACTAAATATGCAAATTATTCCTTTTCACCCTTGGTAAGTCAAGCAAGCCTATGGGCCTGATTCACAAAGCAGCACAAACTGTTTAGCACGGGTGTGCTAAACAGTTAGCACGTGAAGTGCCGTTCGCGGACTTTTGCACGCGCAAAGTGCCGCGATTTGCGCGATCACAGTCTTTTGCGCACGCAATTTGCCTTGCGCGTGCAAAAGTCCTTGAATCGCAGCAAATTGCACGCGCAAAAGTCCGCGATTGCACAAATTGTGGCACTTTACGTACTAACTGTTTAGCACACCTGTGCTAAACAGTTAGCACCATTTTGTGAATCAGGCCCTATAGCTTTAAATTTTACACAATCATTTCAAACCCACATGTGACAGCCTATTTCAGACTTTTAGTCCACATTAGTACATAGCAGGGATTGATATGGCTATATGAGATAGGGCTTGGACCAGTACAACAGAGTAACCAAGCAGCTCAGGGTGACCCAAACTACTAAGAATGTATATAGGAGGATAAAAGAGACCAAAAAGCAATCTTACTAAAAAAAAAAGCAAAGCTTGGTGTAATTTTCCTTCTTAAAACAGAAGCAAATCTGCAATAATTCAGCTATAAGTGAACATTTGTGGTTACCCACAATGCACCGCTACTAAATATGCAAATTATTCCTTTTCACCCTTGGTAAGTCAAGCAAGCCTATGGGCCTGATTCACAAAGCGTTGCAAACTGTTTAGCATGTGAAGTGCCGTTCGCAGACTTTTGCGCATGCAAAGTGCCGTGATTTGCATGATCGCGGTCTTTTACGCGCACGCAAAAGTCCACAAACGGCACTTCACGTGCTAACTGTTTAGCACACCCATGCTAAACAATTTGCACCATTTTGTGAAACAGGCCCTATAGCTATAAATTTTACACAATCATATCAAACCCACATGTGACAGTCTATTTCAGACTTTTAGTCCTCATCAGTACATAGCAGGGATTGATACAGCTGTATGAGATAGGGCTTGGACCAGTACAACAGAATAACCAAGCAGCTCAGGGTGACCCAAACTACTAAGAGTGTATATAGGAGGATAAAAGAGACCAAAAAGCCCTCCTACTAAAAAAAAGCAAAGCTTGGTGTAATTTTCCTTCTTAAAACAGAAGCAAATCTGCAATAATTCAGCTATAAGTGAACATTTGTGGTTACCCACAATGCACTGCTACTGAATATGCAAATTATCCCTCTTTGCCCTTGGTTTGATATGACACTACTTCTTCTTCTTGCTTGGACCAGCCCCTTCTTCTTGCTTGGACCGGCCCTGGGGGCAGGGCACTACTTCTTCTTCTTGTTTGAAGGTTGAGGCACTTACTCTATTATATATATAGATGGCGGAATACTGACGGAAAATGCAATTACCAGAGGGAATTTGGAATTTCGTCGGATTTGGTATGTGGTGATTCTTACCATCCCTATTGCAGATTACATTCTTTGACCTGTATATGTGATATTTGAGATATATACATTACTTACCAGCCCTGATCTCTTTTTTGAAATCCATCCTAGCATTAAGTTCTTTCATTTCTGTGAGAATCTTTTCCACTGTTGCTGATGCATGTCTTGTGGTGTGACGTTTCACAATAATACTGGCGATATGGTCCACAGATTTGCCTCGAAGGTCTTCCATCCAAATGTTACCATGCTTAAGAGGAGGCTTCATCTGACAAAGTATCACCGTAAATAACTCCAACTGGTTGTGTTCGAGTCCATTCAGGTGCTTGGCTATGACTTGGCTTACACTTTGGGCTGACATTTCGAGTTTGCTGGGATGTCCAGGAATCACTTATTCAAGTCTACAATATGGGTCACATATAGAAAATTAATGTCCCATTTTTAATATGACAGATAAAATCTAAGGGATTACAAAAGGAAATAAAATATTAAAAATCATAACTAGTATTATACAAAATAAAAAACCTGAGGCAAAGTTAGTTAAGGTACGCATAGAGCTATGTCCTTGCTAGATCCACATATCTCTCCTTGTTCCCCTCAGTCCTAGTGATCAAAAATTTGACTTTCAGCTAAAGTCAAGTTTTAAGACAGGAAGAGGCAAGCTGGCTGCAATGTTCTTTTCTATCAACCTCCCATTCCCTTCTCTTCCTCACCCCTTAAAAGATAAGGTGACATGTGACATGAGATAGACATGTGTATGTACAGTGCCTAGCACACAAATAACTATGCTGTGTAGCCTGTGTTCCTTTTCTCTTTCTCTGCCTGAAAAAGTTAAACATCAGGTATGTAATGGTAGGTACACACCAAACAATTTTCTGGCAAATTTACCTGCCAAATTTTCAGATTTACCTGCCAGATCAATTATTTCCAACATGTCCCATCTGAATTTCGATTGATTTTTTTGATTATTTTTTTAATCATTTTTTGATCGATTTTTGTTCAGGTCTATGAAAATCGATCAAAAAAACTATAAAAAAATCTATCATAATTCAGATCGGACACGTTGGAAATAATCGATCTGGCAGGTAAATCTGCCAGAAAATTGTATGGTGTGTACCTAGCATAAGTGGCAGTTCCTGTCAGGACTGGGTCAGACTACAGTGACCCTCACTGATAAGAAATGATAACTATAAAACACTTTCCTAGCAGAAAATGGCTTTTGAGAGCAGGAAAGAGATAAAAAGAGTCAATAGTTCGTAGAGTCATAGGCATACTTCAATGAATATGTCATTGAGCCAAAACAATAAAACAGTAAAAACTTGAAAAGTAGATTTAAATATAAAATAAAACTGTGGAGTATCCTAAAACGTTATTTTGAAGAGAAGAAGGATACATACAATTGTTGTTTTTTTTTATTTATTTTATCCTCGGGTGTCCTTTAAGGGACATCCGAGTCCAAAAAAGTATATTAAATAGAGTACATACTTTTGTTAGTAATGGCATCCTTTGGCAGGTTGTGTTGTCCCCCCCACCGCCTTCTTTCATCCGTTACAAATCCTGTTAGTAGGCCCTGACTAGTACTACTCAGATCCTTTGAACTGGAGGTAAAGACCCTCGCACATGAGCAGGCCCTCCCCATAGTTGCTGTGAGTGAGTGCAAGGCATGAGAGCTGCTGAGAGCGTGTATAGTGCCTTCATCAAACTTCATCAAAGCAAGTGAAGCTGGATACAGAGTCCTGGGCAGTGGTGCTAATCATGAGCTCATGATCACGAGCTCGTGATCATGAGCCGTTTTTGCGATCACGAGGTCGCAATCGGCTTTAGTGATCGGCTCTCGATCACGAATGCCAATCACAAATGCACTGGTGATTGCACTCGTTAATAGCAAAGCCCCCTTACATGCCAGAAACACCATTTTTTTTCAAAAAGACCTTATAGTGTTTGAGAAAATCGATTTTAAAGTTTCAAAGGAAAAAAGTATACATTTAAATGCGGTAAATGACCATTAATGTATTTAACGCATTTAAATGTACAGTATACTTTTTTCCTTTGAATCTTTAAAATCGATTTTCTCAAAAATTATTAGGTCTTTTTGAAATATTTTTTATCCTTTTGTTCTCACTGTTCTTCTTAACATATCTGGCAAATGGTGTTTCTAGCATGTAAGAAGGCTTTGCTATAAACCGTTAAAGTAGGCGGGTTTTTAATCCCGAATCAGGACTCGTGATTCGTGATTACGTGCAGTTATTTAACTCAAAACCGCACTTGAGTTGGATATCTGTTTCTATTAGTAATCATGATCACAAGTCAATTCGTAAGTGGGCGGAGTCGAATTTGTGATCACTCGAATACATGATTGGGGGTATCTAAGCATTCCTGGTCCTGGGAAAGCTAAAGCAGGAATCTAATTTCAGCGATGGAATTTTAGATAAAGGACAACCAATTCCCCTTCATCCTCACCAGACTTAGACACGGTTCACATCAGCGCTAAAAAGCGGTTCGTTCATGGATCGGAATGGAACGGATCAGAACTGATGGGAATGGATCCAAAGTTAGCCTATGGATCCATTCAGATGCGTCCATTCTAAAGGATCTGTCCTGCATGACCCACTGAATGGACCGCAGGTTTCCTCCTGCAGCAATTTTATCTGGACCGCGGCGCTGAGCCAAGCAGAACAGAAATGGAAGCTGAAGTGCTGCATTGGGGGCAATGAGAAAACGGAATGTTTCTTCCCACTAGTAAAGATACGGACTTTGAGGGTGGGTGCCTGAGGGGATGTGGGGAAACAGAACAAAAGGGGGTGAAAACGGATCATATTGACTGGTGATCAGACACGTTTTCGCAATGCAAATGTGAATCAGGCCTTATGGTGGCCACATACATTACAATTTTTTACTATTTTATCAATTTGACAATCTTTCAATCTTTTTTTTTTTTTTCGAATGAAAAATTAGACTCTTGCAACCAATGTACCACACACGTATGCTTGATTTTGACACAATTGTGACAAAAATGATAGAATAAAAGGCATAAATTAGATTTTAATTTATAAATGTGTATAGGGTACTCTGTGCCATCACTGATTATTATCGCATGTATATATAAGGCCCCAACATACAGTATTATGCAGTGCTGGACAATAGATACATACAGTGGTACATAGGATGGCAGATGTAACGCAACAGGGTTATACAAAATAAAATAAAGTTATACAATGCAAAGAGGGTACATGATATGCAATTTGGGGCTGGTTAGGTAAGTCCAGTAATTTTATTTTATTTAAGTATTTATATAGCGCCAACTATTATGCATTAAGTATATTGTCTAGTCATTAATTGCCCCTCAGAGGGGCTCACAATCTAGTCCCTACCATAGTCCTATGTCTATGTATGTATTGTGTAGTGCATGTATCATAGTCTAGGGCCAATTTAGAGGGAAGCCAATTAACTTATCTGTATGTTTTTCGGGTGTGGGAGGAAACCGGAGTGCCTGGAGGAAACCCACACAGACACGGGTAGAACTAACAAACTCCTTGCAGATATTGGCAGGAATTCGAACCGGGGACCCAGTGCTGCAAGGCGAGAGCGTTAACCGCCACACCACCATGCTGCCCCGTGGTAATACAAGTATGAGGCATTTTTAAGAAAGTAGTACAATGATGGGAGCAAATTATCATGTAAATAAGCTAGGGAAGGGAGAATCCTGACAAAGCCTTACAATCTAAGGAGGGGGGAGGGGCTCCAGTTTGTAGGGAGTCAAGTAGGGAATAGGTGACTAAAACTGGATTGACTGGGGGGAAAAATTATCTTTTTTTTTTTTTTTTTTTTTTTTTTTTTTTACACAATTGATCGTAATGGAATTGGGGTAAAATCAAACAGAAAAATTGTAACATGCGTGACCACCATTAGTCTCACAAAAAAATATGAAGAGGTAAAATGACTCTCCCTATGATCCCCTAAGTCATGGAAGGTAGAGAAGGGAGATGTATCTACAATGGCAAGAGAGAGATTTGCTCTATCATTTATGACCAAGTTGAATTTCCACTTGCAAGTTTGTTTCTTATATCATCACTCACATATATAATACTAACACAAGGATGGTATAGTCTAATGTCCTACCATATTATTATTATTATGCCTTTATATAGCACTGACATCTTCTGCAGCACTTTACAGAGTACATGGTCATGTCACTGACTGTCCTCAGAGGAGCTCACAATCTAATCACTACCATAGTGATAGTCTAATGTCCCACCATATTATTATTATGCCTTTATATAGCACTGACATCTCCTGCAGCACATTACAGAGTACATAGTCATGTCACTGACTGTCCTCAGAGGAGCTCACAATCTAATCCCTACCATAGTCCTAGTCTAATGTCCTACCATATTATTATTATATACAGTATTTATACAGCACTGACATCTCCTGCAGCACTTTACAGAGAACATAGTCATGTTACTGACTGTCCTCAGAGGAACTCACAGTCTAATCCTGCCATAGTCATAGTCTAATATTCTACCATATTATTATTGTGTATTTATATTGCACTGACATCTTCTACAGCACTTTACACAGTACACAGTTATCTCAGTGACTGTCCTCAGTGAAGCGCACGGTTTAATCCATGTCATATGTATAGTAACTATGACATCATTTTATATTAAACTAGCCGATGACCCGAATTGCCCGGGTATGTATTTGGCTGGTGTTGGCTCTGCCCACTTTTTCTATCTCCAACACATAAACACTCAGGCCCATATGCAATTCATTTTTTCACCTGAGTTTTCTCCAAGGTGATATTTTAAAACTTGCCAATGAAATGCATTTTAAACCACCAGCAAGCAAAAAAATACTCAAAATAATTTTGATAGTACTTTTTACCTACTTTTTATATGTTTTCCATTACAAAGTGCTAAAAAACTTTTTTAAATCAAAAATAAAAATGTTTCTCCAAGGAGAAAACTTAGGTGAAACAGTAAATCGCATATGGCCTTCAATGACCAAGTTTGTGAGCTTTGGGGTCCTTGGCATCAATAATTTGTATTTTCCCTTTGAAATTAAACAAATCTGATTGGCTGTTTGTGGCTCCACCTCCTTTTCTGAATTTGAATCCCAGTCATCCAATGACAGACTTTACCAGAATTGGGGCCTCTACCATTAACAGTGTAAGAATGGCAGCAATTTAAATATTCCCCTTGAAAATCCATAGGTGAAATTTGATTGGCTGTTCTAAGCTCCACCCACTTTCATGGATATTAATCCCAGTCACCCAGTGACCAACTGTGTCAAGTTTGACAACCCTGCTATTAACAGTGTAAGAATGGCTGCAGTTTATATTTTCCCATGTAAAAAGTTGTTTCTGGCTCCGCCCACTGTTTCTAAACTTGACATACAGTCACTCAATGACCAAGTTTATGAGCTTTGGGGTCCTTGGCAATAATAATTTGCATTTTTCCACTGAAATGAAACAAATCTGATTGGATGTTTGTGGCTCTGCCCTTTTCCAAAATTAGAACCCGTCACCCAATGACTGACTGTACCAGGCTTGAGGCCGCTGCCATTAAAAGTGTAAGAATGGCAACAATTTAAATATTCTCCTTGAAAATAAACAGGTGAATTTTGATTGGCTGTTGCAGGCCCCATCCACTTCCCTGATTATTAATCCCAGTCACCAAATGACCAACTGTGCAAAGTTTGAGAACTCTGCTATAAACAGTGTAAGAATGGCTGCAGTTTATATTACCCCAGGAAAAGCTGTTTTTGGCTCCGCCCACTTTCTTGTAACCTTGACACACAGTCACTCAATGACCAAGTTTGTGAGCTTTCGGGTTCCTGGCACCAAAATTGTGTGAATGTAAGCAGTTTATCCAGCAAAGAAAACTGATTGGCTGTTTGTGGCTCCACCCCCTTTATTGAATTTGAACCCCATTCACCCAATAACCGACTGTAGCTAGTTTGAAACCTCTGCCATTAACAGTGTAAGAATGGCAGCAGTTTAAATATTCCCCTTGAAAATCAGTAGGTGAATCTTGATTGGCTGTTGTAGGCTCCACCCACTTTCCTGAATATTAATCTCAGTCACCCAGTGACCAAGTGTGGCAAGTTTGAAAACCCTGCAATTAACATTCTAAGAATGGCTGCAGTTTATATTTACCCATTGAAAATGAATGGCTGGAATTTAATTGGCTGTTGTATGCTCCACCCACTTTTCCTAAATTTGTAATCTTGGTCACAAAGTGACCAACAGAAGTTACTGAACTTTCACAGCTATATATCACTGACAGGGCACGCTCAGTGGCGTAGCTAAGGAGCTATGGGCCCCGGTGCGAGTTTTACATTTGCCCCCCTAAGCACTCTATACATAACAATTGATACGGTGCACCAAAACCTGCGTCAGAGGTGCAAGAAGGGGATGGGGAACAGCTTGTTAATGATTATTATCATTCAAAGCATCTCTAGGAGTGATTATTATCAGGGGCGTAGCAATAGGGGATGCAGAGGTTGGGGCCCTTGGGCCAGAGGGGCCCGAGAGGCCTTCCCTCAACTACAGTATTAGCTCTCTATTGGTCCTGTTCTCATAATAATCACTTCTATAGATACTTTGAATAGTGGTAATCATTAAAAAAAACAGCTCCCCATCCCCTTCTTGTTATGCTTGGAACACACGATACATTTTTCCCGTTCCATTCTCTGCTCGATCGTTTTTTCTGCTCAATTCTCTTCTCTATTCTCTTATCTTCCGCTCATTTTTCTTATCTTTTTCTATTCACTTCTATGAGAAATTGAGCACAGTAAAACGATCGGGAGGAATATCGGACATGACGGAATGTATCAATCGAACGCATCTAACGGAAAACCGTAACATGTGTTCCCAGCATCACACATCGTAATTTAGGCAGTCAGTGTGGCAGAGTGTGCGGGAGAGCAGGTCTGCTGGAATGCTGGCAAAGATAACAAACAGAACAAGCATTGTGCAGAGTGGGGAGGAGAGAGTGAAAGCCACCATAAGAAAGTGAAAGTACACATTGCATTACTCACTGTATTGTTGTCTCTGGAGCCCAGCAGGTCACGAGATGCAAAGGGACATACAGTGAGGAAAGATTTCAACACCCTGCGTTTTTACAAGTTCTCCCGCTTAGAAATCAGTGGAGAGGTCTGAAATTCATATCATAGAAGCATTCCCACTGTGAGAGAGAGCATTAAAAAAATCAAAAACAAAACATAAAAGAAAAAAAAAAAAACAGGAAATCATATTGTATGATTTTTAAAGAATCTATTGTTTTGCACTGCTGCACATACAGTAAGTGTTTGAACACCTGGCAATCAGCAAGAATTCTGGTTCTCAAAGACCTGAGACCTTAGGCCCAGTGCACACCAAAACCCGCTAGCAGATCCTCAAAACGCTAGCGGTTTTTGGAGCCGATTTCAGAGCGATTCTAGGCATGTTTAGAGACGTTTTCTAAACATGCCTAGCGTTTTTTAGAGCGTTTTTTGTGTAGCAGATTACAAATATTGTTACAGTAAAAGCTGTTACTGAACAGCTTCTGTAACAAAAATGCCTGGAAGCCCGCTCTGATCCAGCGTTTTCCAGAGCGGTTTGAGCTTTTCCTATACTTTAACATTGAGGCAGAAACGCTTCTGCAAACCGCAAACGTGCAGCAGGAGGAGGCACGTTTGTGGTTTGCTAAAAACCTCAAACTGCCGGTGTGCAACATCCCATTGAAATACATTAGCCAAGCATTTTCACAGGCGGATGCGGTTGGCGGATCGGTGTGCACTGGGCCTGACTCTGCTGTTAAAAAGTCCACCTCTCTACTCCACTCATTCATCTAAATTAGTAGCACCTGTCTGAGCTCTTTAAAGACACCTGTCCACCCCAGAGTCAGTCAGACTCCAATTACTACCATAGGCAAGACCAAAGAGCTGTCAAATGACCCCAAAGACAAAATTGTGTGCGCTCTCCACGGACTGGTAAAATCTGATGATAATAACATATATCATCTGTCTTGTGCTATGTTTACTTTCTTTTTATTGTCAAAATGTGGCCAATAAGTTATTGATCTTGATGTGTATGGCTAGTTTAATACAGCATGTGCCACAATATAAAGATTTAAAAACAAACTAAAAGGAAACCGATATGGCAGCCTCCATATACCTCTCACCTTGTGTTCCTGTAGCAGATTGAGATCTCACCTGATCAGCTGCCCAGCTCGGCTGCTGCTGATGCTCTAGTGAAAGTTTCGTTTCTTCTGAATGATTTCCTTCTGGCACAGGAAAGTTAGAGGAAATGTCTTCACAGCAGAAGCCAAGCCCCGAAACTGAGACCAGCGCAGCTGGAAATCATCCAGATTTATCTCACTAATTACAGATGTGAAAGTTTGGATGTTTGTTGCTCAATCGCGCAACAATGGCTGAACGGATTTAAATGAAATTTGGCACACACATAGTACATTACCTGGAATAACATATAGGATACTTTTTATCCCCATAACCAAAAAGTGGGCGTAGACAAATACAAATTTCACTGTGAAAACGTCTGACTCATGTAATGCAGTAAGTGTTTCACCTCCTAAATCCAACTGTCATCTGTCAGAGTTCAGTGAAAAATTTTGTAATAGAGGCTACTAGCAGTTTTTGATTCAGCACCACTGTGGAGACTAATGGTGGATAAGGCCACAAGGCCTCCCCCCAATTCAACTTTTTCTCCTGAGTTTCCTCCTAGGTGATATGTTTGTTCACACCTAATCAATAAAATGCATATTAATGGAAGTCAAGTTTTACTTACCTGGGACTTCTTCCAGCCTCCGACAGTCGTGAAGATCTCTCTGTGTCCTCTAGGTCTCCTCCATTTTGCTACTGTCGGCCCTGATAAAGTCCGCCAGTTGGCAGGTAGCGCACATCTGCATATGGGCTGACCTGAGCGGTGCACCTATTCTATTCCCTTGTCAGGAGCATTCTGCGCATTGTGCAGTTTTGCACTTTCTTTCTTATTTTTGAAATGTGTCATATGTTTTTTCTGGACTAGATACATATATAGAAATTGTAAGCAGATAATTCTTGTTTACACCCTCTTCTTCTGAGTATAGCCATGGAGTGAAACAGTTAAGCTATGCCTAATTCATATATATTATCTTTGATTTAAAGGTTTTGGTGAGTCCAAAACCAGTTTGATGTGTCTGTTCTGTCTGTTCTCTTCTTTAATTTTTATATTTCATTAATATTATTATATTTCAGGAAAAAAGTATTTTCTGTTTATGTCCTGAATCGTTAGGCCTTCAAATTTCTTATTGGTATCGACAGGTGGTTCGGCCTGTAAGGTTTTGCTGCCCCCCCCCCCCGAGGTGTCTGGTGTCTGACCATAACATGGGTCTCTCCCCACACACCTCTATTGCACTTTTGTGCTGTTCTATTTTTTTTTCTTTTTCCCATCCCAAAGCTCATTTTGAAGTACAAGGTTATACTAGGCCCCATTTTTTCATTCTGTATTAACGAGCCTTCGGTACAGGTCTTTGCTTTCTCTGTTCTAAAGGGTGTACCTACTTTCTATTTGAAGGTTCCTCTAAAACCTCATGGAAACTAAACCTATTTTTTTTTTTAAGAGAATTTTTATTAAATTTACCAAAAGCAGTACAAAAGATAAAAGTGATAAAATATACAGAAAGAAAAAAAAATATAGAAAAAGTAATTCCAGCAAAACAATGCGATTGTGTAGATCCAGAACATACAATGAAATCTCATAACATTAGTACGAAGGTGTTGATAGTTTTGCTATTCAGTACACTCAACTGGTATGTGTAACAATGAGATACTCATACATGAAACCTCTCACGTTGCAAGGTTATTATTATTCTCTGTGTCTCTAAGCCCATTGTAGGTCTTGGACTGCGACATTGATATCAAGGTTGGGAATTGTGGTTTCTGAAGCATTAACCCATCTATCCCAAATTTTATCAAATTTTTTAAATTGTTTTCGTGATTGGTATGTGATTTTGTATAGTGGAAGAGCTAAGTTTACTAGCTTTATCCATTCCCTTGTGGATGGCGCTCGAGGTAGCTTCCATTTTAAGGTTATGGCTTTCCTGGCATAGTATATTAGGATTTTAATCAGAATTGATTGGTTTTTGCTGCAGGGTATTTCCCCTATGATTCCCAATAAGCATAATTGTAAGTCCAGAACTACCGGCAGCTGTAAGGTGTCTCGTAGGAAATGAATCACAGATTTCCAATAGTTATTCACTAAGGGACAACTCCACACACAGTAAAGAAAATCTGCATGGGGAGCTGTACATTTAAAACAGGAGTCATTATAAGATGGGCCCATTTTAACTAATTTTAAAGGTGTAAAATATATTTGATGAAACCATGTAATGTTTATGAGCTTGTCCTGAGAGGCGATGATATCTTTATTAAAGGACTCAGCGTGTTCTGTCCACTTTTCTTGTGTTAAATTTGGGTCTAGTGTTAGCCAGTGTTCTCTAGAAGATTGAATCTTCCCCATGTTACTATGGGTGCTTCGAAAGTTATACATGGTGGATATTTGTTTTGTGTGGTCCTTCCTGAGTAGCATTTTCTCAAGTCCTAAGGGGGCTATGGAAACTTCCGTTAGTCCAATCTGAGCCCGAATTGCATGGCGCAATTGGAAATAATGGAAAAGAGCATGTTTGGGCAAACCAAATTCCAAACGAAGTGTAGCAAATTCCTTAAAAGACCCATTATCATATAATTGAGATACGTATTTGATATTATGCGTGTGCCAGAAAGTAATGTCAGGTATTGATTGATGTTCGGGTAAGTTGGGGTTTCCCCAGGAAACTAAACCTATTAATACAATCTCACATAATGTAAGGGGACTGAACTCTGCACAAAAAAGAAATAAAGCCTTTAAAGACTGTTAGGCATTGATGATTCAGGAACCTATTGTATACTCTTGGGATCATATCAGGCCAAAACTGTGTATTGCAAATGTATATGCCCCTCCTGACCAATCTTTCTCCAATCTTTTGACTTCCTTAAAGCGGAATATAACCCTGCATTTCAACTTTGCTCCAAAACATTATTTACAGCATATTATATGCAACCAGCATTTTTTTTTTACTAGACCAGCATTGGAAGGGTTACACACAAAACTTTAAAGTTCGTGGAGAGACATGCTGTCGCATCCGAAGCTTAGATGGATACATTTAAAGAGGAACTACAGTGAAAATAATGTAGTAAAAAAAGTGCTTCATTTTGTACCATAATTATATATAAATGATTTAGTCAGTGTTTGCCCATTGTAAAATCTTTCCTCTCCCTGATTTGCATTCTGACATTTATTACATGGTGACAATTTTACTGTGGCCAGGTTATGTAGCTGCTCCTAGCTGTTTTGGCTGTTAGAGACAGCTGTAAACAGCTATTCCCTGTCTGTGAACATTGTTACATTGTGGCAGTTTGCCCAGAGTACCGCGGTACTCAGAGCTTCTTGTGGGAGGGGTTTCAGCACAAAATCAGTCACACATCGCCCCCTGATGGTCTGTTTGTGAAAATCATTATATTTCTCATGTAAAAGGGGGTATCAGCTACTGATTGGGATAAAGTTCAATTCTAGGTTGGAGTTTCTCTTTAAGTGAACACAATGTAACAAGTAAGGAATGTGACTCACTCTCTCTGACTGTGCAGGAGCTGGAGGACAGCCAAAGAGTGTGTAACATTCTGTTTACTTAAATGTATCTATCTAAACTTCGGCTGCCGGCAGCATGTCTCTCCACGGAACTTTAAAGCTCTGTGTGTAACCCTTCCAATGCTGGTCTAGTAAAAAAAAATGCTGGTTGCATATAATAGAAACTGGATAGACCAGCACCCGAATGGGGACAGACGTGTGCTAGAGTGGAAAGACCCAATAGCCCTCAGAGGGTCAGCAAAGTCCAACACGAGAAGTCCACAGCACCACGTCAGTAATGTATAGCTCTTTTATTAAAAGAAATACAAAGAGATAGCCATAACAGCGACAGACGCTGTTTCGGACAAAGTCCTTCCTCAAGCTGTATCAGGCTCTCTCTGAAATACAATCCAATTGCTACTCCTATATATACTAGCTGTCAAAACGACATAACCAATCAGGATGCAGGGTATATGGAGGACCTGATGGGGAACTGCAAGAAAGCCAAGTAAGCTACACCCACTAAGATGAAGAGCCAATCGCTGTCAGACCCAAAAATTCAAATATTCCCTTACCTCCTCCTTCCAACAAACAAAAATGTAGAGGACCTGATGGGGAACTGCAGCTCACTCCCCGTATGCCATGCCAAAACACTTCCTGGAACGTCATGATGACATCATGACGTACGCATTGACGCATGCGTAAACGTAAAGGTTGGGGGGTGGCATGCTTGTGATATATTGTGATCCACAATCTCTTTCTTTTTTTGTGTAAGTGGTTGTTGGTTTATATCTATGGCTTTAATATTTGTAATGTGTGTCTCTTTTATGTGGTCGGGATGCAGATATGATATGGGGGAACCTGTATTTTGATTTTTGATATTCACAGATAGGCCCATTTTTCATCCATTAATTTTTTATGGGTGAACATATTTTGGCTAATGTAGGTTAGCATGGTCTTTGATATCCCCTATTGTCATGCCATCATCACTTTGCATATTGTACGCTCTATACTTGTGTACATGTTGATTGTGCCTTTTTGCATTTTTTCTATTTCCCACTTTTGGGATTTATGCGGACATTTTTACGCATGCGCAGACACTTGTACGCATGTAATCATGCGGATATTTTGACGCGTTTATTTACGTTTACGCATGCGTCAATGCGTACGTCATGATGTCATCATGACGTTCCAGGAAGTGTTTTGGCATGGCATACGGGGAGTGAGCTGCAGTTCCCCATCAGGTCCTCTACATTTTTGTTTGTTGGAAGGAGGAGGTAAGGGAATATTTGAATTTTTGGGTCTGACAGCGATTGGCTCTTCATCTTAGTGGGTGTAGCTTACTTGGCTTTCTTGCAGTTCCCCATCAGGTCCTCCATATACCCTGCATCCTGATTGGTTATGTCGTTTTGACAGCTAGTATATATAGGAGTAGCAATTGGATTGTATTTCAGAGAGAGCCTGATACAGCTTGAGGAAGGACTTTGTCCGAAACAGCGTCTGTCGCTGTTATGGCTATCTCTTTGTATTTCTTTTAATAAAAGAGCTATACATTACTGACGTGGTGCTGTGGACTTCTCGGGTTGCATATAATATGCTGTAAATAATGTTTTAGAGCAAAGTTGAAATGCAGGGTTATATTCCGCTTTAAAATTTGATTCTCTGATATGGGCAGGAGACTTTAACAATACTTCCAACAGCAACCTGGATAGATCTATTCAACCCAGACCAGGGGATATGAGGAGGATTAATGACTTATTCAAAACTCACTCAGTTGTGGATACATCTGCTGTTTTGGAGCAAATTTTTTTTTTTTTACATTTTGAATTTGACATTTGAAGCCTAGCGTGTGCAGCTCGGAGGGGTTATCAGGACACAGGACAGTTGAAACTGTGTCTCCTGCTCCTTGTCACCTCCTTTCAACTAAAAAGACGGCTGCCCCCATGACAAAGATGGCAGCCCCCATGAATCAGAAACATTTGCCTGTTATTTTAAAACAGGGTGGGTAAAAAAATTATATTACCTATCTATTCTAATTAACATAACTAATGTAACTTAATGACAGTATGTTTGTTTAGGCTGAAGTTCCCCTTTAAAGATACTCTGTAACAAAATTTTCAGCCCCAGAAGAAAAAACGACGGTCTCTTATCAGAGGCCGCAGTTTTTTTGAAAAAGAAAAGTTCCCCGTCCTCCTTGTGCTTCCGGGAAGTGAGAAGCACAAAGGAACAAAAAAACTCAATGTGGCCAAATAGTAAAACTATTACTACATACATTTTTGAAGGCAATTTACACACAATATAACATAAAAAAATAACTGTTTATTTCTCAACGCCAAACATTTACCCAAATAACATTTTTAATGAAAAAAAAAATTATGAATGAACTTTTTAAATATGCATGTGAAGGGGGTATACTACGAACAGTTTTTAAATTATAAGCTCGTAAATAGTGATGGACGCAAAACTGAAAAAATGCACCTTTATTTCCAAATAAAATATTGGCGCCATACATTGTGATAGGGACAAAATGTAAATGATGTAATAACTGAGACAAATGGGCAAATAAAATACATAGGTTTTAATCATGGTAGCATGTATTATTTTAAAGCTATAATGGCCGAAAACTGAGAAATAAGAAATTTTTTCAATTTTTTTCTTACTAATCCTGTTAAAATGCATTTATAAAAAAATAATTCTTAGCAAAATGTACCACCAAAAGAAAGCCTAATTAGTGGTGGAAAAAAAAAGATATAGATCAATAAATTGTGATAAGTAGTGATAAAGTTATTAGCGAATGAATGGGTGGTGAAAATTGCTCTGATACATAAGGTGAAAAATCCCCACGGGCTGAAATCGTTAAAGACACTTGTCCACCCCACAGTCAGTCAGACTCCAACTACTACCATAGGCAAGACCTGTCAAGAGACACCAGAGGCAAAATTGTGTGCTGTGCTCTCACTGTTCCTCTTGCGAACCCAGTCTCTCTGTCCCTCTTTCCTCCTCATTTGTTCCTTTTTCAGGACTGATGTACAGATCTATGTAAATATATGTATTTTTCTACTTAAAGTGTGTTTAATTGACTGTGACTTAATATATCCTTTAAAATGTTATATTTTTTTATTTTCATTTGTTAATATGAAGGAAAAACAACATATGTTTCTTATGAAATCTTTATAATATGTGTGACTAGGGTATGATGGGGTGTGATTAGAGGTGTGGCTTAAGTGTCCCTCTTTCTTATCTCAAAAAAATTGGGAGGTATGCCAACCCTGACGACTTCCTTCCTTCCTGGGCTCGCTCCCACGTGTGATGTCATGCACGGATGCATGGAGGGTCATATGTTTCTCCATGACCCCAACCCCCTCCCCATCCTACCCCGCTACGTACCTGGATCTCCTCTTATTATGACCTGTTAAATGGTCAAGTTTAGCTATGTTTCATTTTTTCTGTAGCACAATAGACTTACACATTCAGATTCATATATATATATCTATATATATAAAATCGGATGTGTGTATGTGTGTATGTGTGTGTGTATGTGCCGCGATCACGTGAAAACGGCTTGACCGATTTGAACGAAACTTGGTATACAGATCCCATACTACCTGGGATGATATGTTCTGGGGGTCTCGCGTCCCCCTGCACACGTGGGCAGAGCTACAAACAGCCAATCAGATTTCACCCATTCAAGTCAATGGAAAAAATGTAAAAGGCTGCCATTCTCACAGTAAACAAGCCAGAGTCCCCACACATGGCACAGTTGGTCACTTGGTGACCGAGGTTACAAATCCAGGAAAAGTGGGCGGAGCATAAAACAGCCAATCAAATTTCAGCCATTCATTTTAAATGGGAAAATGTAAACTGCAACCATTCTTAGACTGTTAATCGCAGGGTTCTCAAACTTGCCACAGTTGGTCACTGGGTGAATGCGATTAAGATTCAAGAAAGTGGGTGGAGCCTACAACAGCCAATCAAAATTAACCTATTGATTTTCAAGGGGATTATTTAAACTGCTGCCATTCTTACAACTGTTAATGGCAGAGGCTTCAAACTTGCTACAGTCGGTCTTTGGGTGACTGGGGTCAAAATTCACAAAAGGGGCGGGGCCACAAACAGCCAATTAGATTTCCTTGGTGGATAAACTGCTTCCATTCACACATTTTTGATGCCAGGAACCTGAAGGCTCACAAACTTGGTCATTGAGTGACTGTGTGTCCAGGTTACAAAAAGTGGGCAGAGCCAAAAACAAATTTTACTGGGAAAATATAAACTGTAGCCATTCTTACACCGTTAATGGCAGTGTTCTCAAACTTTGCACAGTTGGTCACTGGGTGAATGAGATTAAGAATTTGGACGGTAGGTGGAGCCTACAACAGCCAATAAAAATTCATCTTTCGGTTTTCAAAGGGAATATTTAAGCTGCTACCATTCTTATACTGTTAATAGCAGATGCCTCAAACCTGGTACAGTTGGTCACTGGGTGACTAGGGTTCAAATTCAGAAAGGGGGCGGAGCCACAAACAGCCGATCAGATTTGTTTATTTTTCAATGGGAATATACAAAGTATTGATACCAAGGACCCCAAAGCTGATAAACTTGATAATTGAGTGACTGTATGTCAAGGTTAGAAAAAGTGTGCGGCGCCAACAACTTAATTTTTTACATGGCAGGGTTCCCAAACTTGACACAATTGGCCACTGGGTGACTGGGATTAATATTCAGAAATGTGGGTGGAGCCTAAAAACAGCCAATCAAAATGTACCTATTGATTTTCAAGGGGGAACATTTACATTGCTACCATTCTTACACTGTTAATGGCAGAGTTCTCAAACCTGATACAGTCAGTTATTGGGTGACTGGGGTCCGAATTCACTAAAGTAGGTGGAGCCACAAACAGCCAATCTGATTTTTTAGATTGATTTCAGCCATTCTGTTATTGGCAGGGTTCTCAAACTTGACACAGTTGGCCACTGGGTGACTGGGACTAATATTCAGGAAAGTGGGTGGAGCCTACAGCAGCCAATCAAAATTAACCTTTTGATTTTCAAGGGGAATATTTACATTGCTCCTATTCATACACTCTTAATAGCAGATGCCTCAAATCTGGTACAGTTAGTCACTGGGAGACTGAGGTTTAAATTCTGAAAAGGGAGTGGGCCAAAACAGCCAATCAGATTTGTTTAATTTCAATGGTAAAATGCAACTTATTGATGACAAAGACCCCACAGCTCATAAACTTGGTCATTGAGTGACTGTATGTCAAGGTTAGAAATAGTGGGCAGAGCCAAAAACAACTAACTTTTTACATGAGAAAATATAAATTGCAGCTATTCTTACACTGTTAATGGCAGGGTTCTCAAACTTGACACAGTTGGTCACTGGGGGACTAGGATTAATATTCGGAAAAGTAGGTGGAGCCTACAAGAGCCAATCAAAATTCACCTATTGATTTTCAAGGGGAATATTGAAACTGCTGTCATTCTTACACTGTTAATGGCAGAGGCCTCAAACCTGCTACAGTCGGTCATCAAGTGACTGGGGTTCAAATTCACTGAAGGGGTGGAGCCACAAACAGCCAATCAGATTTGCTTTTTTTGGATAAACTGCTTCCATTCACACAATTTTGATGCCAGGAACCCAAAAGCTCACAAAATTGGTCATTGAGTAGTGACTGTGTGTCAAGGTTACAAAAAGTGGGTGGAGTCAAAAACAGATTTTTCTGGGAAATTGTAAACTGCAGCCCTTCTTCTCTGTTAATGGCAGGGTTCTCAAACTTTGCACAGCTGGTTACTGGGTGACTGGGATTAATATTCAGAAAAGTGGGTGGAGCCTAAAAAAGCCAATCAAAATCACCTGTTGATTTTCAAGGGGAATATTAAAAATGCTACTATTCATTGCACTGTTAATGGCTCAAGCCTCAAACCTGGTACAGTTAGTCATTGGGTTCAAATTTAGAAAAGGGGACAGAGCCACAAACAGTTTCATTTCTTGGGAAAATACAAATTATTGATGCCAAGGACCCCAAAGCTCACAAACTTGGTCATTGAGTGACTGTATGTCCAGGTTACAAAAAGTAGGCGGAGCAAAAATCAAATTTCACTGGGAAAAATTAGACTGCGGGCCTTCTTACATTGTTAATGGCAGGGTTCCCAAACTTTGCCCAGATGGTCACTGGGTGACTGAGATTAATATTCAGGGAAGTGGGTGGAGCCTATAATAGCCAATCAAAATTCACCTGTTGATTTTCAAGGGGAATATTTAAATTGCTGCCATTTTTATACTGGTAATAGCAGATGCCTCAAACCTGCTACAGTTGGTCATTGGGTGACTGGGGTTCAAATGCTGGAGAGGGGCAGAGCCACAAACAGCCAATCTGATTTGTTTAATTTCTATGGGAATATACAAATTATTGATGCTAAAGACACCAAAGCTCACAAACTTGGTCATTGAGTGTTTGAGCGTTAGGGTTAGAGGAAGTGGGCGGAACCAACACAAGTCAAATACATACCCGGGCAACGCCGGGCAATCAGTGGGTGGAGACAAATACAAATTTCACTGGGAAAATGTAAACTGCAGCCATTCTTACACTGTTAATGGGAGGGTTCTTAAACGTTGCACAGTTGGTCACTCAGTGAATGGGATTAATATTCAGAAAAGTGGGTGGAGCCTACAAAAGTGTATTAAGCTTCACCTATTGCTTTTCAAGGGAATATTTAATTGCTACCATTCTTGCACGGTTAATGGCACAGGCCTCAAACCTGGTACAGTTGGTCATTGGGTGACTGGGGTTCAAATTCAGAAAAGGGGGTGGAGCCACAAACAACCCATCAGATTTTTTCATTTCAATGCAAATTATTGATGCCAAAGACTACAAAGCTCACAAACTTGGTCATTGAGTAATTGTGTGTTAGGGTTAGAAAAAGTGGGTGGAGCCGACACTAGCCAAATACATACCCGGGCAACGCCGGGCAATCAGCTAGTATATATATGTGTGTGTGTGTGTGTGTGTGTGTGTGTGTGTGTGTGTGTGTGTGTGTGTGTTTGATATTGTAACAGACCGGTAAAATCTGCTGATAATATCATGTTTTATCTGTCTTGTGCTATGTTTACTTTGTTTTTATTGTTAAAATGTGGCCAATAAGTTATTGATCTTGATGTGTATGTCTAGTTTTATACAGTATGTGCCACAATATAAAGATTTAAAAACAAACTAAAAGGAAACAGATATGGCAGCCTCCATATACCTCTAACCTTGGCTTCCTGTAGTAGATTGAGATCTCACCTGATTGGCTGCTGCTGATGCTCTAGTGAGAGTTTCGTTTCTTCTGAATTGTTTCCTTCTGGCGCAGAATGTTAGAGGAAATGTCTTCACATCACAGAGTAAGCCAAGCCCGAAACTGAGACCAGCACAGCTGGAAATCATCCAGATGTATTGCACTAATTATAAATGGGAAAGTTTGGATGTTTGGATGTTTGTTACTCGATCACGCAACAATGGCTGAACGGATTTGAATGAAATTTGGCACACATATAGTACATTACCTGGAATAAAGTATAGGATACTTTTTATCCCCATAACCAAAAAGTAGGGCAGATACAAATACAAATTTCACTGGGAGAATATAAACTGCAGCCATTCTTACACTGTTAATGGCAGGGTTCTCAAACTTTGCACAGCTGGTTACTGGGTGACTGAGATTAATATTCAGAAAAGTGGGTGGAGCCTACAAAAGCCAATCAAAATTCACCTATTGATTTTTAAGGGGAATATTTAATTGCTGCCATTCTTGCACTGTTAATGGCACAAACCTCAACCTGGTACAGTTGGTCATTGGGTGACTGGGGTTCAAATTCAGAAAAGGGGTGGAGCCACAAACAGCCAATCAGATTTTGTTTCATTTCAATGCAAATTATTGATGCTAAAGACCACAAAGGTCACAAACTTGGTCATTGAGTAATTGAGCGTTTGTGTGTTAGGGTTAAAAAAAGTGGGCGTAACCAACACCAGCCAAATACATACCCGGGCAACGCTGGGCCATTAGCTAGTGCACAATTAATTTAAACAAAAACAAAACAAATACTTACCTAAGGAGAAGGAAGTCTCTGGGTTCTATAGAACCTTCCTGTTCTCCTCACGGTACCCGTTCCCCACTGCTGGCCCCCCGTTAGCCGGCAGGAACACGCTATTGTGACCCATTCTCAGGAGTCGTTGGCATTAAAACTGTCCTGCATCAGGTTAAGGGCCCTTTCACACTGGCGAGGTGGGTCACTGCAATATACCGCATTGCTACCACCGGTATGAAAAGGTAAGGGAAGTCTATGGGTGCTTTCATATTTTTTTTTTAACAAATCAATTTTTTATTTTGAAGAAACACAGAGAAAAAACATATACAAGTACAGAAACAGTGGGAACACTGCACTCCCATACACAGGAGATAACATCCCATTAGCTCAAAATACATTGACAGTTAGGAATGGAACATAGTAGAATATGGCATTAACACATAGGCTGATGAAATAAATAATACTACACATAATGACCATAGTAGATAAAATTTGCATAGTATATATATTCTACACAGAAAACTAACTTAAACATTGCATACATACAGTGGTGTGAAAAACTATTTGCCCCCTTCCTGATTTCTTATTCTTTTGCATGTTTGTCACACTTAAATGTTTCTGCTCATCAAAAACCATTAACTATTAGTCAAAGATAACATAATTGAACACAAAATGCAGTTTTAAATGATGGTTTTTATTATTTAGTGAGAAAAAAAATTCCAAATCTACATGGCCCTGTGTGAAAAAGTGATTGCCCCCCTTGTTAAAAAATAACTTAACTGTGGTTTATCACACCTGAGTTTAATTTCTGTAGTCACCCCCAGGCCTGATTACTGCCACACCTGTTTCAATCAAGAAATCACTTAAATAGGAGCTATCTGACACAGAGAAGTAGACCAAAAGCACCTCAAAAGCTAGACATCATGCCAAGATCCAAAGAAATTCAGGAACAAATGAGAACAAAGTACTGTAATTGAGATCTATCAGTCTGGTAAAGGTTATAAAGCCATTTCTAAAGCTTTGGGACTCCAGCGAACCACAGTGAGAGCCATTATCCACAAATGGCAAAAACATGGAACAGTGATGAACCTTCCCAGGAGTGGCTGGCCGACCAAAATTACCCCAAGAGCGCAGAGAAAACTCATCCGAGAGGCCACAAAAGACCCCAGGACAACATCTAAAGAACTGCAGGCCTCACTTGCCTCAATTAAGGTCATTGTTCATGACTTCACCATAAGAAAGAGACTGGGCAAAAATGGTCTGTATGGCAGATATCCAAGGCGCAAACCACTTTTAAGCAAAAAGAACATTAAAGAGAATCTGTATTGTTAAAATCGCACAAAAGTAAACATACCAGTGCGTTAGGGGACATCTCCTATTACCCTCTGTCGCAATTTCGCCGCTCCTCACCACATTAAAAGTGGTTAAAAACAGTTTTAAAAAGTTTGTTTATAAACAAACAAAATGGCCACCAAAACAGGAAGTAGGTTGATGTACAGCATGTCCACACATAGAAAATACATCCATACACAAGCAGGCTGTATACACCCTTCCTTTTGAATCTCAAGAGATCATTTGTGTGTTTCTTTCCCCCTGCAGCTATCTTCCGCTGAAGTGTCAGGCTGTTTCTTCCTGCAGAGTGCAGACAGCTCTGCCTGTATGTAATTCCTCAGTATGTGAAAGCCCAGCCAGCTCAGAGGAGGATTTATCCAGCTTGTAAAAGATGAGAGAAGAGAGAAGCTGCCCTAATCTAAATAATACACAGGCAGTGTGCAGAGAGGGGCCTGGAGGGGGGAGATGCATCACAGAACCACAACACTGAAGAACTTGGCAGCCTTCCAGACACAGGCTGACAAGTCTGACAAGAGAGAGATAAGTTGATTTATTACAGAGATGGTGATAGTAGAACGTGCTGCAGTAAGCCAGAACACATTAGAATAGCTTTTGGAACTTGTAGGATGATAAAAAACAGGATGCAATTTTTGTTACGGAGTCTCTTTAAGGCTCGTCTCAATTTTGCTAAAAAAACATCTCAATGATTGGCAAGACTTTTGGGAAAATACCTTGTGGACAGACGAGACAAAAGTTGAACTTTTTGGAAGGTGCGTGTCCCGTTACATCTGGCATAGAAGTAACACAGCATTTCAGCAAAAGAACATCATACCAACAGTAAAATATGGTGGTGGTAGTGTGATGGTCTGGGGTTGTTTTGCTGCTTCAGGACCTGGAAGGCTTGCTGTGATAGATGGAACCATGAATTCTACTGTCTACCAAAAAATCCTGAAGGAGAATGTCCGGCCATCTGTTCGTCAACTCAAGCTGAAGCGATGTTGGGTGCTGCAGCAGGACAGTGACCCAAAACACACCAGCAAATCCACCTCTGAATGGCTGAAGAAAAACAAAATGAAGACTTTGGAGTGGCCTAGTCAAAGTCCTGACCTGAATCCTATTGAGATGTTGTGGCATGACCTTAAAAAGGCGGTTCATGCTAGAAAACCCTCAAATAAAGCTGAATTACAACAATTCTGCAAAGATGAGTGTGCCAAAATTCCTCCAGAGCGATGTAAAAGACTCGTTGTAAGTTATCGCAAATGCTTGATTGCAGTTATTGCTGCTAAGGGTGGCCCAACCAGTTATTAGGTTCAGGGGGCAATTTCTTTTTCACACAGGGCCATGTAGGTTTTGAGTAGTGTTGGGCGAACAGTGTTCGCCACTGTTCGGGTTCTGCAGAACATCACCCTGTTCGGGTGATGTTCGAGTTCGGCCGAACACCTGGTGGTGTTCGGCCAAACTGTTCGGGGTTCGCCCGAACTGCGTAATGACTAGCCGAACAGGGCCGAACAGGGCCCCTGTTCTGCCGAACAGGGCACTGTTCGGCTGAATACTGCCCCCCTATGGGGTCGCAGGCATAAGGGGGGAGCATGCCCCGATCGCGGGGGGGGGGTCGGAAATTCCCCCCACCTCCTCCGCTAGCGCTCCCCCCTCTGCCCGCTTCCCCATACAAAAGTTTCAGGAAGTAAAACAGTACCGGTGGTACTAGTGGGTGGCTGGCAGTGGGCGGCACTGTGAAGTGAGTGACTGAGGAGGAGGAGTCCGGAGAGTGACGCGTTGAGGGAGGCCGAGCAGCGGGCGGTTCAGCAGTAGTACCGTACTACTGCTGAACCGCCCGCTGCCCGGCCTCCCTCAACGCGTCACTCTCTGGCCTCCACCTCCTCAGTCACTCACTTCACAGTGCCGCCCACTGCCAGCCACCCACTAGTACCACCGGTACTGTTTTACTTCCTGAAACTTTTGTATGGGGAAGCGGGCAGAGGGGGGAGCGCTAGCGGAGGGGGTGGGGGGAATTTCCGACCCCCCCCCCCGCGATCGGGGCATGCTCCCCCCTTATGCCTGCGACCCCATAGGGCCCCCAAAAGCGGGATGTTCGGGGAGTTCGGGGTTCGGCACGAACATGCCGAACATCGCGGCCATGTTCGGCGAACGTTCCCGAACCCGAACATCCAGGTGTTCGCCCAACACTAGTTTTGAGTTATTTTTTTCACTAAATAATAAAAACCATCATTTAAAACTGCATTTTGTGTTTAATTATGTTATCTTTGACTAATAGTTAACGGTTTTTGATGAGCAGAAACATTTAAGTGTGACAAACATGCAAAAGAATAAGAAATCAGGAAGGGGGAAAATAGTTTTTCACACCACTGTATGATAAGTAATAGGAGGACACAATGCATGAGCCACAGTGTCCCCAAAGGGGGAAAGGAAGAAAAAAGAAGTTAAAGAAGGAAAGAAAAGGGAAGAAAGGATGAAAAGAGAAAGGAAGAAGACGACGACTCCGACTCCACCCCCCAGCCACCCACCAAGGCATCACCAGTTCCAATGGTCCTAGACGTGATACTATAAAGAAAAAGGTATAGGGCATCAAGACTCCACATTTGAGCCAGTTGTGGAAGTATTCTCACACCATGGTGTCCAGATTTTATGGAATCTTAAAGGACAATTGTGGTTTTTATACGTCATTTGGTATAATGGAAGGGCCCGGTTAACCACCCTGGCGTTCTATTAAGATCGCCAGGGGGTTGCGGGAGGGTTTTTTTTTTAATTAAAAAAAAACTATTTCATGCAGCCAACTAAAAGTTGGCTGCATGAAAGCCCACTAGAGGGCGCTCCGGATGCGTTCTTCTGATCGCCTCCGGCGGCCAGAAGTAACACGGAAGGCCGCAATGAGCGGCCTTCCGTGTTTCGCTTACCTTGTCGCCATGGCGACGAGCGGAGTGACATCATGGACGTCAGCCGACATCCTGACGTCAGCCGCCTCCGATCCAGCCCTTAGCGCTGGCCGGAACTATTTGTTCCGGCTGCGCAGGGCTCGGGCGGCTGGGGGGACCCTCTTTCGCCGCTGCTCGCGGCGGAACGCCGCAGAGCGGCGGCGATCAGGCAGCACACGCGGCTGGCAAAGTGCCGGCTGCGTGTGCTGCTTTTTATTTGATCAAAATCTGCCCAGCAGGGCCTGAGCGGCACCCTCTGGCGGTAATGGACGAGCTGAGCTCGTCCATACCGCTAAGGTGGTTAATAGTACGTTTCCACATATTTATAGAGGGCACAGCCTCCCCTTTCCAAACCCTTAATATTTCTTTGCGTGCATAAAAGCACAATATACGAATGAGGTATTGCGTATATTTATTATACGTTGGCTCCTCGAATAATCCTAACAGTGCAAGTTTGGGCGTGTATTCGACATATGTTTCCAGAATTTCATTTAAAATATCAAAGACACTTCTCCAAAATAACTTAACCTTTGCACAGCTCCAAAACATGTGATAAAACGTACCATTCTCGGCAGAGCACCGTTGGCGTCCTATGCAAGAATTTAACCTGTATAAGCCTATCCCTAGCTGAAATGGGAACTTTCACAAAATCAGCTAAAATGTCCTCTCAATCAGTATTATCTAGACCTGGAATGTCCAAATTTCATTTTTCTTGGCAGCGAAGAATCTTTTCATTATTTTTGGACATTAGGTCTGAGTATATCACCGACAAGGATTTGTCTAAATGCTTTGTCAGAAGAGTATTTTCAAGGTGATGTACCTCCAGCACGGGCGCACCCCCGGGAAACTGCGGCGTGAAGGCATGCCGAAGCTGCAGGTAGCGAAAAAACATTTTGTTTGTAATGGAGTAGGATTGCGTCAGCTCATTAAACGTTAATAATGAACCATCTTTAATAATATGTTGTAGATTCTTAATTCCTGACGATGCCCAGAGTTTGGGGTCAGGTATCTGAGTAAAATGCACTAGATTAGCATTATCCCATATAGGCATGTAGGGGGATATTAGCTTCTCTACCTTTAGGTATTTAACCGCTGCAGACCATACTTTGCATACTGTTTGCACATCATTGCTAGTACCTCTGTACAGTAGAAGAGTGAGTCTCACGTAGGAACCAAACAAGCCGCCTCAGTCACCACTGCAGGGTTATAATCATCTTGGGAAAACCACCATCTGGCCGTGACTAATATTGCACCATAATAATATAGTTGCATATTAGGAAGGGCCAGACCTCCCTGATCAATTGCTAGTTGTAGCGTATTAAGAGCAATTTTGGGAACTTGCCCTGACTAGATAAATGATGAGATCAAGGAATGGAGCTTTTTTTAACAATTTTTTAGAGCTACCTACTGGCGAGTTGCGAAGGACATATAGAAATTTGGGTAAAAAGATCATTTTAAATATATTTATTTTCCCAATAAGTGAGAGCGTTTTTTCCAAGTTTGTGATTTCCTACGAAAGGCCTCAATAACCGGCTGTATGTTATACCTAATATAATCATTCACAGAATTTGTTATTAGAATGCCTAAATACCTAAATTCAGTTACCCCATGTAGAGGATTAGAGGGTATAATAAGCTGGGACCCAGTCAGTGGCATGATGACAGACTTATCTTGATTGACCTTAAGACCTGAAAATGTGCCGAAAGTTGTAATAATGTCTAGGGCTGAGGCTAAGGAGTCATCCGGGTCATTTAAATAGAGTAGGGTATCATCTACATATAATGAGATCCTTTCTTCAATAAATCCCACTGGGATACCTTTAATGTGTTCAGAGTCTCTTATTAGAATAGCCATGGGCTCTATGGCAAGAGCAAAAAGGTATGGTGAGAGTGGACACCCTTGACGGGTACCCCGTTGCAGCTGAAATGAATTGGAAATGGTATTACCAGTACGGATTTTAGCTTTAGGATTGTGATACAGGGCTTGTACCCACCTAATAAATTTAGCGCCAAAGCCGTAACGACTCAGGACCTCCCAGAGATAGGGCCATTCCACAGAATCAAATGCCTGTCCAGCGAGGCAACTACCCTACGACTGGACACCGAGGAGGACAATGATATATTAGTATAGAGTCTGCGCAAATTGATATCAGTGCCCTTATTAGGCATAAATCCAGATTGGTCTCTATGAATAAGAGAAGTTATCACTGGCTTAACCCTATTTGCTAGTATCTTAGCTAAGATTTTTGCATCAGTGTTGAGTAGGGAGATTGGCCTGTATGACCCACAATGTGTTGGATCTTTCCCTGGCTTTAATATTAAAATTATTATTGCTTCTGAGAATGACGCAGGAAGGGAGTATCCCTCCAAGACATCATTAAATAGAGAGCGTAATTTAGGAGCCAAAATATCAGTATAGCACTTATAAAATTCGGAAGGGAGGCCGTCTAAACCAGGAGTCTTGTTTGGTTTAAGGTCAGTTATAGCTTCCTGGACTTCCTCAATGGAAATTGGGCTGTCAAGAAGCGTTTTATGTTGATCTGATAAAGATGGCATATCTATATTATCTAGATAATTAGTCAAATCCTTCAAGGTATAATGGGCTCTGGAAGAATATAGGGTTTTATAAAAGGCAGTAAAGACCACATTAATTTGCTCGGGATCAACCTGAAGAAGATGGTTATTGTCTAAAATAGCAGGAATAGCTGTAGACACACTAGAATCTTTAGACAACCAAGCAAGTGGTTTTCTATTTTTGTCGCCAAATTCAAAGATGCGCTGTGTTTGGTGTAGAAGTGCATTTTTGGTTAGAGATATTTGAGCCAGTTTCCATTGCCGGATTAGCTGTTGCCATGATCTCCATGAGTCAAGAGAGTTAGAATTGGTAAAGACCTCTTCAGCCTCTTTAGCTGTTTTAAGTTCAATCATGTATTGACCTTGGATGACTGCCTTTCCTGCATCCCATACAACCGGGTCAGAAGTAGAGCCAGTATTTATATCCTAGTAGTGTTGCAAAGCTTGCGATATTTGTGATTGGATTAAAGGTTCAGTTATATTAAAGCAAGAGATTCTCCATAGTCTATCCCGGGGCTTAGTGGAAATAGTTACTGTGAGTAAAATAGGAGCATGATCTGAGATACCCGACGGTAAAATATCTATAGAGTGTACCTGAGATAATATGGGAGGGGTAGCAAAGGCCAGATCTATGCGGGACATAGAGTGATGTGCCGAGGAAAAGCAAGTAAATGCTTTATCCGTGGGGTGTTTCCACCTCCATAAATCCTGAAGATGATGGCCTTCAGCCCAGAGCCTTAAATTACTCCCGTCTCTAGTAGAACTACTAGTTCTGTCTATCACAGAGTCCATAGTTAAAGCGGAATATAACCCTGCATTTCAACTTTGCTCTAAAACATTATTTACAGTATATTATATGCAACCAGCATTTTTTTTTTTACTAGACCAGCATTGGAAGGGTTACACAGGGCTTTAAAGTCCCTAGAGATTTCTGCAGACGAATCCGAACTTGAGTTTGATACTTTTTGTTTACAAATATGTGTTTATTATGACTCATCTCTCTCACTGAGAAGGAGCTTGGAGGACAGCCAAAGAGATGTATCTATTGATAAACAGTTACACACTAACTAAATAGAATGTAACCATCTGAATGTCTGCACGGAACTTAAAACCTCTGTGTTTAACCCTTCCAATGCTGGTCTAGTAAAAAAAAAAAATGCTTTTTGCATATAATATGCTGTAAATAATGTTTTAGAGCAAAGTTGAAATGCAGGGTTATATTCCGCTTTAAATTAAAATCCCCATTATAATAAGTCTGTCACCATGCCACCTAGAGGATTTAGCAATTATATCATATAGAAGTTGTTTGTTCACCGGCGGCGGTACATATACACCAGCCATAATATATTCAAGACCATGAAGTTCAAAATTAAGTAGAACAAAGCGTCCCAGGACATCACAGCACGGGTCTAGTATCCGCAATGGAACAGATTTATGAATAAGTATTGAGACTCCCCTAGAATATGAGGAGTATGTTGAATGCTAATGCTGTGAAACCCAAGGGCGCTTAAGCGATAGTATTTTATTACCTATTAAATGTGTTTCAAGTAAAATACATATATGCGGAGTATATTGCTTTAAGTAATTAAAGACCAGGGATCGTTTGATTTTGGACCCCAACCCTCTTGTATTCCAACATAGACATTTAAGTGTATCCATTAGTGATGTATATTGATACTGGCAAAGCGTAAAATGTATTAGTATCCAAGGACCTAAGTAAGAGCCAGACTGTGTGCGACCAGGAGATGGAGCCGGAGCCAGAAAGGCTCTACTCTACTGATTTCATGCCGGCCGGTTGTCATGGTTTCCTCTGCCTCATCAGCCTTATTGAAGGATAAAACAAGGCTGCCGCCCTCAATCACACTTTGCAACACTCAGCCACCACTAGCAGTCAGGTGCGAACGAATCTGCTAGACACCCTATACACACAGATTCCTGTGCTGAAAGGAGATCTGTCCCTGTCTATGTCAGTTATGACAATTTTATGCGTTGTTATCGAGCTGCACACACTCGTATCTTGGGTCAGCCACGAGCTTTAGGACAAACTATGGGAACACCGCACACACAATGCAATCTCACACTGGTAGCAATAAAACAACCGAGCACACAATCCGGCACTGCTAAGTCTCTCTCTAGGAGATTTAAATTCTTTGCTTAGTACACAGAAGACTAACCTATTAAATAAAGATGTAATATTCCAAAAAGTGGAACAAATGCAGAAAGAATATACACAATAATATTTACAAAAACAGAAGTAAAAATGACAAAGACACTTAAAACACATCTGCTCATCAAAATAAAAGGGAATAAAACAGAAATAGAACTTAACCCAGGGTAAGGTCTAATTCCTGGCGGGAGAACGCAATTTTGACAATAGATCAGAGTATCCCTTGTGTAAGGAATCTCCAGAGAAAATACACTTGCTGATCCTATGAGCATCTATTTTATAGCCCAAAATGTAGTTTTAGGCTAGAAAAATAATTTCCCGTGGAAATGCTTTTAAAGGACAACTGAAGTAAGAGGTATATGGAGACTGCCATGTTTATTTCCATCTAAGCAATGCCAGTTGCCAGGCCCTTCTGCTGATCTTCTACCTCTAAAACTATTAGCCATAGCCCCTGAACAAGCATGCAGCAGATCAGGTGTTTCAGACTTTAAAGTCAGATCTGACAAGACTAGCTGCATGCTTGTTTCTGGTGTTATTCAGATACTGCTGCAGAGAAATAGACCAGCAGGGCTGGCAGGCAACTGGTATTGAATAAAAGGAAATAAATATGGCAGCCTCCGTATACCTCTTACCTCAGTTCCCCTTTAAGTTAGAGAATGGCATCTTTGGTAACTACAGGCACACACCAGACAGCTTCCCGCATTATCAGCTATCTCTCAGATGCATCAGACAGTCTCTATGTTTTGGCAGCTCCCTATTCTACACAGGGTCTAATGCTGGGAATACACGATTTGGTTTTGCTGCTCGATTCTCACGCTCGATCGATTCCCCGCTCGATTCCACAGGCGATTCTCTTATCGTCCGCTCGTTTTTCTTATCTTTTTCCATTGTGTTCAATGTGGAATCGAGCAGCGAAATGATCAGGCTGGAGATCAGACATGTCTGAGATTATCTATCGAGCCATCTAATTGGCTCAAAAACGAGCCGTGTATTCCCAGCATGTTTGCATATGACAATAGCTTAACACCACGGCCAGCTTCCTCAGTTCTAGCGGCAGGGCCGGTTCTAGACAGGCACATATGAGGGGGCAGACAGAAATTTGCAGGGGGCATGAAAAAACCCTGCGGCGCGCCGAAAAATGGGCGTGGTCATGCAACAGACCGTGGGCGTGGTCATGGGTGGGGCCAAATATACATGTCATGACCTTACAGTGGGGTTAAAGGTCTGCCGGGGAAGTTTGAGCTCTATCCCCCAAAAATATACAGCACAGACCAAAAGTTTGGACACACCTTCAATGACTGTCATTACATATACATATATTACCACTGTGCCCAGAATTGTCTTGCAAGGAACCTCTGCCAGATTACATGTATTTTTGGTGAAATGCTGTCAGATTACATAATATATATATATATATATATATATATATATATATATATATATATATATATATATATATATATATATGTATGTATGTATATATGTAATGACAGTCATCTGAGGTCTTAGAGGTTGAGGCTTTTCAGATGAATAGATCAAGTTGTTTGTAGAGACACTAGACAGGTGTTCCAGGTTAGTGAAGCTTAGAGTGTCCAGAGCTAAGGAGATTTCACAAGTTCGCTCTGGACACTCTAAGCCAGGCAGCGTTAAGGCAGATCCGTTAATCAGGCAAAAGTCGGTCCAGGCGGCAAGCTAAGCGTAGTCAAGGTACAAGGGAAGGGTCGGCAACAGGAATCAATACAATGGTGAGCGTTACCCAGCTACAAGCCAAAGCTAATGCTATCATGGGCGATAACTGGGGGCGATCACCGAGATTAAATAACAGGACTAAACAATCAACAGAAAGTAGAATCGAAAACAACCAATTGCAGAGCCAGCGTGTCAGCTGTTACCAGCTGACACACTCCGTCAGCAAGTACCACAGTGTCACTGCTTACATCTGCGGAGCGCGTACTGAGAGTGCGTCTTCCGCCTATCCAATGTGCTTTTAGAAACCTCCTGCGTTCCACTGACATCAGCAGCACGCTGAGACCCGGAAACAGGGGCTGCACCCTGGATCCCGGCATTCCGCTGCCTGACAGACACTGAATTCCTTACAACATATATGTATGTCCTTGTGGGTTAGGTGAAGTTACAGAGGACATACAGTCCTGGCCAAAGTTTTGAGACTGTCAAAAATATTGGAAAATAGAAAAGCTGGTGCCTACATTTTTATAATAGCAATTTGCATATACTCCTGAATGTTATAAAGAGTTTTCAGATGAATTGCATAGTCCTTCTTTGCCATGAAAATTAACTGAATCCTGAAAAAACCTTTCCACTGCATTTCATTGCTGTCGTTAAAGGACCTGCCGAGATCATTTCAGTAATCGTCTTGTTAACACAGGTGAGAATGTTGATGAGCACAAGGCTGGAGATCATTATATCAGGCTGATTGGGTTAGAATGGCAGACTTGACATGTTAAACGGAGGGTGATGCTTGAAATCATTGATCTTCCATTGTTAACCATGGTGACCAGCAAAGAAATGCATGCAGCCATCATTACGTTACATAAAAATGGCTTCACAGGCAAGGATATTGTGGCTTCTAAGATTGTACCTAAATCAACAATTTATAGGATCATCAAGAACTTCAAGGAGAGAGGTGCAATTCCTGTTAAGAAGGCTTCAGGGCGTCCAAGAAAGTCCAGCAAGCACCAGGATCGTCTCCTAAAGAGGATTCAGCTGCGGGATCGGAGTGCAACCAGTGCAGAGGTTGCTCAGGAATGGCAGCAGGCAGGTGTGAGCACATCTGCACACACAGTGAAGCGAAGACTTTTAGAAGATGGCCTAGTGTAAAGAAGGGCAGCAAAGAAGCAACTTCTCTCCCAAAAAAACACCAGGGACAGGTTGATCTTCTGAAGAAGAAAGTATGGTGAATGGACTGCTGAGGACTGGGGAAAAAGTCATATTCTCCGATGAAGCCCCTTTCCGATTGTTTGGGGCATCTGGAAAAAGGCCTGTCAGGAGAAGAAAAGGTGAGCGCTACCATCAGTCCTGTGTCATGACAACAGTAAAGCCTCTTGAGACCATTCATGTGTGGGGTTGCTTCTCATCCAAGGGAGTGGGCTCACTCACAATTTTGCCAAAAAACACAGCCATGAATAAAGAATGGTACCAAAACACCCTCCAACAGCAATTTCCTCCAACATTCCAACAACAGTTTGGTGAAGAACAATGCATTTTCCAGCATAGAGCACCGTGTCATAAGGCAAAAGTGATAACTAAGTGGCTCGGGGACCAAAACTTTGAAATTTTGGGTCCATGGCCTGGAAACTCCCCAGATCTTAATCCCATTGAGAACTTGTGGTCATTCCTCAAGAGGTGGGTGGACAAACAAAAACCAACTAATTCTGAGAAACTCAAAGAAGTGATTATGAAAGAATCGGTTGCTATCAGTCAGGATTTGGCCCAGAAGTTGATTGAGAGCATGCCCAGTCGAATTGCAGAGGTCCTGAAAAAGAAGGGCCAACACTGCAAATACTGAGTCTTTGCATAAACCTCATGTAATTGTCATGAAATGCCTTTGAAACGTATGAAGTGCTTTTAATTATATTTCAGTACATCACATGAACAACTGAAACAAAGATCTAAAAGCAGTTTAGCAGCAAACTTTGTGAAAACTAATATTTTTGACAGTCTCAAAACTTTTGGCCAGGACTGTGGATACTGTAGCGGTGGATAAAATGGTTAAAGTGGATCAAGTGGTGGTTTCTCTCCAATCCAATCTACATCAAAAGTCTCCTATTTCGCTTTGCAAAAAGTTTCACAAATTCATCCATGTCCAAGTTATTTGTTATGGACTTCTCATGGGCCAAGATCACCAAATGCTGCTTTCTTTTGTGTGACATGGTGCGACGATAGGGGGTTAGAACCCTTGACAATGTGGAGAAGGAACTCTCACAGGCTGCTGAAGATACTCCAATTACCAGGGCTGTTACATAAAATTTATGTAATTCAGGGAAAGCTTCCTTGTACTCTTGCAGGTGTTTGCACACAGATGACAGGCAGTGCAGTTTCTAGGCTAAAATGCACCCAGGGCGAGGGTATAAAAATTGCGCCCCCCCCCCCCCGAGCAAGGTATTAGTGTCCGCAGTATAGGTTAGCTAGGTCTAGTTGGACTTAGTATAGGTCCCCCCAGTATAGGTAGCCAAGAATAGGTACCCCAGTATAGGTAGCCAGGCATAGGTGAGCCGGTATAGTTGCCCCCGCTATAGGTTAGCCAAGTAGGTGCCTCCAGTATAGGTAGCCAGTATAGTTGCCCCCAGTATAGGTTAGATAGGCAGGCGCCCCCGGTATAAGTTAGATAGGTAGGTGCCCCAGTACAGGTTAGCTAGGTGGGTGCCTCTAATATAGGTAGCCAGAATAGTTGCCCCCAGCTATAGGTTAGCCAGGTAGGTGCCTCCAGTATAGGTAGCCAGTATAGTTGCCCCCAGTATAGGTTAGATAGGCAGGCGCCCCCGGTATAAGTTAGATAGGTAGGTGCCCCCAGTATAGGTTATTTAGGTAGGTGCCTGCAATATAGGTAGCCAGTATAGTTGCCACCTGTATAGGCTAGCTAGGTAGGTGCCCCAAATACAGGTTAGATAAGTGCCCCGAGCGTAGGTCAGATCGGTAGCTGCCCCTCAGTGTAGGTTAGATAAGGTAGCTGCCCCCCAGTGTAGGTTAGATAGGTAGCTGCCCCCCAGTGTAGGTTAGATAGGTAGCTGCCCCCCAGTGTAGGTTAGATAGGTAGCTGCCCCCCAGTGTAGGTTAGATTAGGTAGGTGCCCCCCAGTACAGGTTAGATTAGGTAGGTGCCCCCCAGTACAGGTTAGATTAGGTAGGTGCCCCCCAGTACAGGTTAGATTAGGTAGGTGCCCCCCAGTACAGGTTAGATAGGTAGCTTCCCCCCAGCGTAGGTTAGATTAGGTAGCTGCCCCCCAGTGTAGGTTAGATAGGTAGCTGCCCCCCAGTGTAGGTTAGATAGGTAGCTGCCCCCCAGCGTAGGTTAGATTAGGTAGCTGCCCCCCAGCGTAGGTTAGATTAGGTAGGTGCCCCCCAGCGTAGGTTAGATTAGGTAGCTGCCCCCCAGTATAGGTTAGATTAGGTAGCTGCCCCCCAGTATAGGTTAGATAGGTAGGTGCCCCCCAGCGTAGGTTAGATTAGGTAGGTGCCCCCCAGCCTAGGTTAGATTAGGTAGGTGCCCCCCAGTGTAGGTTAGATTAGGTAGGTGCCCCCCAGCGTAGGTTAGATAGGTAGCTGCCCCCCAGCGTAGGTTAGATTAGGTAGGTGCCCCCCAGCGTAGGTTAGATTAGGTAGGTGCCCCCCAGGGTAGGTTAGATAGGTAGGTGTCCCCCAGCATAGGTTAGACAGGTAGGTGCCCCCCAGCATAGGTTAGATAGGTAGGTGCCCCCCAGCATAGGTTAGACTAGGTAGGTGCCCCCCAGCGTAGGTTAGATAGGTAGGTGCCCCCCAGCGTAGGTTAGATTAGGTAGGTGCCCCCCAGGGTAGGTTAGACTAGGTAGGTGCCCCCCAGCGTAGGTTAGACTAGGTAGGTGCCCCCCAGCGTAGGTTAGATAGGTAGGTGCCCCCCAGCCTAGGTTAGATTAGGTAGGTGCCCCCCAGCGTAGGTTAGATTAGGTAGGTGCCCCCCAGCGTAGGTTAGATTAGGTAGGTGCCCCCCAGCGTAGGTTAGATTAGGTAGGTGCCCCCCAGCGTAGGTTAGATAGGTAGCTGCCCCCCAGCGTAGGTTAGATTAGGTAGCTGCCCCCCAGCGTAGGTTAGATAGGTAGCTGTCCCCCTCCCTAGGCTCCCAGAGTCCTGGCATCGGGAAAGTCAGGTGGGTGACAGCGCAGCGCAGCAGGTCACTTACTGTCTCTCTGCCTGTGACCACCTGCTGAAGAGGCACTCGCTGATCCAGGGCCAGGGTGAAAAGCACGCATCGCCGCCCGTGAAGACAGCCTCCTCCCGCTCTGCCTGCAGCCTTACAGCAGCACTAGACGTCAAGTGTCACCACGCGCGGCGCCAGCGGTGACGTCAGAGCAGAAGAAGACTGCCACAGGACGCCCAGGAGGAGTGTGGGTAGGATGGTGATGATCGCGCAGGCGTACTTTCGTTCGCCTGTACCGCGCATCACCTGTCCTGCTCAGTGCTCACTCCCCGGCTCCTGCAGACAGACGCGCACAGTCAGTGTCTTCTTGCCGGCGCCCCCCTTCCTGACCTGTCACTCTGCGCTCCGTGCGGTCGCCCGGCCTGCACGGTGCAAGAAACGGCCCTGATGACAAGTCTGCTTCATTCGGAATTTTTTTGAGCAACATCTGTTTTGCCACAAGGATTTCATTTTTCAGATTTGCATTGTTGTCAGCTAGAGGCTGCAACTGAGTTGAATCTAAAAATGAACTAGATTTGGGTGCAAGACAAGATATGGCTTTCATCAGGTCAACATTCCTCTGGGAAAATCGTGTCTCCATTTCAGAAATGGCCCTGTCAAGGATGTTGAGCAGAGATCTTTTCAGAGACCGATGGGGATTAAGGGTAGGATTATCAGAATCTGTATGGCCCACAGTTGAGAGCTCAACACTTTGACTGAGGTGTTTGCTCATTGTTCTTCTTCTCTTTGGAAGATGTGAATCATCTCCAGCAGCCGCCTCAGGTAACTCTGCCCAATGCTCATCTTTACGATTACGAATGTTTTTTAGGGACTCCAGTGCTGCACAAACAACCTCAGAAGCACTGCACATATCCACAGACTGAGACTGTAGAATTGCATTTGCTGGCTTCAAGACACCAGCACCTGCACTAGAAACTCTCCACTCTCAAAGAAGTGATGCCTCCTAATTTGACATAGCAGACCCGATGCCTCAGTACACAGGTCAACTGCAGCATCATCATCCTCTGTCATCTCAGATAGGATACTGAGGATATGGTCTCGATTTTCAACGATGCACCTTGTCACCTCATAGTGGCTTGTCCATCGTATTTCAAGCAGCCTTCTAAGATGAGGTGCATCATATTTTTCAGTCACATGGTGGTGCTGAAAAAACTTGTACAGTGAACTAGAGAGGTCAAAAAATCTTTTTGCACATGGTTCACTCTGCATAGCATGCACAACTACTAGGTGCAGTTGGTGGTTGTAGCAGTGGATATAAGGAACATATCTAGATAACTTATTTTGGAGCAGAGCTTGTACACCCCCTTTTACCCCACTCATCACAGAAGCCCCATCATAACACTGGCTAAGTATGTTGTCAGCACTGTAGCCAGCATCAGAAAGGTGTGTTAATATCTCAGTGGTGATGTACTCTGCATCAAGTTGATGCATGTCAAGCAACCCAATAAGATGTTCCTCTGGCATAGAATTGCTGACAAATCGAATCATCACAGACAAATTTTCCACATTGCACCTGTCCCTGGTCCCATCACTTTTGAGGCAGAACCCTGCAGAATCAGCATTTTCATATTTCTTTCTGACCTCTTTGAGCACCATGTCTGCCAGTGCTTGAATAATTTCATTTTGGATATCCTTAGATGTGTATTTTGCATTCTTTGGGATACCCTTAGCAATGCTTGCTAGCTTCTTGTCCTTCTCTAAGGTATACTCCATTAATTTCAAAAAGAGACCTGAAGCAATGTCATCATTACCTGCTTCATCCAGCCGCAAGGTTTCTACAGTCCCACGGAGCCCCAATTCATTCACACAGAGAAACTTAACAGCACTGGCCACACTCTTAACATAGTAATGATTTTTTTCAATTTGTGTTTTGCCAACCAACATGGAGTCAACAGTTCCCCCTGTGGCCTCTCTACCTTTGTGCTGAGTCCATACACTTGACGCATGCACATGATTACGGCTGGACACGTGCCTCTGTAGCCCCTTGTCTCGATCAAGGGCTGTTTTCCAGTTGTTAAAACCAGTTAAAGTAAAAACAACATCCCTCTCATTAACAACGCTGCCATATTTCCTACAGGGGAAACAAAAGCAGGCATCTCGCTCAACAGAGTATTCCAGCCATGGGCGTGTGCGATACCAGACAGGATTGAATGATCTTAATGTTGTACCAAATGCACGCTTTGGGTAGCTACCCAGTACTGGCTGAGATGGTGCATTGATATTTAAGTCACTGGGCATTAGCTGAAACTGAGCAGGCTGCTTTGGTACAGCACATGTGGAGGGAGGACCAGAAGAAGCAGTGCTTGCTGATGCTGAAGTAGTAGTAGTAGTTGCTGTGACTGTCCCTGTTCTACTAGCAGCGGTATCATTGCTACTATTGTTATTAGTAGTACAGGTAGCAGAAGTACTACTATTTTTATAAGCTCTGAAAAATGGATGCATTGCCGAAGTAACTTTCTCTTTGTGAGTTGCTGAAAGCTGGCTTTGTAGATTATTGCAGGATTTTTCTCAGGTGTAACACAGAAATATTTTCCTTCAAATGCTAATATGCTGCTATTGCAGGATTTTTTAGCACAAATACAGTGCTGCGCACTGCAGAGTGAGAAAATGTTCTCAGGTGTAACACAGAAATATTTTCCATTAAATGCTAATATGCTGCTATTGCGGGGTTTTTTTTAGCACAAATACAGTGCTGCGCACTGCAGAGTGAGAAGATGTTCTCAGGTGTAACACAGAAATATTTTCCTTCAAATGCTAATATGCTGCTATTGCGGGATTTTTTAGCACAAATACAGTGCTGTGCACTGCAGAGTGAGAAAATGTTCTCAGGTGTAACACAGAAATATTTTCCTTCAAATGCTAATGTGCTGCTATTGCGGGATTTTTTAGCACAAATACAGTGCTGCGCACTGCAGAGTGAGAAAATGTTCTCAGGTGTAACACAGAAATATTTTCCATTAAATGCTAATATGCTGCTATTGCGGGTTTTTTTTAGCACAAATACAGTGCTGCGCACTGCAGAGTGAGAAGATGTTCTCAGGTGTAACACAGAAATATTTTCCTTCAAATGCTAATATGCTGCTATTGCGGGATTTTTTAGCACAAATACAGTGCTGCGCACTGCAGAGTGAGAAAATGTTCTCAGGTGTAACACAGAAATATTTTCCTTCAAATGCTAATGTGCTGCTATTGCGGCGGGGTTTTTCAGCACAAATACAGTGCTGCGCACTGCAGAGTGAGAAAATGTTCTCAGGTGTAACACAGAAATATTTTCCTTCAAATGCTAATATGCTGCTATTGCGGGATTTTTTAGCACAAATACAGTGCTGCGCACTGCAAAGTGAGAAAATGTTCTCAGGTGTAACACAGAAATATTTTCCTTCAAATGCTAATATGCTGCTATTGCAGGATTTTTTAGCACAAATACAGTGCTGCGCACTGCAGAGTGAGAAAATGTTCTCAGGTGTAACACAGAAATATTTTCCTTCAAATGCTAATGTGCTGCTATTGCGGCGGGGTTTTTCAGCACAAATACAGTGCTGCGCACTGCAGAGTGAGAAGATGTTCTCAGGTGTAACACAGAAATATTTTCCTTCAAATGCTAATATGCTGCTATTGCAGGTTTTTTTTAGCACAAATACAGCGCTGCGCACTGCAGAGTGAGAAGATGTTCTCAGGTGTAACACAGAAATATTTTCCTTGAAATGCTAATATGCTGCTATTGCGGGGTTTTTTTTTAGCACAAATACAGTGCTGCGCACTGCAGAGTGAGAAAATGTTCTCAGGTGTAACACAGAAATATTTTCCTTCAAATGCTAATATGCTGCTATTGCAGGTTTTTTTTTTAGCACAAATACAGCGCTGCGCACTGCAGAGTGAGAAGATGTTCTCAGGTGTAACACAGAAATATTTTTCTTCAAATGCTAATATGCTGCTATTGCGGGTTTTTTTTAGCACAAATACAGGCGTACGTTAAAAAAGGGCGACGGGAAAAAAGGGCGCCGGGATTAAACGTTAAATACATTTAACGTTTAAAAAATTTTTAAAAGCTATTTTTCCATTACAATAGCGTTTGAAAAGTTTTAAATATATAATAACGACTTAATAAAACTTTATTTTTTAAAACTTAATGTAAGTTTAGGTAAATGTAATCAATAATTAACGTTTGATAAACGCATAAATTGGGCGATAACAAAATAAGGCGCAATTTTAGACCTTTATTTTTCATTAAATTTTTTTCATTACTAATATGTGTTCTTCGTTTTAAATTATGCTAAGTAGACAGTAAACGGTAAATAGTGTGCTGGAGAGACCAACATTTATAAACGTAAATAAGAAATATTTAACAGAGAGAAGATTTAGACGATAACGAATAGTAATTGCAACAGATATTATCGTTTGAAATCAAAAGGTAATTTATGTCGAAATAAAATTTTAAACGGTAATCAGAGTTTTGTAAATCCATAAAAATAAACGGAAATATGTACTTTCTTTTGGGGGGTTTACTTTTAAGCGAAACCTACATTTTTAAAAACTTAAACGATCGTTTAATAATATCGCCTAAAACAACTATTTAAAATTATTTAACGAGTATCTATGTGTTTCGACCAGTGAAAAACTTAAAAGATAAAGTACACAACTCACATGTACACGAAACCATTTGTTATACAAAACGTAAACAGTCGTTTACAATAGCTATTAAAAATAATGCTTGTATATTTTAAACGAAATTTAGGATGCTTTATTGGCAAATACATTTAAACGTTAAATAACCTTATGTATGTAAATGCGGTTGTTAACGTTTAATGATAGTTTGGTAAACTTAAACTTTCGTTTAACAGCACTTTGATTATGTTATGTATATATAATTATATTAACATATAAATTTTTTTTTTTTTTTTTTTTATGGTGTCGGTTGGTTGGTGTAGTTATGTTTTCTAACTTTTTTGTGTACTTTATGTCTTATTGTTATTATTGATATTTTTCATAACTTTTTCAGGTATTTATGAAATCCATGATAATATACATTTACCGGTATAATAATGAATAGCAGGGGTCTCAAACTCAATTAACCTGTGGGCCGCAGGAGGGAAAGTCAGGATGATGCTGGGCCGCATAAGGGATTTCCTACAAAACGTCCTCAAATGTCTTCCCATACAGCTGTTATGATGCCCTATCTTGCATTGATTATTATTGACACACTGAAGCAAAATATTTTGCCTATTTTACCTTATAATTCCCTTCAGTGCTCCCACTACAAGTAATCTGCCGTGTCCATGCCACAAAACGTGGGCTGCAGAGTCCACAAATCCCCCGGGGGGAGGGGGGGGCAATCCGCTGACATTTCCTGGAGGTGGATCGCCGCTTCTGCCCGCCCCTCTCACTGTAATGAAGAGTGAGAGGGGTGGGCAGAGGCAGCAATCGGCTGCGATTGACGTCAGGAGGGGCATAGCTGAAGTTGAAAGATCTGGATTTGTCCCCGGGGGATTTGGGGGCTCTGCAGCCCTCATTTTACGGCGGATTACTTAGGAGCACTGTAGCAAACTATAATTTAAAATAGGCAAAAATAGTTATCTTTAGCGTGTCTTTTGCTGGTGCGGGCCACAAAAATATTGTACTGAGGGCTGCAAATGGCCTGCGGGCCTGCGTGCCGTGAGTTTAAGACTCCTGCTGTATAACAAACGTTGTGTAATTTTACATTTTAAATAATTCACTTATACTCTTATTCCCTCCCCTACACATTTATATGGTATCTACAGCTGTCACTCTACTCATATGCTTTCCCTTGTGAGATAGGTTTGAATTGCAAAGTGACTTTTTGAGTTGGTAGTGGTTTTAATGTGTCCCATATAAAAAAAATGATAAATTTTCTAAATTCAAATTGGCTGAAGGGTCCGATTTTGTGTAAGGGCTTGAGGTTGACGTGTATGTTTAGTATTGAAATGTTGGGATGCTATAACTACCTGTTGCATTTAAGTGTTGCATGTCTGTAATTCTTCACTTGGTGTAGCAAATCTTCTTTGTGTTTCCACCATGCAGCTCACGCCACCTGTTGCTCACTTCTACAAAGGCATAGTGTTGTCCAGTTTTATTTAGTCTGTAAAATATGCACCAGGCCTACTTCTCTATTAACATTTATGTAAAAGCAGTTCCTGATCATTTTATTCCATCCCCATGCTCATGGATCAATCACACGCCACTGTCCTCGGCCTCCTTCAACTCTGGTACTGTTTTATTTAACTTCCTTATGCCATGTTAAGTCTTATTTAAGAGAAGTGCACTTTCTACGTATCTCTCCAGCATATGCTGGTATTTCTCCAGCATCTGATGTTCACATTAGTAGAATGCATACTTCAAGAGAACCAGAGTTGAAGCACCCTCATGTATTTTACCATAAATATCAGTGGGAACATGACAGTAAAAACCTACCCTGCTTTTAGTTTCTTTCTTCTCTGCTCAATTACTCTGTTAGCATCTGCGATAAGAAACCATGACTTCAAGGTTTGACCTGGAATCATCATAGCTGAGTCCGCCTGCTGTGAAGTCATTACAAGCCCTCCTCTCCTGGCTCTGCCTTCCTGCTTTGCATATACAGCATCAGGGAGGGCTGTGATGAGAAGGGAGTGGTTGCTGTTGCCTAGGGCTTGTAATGACTTCACAGCAGGCGGACTCAGCTATAATGATTCCAGGTCAAACCTTGACTGAAGGCTCAGTCATGGTTTCTTATCGCAGCTGCTAACAGAGTAATTGAGCAGAGAAGAAAGAAAATAAAAGCAGGGTAGGTGATTACTGTCATGTTCCCACTGATATTTATGATAACATACATGAGCGTGCTTCATCTCTGGTTTACTGTAATTGTCAGAGGCTTAACAATTGTGGAGGAAGTTCTGGTACTTGGTTCAGATGCACAACAGCTCTGAGGATTGGTGTCTGTGAACTATACATTTGAACGTTGATCGATTCATATGAAAACCTTTTAGTTTACTTTATTTACTTACCTACTGAGATTAATTGACATATATTGGTAGGTAGAGCCCTGTTGTATTGTCCTTGCCAGAGCCAAATTTTTTGCCAGGGGTTGAAGTGGTCAACTTTATTAAACAAGCAAAAATGCTCCTTTGGATTAAGGCCCAGTACACACTGGCCTGTATTTTCACATTTCCTTGCACTTATTTAAAGAGGAACTCCATTAAACATATGTACTGTTGGCAGTTGATGTAGCGGCTGCATGGTTTTCTTCTTTGTAAACTGCTATGAACAGCTGTTTCCTACAATGCAATAAGTTTGACAAAGGAAACTGGCAAGAGCAGGGCCGAGCAGAGCCTACAGAGTCTACAGCTTTAGGGTACAGTTTAGGAGGGGGTGCACAACTGACTCAGCTATCATTCCCCTATGGTGTTTGAAGCAGAGATAAATAAGAAAAGGAGATATATGGCAGTGACTAAGCCAGATAACTAGAGATAAAGGTGTTTAGGGTCCCTGCATCTCATCTTAGTGTAATAGCAATCAGTGTGTGACGGCTGGGGTTGGAGGGATGGGGGAGGGGCCTCTTAGTGCAATAGCAATCAGTGTGTGACGGCTGGGGGGGAGGGATGGAGGGCCGCACTTTGGTGTTTCAGCCTTGGATGCTGGAGCACCTTGTACCAGCTGTGCCCAACAGTATGTACTTTTCTTGTGGGCGGAATCGGGTTCTGAACACAGTGTCCTAAATTCATTAAGCTTACTGAAAAACTTTTCAGAACGTTTAATAATGTACCTCATGGTTTAAATGTAATGTTGAATTCACTAAGGTGTTATATATTTCTGTAATGTTTTATCGACAAGACATTCAAGAAATCAGTAACACCTTACTGAATTCCAAAGGAGATTTTACACATAAACATACAGTACATTTTTAAATGTTTGGTAAAGTGTGTGATAAAGATAAGTGAGTAGAGGGCAATATCATTCATTCATACAGCGCACCCTGACGGTCTATTTCTGAGGGCTCTTTCACATTAGGGCAGATTTTCTGCGTTTCAACGCAAAGGATAAAGTTTGCGTTACCCAAGGTGAAATGAAAGTCCATAGACTTTCATTTTAGCTTTCACATATAACGCAGCCTTTTTGTGCGTTGCGTTCCACTGCACCCAGGCGCAGTTTTTTGGCCAACGCTAGCTTTATGCGTTACAATGTTAGTCAATGTAAAACGCACACTATGCGCGTTTTTAATCCGTTAACGCAGATAATCAGTCCCAGAATGCAACAGAGGAACAATGTAGAAAGTTGACAACTAAAAGAAAAAAAAATTACCTGCGTTTTTCTATGTGCAGTAACGCATTGAAAACGGATTAAAAACGCACACTCACTGCAGTGCAACGCATATCAAAACGCAGTAAAAGGCATACAACAAAACGTATGCTTTGAGCAGTCTCCAACGCAAGCTCTGATGTGAAAGAGCCCTGAAAGTAATTGGATTTCTCATGTACAATTGGGTATCAGGCACTATTTAGGATATAATTGCAATTGTGGTTGGAGTTCCTCTTTAATTTTGAAGCGTAAATCAGTGTCTGTCTGAAACTCTGTAATATTGGACAACTTGGATGAAAACGTTATTTGTATACTAGTATATGGACCATTTAAATAAGAGGAAATGAGATTTCAATTTCAAAAAACCCTTTTATTGCACATATACACGTACAGGTTAGGCACAAACGACAGCCAAACAAACAACTTTTCAGGAAGTAAAACACAATTTTTTAAAGGGGGATAGAAGGAAGGTTATTTTGTACAACATTCTACATGTCATCAGACAAACATTATTAACTCTTCCAAAGTTCTGTAGTTCCAAAATTAACCCCTTTAGGCAATGAAGAATTAAGAAGAAGCACCAGGTCTGCTTACTGTGGTTAATGCGTGTACAAAGGTATTACATGCATAACAGACAGGTGAGATGAGGACAGGCCGGTATGGTCATGACTGCTATTCCTGTTGCACCATTGTGTTTGCATGAAAGGTTATTTATAATTAGAGGCATATGGGTGTTACTGTTTACTTGTAGACAACACCAGTTGCTGGATACTTTTTCAGATCTCTTTGGATGCAGTACTGACTGAGTCACAAACAGATGAGAGTGAGCACCGTGCCAATAGGGAGATGCAGCGTGCTGTTGATTTCTCCCCATTGGCCCCTGGGGAGTACAGTACAATATCAACTGAAAGGATTGGCAGTTGGCACCGCTGTCTAGTATCCAAAGCTCTTTTAATGACACCCAAGTGGCAGCAGTGACAGAGTGCTGTTTCTGTAAAAAACCTTTATGGAATTGCATAAAACACCTTTTCATTAGTTTGTTAACTTTTTTTTCAAGAAACAGCACTTTGTCACTGCTGCCACTTGGGTGTCATTACAAGAGCTTTGGATACTAGACAGCGGTGCCAATCCTTTCATTTGATATTGTACTGACTGAGTCAAACATCTGAAACAAGTATGCAGGTAATTCAATCTGACTTGTTTCAAATCATCAGTTTTAGATTATTCTTGATAGGTTTTTGCTGAAAGTATCAGAGAAGTTGAAGAAGTGACAGGCAACCACTATAATTTAAAAATGATTAATCCATATGCTTCTCATTGTACTTTCATCTTCAAACCTAGAAAGCAGAGATGGCGATTCTTCTTTTTTCTCCATTCATACATTGAATCAGGTATTATTTACTATGTTTGTGTTTGGTGTGTTGAATAATGTTTTTATTAAAGAGAACAAGAGATGAAGCACCCTCATGTATTTTATCATAAACATCACTGGTAATATGACAGTAAACACCTACCCTGCTTTTAGTTTCTTCCTTCTTTGCTCAATTACTCTGTTAGCAGCTGCGATAAGAAACCATGACTGAGCCTTCAGTCAAGGTTTGACCTGGAATCATTATAGCTGAGTCCGCTTGCTGTGAAGTCATTACAAGCCCTACTCTCCTGGCTCCACCTTCCTGGTTTGCATACACAGCATCAGGGAGGGCTGTGATGAGAAGGGAGTGGTTGCTGTTGCCTAAGGCTTGTAATGACTTCACAGCAGGCGGACTCAGCTAATCTGATTCCAGGTCAAACCTTGACTGAAGGCTCAGTCATGGTTTCTTATCGCAGCTGCTAACAGAGTAATTGAGCTGGGAAGAAAGAAACTAAAAGCAGGGTAGGTGTTTACTGTCATATTCCCACTGATGTTTATGATAAAATACATGAGGGTGCTTCATCTCTGGTTCTCTTTAAACCTTACATCTCAGTTAGACTACATTGTTTGTGGAATTTTAATGAACGGGTGAATTATTTTATATTTTACACAACAGTGCACGAACTTTGATTAAATCTTACAGCGTTGCTCGTGATTATCATTTGAAATGTCAAATTGTAGAGTAAAGAGTGTAAAGCCACATACACACATCAGACCATAGTCTTTTGAAAATGAAAGTTAACAGACCAATTTTAACCCCTTCCATATAGTATGAGAGCCCTACCTACAGAGTATATTCTATGGATCTGAACTCCCCATCAGACAGAAATCTTTGCAAGATGCTGCACACAAAGATGCTGTACACATTCAAAATATCAGTCTCTGCAAAAGATCTGTTCCTGCAAAAGATCCGTTCCTGCAAATTGCATTCATAGTCTATGAGATCTGCAGATCATCATACACACCTTGTTTAACAGACATTCATCTGCAGATCAGATCCACCAGGATGGATTTTCAGATCTGCAGATGATTGTCTGATCTGCAGATGAATGTCAGTTAAACAAGGTCAGGGGCGGCGCCAGGGGGGTGCAAGGGGGTGCTCGAGCACCCCCTAGAATTGTCCAAGCACCCCCAAAGCACCCCCTGGAGTGAACTGACTTCAGGCGTCTAAAAGACGCCAAGTCAGTTCACACAGCGGCAGCACGGAGCAGCAGGCAGGGCTACGGTAAGATGGCCGCCCGGAGCCCTGTTCTGCAGACTTCGAGTCTGCAGTGCATGGCTTCGGGCGGCCATTTTCCCGTAGCCCTGCTCTCTGCATGCAGGCAGGAAGTCTCGTCGTGACGTCGGGAAGGAAGAGGATCGTGGGCGCGCGGGCGCTGCGCGCCACAATGAGGTCGGGACTCGGGACAGGAGGTCGGGAAAGAAGGTCTTCTGGCTGTAGGTGAGTAAATGGGTTTTTCTTTTCTTTTTCAGGTGATGCTGATTGTGCATATTGGGGTCATATCTGCTACGAATTGTGCATATTGGGGTCATATCTGCTACGGATTGTGCATATTGGGGTCATATCTGCTACGGATTGTGCATATTGGGGTCATTTCTGCTACCGATTGTGCATATTGGGGTCATTTCTGCTACCGATTGTGCATATTGGGGTCATTTCTGCTACCGATTGTGCATATTGGGGTCATTTCTGCTACCGATTGTGCATATTGGGGTCATTTCTGCTACCGATTGTGCATATTGGGGTCATTTCTGCTACCGATTGTGCATATTGGGGTCATTTCTGCTACCGATTGTGCATATTGGAGTCATATCTGCTACCGATTGTGCATATTGGGGTCATATCTGCTACCGATTGTGCATATTGGGGTCATATCTGCTACCGATTGTGCATATTGGGGTCATATCTGCTACGGATTGTGCATATTGGAGTCATATCTGCTACCGATTGTGCATATTGGGGTCATATCTGCTACCGATTGTGCATATTGGGGTCATATCTGCTACCGATTGTGCATATTGGGGTCATATCTGCTACCGATTGTGCATATTGGGGTCATATCTGCTACCGATTGTGCATATTGGGGTCATATCTGCTACCGATTGTGCATATTGGGGTCATATCTGCTACCGATTGTGCATATTGGGGTCATATCTGCTACCGATTGTGCATATTGGGGTCATATCTGCTACCGATTGTGCATATTGGAGCCATATCTGATAACGATTGTGCATATTGGGGTCATTGGACGTGTTTTTTGTTAAAATCTGCTCACATTACGTGTATTTTCTTGAGAAAACCTGCACAATTATGTGAATTTTCTGGGAAAAGGGTCACCAAAACTTGGGCCCTCTGTCTTTGCGTTGCACTTTTAAAGGGAACCCGAGGTGAGAATAATATTGAGGCTGCCATATTTATCTCCCTTTAAGCAATACCAGTTGCCTGGCTGCCGTGCTGGTCCTCTGCCTCTTATTCTTTCAACCATAGACCCTGAACAAGCATGCAGCAGGTCAGGGGTTTCTGACAAGATTAGCTGCATGGCTTGTTTCTGGTGTAATTCAGTTCACTACTACAGCCAAATAGATCAGCAGGGCTGCCAGGCAACTAGTATTGTTTAAAAGGAAATAAATATGGCAGCCACCATATCACTCTCACCCTGGGTTCACTTTAAATTACAGTTAGCCCCGCCCTCATCCGGGCATGACCACGCCCATTTTTTCGCCGCGGCGCGCTTCGCACGCCGCAGGTTGTAGCCACACCCATTTTTTGCCGCGGCGCGCTTCGCGCGCCGCAGGTCGTCAGCTCCCCCGGACATTGGTCCAGCACCTGCATAGCACCCCCTAAAAAAATTTCCTGGAGCCGCCACTGAACAAGGTGTGTATGATGATCTGCAGATCTCATAGACTATGAATGCAATTTGCAGGAACGGATCTTTGGCAGAGACTGATCTTTTGTGTCTGTACAGCATCTGTGTGTGCAGCATCTTGCAATGATTTTTTTTCTGATGGGGAGTTCAGCTCCATAGAAAAGACTGTGAAGGTATGGCTCTCATTCTACATGAAAGGGGGTAAAATTGGTCTGTGATCTTTCATTTTTTAAAGACTATGGTCTGATGTGTGTATGAGCCTTAAGGGTGAAAGATTGGCTTTAAGTTATGGAAGTGTGTTCACTATGTTAAAGAAGCTGCTGTCACCAGAGTGGAAGCAAACCATCTTGATTAACTCACAGGTATTTGAAAAGAATAGTTATGAATTTTTTTTTAAAACTTCAAGAAAAAATCCAACCTATTAAAGAAAAGTATATACATAACCCATAATGCTTGCGGCATCCTCCCGCCCCTGACAGCCATCCTGTGCCATCGCAACAGCTGCGGAGGCTCCTGGTCTTATGTCCTGGTGCAGCAGACCTCACCAGGTCAGATTTCGTGTCAGGCACTTTGGTGCTCCATCACGCAGGGGAATTTGCTGCGACTTACATCTTCAGGCGTGTTCTGTGCATGGTTTAGGAACCTGTGCTTTACAGTCCTGATGATGTCTGGTGTACCACGTAACACTAGCGGTTGAGTGCGGAAGACGACGAACACATATAGACCTTTAAAGTATGGCTGCACAAATGGCGAAACCAAGATCCTACTGAGCAGTGGCAAGGGCACAGGACGCCCTTTTTAGTGGCTGTAGGAAGCCACAAGTATATTGTGTTATGTACATACTTTCTTTAACAGCTTACACTCTCACTTAAAGGTACGCCAATTGTTCATGGTTAATAAAAACTATGCCCATCAATGTACAGCATGAAGTAAGTGTTTAAAGAAGTTCTGCTTATCATTTTTCATATTTTGACCACATGGGCATAAGTTGCCAAAAAAAAAATTGGTAGGTAAATAGGCAGTATTTCTTGTGTCAGATTTATTTTCTCTGTTATGAAGGAATATTTTTACTTGTGCACAGAGTTATGTACCACAAATATGTTAACCTGAAAAACAGAATTCTATACTTTTTTTTTTTCCTCTGTAGCTCAAAATAAAGTTATGAAAGTGGTATGGAAAGTAACCAAATGCTTTCTCAGCATAAATAGTGTTATAATTCTAGGATACACAATGAAATAACTGTACATAATATCAATCAACCATACACACTAGTCCTAGTAAACAATTCTAACAGTGATACATAAAGGAACCTTATCACTTACAGTAACAAATGTGATAAAACAATTTTCAAAGCAAATTTCTTAACATGGAACATTTTCTTATAATGTCTATCTAACCATACACTAATTAGTTGTATGTACTTTCACGTGTCTCCTGTTTTCATAAATGTTTCCCTTGCTTTTGGAGACACTAATGGGATTTAAAGAGAACCAGAGATGAAGCACCCTCATATATTTTTTCATAAACATCACTGGTAATATGACAGTAAACACCTACCCTGCTTTTAGTTTCTTTCTTCTCTGCTCAATTACTCTGTTAGCAGCTGCGATAAGAAACCATGACTGAGCCTTCAGTCAAGGTTTGACCTGGAATCATTATAGCTGAGTCCGCTTGCTGTGAAGTCATTACAAGCCCTCCTCTCCTGGCTCCACCTTCCTGGTTTGCATACACAGCATCAGGGAGGGCTGTGATGAGAAGGGAGTGTTTGCTGTTGCCTAAGGCTTGTAATGACTTCACAGCAGGCGGACTCAGCTAATCTTATTCCAGGTCAAACCTTGATTGAAGGCTCAGTCATGGTTTCTTATCGCAGCTGCTAACAGAGTAATTGAGCTGGGAAGAAAGAAACTAAAAGCAGGGTAGGTGTTTACTGTCATATTCCCACTGATGTTTATGATAAAATACATGAGGGTGCTTCATCTCTTGTTCTCTTTAAGTTGAATAGTAATGAGAGTTATGTTGATCATAGTCTGCCGTATAGATTTCTTTCTGATCAATGCTAGTTGAATGGCTATCCTGATGATCCTCTTATTCCCATTAGATTGGTTCAGTATTCAGCATGTGTATAGACTTTACTCTCCCCCCAAAAAAATTTTTTCTGAACAGTTCATTGTATTTATTACTCTTTCACCAACAAAATTGGATTCCCTCACATTCCTCTGCTAGTGAACTGGCACTAACTGTTCCTAACTATTTAATTTTATCCATCCGTTAATTTGTTTGTTCATGAAAAAAAGGGGAGGGGTGTTGAGAAAAGTAAATAAATGTTATTTAATCAGTAGAGACTGCTGTATAATACTATGCATCTTACATTCACCGAAATCTTAATGGGTACTCAAAGTACCCATGTGGTCGGTATAATACGAAAGTAATGCATATTTTTATTTTGAACCCAATCCCTGAATATGTTGGTTTTAGAATAAAAATTAATATAATAAACTGTTTTAAAACTATTAGTTTTTGAGGAGAATATAGTTTATTGACAGATTACAGCGTTAGTAATAAAATGGACAATTTTTATGCGCATAAGTGCTCTGTATCTGTAGCCAATGTAAGTGTTTCATAAACTTTTAACATTGGCCTTGTGTTATAATGAGAACACAACAACGGCTAATAAAATAGGCCTGTATGGACGGTTTACATGGTGTATTGGACTCATGAGAGGGTATGTTTCGTTCTTATTAAGTTTTCTTTGAAGAGAGGAGTGTTAATTACATTATGAATAAGATTGTTGTACAGACTGTACAACAATCTTTAGTCTATGTAGATTAATCACCCTTTCATTAAAGGAAAGGTACAAGACACATAAAAAAAAAATTATTACTTGTCCGGTGCTTCTACCAGTCCCTTTTTCTCCATCCTGTGCCCTCGTACACACTCACTGCTGTTCCATTCCCCCCCCCCTGGCAGCTATCTGACCTTGAAGGTAAGGGCCGCATTGCTTCATGTTGTATGCATTCCTGCTACTGCAGTAACATCTTCACATACATTGTTATGCTTTAATTGTGCATTGCGTAAATGTTTGTTCCAACACCAACTGGAATGCGTAAAAATGAAGCCAATGCGACCATGACCACAGAAGTCAGAAAGTTGACAGCAGGGGAATGGAGCATCCGTGAGTGACTACGAGGGCACACAATGACTGTATGGGGCTGTTAGAAGCCACAGGTAAATTTATATATATATTTGTTTTTTTTACTTTAACCCTCCCTTTAACATTTATTATGACTATTTTCTAGGATTGTGTGTGGTGTATATGTGCCGTTACATGGGAATGTGTTGCAAAGAAAATTATGACACTATATAACAACACATTGTACTTGTAGAAAACACACGATTGTTCTTAGCAACCTAAATTGTAATGTACTTTATCACTGTGAAAAATGTAAAGTAAACCAAAAAGAAAATTTGGGGCCTAACTTTGTGAATCGGAGCTGTAATGCTTGCGATGTTTCTTCCTGTGTTTTTTTTTCGTTTGGTTCATAGCTTTCATTTCTGAAAGCATCCCTTTTTGGTTTTCTAGCATTTGCTTTTGACCTTCAGACATGGTAGTCAGTAATTGCAGTGTCATTTGTTGGATTTCAAGAAATTTGCGAGTTACATCAATTTCACTACTCTCACTTCGTTTATGTTGAACTGCTGTAACACTGTCACATTGAGGTTTGTAATTTTGTGCAACAGTGGAAATTTGTTGTTTGTTTGGAGTACTATTGGCAGTACTTAATTCCAAATTTTGCTGGACTGACCAGTTATCTGCTATGCCTAGAGTGACAGTAAAATTTGGTGAGACGTCTAATTCTGAAATGTTGGATTGGTTATCACTCTCCAAATCTGAATTTCTATTTACTGGGTCACAACGAGAAACAAGGTGATGCCTGCTTTCAAAAAAGGGAGTTTCATCGAAATTAGAGTGCCTCTCAAGTGGTTTGAAAGGCACAACTTGTACATGTGAAGAACCCTTTTGTTTTTTATGTGGTGAAACAAAAACTGTACAATTGGTGAAACAGCCACCTTCATCTTGGTTCAGTTCTGCAGTACCAATAAATTTTCTGCTTTTCATATGCTTAGCATGTGCTATGTCAGTTTCATGCCTACGATCAGCAATGTTACTCGATGCTACTCGACACCTATTCGATCTGTCTTGAATAATATCATTTCTACGTTGGCCTCTTGGCTCTACAACAGTTTCCTGATTGTCCATCTCGGTTATGTGACTAATATTTTCATTTCTGCGTAGGCCTCTTGGCTCTACAACCGTTTCCTGATTGTCCATCTCGGTTCTGTGACTAATATTTTCATTTCTACGCTGGCTACTTGGCTCTACCAAAATTTCCTGATTGACCATCTCGTTTATGTGACTAATATTTTCATTTCTACGCTGCCTACTTGGCTCTACCAAAATTTCCTGATTGACCATCTCGTTTATGTGAGTAATATTTTCATTTCTACGCTGCCTACTTGGCTCTACCAAAATTTCATGAGTGTCCATCTCGTATATGTGACCATTATTTTCTTTTCTACGTTGGCTACTTTGTTCTACAACATTTTCATGATAGTCCATCTCGTATAGGTGACTATTATTTTCATTTCTACGTTGGCTACTTTGTTCTACAACATTTTCATAATAGTCCATCTCGTTGAGTTTGTCTGCAGTGTCCTGCTGTTGATGGTCAGGTGAACAAACAAAGTCATTCAACCTCTGATTTTGTGTATCCTTACCACATATCGATGTCGATGCTTCCCTTTGTACTGTACCATTTTGTTGTTGAGGAGGAAGTACTTTTTCTGTAGTAGTATTCGGTGTTGTTGCTTTCTCTTTCTGTACATCTTGTACTTTTCTTTTTTGGTACGGTTTTTTCACTGTAAATTTATGAAAATTATAATGTTATCTACATTGATTACTAATTAGGTTCATTTCTAAACAATCTATTGGAAGAATGTAGCTGTGTACATTACATACAAAAAATGTTCACACATCTTTTAATGTACATAATTTTATTCTGTGCCTTTAAAAGTATGCATTAATAAAAGTTGAAGGATAGTAACAGAACCAAACAATGAGCAACAACTGAAAATATCGCATATTGCCTGTTTTTCAAAGTATACACCTTTTTGAAATTATTAATGGTTGAGCACTGTTAGTATTATGTACCTCTTGTACTTGAGCAAGAGAATGCCGAGAGTGTACATATCAATAAGTAAAGCAAAAGTTGTATACTTTGGAAAATCTACATTATTGCATATGCATAGTAGTTTAACACTGTTTGTTTATGTACTACACTTCTACATGTATTAATGCATAGTCTGGAGGCTTTCGGCGTTACTCCTTAATTTTCATCATCTTTAAATTAAAGAAAATATTTCAAATGAGATGGTACGTACAAAATGTCGGTGTACAATGGATTGAAATTCTACTTGTGATAAATAATTACTATAAACGACACTTGTTAAGTGACAATGAAAGAAAATGAAATTCGACACATCACGCCTATGTGCCGGAGTCAATATTCTCTCAATTTTTAGTAACTGTACGCTACCTCAGAATCTAAATTGCAAAATATGTCAAATTTAAAAATATATTGATGCTGCAATGAAAAGAGTTTTACACCTATGTTTGTATTGTTGAAATAAACAGTAGACAGTGAGCACCATACAGCTGTATAGCACTTTACCTTGTAATAAAGTCCAGGGCCTGTCAAAGTTTAAGATAACCAGAGATGGAGCACCCTCATGTATTGTATCCTGAATATCAGTGATAATATGAGAGTAAACACCTACCCTGTTTTTTTTTTTTTGTTTTTTTTTTTCATGCTCAATTACTGGTTTAGCAGTTGGTAAACTAAACCATGACAGACCCTTCAGTCAAGGTGTGACCTGGAATCAGATTAGCAGAGTCCGTCTGCTGTGAAGTCAGTAAAAGCCATACTCTCCAGGCCTTCCTGCTTTGCATACACAGAATCACAGACGGCTGTCATAAGAAGGGAGTGGTTGCTGTTGCCTAGGGCTTGCAAACACTTCACAGCTGACGGACTCAGCTAATCTGATTCAAGGTCACACCTTGACTGTAGTATCAGTCATGGTTTCTTTTCTCAACTGCTAAACTAGTAATTGAGCATGGAAGAAAGAAAATAAAAGCAGGGTAGGTATTTACTCTCATATTAACACTCACATTTAAGATACAATACATGAGGGTGCTCCATCTATGGTATTCTTTCACCTTACCCCATGAATTAGAAGGAAAACATTTTGCTATTGGAAAGTGTTTGTAGTTTGCAAAAATTTGTTAGTACTGTCCGAAGTGAATAATTGTCCACTTTGACATGTTATGGAATTATATAAGTTGTTATCTAACTTTTTCATGGATCTAAGTAATTGTGTATGGGAAAAAAATGTCTTAGATAAAAGAAGTAATGAAACAGCGTTCAAGTACTGCATAATCAAATTGAGAGGGGTAATACTCTGGATCATATTGATGACTGTCCATACCTATATCCCCTACAAAGTACAAATAAATATTTATGATAGTCAGACACTATGTACACAAAACATGTAAAATCATGAACAATAACAAAAAAGGTGTGATTGTGTTACAATGAAATACTCTGACCTATTCTTATTCCGATTCGTGGATAGGCAATAACTGTCCTTTTAACCAACTTTTCCCATTCATTGTAGTAGATCTCTTCTCCGTCTGATTCTTCCTTCATCATTGCCTTCACCTGACGTCTACAATCTTGGAAGCGACGTCGGCATGTTAATCCAGTACGTGGTTTCCTCTTTACTTCAGAAACCTTTGTATTTAATTTATAAAAAAACATATTAAAATTGTACTAAATTTCATTTTTAATAAAAATGTATCTTCACTTTTTTACTCGACAGTGATGACAAACTACATCGAAGAAGCGGCAAAGTAAAGCCATTTTTGAGCAGTCTAGCAAACATGCAAGAACAGGACTTTAGACGAGGGTTCAAAATACAGAGGACCTATTGCACAGATGGAGGTTAAAGGTCAAGCTCTTGGTAATACACAGGGTACAAGAAGTATCATTAGCCACATCAGCAAGGTTTGAAAACCTCGATACTGAAAGTTTAACGGAAACACACAAAAAAAAAGGCTTTTGGTCTTTTATAGCAGTGTTTATGAAAACTACCCTCAAGGTAAAACCAACAGTGCATGCTTTGCAGAAAACCCCAAACATGCACAGGTGAGGTAATTAGTGACTCAGCAGAGCTGATTAAGTACCTCTCCGGACTTCCACAAAACATGCACTGTTGGTGTGCCCTGAGGATAGTGTAGAGAAACACTGATTTAGAGACTTCGTTGGTCTGTCCTGGTACCCTCATTACACAGTTGGGTCTACCCAAAGCAAATTTTTTTTAAATTTTAAACATACTACTTTGTCAACCAAAATAGGATTTGCAAATATTCAGTGAGCACATAGCTACTGAAGAAGGGTTGCACTATACTGCGCCTGCGCAGACAGGCTATCCTGCATGATAACGCATGTGCAGTATAGAGCCATATAGAGTATAGAGACCAATACGACCGCTATACATTCTTTTTGACTAGACCCATGTGAAGGAGAAAGTCCCCAAAAATTTTACGTTTGGAAACTTGGGAGTGGTTTCCGACGAAAAGGCTGGGCATGGCAGCTTCTTAGATTGTCAGTTGCGTATTGTGTGGCATAACGGTTGGTCTCAGCCACAATTAAGTCGTAGAGACCACCAGTGATCAGAAAAAAAAATGGGAGGGTGAGGGTTTGGCCGGGTGATCAGAAGCCTGCAGGGGGCAGATTAGGGCCTGATCTGATGGGTAGTTGTGCTGGTGGGTGACAGGATGCGATTGATAGGTGTTTACTAAGTGATAACAGGGAAAAACAGATGTAAATAATGCACTGGTGAATTAATAAGGGGGGGGGGGCTGTGGGCAATCTGAGCATGTGGGGGGGGGGGGTGATTGGCTGCCCGCAATGGACAGATTAGGGTCTGATTTGATGGGTAGCAGTGACAGGTGGTGACAGGGAGTGATTGACAGGTGATTAGAGGGGAGGATAGATTTGTATAGTACACAGGGGTGGAGGGTCTGGGGAGACCAAGAAAAAAAATAGCATTGAAAGATAGTGACAGGGAGTGATTGATGGGTGTGTACGGGGGTGATTGGGTGCAAACAGGAGTCTGAGGGGGTGGGCAGGGGGGGTCTGAGGGGTACTGTGGGCAATCAGGGGGAGGGGGGGAGAGATCAGTGTGTTTGGGAGCACATGGGGTGGGTGCAGCCTGCACTGGTGGTCCCTCGGACACTGGGACCACCAGGGCAGGAGGCAACCTGGATGACAGAGGCACAAACATGTGGGTAGACTGATCACCATATTAAAATGTTGAGTGAAAGTGTACTAACACAATACAACATTAGGGGCATATGGATAACATAACATCATCAGTCAATATCAAAACATAAACAGATATATTAACAATAATTGAATATTTCACAAAACAACATACATGTATTTTACCTTTTTTGCGATATTGACCCAGTCCTCCTCTTTACGTTTCCGTGCTACATGGTGTTTGTCTCTCTGCATTAGGGTGGAGTACTGTGCGCAAACCATCCGACACAAAAAAACATTTTCTGCCATTGTGAATCTTTGATTCCTGTTTACTTTGACAGGCGTTTGGCAAATACTGCTTTCACCGCTTACTTCTTCACTATTGCCAGGTTGGGTGGTATTTGTATCAGGTACATCATTTAGATTCTCAAAGTCCTCTTCCACACTTTTATTAGCAGTTACAAGGTTGTCATTTGAGTAATCAGAATTACCCCTATCACTATTATTTTCTAAATTGGAAGAATTTGATGAGAATTCACCTTCTTCATCACTATATTCTTCTTCTTCTTCTTCTTCATTGTCATCATCATCATGTTCCTCATCCACCTCAGATCCTTGTTCATCTACATTCATATCTCCAACACCACTGTTTTCATTTTCTACTTCATCTCCATATTCTTCTCCATATTCAGTATGCTGATTTTCGTCCTCATCATCATCCACACTTACATTTCTACCTTCCTCATCTTCAACAGATGACTCTCCATCTTCCTCATGCTCCACAGGCTCATACTCATTGTCAGCATGTTTCAGCTTATCATTGTTTTGCTCTCTCTCCTTTTTTCCATGAATCTCGTCTTCCTTACTCTGCTCAGATCCATCTCTACCTACATACTCCAACACAGTGCCTTGTTCATTTACATCCTCATCTTCATGTACCTTATTTGAACCTTGTACTTTGTCTATATGTTCATTTCTATGTTCATTATGCTGATTTTCATCTTGCTCTTTATCATCTCCCACACATCCATTTATACCTTCTTCATCCTCAGCAGCTGACTTTGCACTTTTGTCACAGAGTACACTATTATCAGGCTCTTTGTCAATTTCATCCTCCTTTTTATCCTGCGTTTTATTTTTTGGCCCAACAGATCCATCTCTAGCTTCAACATCCACCACAGTACTTTGGTCATGTACATTTTCACCTTCATTATCATGTATATCACAATCAGCCACTTGTTTCTCATTTTCAATATTTCTCTCATTTTCTTTCTCAACATTAGGAAACTCCTTGTTGTGCATTGTATGTGCATGTATTTTGTTAGTACATTTTTCAATTATTTCTTCTACTGGAACAGAAAGCGTATCTTTATCTGGCTTCTCACTATCCATCTCCTTATCCTTTTCAGCGTCTGATATATAATTGTAACGCTTGGTGGTGTATTCTCCACAGTCAGCATGCAACGCATGAGCTGGCGTGGAGGAGGTACACACACTAGCACCAGGAAACAGGCTATCCCTAGTATAGTGGAGGGGAGGACTGACTCCAATAGGAGATTGTGGCGCACAGAGCCGGTGCAGATCTGACAGCCACAAACAATGCTTTCGTTATAACGTCTCAGCGCAAAGTAGCGCTGAGCGCATAAACCAGAACTGAGGAGATCAGGACAGGTAGTCAAAATGAACGCTTGCTAGCTAGCGGCTACTTAGCGACAGCAAGCGTCCAAAACCAGACAGACTGGAATGAGGCAGCCAATGCGATGCGGCGATGGCGTGCCTCACAAAGACAGGACAGGATAGTCAGAAAATAGCAGGATTAAGATAGATGAACGTAACACAGATAAATATACAATAAGTATGTTTTCCTAGCGTATTACAATTACAGCTATCAATGAAACTATTTGTAACGTCTGACTAACATATGTATATATCGGCAATGAACCGATATATGACATAAGCAGGAACGCTGACTAGGAATGGAGTAACACAGGGAACAGGACTCAGAAGGATTCGCTATCTCTTCGCAGAGATGAACGCAATCCACAAACGGTAACAGAACAGGATTCAGAAGGATTCGTTATCTCTTCGCAGAGATGAACGCAATCCACAAACGGTAACAGAACAGGATTCAGAAGGATTCGTTATCTCTTCGCAGAGATGAACGCAATCCACAAACAGAACCAGGAGCAGGGTAACTACCTCAGCACGGGTGGTCACGGTACGCGCAACCTACCAAAACGTGCTGGAAAGCTGACTAACTGCACACAGGATATAAACAGTTTGTGTACGTATACATCAGCGACACTGATGTATTAACGTAACACAAATACAAGGAAAATAATAAACGTGCTGGTATGCATATATATTGGCAATGAACCAATATATGATGCAAAGACCAGCAAAGTATCTTTATAACAAGAAACACGATCGGGGGCTAAAGCGACAGCAAGACAGGCTTAGGCTGAAGCTATGAAAACCCAAGGAAACCCTGCAGGAAGCAGATCTTTATACTGAGGTCATCCAATGGGAGCAGACATGCAGATTCCCACACAGGTGAATGATAATCAGTCACAAGCTGACAGCAGGGAAAGACAGACAAAGCTATGCAACTTGCATGGAAATAGATCAGAACTGCCTGAGCTGCAGCACTACTTCCAGCAATAGCTGCTGCAGCAGCGATCATTACAGTACCCCCGCCTTTAAAAGCGGATTCCAGACGCTTTTCAAAACTGAAATTCCCAACAAAACAGTCTGACTGATAATTCATGATGACCGGGACAGCCCAGCAAGACCGAATTCCAGAATCAGTCCCCACAAGACTGGACCCATCAGAACCAGAACCTACAGAACCATGCCCATCAGTACTACAAGCCCCAGTGTGACACCCATCAGAACCATGATTTCCAGAAGAAAGCCCTCCGAAACTCCCTGAGCGATACCCACCGCCTTCCAGGAACCGTTCAGAAACGCCAAAGCCTTTGCAATGCCCACCGGTACTGTCTTTACCAACACAAAACCCACTGTTGAACCAGTCCAAGGCACCAGGACAAGTTTTCTCAGAGACCTCCCAGAACACCTTGAAGCTCCAAAGAGATCCCCATAGGTCAGAATGCCCCTTAGGCTCACATGGAGAACCATCAAGAACCCCCATGGAACCTAGGGCAATTCCCGAGTCAGGGCCACAAGGACAAACATCAATATCAGGGCTTTCAGGGACCAGAACCATCTCTGGGCATGCAGGCAGACTGGCAATATCAGAACGTGTTCCCACTAAGGAAGCATCAGAGCACGCTAACACCTTAGACACACTTGGGCATTCTGGCACACAAAGAACATCTGGGCACACCGGCACAAGAGAAACCTCTGGGCATGTCAAGGAACTGTGAGCCTCAGGGTCAGCCAAGACAGGACCAAAACCAGGACTGGCCAAAAAAAAATCATCATGACTAAACTTCGCAACTACTGGACTTTTACACGAGAATGCTGGATCAGACTTAGATGTCGCTGATTCCAGCAAAGTCAGTAACAAATCAGATTCAGGGGCACTAACAAGACAGGACAAATCTTCTGATGTATGCACTGAACCAGATAGGGACTCCACAACTACCTCTGGACTGGACAGAGACTCATTTAATACACTGGATTGGAGCTCATGAGGTGCTGCAGAACAAGTCAGTATTGCAGCAGCCCCCACTGGACTAGGCAAAACTGAGGAATTCCCTGGACAGGAAGGGGACTCTGGAACCTCTGCCACAGCGGCCAGAGAACCAGAATCTTTCAGGATACAGGGCTGGGTTTCAGGAACACTCAGACCGGACTGAAATTCTGAGATTTCTATTATTTTGACCAGAGAATCAGAATTATCCATGTTACAGGGCAAGACTTCTGAAACATTCAGAGGACAGGGCTGGAGTTCCTCGGCTGTTACAACACTGGAGAGGGACTCAACATTGGTTAAATCAGACTGTGTACAGGGCAAGGTATCTGACACACTTGCTGACGAGGACAATATTTCAATGGCTTCTGCTTTGCTGGGCAGAAATTCATCAAGTTTTATTAGAGCAGACTGTAATTCCAAAACAGCTGCTAGACAAGTGAATATTACTGCAACACCAACTGAGGTAAGCAGTGCTTCAGCCTCCTCTGCTAGAGGGTTTAAAGTATCCAAAGTACTGGGTGAAGCATAAGACTCTGCGACCACAGCTTCACTGGACAGGATCACTGAACAGTCCATATTGCAGGGCAATACCATGGAAGCACCTGCTGGACAGCATAATGATTCTGTGACCTGAGTTTCATTGGAGAGATCTACTGCACAATTCATGGTACAGGGCAAATTTATTGGAAAATTTTCTGAACAAGGTAATAATTCTGCGATTTCAGGTTCACATAGCAGATGCTCTGAGCTATTCACGAAACTAGAGCGAGGTGTAGAAACAGGAAGATCAAGACACAATGTTTGCGCATCTGAATCACCATTCATTTGTAAAATTGGAAAATTCAGATGCTGGGGTTCTGAGTTTACTAGACAGGATTGCTGGGACTCGGAAACTGATGTAGTGCATCTATTGGCATCTGCTGGATCAGACAGGAGTTGAACTTTATTAACACAGGTAATTTCTGCAGAAGTGTTTGCAGAGACAGGCAAGATTTTTCTGGTGTCTGTTTCACTAAACAAAGAGTCATGAGTACTGGCTAGGCTGGACTCGGAAGTCAGCAGGACCTCTGGATTCTCTGCTGAGAAATTTGCGCAGGGCAAGGTTAAGAATGTATCAGTGGCTTCTGTTTTACTGGGAAGTAACACTGAGTTATCCATGGTACAGGGTGGAATTGCAGGAACTTCAATTTCACACAAAAAGAGCTCCGAATCACCTGCTGAATCAGCCAAAGGTGCTGAAGCAGGCGGGTCAGAACGCCAAATTTGCGAATTCGGAGTCACATAAAAATCATCCAAAATCAGTTCCCACACATCAATCAAGGGAGCCACACAGTCATACCTACACACACCAGCCTCTATTAGGTTATAGGCTGACTTAATGCATGCGTTCAATACCATTTCACTTTTTGCACTGTAAAATTGACAAAATGAACTTGAATCATTCTTCCATTCACAGACCAGGGCTTCCATCTCTCCCCTCTCGAATGGAGGATCCCATGCATACTTAACAGCGAAACATTTAGGCTGATCACAGTCTGCAGATATGATTGTGGCAGGCACATGTATAGGGTTAATTAGCAGGTGATTGGCAGATTCCTTATTCTTAAGAATTTCCAATACCTGTAGCAAGTGTTGAACTGTAGTGTATGCAAACTTCCCTTGGTTCACAAATAAGTTGATTTGTTCAATACTCTGTAATATCTCATCATAATCATACTCAGATAATTCTTTTAAACAAAAATCTTTATTTTCCCTAGCCAGGGAGGAAAGTTCATTAGTAGTTTCATAAGTCCATTTAACTCCCCTGAAAGACAATTGCATTTCATTATCTGTTAATGGCAGAATCTCATTATAGGTCTCAGTCGCTAAGGATAACGATTCTGCAGATTGGACACGTTTCTTAGAACGTTTGCGTTTTGCCTTTGACCTTGCGGTTTTTGGTGATTTATTCAAAGCTGCAGGAAAATTATCAGTAACACTTTCTGCTTGCTGCTCATTCTTGCAAGCAATTGAAGGAGCAGCTGATTGGCCTGCTGCCAGGAGTTCATTAAGAGGAAAAGGCAATGGATCTATGCGCAACCAGTTATGGATCACAAACGCTAGAAATTCCAGCGGTCTATCTTTCAAATCGGAATGATTGAGAACATCAAATGCCCACTGGAATAATTCCCCTTTAAACAAAATATAACTTAGTTGGAGTGCCCAGGTTGAAACAGGAGTCGCTTGGAGATCAGGATTGGTCAGGAACCTGGCACATTCAGAGAAAAACTCATTTTCTGTTTCAGAGCTAAGTTCTTCAAATTTCTTAAAGGAACAGGAACCATAATTAACAGTGTCATACTTTCTGGGAATCCCCCCCACAATGGGGATTGGTAATGGGGTTTTCATAATGTAACGCTTGGTGGTGTATTCTCCACAGTCAGCATGCAACGCATGAGCTGGCGTGGAGGAGGTACACACACTAGCACCAGGAAACAGGCTATCCCTAGTATAGTGGAGGGGAGGACTGACTCCAATAGGAGATTGTGGCGCACAGAGCCGGTGCAGATCTGACAGCCACAAACAATGCTTTCGTTATAACGTCTCAGCGCAAAGTAGCGCTGAGCGCATAAACCAGAACTGAGGAGATCAGGACAGGTAGTCAAAATGAACGCTTGCTAGCTAGCGGCTACTTAGCGACAGCAAGCGTCCAAAACCAGACAGACTGGAATGAGGCAGCCAATGCGATGCGGCGATGGCGTGCCTCACAAAGACAGGACAGGATAGTCAGAAAATAGCAGGATTAAGATAGATGAACGTAACACAGATAAATATACAATAAGTATGTTTTCCTAGCGTATTACAATTACAGCTATCAATGAAACTATTTGTAACGTCTGACTAACATATGTATATATCGGCAATGAACCGATATATGACATAAGCAGGAACGCTGACTAGGAATGGAGTAACACAGGGAACAGGACTCAGAAGGATTCGCTATCTCTTCGCAGAGATGAACGCAATCCACAAACGGTAACAGAACAGGATTCAGAAGGATTCGTTATCTCTTCGCAGAGATGAACGCAATCCACAAACGGTAACAGAACAGGATTCAGAAGGATTCGTTATCTCTTCGCAGAGATGAACGCAATCCACAAACAGAACCAGGAGCAGGGTAACTACCTCAGCACGGGTGGTCACGGTACGCGCAACCTACCAAAACGTGCTGGAAAGCTGACTAACTGCACACAGGATATAAACAGTTCGTGTACGTATACATCAGCGACACTGATGTATTAACGTAACACAAATACAAGGAAAATAATAAACGTGCTGGTATGCATATATATTGGCAATGAACCAATATATGATGCAAAGACCAGCAAAGTATCTTTATAACAAGAAACACGATCGGGGGCTAAAGCGACAGCAAGACAGGCTTAGGCTGAAGCTATGAAAACCCAAGGAAACCCTGCAGGAAGCAGATCTTTATACTGAGGTCATCCAATGGGAGCAGACATGCAGATTCCCACACAGGTGAATGATAATCAGTCACAAGCTGACAGCAGGGAAAGACAGACAAAGCTATGCAACTTGCATGGAAATAGATCAGAACTGCCTGAGCTGCAGCACTACTTCCAGCAATAGCTGCTGCAGCAGCGATCATTACAATAATTCTCATCAATTTGCAGTGTAAAGCTGTGATCAGAATCGTACTCTAAAGAAGTTTTATTTTCGTCAAATTTTGGATCTTTCAAATCTATGTCTGCCCTATAAATTTCCTCATCTAAATGGATAGGCCTATTTCCAACTTCACAAGTATCAGCATTGCATGGCTCTATGTACGCATGTCGTGTAACAGTACAACCCTTAACAGTACTGGCTTCTTCATACGCTTGCACAAATGGCTGTCCCAACGTTTGGTGGTCTATTGGTATCAACATTAAAGTTACCATCTCTTCCTCGTCATCCACATGTTCACTTTCTAACTGCTGCGTCACAGGTTTCTTTGCGGTATCCGATACCTCCCCGCCGTCATTATGTACATTTTCAACCACCGGGACAGTATTTAACTTGAATCTTTTCTTACTTTTTTTTTAACACGGAGGTGTAGGCCTGGAGTCCACACAATTTTTGCAGTTCCGCGGCCTTAGAATCCTGGTGGGACGTACGCTTCGGCACGACATTGCTGGGAAGAAGCTGCGTCACCAAAGAGATCTCGCAAGGGGCGCGCCTTTCCTCATCCCTGGAAAGTCACGTGGACGTCAGTTACGCAGTGACGTAATCCCGCGGTACCTAATCTTAAAGAGAAGCGCAGAGAGAGCTATGTGCGCATGAGCTAAATCCTGAACTCGAGCGTGGAGAGAGCTATGTGCGCATGAGCTAAATCCAAAATTCGTTCTGGCGGGCTTTCTCTTAGTTCACGCGGGCAATCGCGGAACATGTTTGTGTGTACGTAATATATAAAATGGACCAATAGGAGGAATAAAAAAAAATGAATATATGTTCGTGCACCAATCACATAACTGCCCTATGATTGACAATTGTCTCAGCTTATAGGCTTACCTACAATTTTAATAAAATCACATTTCCCTTTGTACTGCATCGCATTCAGTTTTGTTTTATTGAAAAAGCACTGCTGAATACAGAGCTTTATCTACTGCATATATTGTGAGTATAATATTCATTTTATACAGCATAATAATATTGAAATATGTACTTATAAGAAATCTAGATTACTAAACAGGTTAAAAAATATATATAGAGAGAGAGAGAGAGAGATGTACAAAAAATATATAGAGCAATATAGAGAGAGAGAGAGAGAGAAAGAGAGAGAAAGAAAGAGTTTAAAAAAAAATTAATGGAGAAATCAATATATATATATATATATATATATATATATATATATATATGTATATATAAACTACCAACTGTCTCTCTTTAGGAGGGACGGTCCCTCATTATGAGCCCTGTCCCTCTTTCCTCTTCATTTGTCCCTCTTTCATGACTTTCCTGTCCCTCTTTTTAGGTAAATCTACATATCTCTCTACTATAAAATGTTTATGATTGACTATAAACTTTATTCTCATCCTTTCTATTGATATATTAGCAATGTTCTAAATGTGAATATGAAGATTAAATGTTCCAGGATAGCAAGTACCAGTGTGGTTTGAATTGGGAGGGGCTTTGCTTGAGTGTCCCTCTTTGTCATTTCAAAAAGTTTGAAGGTGTGTGTGTGTGTGTGTACAGTGTGTGTTTGTGAGTGTGTGTGTGTGTGTGTGTCAGTGTGAGTGTGTGTGAGTGAGTGAGTGAGTGTCTGTGAGTGTGTGTGAGTGAGTGTGTGTCTGTGTGTGTGAGTGTGTGTGAGTGAGTGAGTGTCTGTGAGTGTGTGTGAGTGAGTGTCTGTGTGTGTGTGTGTGTGAGTGTGTGTGTGAGTGAGTGTCTGTGAGTGTGAGTGAGTGTGTGTCTGTGTGCGAGTGTGAGTGTGTGTGTGTGTCAGTGTGTGTGTGTGAGTGTGTGTGAGTGAGTGTGTGTCTGTGTGTGTGTGTGTGTGAGTGTGTGTGTGTGTGTCAGTGTGTGTGTGTGTGTGTGTGTGTGTGTTGTGAATGAGTGAGTGAGTGAGTGAGTGAGTGACTGTGTGTGTAAGAGAGGGATGTAGTAATGAACATCAGTGATATTGCCGCGGTGTTGAGAACCATGACCACCTTTTCAATCCCCGCCACTCTTTCAACCAGGGTGCATCGCTTGTCTGTTTCAGCCACACATAGACTCAGGGCATCGCTTGTCTGTTTCAGCCACACATAGACTCAGGGCTATACAATTACATGCCCAGCAACAGGAAGTTTATTTGTTAAAGAGGAACTGTAACATAAAAAGATCCCCTGGGGGGTACTCATCTCGGGTGGGGGAAGCCTCCGGATCCTAATTAGGCTTCCCACGCCGTCCTCCATCCGTCAGGGGTCTCGCTGCAGCCCTCCGTGGAGTCCGGGCAGCGGTGACGTCATTATTTACCTTCCTGGCTCCTGCGCAGGCGCTCTGACGGCTGTCGGCTCCGAACTACACGGAAATACCCGATCGCCGTCGGGTCCGCTCTACTGCGCATGCGCAAGTTTCCTGCGCCTGCGCAGTAGAGCGGACCCGAATGAGATCGGGTATTTCCGTGTAGTTCGGAATGGAAAGCCGCCACAGCGCCCCCGCTGGAGCCAGCAAAGGTAAATATTGAAATGACAGTCGGCACAGTCGCCGGCTGTTCGGAGGGCTGCGGAGAGACCCCCGTGGGACAGAGGACGGCGTGGGAAGCCTCATTAGGATCCGGAGGCTTCCCCCACCCGAGGTGAGTACCCCCCAGGGGATCTTTTTAATGTTACAGAGTCTCTTTAAGTAGGCGCTGCAGCTGACCTGTGGGTCGGCCGACATCAGAAAGCACGGTCTTCTCCGTTGATTGACTTAGATTTTTTTTGGGGGGTTGCGCCTTGGGACCCCTCAGTGTACTTCACCTCTACTGATTAATTCACACGTTGTCTGTTAAGAATACTATATTGTTAGCGCTCAGACCTTTGTAAGCTGTAATCATTTGTGAAAAACATACCAATTGTATTTATCTTACTATGACTCTTTGCCTGCTTTCAGTGTTCTCTATGACTTCCGAATCTGTGCTTCTGTCTAAAGTTGTTTACGACCTCTGCATGAATTTAACGTTTGTCAGCAATTCAGATCTCAGTAATGGTGATCTGCTCTATCACCACTAATATAGATACTATATCTGATTATTAGGTGATCTTCAGAATAAGCATGCAGAATAACCAATAATGCGTGTTTTATTGTCCCTAGTTTTCATACCGCTGTGTGAGGCCTACTGTCGCCTGTCCCTGTTGGAGGAGGCCCACAAGCCTTGCTGTTTGGTAAGTATGTGCGTTGATGTTGCGTTGAGCAGTGTGAGGTTTTGCTGTGCCGGGGTGTGTGTATTCATGGCGCTGTCTTGTGTGTTTTATTGTCCCTAGTTTTCATACCGTTGTGTGAGGCCTACTGTCGCCTGTCCCTTTTGGAGGAGGCCCACAAGCCTTGCTGTTTGGTAAGTATGTGCGTTGATGTTGCGTTGAGCAGTGTGAGGTTTTGCTGTGCCGGGGTGTGTGTATTCATGGCGCTGTCTTGTGTGTTTTATTGTCCCTAGTTTTCATACCGCTGTGTGAGGCCTACTGTCGCCTGTCCCTTTTGGAGGAGGCCCACAAGCCTTGCTGTTCGGTAAGTATGTGCGTTGATGTTGCGTTGAGCAGTGTGAGGTTTTGCTGTGCCGGGGTGTGTGTATTCATGGCGCTGTCTTGTGTGTTTTCTTCCCTAGTTTTCATACCGTTGTGTGAGGCCTACTGTCGCCTGTCCCTTTTGGAGGAGGCCCACAAGCCTTGCTGTTTGGTAAGTATGTGCGTTGATGTTGCGTTGAGCAGTGTGAGGTTTTGCTGTGCCGGGGTGTGTGTATTCATGGCGCTGTCTTGTGTGTTTTATTGTCCCTAGTTTTCATACCGTTGTGTGAGGCCTACTGTCGCCTGTCCCTTTTGGAGGAGGCCCACAAGCCTTGCTGTTTGGTAAGTATGTGCGTTGATGTTGCGTTGAGCAGTGTGAGGTTTTGCTGTGCCGGGGTGTGTGTATTCATGGCGCTGTCTTGTGTGTTTTATTGTCCCTAGTTTTCATACCGCTGTGTGAGGCCTACTGTCGCCTGTCCCTTTTGGAGGAGGCCCACAAGCCTTGCTGTTTGGTAAGTATGTGCGTTGATGTTGCGTTGAGCAGTGTGAGGTTTTGCTGTGCCGGGGTGTGTGTATTCATGGCGCTGTCTTGTGTGTTTTATTGTCCCTAGTTTTCATACCGTTGTGTGAGGCCTACTGTCGCCTGTCCCTTTTGGAGGAGGCCCACAAGCCTTGCTGTTCGGTAAGTATGTGCGTTGATGTTGCGTTGAGCAGTGTGAGGTTTTGCTGTGCCGGGGTGTGTGTATTCATGGCGCTGTCTTGTGTGTTTTATTGTCCCTAGTTTTCATACCGCTGTGTGAGGCCTACTGTCGCCTGTCCCTGTTGGAGGAGGCCCACAAGCCTTGCTGTTCGGTAAGTATGTGCGTTGATGTTGCGTTGAGCAGTGTGAGGTTTTGCTGTGCCGGGGTGTGTGTATTCATGGCGCTGTCTTGTGTGTTTTATTGTCCCTAGTTTTCATACCGCTGTGTGAGGCCTACTGTCGCCTGTCCCTGTTGGAGGAGGCCCACAAGCCTTGCTGTTCGGTAAGTATGTGCGTTGATGTTGCGTTGAGCAGTGTGAGGTTTTGCTGTGCCGGGGTGTGTGTATTCATGGCGCTGTCTTGTGTGTTTTATTGTCCCTAGTTTTCATACCGCTGTGTGAGGCCTACTGTCGCCTCTCCCTGTTGGAGGAGGCCCACAAGCCTTGCTGTTCGGTAAGTATGTGCGTTGATGTTGCGTTGAGCAGTGTGAGGTTTTGCTGTGCCGGGGTGTGTGTATTCATGGCGCTGTCTTGTGTGTTTTATTGTCCCTAGTTTTCATACCGCTGTGTGAGGCCTACTGTCGCCTGTCCCTGTTGGAGGAGGCCCACAAGCCTTGCTGTTCGGTAAGTATGTGCGTTGATGTTGCGTTGAGCAGTGTGAGGTTTTGCTGTGCCGGGGTGTGTGTATTCATGGCGCTGTCTTGTGTGTTTTATTGTCCCTAGTTTTCATACCGCTGTGTGAGGCCTACTGTCGCCTGTCCCTTTTGGAGGAGGCCCACAAGCCTTGCTGTTCGGTAAGTATGTGCGTTGATGTTGCGTTGAGCAGTGTGAGGTTTTGCTGTGCCGGGGTGTGTGTATTCATGGCGCTGTCTTGTGTGTTTTCTTCCCTAGTTTTCATACCGTTGTGTGAGGCCTACTGTCGCCTGTCCCTTTTGGAGGAGGCCCACAAGCCTTGCTGTTTGGTAAGTATGTGCGTTGATGTTGCGTTGAGCAGTGTGAGGTTTTGCTGTGCCGGGGTGTGTGTATTCATGGCGCTGTCTTGTGTGTTTTATTGTCCCTAGTTTTCATACCGTTGTGTGAGGCCTACTGTCGCCTGTCTCTTTTGGAGGAGGCCCACAAGCCTTGCTGTTCGGTAAGTATGTGCGTTGATGTTGCGTTGAGCAGTGTGAGGTTTTGCTGTGCCGGGGTGTGTGTATTCATGGCGCTGTCTTGTGTGTTTTATTGTCCCTAGTTTTCATACCGCTGTGTGAGGCCTACTGTCGCCTGTCCCTGTTGGAGGAGGCCCACAAGCCTTGCTGTTCGGTAAGTATGTGCGTTGATGTTGCGTTGAGCAGTGTGAGGTTTTGCTGTGCCGGGGTGTGTGTATTCATGGCGCTGTCTTGTGTGTTTTATTGTCCCTAGTTTTCATACCGCTGTGTGAGGCCTACTGTCGCCTGTCCCTGTTGGAGGAGGCCCACAAGCCTTGCTGTTCGGTAAGTATGTGCGTTGATGTTGCGTTGAGCAGTGTGAGGTTTTGCTGTGCCGGGGTGTGTGTATTCATGGCGCTGTCTTGTGTGTTTTATTGTCCCTAGTTTTCATACCGCTGTGTGAGGCCTACTGTCGCCTGTCCCTGTTGGAGGAGGCCCACAAGCCTTGCTGTTCGGTAAGTATGTGCGTTGATGTTGCGTTGAGCAGTGTGAGGTTTTGCTGTGCCGGGGTGTGTGTATTCATGGCGCTGTCTTGTGTGTTTTATTGTCCCTAGTTTTCATACCGCTGTGTGAGGCCTACTGTCGCCTGTCCCTGTTGGAGGAGGCCCACAAGCCTTGCTGTTCGGTAAGTATGTGCGTTGATGTTGCGTTGAGCAGTGTGAGGTTTTGCTGTGCCGGGGTGTGTGTATTCATGGCGCTGTCTTGTGTGTTTTATTGTCCCTAGTTTTCATACCGCTGTGTGAGGCCTACTGTCGCCTGTCCCTTTTGGAGGAGGCCCACAAGCCTTGCTGTTCGGTAAGTATGTGCGTTGATGTTGCGTTGAGCAGTGTGAGGTTTTGCTGTGCCGGGGTGTGTGTATTCATGGCGCTGTCTTGTGTGTTTTCTTCCCTAGTTTTCATACCGTTGTGTGAGGCCTACTGTCGCCTGTCCCTTTTGGAGGAGGCCCACAAGCCTTGCTGTTTGGTAAGTATGTGCGTTGATGTTGCGTTGAGCAGTGTGAGGTTTTGCTGTGCCGGGGTGTGTGTATTCATGGCGCTGTCTTGTGTGTTTTATTGTCCCTAGTTTTCATACCGTTGTGTGAGGCCTACTGTCGCCTGTCTCTTTTGGAGGAGGCCCACAAGCCTTGCTGTTCGGTAAGTATGTGCGTTGATGTTGCGTTGAGCAGTGTGAGGTTTTGCTGTGCCGGGGTGTGTGTATTCATGGCGCTGTCTTGTGTGTTTTTTTGTCCCTAGTTTTCATACCGCTGTGTGAGGCCTACTGTCGCCTGTCCCTGTTGGAGGAGGCCCACAAGCCTTGCTGTTCGGTAAGTATGTGCGTTGATGTTGCGTTGAGCAGTGTGAGGTTTTGCTGTGCCGGGGTGTGTGTATTCATGGCGCTGTCTTGTGTGTTTTATTGTCCCTAGTTTTCATACCGCTGTGTGAGGCCTACTGTCGCCTGTCCCTGTTGGAGGAGGCCCACAAGCCTTGCTGTTCGGTAAGTATGTGCGTTGATGTTGCGTTGAGCAGTGTGAGGTTTTGCTGTGCCGGGGTGTGTGTATTCATGGCGCTGTCTTGTGTGTTTTCTTCCCTAGTTTTCATACCGTTGTGTGAGGCCTACTGTCGCCTGTCCCTTTTGGAGGAGGCCCACAAGCCTTGCTGTTTGGTAAGTATGTGCGTTGATGTTGCGTTGAGCAGTGTGAGGTTTTGCTGTGCCGGGGTGTGTGTATTCATGGCGCTGTCTTGTGTGTTTTCTTCCCTAGTTTTCATACCGTTGTGTGAGGTGTGCCCTGCCTGTGACAATCTCCCTGTGCCTTTCTACACCCGTCCTTCCTTTGCGGTAAGTTTGAAGTGGTGTATGTTATTAAAGAGTAACTGTCAGGCTGGAAAAGCTTATTTAAACCTCTATTATCCTGTGTTAAACAGTTTAGAATAAAGTCCAAAAAGCATTACTGCAGTTAAAAATCTCTCTTAATGGGTTGTTAGTTGAATAGCAGTGTCTTATCTATAAAAGGCCAACAAGCTCATAAAGCTGCCGCAGAGGTTTTCAGAGGAAGCCACATTCAGAGATCCGGTTACACAGCAGCTGTTACATTTGCAGATCTCTGCATAATTACAGGGAACATGTTCCGTAGAGTATACAGCAGGACTCCCGTATTGTTCCTAGACACATGGCTAATTAATATTCTCGGCACAAGGGATCGTGAGTGAGAATCATGAGAAGCAGGGAGGATATTATATCACAATTGGCTTCATACTGACTGGCAAATATGGAACCTGCCATAAGCTGCAGCAGCATCAATCTCTGCAAATACTATATAACAATTCTGTGAAATCCAAAGGTCGACAGTGAAATGCATATGTAATGTAAGTACAGCCAATATTTAACTACTGATATATGTGTTTTTTATCTCTGAGACCTTATACCTAACAGCTCCTCTTTAATGGTACATTTGCATAAAATACATCAGTGATGAAACTGTATCTACTTTTTTTTCTGTTTCATAGGTTACACTACTGTCTGCTGTCGTATAGTATTCAGGTTCCTCCCCTACCTTGCTAAACACGCCCTTCATTGCTGTAAGTTTTTTTGTTTTATTTGTCTTAGTATTTTCTATAGTGGATGTCATTGGATGTATCAGAACATAAAAAAATGTATGTATTAGAATTACAGATAGTGCATGCTAACAGTTTATTTAAGATGTAGTGTATGTAAAAATGGATGACCCCCCCCCCCCAAAAAAAAATTAATAATAATGTTACACTATGAAGATCACAGTGTACAGTCTTCTTCATTGCCGTCTTGACCCGTGTGCTGTACCAAGGTAGTTTTGGTGAGCACATAGCTGTCAATAGCTCAAATCATAGTACTATGTAAACAGAGCTGCACAAAGAGGGATTTGCCTTAAATTTACTAAAAAACACCACACAAAATTTAGTACACATGCCACCAGGCTACTATTTCATGACTCCCTGATGGAATTTTTTTAGATGGAAAACACTCAATGATGTTGTTACGGTATAGAAAGGAAATATGTATATGTAACAAAAAAGCATATGATAAATATAACCGGGGTTGAAAAAGGAACCTTACACAATTTCCTTTTTTTTTTTCTTAACAGCTGTGGATTCCACCGGTTTGTGTGTGTGAAGAAGTCCGTGGCATTTCATCAAACCGTCTTTGCAAACTTTGCTTTCCCGGTGCTATACGTGTTCATTGTATTTTCAAACCGACGAACAACTATGGTAAATAATTTTATATGTTTCATCAGACTTTTTAAGGTTGTTAATTTGAATGTGGGTATTTGTAATGAAGATACATAAATAACAGAATTTGTGTAAAAATTAGTCAAATACATAACTGGTTGCAATTAAATAAAGAAAAAAATTCAAAGGTTTTATACATAAAAAATAATTAAAAAAATTCTGACACATTGAGGGACTTACCTGACTACTGCAATGAGCCCTTGAAAACTGAATTCTAATAACTTTTTGTTTTTGGTTTGTTTGTGTGGTACACAACAAAGTAAAGTACATGAAAAGGTTAGAGAAAAAAGTTACAAATTTTTTCATAAAAAATACTCCTTTCTCATATTTTTATGTAATCTATGCAGAAAATAGCATATACATTCTTTATGTTGCCATAACCAGGCAAATATAAATGACGTCAATGGCCTATATGGAAGGCAGCCTTTTGCCATTGTTATCATTTTACATAACTTACACTAATTTTAGTTATTTAGAGGGGGTGGTGTAATAACACACATCCAACCAACCGAATCAAATTCAAGTACATTGGTAAAACAGTGTCCATTTTGTGTGCTGGAGTGGGAAATGCTTGGATAAAGATTTATACTTTGTCATGACAACTAATACTTGGTTTTGTTTTTGGCATTGCAGGCACAATCCTCTTCTCAATCTGACTTGAGGACTAACCAGGGAAAGCAAATGTATGAACACGAAGGTTACCTTTATACTTTTGACAAAAAAAGCAAAGATGGTTTGATGAACTTTTGGCGTTGTCAAAAAAAAAATTGTAAACCACCATGTCACGGACGACTTCATACTGATGTAGCAACCGGAAAAGTAGTGAAGGTTGTTAATGAACACCTACATGGGGAATCCATAGAGGCAGTGGAGGTATCACGTGTTCGCAATGCCATCAAAGAAAAGGCAATAGGCTCAAGGGGTGGTCCCTCCACAATTATCAATTTGGCTATCCGGAATGTGGAACCTGCAGTACTAGCCTCACTACCGCCGAGGGAATGTTTGCGTCATATGGTCCAGAATGTCAGGAAAAGAGAAATGGCACATCCTACAAATCCAATGTCTCTGTCTGGACTTGTCATCCCAGATGCCTACAGAAATTATTCTGTGTCAGACCTAGAGACAGTGCCATTTCTCCTTTTCGATTCTGGACCTGATGATGAACATAGGATTTTGATTTTTGGCAATAATTCAAACTCTTCTTGGATTCATACAGTGAAAACATTATACGGGGACGGAACTTTTAAGATAGCTCCCGTACTTTTCAAGCAAGTCTTTGAATTATTGGGAAAAAGAAATGACTATGTTCTCCCTCTGCTGTACTGCTTGCTGCCAAACAAGACGCAAGAAACATACAAAAAAATGTTTGACGCAATCCACCAAATGTGGCCTCAACTTAACCCTGAGAACTATTCCTCTGATTTTGAAGTGGCAGCCATCAACGCATTCAAAGCAGTTTACCCCTCCTGTCGTGTTCATGGCTGTTTCTTTCATTTGAAGAGGAATATTAAATCAAAAATGGAGAATCTCGGCCTTAAAAAACTGTACACATCTAGCGCTGAATTTTCTTTGCAAACAAAGATGATTGCATCTCTTGCATTTGTACCACCCGTTGATTTGGAGGCTGCATTAGATGCAATCAGATTTGAGATGGTACCCGAGATTCAGCCATTGCTCAGCTGGTTCAGTAGAGTTTACATTGGGGTCTGTGAGAGTTGCGTTCGTAAGCCGATCTTTCCACCCTCCCTGTGGTCGGTTTATGAACGCACCAACGATGAGTATAGAGTATAGCACTTCCATCCCCCCCAAAAAAGGGCACTAACGCCTCTTTCTTGTACACCGCTGCCTTATGGCATGGTACTGTGGACAAATGCAGCAATGATGAGTATAGAGTATAGCACTTCCATCGCCCAAAAAAGGGCACTAACGCCTCTTTCTTGTACACCGCTGCCTTATGGCATGGTACTGTGGACAAATGCATCAATGATGAGTATAGAGTATAGCACTTCCATCCCCCCAAAAAAGGGCACTAACGCCTCTTTCTTGTACACCGCTGCCTTATGGCATGGTACTGTGGACAAATGCAGCAATGATGAGTATAGAGTATAGCACTTCCATCCCCCCCAAAAAAGGGCACTAACGCCTCTTTCTTGTACACCGCTGCCTTATGGCAGGGTACTGGGGACAAATGCACAAATGATGAGTATAGAGTATAGCACTTCCATCCCCCCCAAAAAAGGGCACTAACGCCTCTTTCTTGTACACCGCTGCCTTATGGCAGGGTACTGGGGACAAATGCACAAATGATGAGTATAGAGTATAGCATTTCAATCACCAAAAAAAAGGCAGTGACGCCTCTTTCTTGTAGACCACTGCCTTATGGCATGGTACTAGAGAGAAATGCAATAATAAAGAGTATAGGGTGGAGCACTTGAACTAAAAAAAGGGTGGCCAAAATCGTCAATATTTTAAAATATTTGTTAAAGAACTTTATGTTACAGCATTGTACTCTGGAGATTGAAAAACTAATAAGATAGGCCTGAATGCAAAATATCACAGTATTATAAATTGTGAATGAAAAAATAATATTTTATATATTTTTAATTGCAGATATGTACAATAAATGCTGTAGAAATTGATTGAAAATTCAATTGTAAACAAAATTTGGATTTATTGTGCCAGTTGCATGGACTTTTTAATAAAAATACATTACACATTCCCATTACAAAATTATGAAGCTTTTTTTCTCGTTTTTTCTTACAAGATTATATGAAAAGGTAAATTATCAAAAATTTTCTATAATTTTTATATAGTGTAACACAATTAGTGTTGGGCGAACATCTAGATGTTCGGGTTCGGGCCGAACAGGCCGAACATGGCCGCGATGTTCGGGTGTTCGACCCGAACTCCGAACATAATGGAAGTCAATGGGGACCCGAACTTTTGTGGTTTGTAAAGCCTCCTTACATGCTACATACCCCAAATTTACAGGGTATGTGCACCTTGGGAGTGGGTACAAGAGGAAAAATTTTTTTAGCAAAAAGAGCTTATAGTTTTTGAGAAAATCGATTTTAAAGTTTCAAAGGGAAAACTGTCTTTTAAATGCGGGAAATGTCTGTTTTCTTTGCACAGGTAACATGCTTTTTGTCGGCATGCAGTCATAAATGTAATACATATAAGAGGTTCCAGGAAAAGGGACCGGTAATGCTAACCCAGCAGCAGCACACGTGATGGAACAGGAGGAGGGTGGCGCAGGAGGAGAAGGCCACGCTTTGAGACACAACAACCCAGGCCTTGCATGAGGACAAGAAGCGTGCGGATAGCATGCTTTGTACCACCATGCAGTCATAAATGTAATAAAGATAAGTGGTTCAATAAACAGGGACCACGCGGCAACGCTAACCCAGCAGCAGCACACGTGATGGAACAGGAGGAGGCGCAGGAGGAGAAGGCCACGCTTTGTGAGACACAACAACCCAGGCCTTGCATGAGGACAAAAAGCGTGCGGATAGCATGCTTTGTACCGCCATGTAGTCATAAATGTAATAAAGATAAGAGGTTCAATAAACAGGGACCACGCGGCAACGGTAACCCAGCAGCAGCAGCAGCAGCAGCAGCACACGTGATGGAACAGGAGGAGGCGCAGGAGGAGAAGGCCACGCTTTGTGAGACACAACAACCCAGGCCTTGCATGAGGACAAAAAGCGTGCGGATAGCATGCTTTGTACCGCCATGTAGTCATAAATGTAATAAAGATAAGAGGTTCCATAAACAGGGACCGGCAACGCTAACCCAGCAGCAGCAGCAGCAGCAGCAGCACACGTGATGGAACAGGAGGAGGCGCAGGAGGAGAAGGCCACGCTTTGTGAGACACAACAACCCAGGCCTTGCATGAGGACAAAAAGCGTGCGGATATAGCAGCAATGCTTTTTGCCGCCATGCAGTCATAAATGTAATACAGATGAGAGGTTCAATAAACAGGGACCGGAAACGCTAAACCATCCCAGATGTTCATCGGTCATGTTACTTGGTTGGGGTCCAGGAGTGTTGCGTAGTCGTTTCCAATCCAGGATTGATTCATTTTAATTTGAGTCAGACGGTCTGCATTTTCTGTGGAGAGGCGGATACGCCGATCTGTGATGATGCCTCCGGCAGCACTGAAACAGCGTTCCGACATAACGCTGGCTGCCGGGCAAGCCAGCACCTCTATTGCGTACATTGCCAGTTCGTGCCAGGTGTCTAGCTTCATGCCCGGTTTCAGGTCCAGCGGTGCCAGCCACAAATCCGTCTGGTTCTTTATTCCCCTCCAAATTTCCTCCCCTGTGTGCTGCTTATCCCCAAGGCAGATCAGCTTCAGCAACGCTTGCTGACGCATGCCAACAGCTGTGCTGCACTGCTTCCACGATCCTACTGCTGCTGGTGCTGGGTTAGCATTTCCGGATGAGGTACAGCTTTGAGATGCGTTGGAGGAGAAGGAGTCAGAGAGGTAGGTGCTGCTGTTGTTATCCAGCTGTTTGCGGCGTGGGCAACACCCGCGCCGTAGCAGGTGAGGAATCGCTGCCAGGCTCCACAAGGTTCACCCAGTGCGCGGTAAGGGAGATGTATCGACCCTGGCCGAACGCACTCGTCCAGGTGTCAGTGGTGAGGTGAACCTTGCAGGCAACGGCATTCTTCAAGCTTCGGGTTATTTAGCTGACCACGTGCTCATGCAACTCAGGCACTGCAGAGCGCGCAAAGTGGTAGCGGCTGGGAACCACGTAACGTGGGATGGCCACTGACATCATGCCCTTGAAGCTGTTTGTCTCCACCACTCGATATGGCAGCATTTCGCAGGCCAGAAGCTTGGCTATGCTGGCTGGCTGTTACTGCCACGGCCCGGGGGTCATTTGCTGGCAATTTCCTCTTGTGCTCAAACATCTCAGAGACAGACAACTCAACCGTAGCGCTGCACACCGAAGGGCTGTTGGTTGTTGTGTTTGATGAACACTGGGAGACCTCAAGAGCACTAGTCCGGAAAGTGACAGTGTCAGCATCGTCTGATGTTTGTGAATGTTGTGAACCACGCAATGGCTGGGCTACTGCTGCTGCTGAGGCGGGTCTGGTGGTGAGTCTGGTGAACCCAAGGGAGGCAGTGTTGCTGGTGGTACCCTGTCCTGCCGCGTTTGCCCACAGAGTGGGATGTTTGGATAGAATGTGGCGGCTCATGCTGGTGGTGGAGAGGTTGTTAATACTTTTCCCCCTGCTCAGGCGGGTCTTGCACACCTTGCAAATCGCCATGGTAACATCCTCAGTGCAGTCTTCAAAGAAAGCCCAGACTTTAACTGGCTGAGGACTCGGACCTCGTGCGTGATGTGCTGGTGCTGCTTAACCCACTGCTGGACGCTTGAGAGGTCATCCAAGTAATTATCTGGTCCTGTTCTTTTGGATCTGTGAGGGTTGTTGTCCTGGACAACATGGGCAGTATTGAGTGGGTTTTCTTGGGTGCTCCCCTGTGGCCTGTACGTGAACCGTCAGGGGAAACACCTCTTCCCTTGCCCCTCCCTCTTTCACCGGATTTCTTCCTCATTTCACTTATCCTTAAAGTACACGCTGACTGGCAGCAGTACAGTGGCAGTACAGAAATGCTATACAGTGGTGGGTGAGCGGTGTACCACTATTGTCAGCAGTGACACAGAGCACAATGCTATACAGTGGCGGGTGAGCGGTGTACTACTGTTCCCAGCAGACACAGAGTGGCAGTAAACACAATGCTATATAGTCTGGCTGAGCGAGCGGTGTACTACTGTTCCCAGCAGAATCAGAGTGGCAGTAAACAATGGTATATAGTCTGGCTGAGCGGTGTACACAGAGTGTCAGTAAACAATGGTATATAGTCTGGCTGAGCGAGCGGTGTACTACTGTTCCCAGCAGAATCAGAGTGGCAGTAAACAATGGTATATAGTCTGGCTGAGCGGTGTACACAGAGTGTCAGTAAACAATGGTATATAGTCTGGCTGAGCGGTGTACACACAATGCTATATAGTCTGCTATATAGTGTCAGTAAACAATGGTATATAGTCTGGCTGAGCGAGCGGTGTACTACTGTTCCCAGCAGAATCAGAGTGGCAGTAAACAATGGTATATAGTCTGGCTGAGCGGTGTACACAGAGTTTCAGTAAACAATGGTATATAGTCTGGCTGAGCGGTGTACACAGAGTGTCAGTAAACAATGGTATATAGTCTGGCTGAGCGGTGTACACAGAGTGGCAGTAAACACAATGCTATATAGTCTGGCTGAGCGAGCGGTGTACTACTGTTCCCAGCAGAATCAGAGTGGCAGTAAACAATGGTATATAGTCTGGCTGAGCGGTGTACACAGAGTGTCAGTAAACAATGGTATATAGTCTGGCTGAGCGGTGTACACAGAGTGTCAGTAAACAATGGTATATAGTCTGGCTGAGCGGTGTACACAGAGTGGCAGTAAACACAATGCTATATACTCTGGCTGAGCGAGCGGTGTACTACTGTTCCCAGCAGACACAGAACAGTAAACAGAATGCTATATAGTGTGGCTGAGCGAGCGGTGTACCACTATTCCCAGCAGACACAGAACAGTAAACAGAATGCTATATAGTGTGGCTGAGCGAGCGGTGTACCACTATTCCCAGCAGACACAGAACAGTAAACAGAATGCTATATAGTGTGGCTGAGCGAGCGGTGTACCACTATTCCCAGCAGACACAGAACAGTGAACAGAATGCTATATAGTGTGGCTGAGCGAGCGGTGTACCACTATTCCCAGCAGACACAGAACAGTGAACAGAATGCTATATAGTGTGGCTGAGCGAGCGGTGTACCACTATTCCCAGCAGACACAGAACAGTGAACAGAATGCTATATAGTGTGGATGAGCGAGCGGTGTACCACTATTCCCAGCAGACACAGAACAGTAAACAGAATGCTATATAGTGTGGCTGAGCGAGCAGTGTACCACTATTCCCAGCAGACACAGAACAGTGAACAGAATGCTATATAGTGTGGCTGAGCGAGCGGTGTACCACTATTCCCAGCAGACACAGAACAGTGAACAGAATGCTATATAGTGTGGCTGAGCGAGCGGTGTACCACTATTCCCAGCAGACACAGAACAGTAAACAGAATGCTATATAGTGTGGCTGAGCGAGCGGTGTACCACTATTCCCAGCAGACACAGAACAGTAAACAGAATGCTATATAGTGTGGCTGAGCGAGCGGTGTACCACTATTCCAAGCAGACACAGAACAGTGAACAGAATGCTATATAGTGTGGCTGAGCGAGCGGTGTACCACTATTCCCAGCAGACACAGAGTGGCAGTAAACAGAATGCTATATAGTGTGGCTGAGCGAGGTACACAGAGTGGCAGTAAACAGAATGCTATATAGTGTGGCTGAGCAAGCGGTGTACTACTATTCCCAGCAGACACAGAGTGGCAGTAAACAGAATGCTATATAGTGTGGCTGAGCGAGGTACACAGAGTGGCAGTAAACAGAATGCTATATAGTGTGGCTGAGCAAGCGGTGTACTACTGTTCCCAGCAGTGACACAATGACAGGGGGGACCCTGGCTAGCGTGGCTGGAGCGCGAACTACCCTGCCTGCCTACCCAAAGCTAAACCCACAGACAAATGGCGGAGATATGACGTGGTTCGGGTATTTATTTACCCGAACCACGTGACCGTTCGGCCAATCAGAGCGCGTTCGGGTCCGAACCACGTGACCCGTTCGGCCAATCACAGCGCTAGCCGAACGTTCGGGGAACGTTCGGCCATGCGCTCTTAGTTCGGCCATATGGCCGAACGGTTTGGCCGAGCACCGTCAGGTGTTCGGCCGAACTCGAACATCACCCGAACAGGGTGATGTTCTGCAGAACCCGAACAGTGGCGAACACTGTTCGCCCAACACTAAACACAATATACATGTTTTATAACATGTTATGTAGCTGATGTTAATAAAATGTTGAAATCGCCTGAAAATCAAATACAATGCTGTCAAAATACACTGATGTAAGGTTTACAACTCTGATTGGATACAAGGATCTCACAGGAAGGAAGAAGTCATTCACTGATCATGGGTCACATCACTGCAATCCCTGATACTCTGTACATACTGTAATCAATTCATAAACAGACCCATGTTACATGGTAAACAATAGGGAAGAATGGATACAGTGAAATTGACTTGCCTATTTCAGTTGAGCAAAACACTATGAAGAGAATACTGTTGAAAATAAAACGACTAGGCCGCTGTGTTACAATGCCTGATAACAGAGGAATTAACAAGTATGTATAAAGCAAAAAATGGCCTGGCCGCATAGACAGACTAGATAAGAAGAAAGAGTCATACTATATAATAAACAGAAAATCATATGTAAATAGCCAACACAAAGTACAGCTATAGTGGGATATCTTCCTAAAAGACATACAAAGTACAGCTATAGTGGGATATATTCGTAAAAGACATAGGCAAATATCAACTGCACAAGACTGCAAGAAGACAGGCGTAGGCACAGGACAACAGAACAAGACTACCAGAAGACAAGGGTAAGTACAGGCGTTGGCACAGGACAACTGCACAAGACTGCCAGAAGACACAGGTAAGTACAGGCGTAGGCACAGGACAACAGAACAAGACTACCAGAAGACAAAGGTAAGTACAGGCGTTGGCACAGGACAACTGCAGAAGGCTGACAGAACAGGACAACTTCACAAGGCTGCCAGAAGATACAGCTAAGTACAAACAATGGTTAAACAGGAGAACAGAGGTGCCAAAAGGATAAAAAGAAGCTAAATAAGATTTGAAACCAAATTATTGCCTGAGGAGGCAGGATCAATCCTGCGAAACTCGTTGCATAATTGCAGTTCATAAATAAAATATTTTGACTGTCTTTACTACAGTTGTTGTATGTCTACTTGGAGTAGGTAAGTCCACCTCTACCTCCTCTATTTACCAATAATTTGGTTTTTAAGCTCATATAGTTTACTTTTATCCTTTTGGCGCCTCTGTTTTCCTGTATAATATTGAGTCCACCCTGGGTGGAGGGTTAAACCACCTTCTTCTACTCTACAGAGAGCAACTTCTTATTCCTGAGTGGAGTCAGTAACATCTCCCCACCTGCCTTTACAGTAGGTGCCTAATGGTAACCCTGGTTTGAGAGTATTAATATGTACTCTATATAGTAACCATTTAACAGTACATATTACACTATTGGGGATCTTGGTATTCCTTGTTTTTAAACAATGGTTAAAGTGTAAGTTACACATGTACAGGACGTTTGCAGGAGGAAGGAAAATACTGTAAAGTAAAACTGTGAACGATAGTTGTTTAACAACTAAATCACATACACAATCCAACTGTATGTTCTGATACACAACCTGCACTACACTGTTCTCTGCTGTGTTGTAGTCCAACCTCCCACACACTGTTCTCTGCGGTATTGTGGTCCTAACTCCCAAACACACTGTTGTATAGTGTTTTGATATTGCCAACCCACTTCACCCCTATGGCTTCCCTGATGTTCTATTACTGGTTACAGTTCAATAAATAATACAAAATGGAAGAGGACACACGTTCAGACAGAGGGGGATAGAAAACGAGGACACTAACTCTACATAAAGGCCACACATGGACAGAAGGGATGAATGCAACAGTGGAGAAAATGGCCATCACATTGAAACATAACACCGTAAAGGTGATTTGGTTTTCAAATACATGTCTGTAGTACAGTACAATTTTTGGATACAAACATAGTGGCCAAATTTTTTACTATACTTAGAGCACTGTGAAAAAAACAAGATTACAGTAATATGTAAATTGTAATAGTGAACATCTATTAATTGAAGTTTTCTGAGTAATAATTAATAAAAATAACAAACAATTTTTTTTTTCAAAATATATATATAATGACTTATACATTTCTCGGTTTAACACAATAATATTGTTTTTGTAAAGTTACATTTTTTTAAACAAAAAATAAGTTTATAAAATTTTCATAATACACTTAATAATGCTTTCTTAATAATCGTTGGAGAAACGATATTCGATGTACTGCAAAGTTTAAACGACGGATTACAGTGATTTATAGGTTTGCGATTTTTAAAACTTTAAAGTTGAAATTTTAGCTTTCAATATTTGTTTAGTGGTGGATAATGTTTTACACTGTAATTATTAATAAAAGATATATCTAACGAAATAATGTAAATCTGTGGAAAAAAACTTATTACAAAGTTTAATACTGTGTAGATATGTAAACATTATATTGTGATTTAAAACTTGCACGACTCAAACGTATTAAAGAGTTTAATACTGTGAAGGTAGGTAAAACATTATATTATGATTTAAAACTTGAACGACAATTTTGGCGGTTAATAATGTGTAAATGATATATCTAACGAAATAATGTAAATCTGGGAAAAGAAACTGATTACAAAGTTTAATACTGTGTACTTATGTAAACATTATATTTGATTTAAATCTTGCACGGCTCAAACGTATTACAGTGTTTAATACTGTGAAGGTAGGTAAAACATTATATTATGATTTAAAACTTGTACGGCTATTTAGGCGGTTAATAATGTTTAAATGAATGATGATTTAAAAGTGACATTTAATGATTTGTTTACGGAAGATTTCCATACGTTAATATGAGATTTGCAAAAAATATGTCAGAAACAGTAATATAAATTTAATATTTAAATTGAGCTTTACAATTTCATATAGTTTAATTTCAATATTCGTTAAAAAAATTTAAATCTAAATTTATCCATTAAAAAAAATGTAAACGATAATGTACGCGGGCGCCCGTTTTTCCTCTAGGGCGCCCATCAAACGATAATTAACATGGAAGTCTATGGCGGCGCCCTTTTTGTCCACTTGCCTCTGGCGCCCGATTTTACTGTTTCCCAAATACAGTGCTGCGCACTGCAGAGTGAGAAAATGTTCTCAGGTGTAACACAGAAATATTTTTCTTCAAATGCTAATATGCTGCTATTGCGGGGTTTTTTTTTAGCACAAATACAGTGCTGCGCACTGCAGAGTGAGAAAATGTTCTCAGGTGTAACACAGAAATATTTTTCTTCAAATGCTAATATGCTGCTATTGCGGGGTTTTTTTTTAGCACAAATACAGTGCTGCGCACTGCAGAGTGAGAAAATGTTCTCAGGTGTAACACAGAAATATTTTTCTTCAAATGCTAATATGCTGCTATTGTGTTGGGTTTTTTTTTTAGCACAAATACAGTGCTGCGCACTGCAGATGGAAAGAATGGTCTCAGGTGTAACACAGAAATATTTTCCTTCAAATGCTAATATGCTGCTATTGCAGGATTTTTTAGCACAAATACAGCGCTGCGCACTGCAGAGTGAGAAAATGTTCTCAGGTGTAACACAGAAATATTTTTCTTCAAATGCTAATATGCTGCTATTGTGTTGGGTTTTTTTTTTTAGCACAAATACAGTGCTGCGCACTGCAGATGGAAAGAATGGTCTCAGGTGTAACACAGAAATATTTTCCTTCAAATGCTAATATGCTGCTATTGCGGGTTTTTTTTAGCACAAATACAGTGCTGCGCACTGCAGAGTGAGAAGATGTTCTCAGGTGTAACACAGAAATATTTTTCTTCAAATGCTAATATGCTGCTATTGCGGGGTTTTTTTTTAGCACAAATACAGTGCTGCGCACTGCAGAGTGAGAAAATGTTCTCAGGTGTAACACAGAAATATTTTCCTTCAAATGCTAATATGCTGCTATTGCGGGGGTTTTTTAGCACAAATACAGCGCTGCGCACTGCAGATTGAGAAAATGTTCTCAGGTTTAACTCAGAAATATTTTGTTCTGATAGGTGTTAGTGACAGGGGGTGATTGTCAGCACACACGCAAACGCAATTATCTGATTGATTAATTTGCTAACTGGCACAGCACACTGCCACAGACAGTGTCTGGTGAGGCGGGTGGCAGATAGCAGAGGATGCAATTATCTGATTAATTTGCTAACTGGCACAGAAAACTGCCACAGACAGTGTCTGGTGAGACGGGTGGCAGATAGCAGATGGCGGGCGGACAATGCCTGAAGCAAGTTATACAGAAGTTGTTACAGCACGTGTGCTGTCTATGAGAGGAGTCTCAGGACGCAATTATCTAATTAATTTCCTAACTGGAACAGCACACTGCCACAGACAGTGTCTGGTGAGGCGGGTGGCACTGGCAGATAGCAGGTAGCAGATGGCGGGCGCCGGGGCGGACAATGCCAGAAGGCAGCAAGATATTCACAAGAGCACGTCTGCTCTGCTCTCTCCGAGAGGAGTCTCAGCTCTGACGTAGGCACAGTGGCGGGAGCGGGACCTTAAGAGGCCGCCCTGCATAGAGGAGGAGTCGACTCTCTCAGAGGAGGAGAATTCCTCTTTCTCTGAGAGAGTCGACTCCTCCTCTATGCGGGGCGGCTATTAATGTCGCCAGACTCGCCACTGCCTTATTCTCAGCCTGAGAGCAGAGACTCCTCTCGGAGAGCCGCCGGAGGAAGAAGCGGTCATGTGACTGATCACATGACTGCTCTGCGCTCCACGCCATGGACCAGGAAGCAGCCTCAGCGGCAGAGCGAGAGCGGCTCTGATTTGAGGGGGCAACGAGTCTGTTTGAGGGGGCTCTGCCCCCTCTCGCCCCCCCCCTAAAGCCGGCCCTGTCTAGCGGGCTAATAAATGAGTGGCTGGCTTCAAATGGTATGCAAATCCATACACTTTGCATAGCAGACGGAATGTGTGGACAGTACATTCAAAATGTCCCTCCAGCATGCACTAAAATAAATTAAATTCTTTCACAACCTGCTTACTGAGAGTTACAGTAAACATAATGTGTAGACAAGATGGATTCTATATTAGATAAGAGCAGTGCAGTTTCTAGGCTAAAATGCACCCAGGGCGAGGGTGTAAAAATTGCGCCCCCTCCCCCCCGGACCCCTCCCCCCGGAGAAAGGTATGGGTGCCCGCAGTATAGGTTTGCCAGGTCTAGTTGCACTCAGTATAGATTCCCCCAGTATAGGTAGCCAAGAATAGGTACCCCAGTATAGGTAGCCAGCTATAGGTCCCCCCAGTATAGGTAGCCAGGCATAGGTGAGCCAGTATAGTTGTTATCCTAACTCCAGAGCAGCGCTCCAACCATAAATCCTCTATATGTAGACTGCAACCACCACCAGGAACACCCTAAAGGATCCACACTCACCAGACTTGGTGGGCCAGTAATTATAGTGGCCTTTAAACGCCTTTGGGGTACTTGCCAGGCTCCCCACACCTTATGGCTATTGCCAACCGACCAAAACCTCTTGCTTTCTTCTTGAGTCACGTATTTACCTCAATATAAACAAATACTCTCATTGCGCAGATATCTCTTAAAAACAGACGGTTTATTAAAAAGGTTCCACTCACATGTGCCAAGCAGTTGGTAAGCCTGTGGAGTATTGGAACGGGCTCCACCCCGTGCGGCCTCCCGGGCTGACCGCCGTTCAGATGTTGTACTGGGTTTCTGCTCGTCCCTCCACGCCACCGCATCCACCGCTTCCACGTGTATCACTTCCGCATGTGGCTCCTCCCGATCGATTTCGTCATCAAATGACTCATTCAGGGGATGGAGCCACCATGCGGAGATCGCGTTTGTATACACCTGGCCTCCGCCCCCTTCGCTAGCGTCATCCGCCTACCGCGCACGCTCTCCATCCCATTTACTACGTCGCACGCTGCTGTAACGGCCTGGTTCGGCCCCCCGCGCCTCGCTGTGCGCTCCAGGGCCGCCCCAAGCACGTCATGCGCCATCACGCCGGCGTCCCTCTGCGTGTTTGCGTTTCATTATGCGTTCCATCAGCTCCAAGGATACCTATTATATATCAGGTCCCAAAGATTCACAAAGATAGGGTGAACCCACCGGGAAGACCCATCATTAGTGGGTTGGGTTCAATTACCCACAAGGTGGGGAAATTCTTGATTGGGTATCTTCAACCAGTGGTAGATAGATTGCCCTATTTGGTCAGAGACACTAAACACATGCTGAATAAGATTCAGGATAGGGTTGCAACGGAGAGTACGATCCTGGTGACAGCGGATGTCTCTTCGTTGTATACGAATATTCCTCACCATCTGGCCCTGGAAGCGGTTGAATACTACCTTACCAGGGAGGATGACATGCCACGGAAACAAATAATCTTTCTATTGGAATTACTCACTTTTGCACTTAAAAGAAACTATTTTTGGCACCAAGGTGAATATTTTTTACAGATACGAGGCTGTGCCATGGGGGCAGGGTATGCTCCATGTTTGGCCAACCTATTTATGTCAAGATGGGAGGAGAGAATCATAGAGATGGAGACATTAGCACCTTTTAAATACTGGTCCAGATATATAGATGATCTGTTTTGGTTATGGGAGGGACCAGTGGAGAATTTACATGAGTTTATATCACGGTTGAATAACAATGATTGGAACATCACATTGAATGTGGAACACAATATGAACACTTTAAGTTTTTTGGATCTGAATATTAGGAAGGAAGGTGGGGAGTTGATCACAAAGAGTCATTTTAAAGACACAGATAGGAATGGATTCATTCCAATAGACAGTAATCACCATCCCAGGTGGATAGGGGGAATACCCAAGGGCCAGATGGTGAGGATGAAAAGGAATTGCACTAACACAGAAGAGTATGTGGAGCAATCACAGATCCTGATCAATAGATTTGTGGAGAAGGGGTATGATGAAGTGGATTTGCAAAAAACTATGATAGAGGTGGGAAGAAGGGATCGGAGGGAACTCTTGCAGAAAAGGGGGGGGGGAGGTACAGAAATACCAGACTGCATTTGTTACGGAGTTCAGTAGTCAACACAAAAGTTTGGAAAGGATTATAAGGAGACATTGGGGGATTCTATTAGAGGATCCCATTTTAAAGAATTTATTACCGGAAAAACCCAGAATGATATACAGAAAAGCCAATAATTTAAAGAACATACTGGCCCCTAGTTGTGTAAACCCCCCGGAACCAGTAAGACTGGTACCATGGCAGAGGAAGGGATTTTTTCCTTGTGGGGGATGCTTTTCGTGTAGGGGGGCAAAGGGTATTAGGACAGATTGCTTTGTATCATTCCATAATGGAAGATCTTTCAAAATCAATCAGAATATAACATGCCACACTAGGGGGGTGGTATATCTTTTGTGGTGTGAATGCGGAAAGAAATACATTGGTCGCACAAAAAGAGAGTTGACGGAACGTATAGCAGAACATGTCAGAAACATAAGGAAAGGGGTTAGAGGTCATAGTGTCTCTGAGCACTTTAGGATGGCACATGACAAAGACCCAAGTGGACTGAATTTCTGTGCTATTGAAAAGGTAAACATACCATGGAGGGGGGGGTAACAGAATCAGACTAATCTTTAGAAAAGAAACAGAATGGATCTTTCAGATGGAAACAATGCAGCCAAAAGGTTTCAATGTGGAGGTAGACCTTAATTGCTTCATTGACGACAGTTAGGCTATGTACAAATACTATGATTGATGACAATGAGTAATATGAGGGTAGTGGAATAACAGTGAGGGGAATTTCGATACCTGTCAGGTGGATTTGGGAAAGCAAAAGATGGAATGTATCTCAAATGATGGGAAAATATGATAACAGTAAGAGGGGAATATAGGAGGAATTTTGGGTGTGCAGTTTTGAGGTATTGTGGGGACAGGACCACACATAATGAGGATTTATATCTTGTATATTTTGTATGTTCATAATTTTTGTAAAAGCCTGTGGAGTGAGTGGATGCTCCAATAGGATTATTAATATGTTAGATAGTATGTAATACAACAGAACATGTAATAAAAAGGAGGAAGCAAAATGAAATGTTACAACTAATGATAAGATACAGTGAAATGGTATAGTCTGGCCGATGTTTTTAAAGTATAATTCTAAAATGTATTAATAAAGTTTTAAGTTAACACTGGCTTCCTGGGCTCCGGAACGCATAATGAAACGCAAACACGCAGAGGGATGCCGGCGTGATGGCGCATGACGTGCTTGGGGCGGCCCTGGAGCGCACAGCGAGGCGCGGGGGGCCGAACCAGGCCGTTACAGCAGCGTGCGACGTAGTAAATGGGATGGAGAGCGTGCGCGGTAGGCGGATGACGCTAGCGAAGGGGGCGGAGGCCAGGTGTATACAAACGCGATCTCCGCATGGTGGCTCCATCCCCTGAATGAGTCATTTGATGACGAAATCGATCGGGAGGAGCCACATGCGGAAGTGATACACGTGGAAGCGGTGGATGCGGTGGCGTGGAGGGACGAGCAGAAACCTAGTACAACATCTGAACGGCGGTCAGCCCGGGAGGCCGCACGGGGTGGAGCCCGTTCCAATACTCCACAGGCTTACCAACTGCTTGACACATGTGAGTGGAACCTTTTTAATAAACCGTCTGTTTTTAAGAGATATCTGCGCAATGAGAGTATTTGTTTATATTGAGGTAAATACGTGACTCAAGAAGAAAGCAAGAGGTTTTGGTCGGTTGGCAATAGCCATAAGGTGTGGGGAGCCTGGCAAGTACCCCAAAGGCGTTTAAAGGCCACTATAATTACTGGCCCACCAAGTCTGGTGAGTGTGGATCCTTTAGGGTGTTCCTGGTGGTGGTTGCAGTCTACATATAGAGGATTTATGGTTGGAGCGCTGCTCTGGAGTTAGGATAACATCTGAAAGAGAAGGATTGACTCAAGCCTTTTGTGACAGAAGCGCACCCATAAGACTGTGGACTGTGGGCATTTTTCCCTCACAGATTTGATAGGAACAAAGTGTATCTGGATAGGACAGTATATGTGGTATAGATCAAATTGATTGTATTGAATTTATCATATTGATTAATTGGATACATCCTAAGTATATTGATCATATTGATTGTAGTATATATATAACATCAGAGCGCTGTATAATTGGGGTTGAGCCAGTATAGTTGCCCCGCTATAGGTTAGCCAGGTAGGTGCCTCCAGTATAGGTAGCCAGTATAGTTGCCCCAGTATAGGTTAGATAGGCAGGCGCCCTCGGTATAAGTTAGATAGGTAGGTGCCCCAGTACAGGTTAGCTAGGTGGGTGCCTCTAATATAGGTAGCCAGAATAGTTGCCCCCAGCATAGGTTAGATAGGTAGGTGCCCCCAGTATAGGTTATTTAGGTAGGTGTCTCCAATATAGGTAGCTAGTATAGTTGCCACCTGTATAGGCTAGCTAGGTAGGTAGGTGCCCCCAAATTCCAATACAGGTTAGATAAGTGCCCCCAGTATAGGTTAGATAGGTAGCTGCCCCCCCAGTATAGGTTAGATAGGTAGCTGCCCCCCAGTATAGGTTAGATAGGTAGGTGCCCCCCAGTATAGGTTAGATTAGGTAGCTCCCCCCCAGTATAGGCTAGATTAGACAGGTGCCCCCAGTATAGGTTAGATAGGTAGCTGCCCCCCAGTATAGGTTAGATTAGGTAGGTAGCTGCCCCCCAGGGTAGGTTAGATTAGGTAGGTGTCCCCCAGTGTAGGTTAGATTAGGTAGGTGCCCCCCAGTATAGGTTAGATAGGTAGCTGCCCCACAGTGTTGGTTAGATAGGTAGCTGCCCCCCAGTGTAGGTTAGATTAGGTAGGTGTCCCCCAGAGTAGGTTAGATTAGGTAGCTGCCCCCCAGTATAGGTTAGATTAGGTAGCTGCCCCCCAGTGTAGGTTAGATTAGGTAGGTGCCCCCCCAGTATAGGTTAGATTAGGTAGCTGCCCCCAGCATAGGTTAGATTAGGTAGGTGCCCCCCAGCATAGGTTAGATAGGTAGCTGCCCCCCAGTGTAGGTTAGATTAGGTAGGTGCCCCCCAGTATAGGTTAGATAGGTAGCTGCCCCCCTGTGTAGGTTAGATTAGGTAGGTGCCCCCCAGTATAGGTTAGATAGGTAGCTGCCCCCCAGTGTAGGTTAGATTAGGTAGGTGCCCCCCAGTATAGGTTAGATAGGTAGCTTCCCCCCAGTGTAGGTTAGATTAGGTAGGTGCCCCCCCAGTATAGGTTAGATTAGGTAGCTGCCCCCCAGCATAGGTTAGATTAGGTAGGTGCCCCCCAGCGTAGGTTAGATAGGTAGCTGTCCCCCATAATGGAGGGGGGAGCCGCGGGGAGGGCAGCCCTCTCCCTCCCTCTCCTGAGCCGCCCTCCGTGCTCCCCCCCTCAGACGCATACTCCCCCTCAGACGCATACTCCCCTGCTGCTCTCGTCTCGCCGCCGGTCTTTTCCTCTCTGCAACCACGCTGATACACACGCTGCTTCCGGCAGCGTGTGTATCAGCGTGTATACAGAGAGGAGACCTGCGGCGAGACGAGAGCAGCGCTTGGAGCCAGGGAGGTGAGTTGTAAACAGCGGCGCTTCCTGCCTGAGTATGCGTCTGAGGGGGGGAGCACGGAGGGCGGCTCAGGAGAGGGAGGGAGAGGTCGGGCTGCCCTCCCCGCGGCCCCGGCTCCCCCCTCCATTACAGCGCCCCCCTCCCTGTGGAGCAGGTGTGTATATGATGGTATACAGGACATGGTAGCCATTTTTAACTCTTATCCATGCCCGTTTCTAGGGCCGCCCGGGGCGCAGCAATGCTGCGGTGTTTCATCCCCAGGAAAAAGGTAGCAAGACAAGGCGGAAGAAACAATGGCAACCAGGCCGGCGTGGAATCAAATAAAGTATATACCTCCCTGCCGCTGCCGCCAACCAGCACTGCCACAACTTAAGTTACTACACAGCATGGAACCCAATGGCCCATGGCCTGACAATTTTTTTGAGGGGAGACGGAAGCTTGCGGTCCCCTCTGGACTCGCAGACTCAGTTGCCTGCTTTGTTTCAACTGATGTGTCGGCCTTGTGTAGCAGCCAGGCCCCAAATTCCCTGAGGAATGCTGACAAGGGGCCAAAAGGTTTTGGTAATGGGGTCATTCTCTTTTTTTATTCTCTTTTTTTTTTTATTAAAAATTAAAATTCTAAGCCCCCTTTCTGGGACTCAAAAGTGGCATCCCTGGTGATTAAGCTAGCCTTCCTCACTACACTTTTATTTGATAAGTGTTGTTAGGCCCATCATTTTAGCAGGGTGATTGCCAACCAACAATGCTGAAACTGTCCATGGGCACTTGTGTCTATGGGCACTTGCAATTATTGACTTCTTTAGAGTGTCTGTAGAATTTGTAAGTGGAGGAAGTGGAAGGAACCAGCTATTGGTATGGGCTGTTATCATTCCTTGGCTGCCCTGTGTGTGGGAGGAAGAGGAATTAGTGTGGCTTAACCCATGCCGGTGTTGTGTCTGATTACGCTGCTTGTGGATTTGCGCTGCCCCGCATGCGCAGTAGGAGACTGTGCGGCCACAGTACCTATTTAATTATGCTCCTGAAGGTAAAATACGAAATATCTCTGCTTCTTCACATCCTACACTCCCCAAACATTTAGGGTAGGTAGGGGACCCCCGAACGACCTCTATGCCAAATTGCAGCCCCCGAGACCCACTGGTTTCCGAGATAGGTTTTCTATAATCTATCTCCTGAACCAGTGGGTCTCGGGGGCTGCAATTTGGCATAGAGGTTGTTCGGGGGGTCCCCTACCTACCCAGAAAATTTGGTGAGTGTAGGATGTAAGGAAGCGGAGATATTTATTATTTTACCCCCAGCAGCATCATCAACTTCACACTGAGCATGCGTGCTACTCAGTGTGGAAGGGAGCTTCCAGGCAGCACAATCAGACATTACACCGGCCAGGTCAACTAGTCTCTTATCTCTGCAGTATGAGTAGAGGGTGGCAACCACCTAGTTTAAAAACATGACAAAAAAGGCTGGCTTCTTAGATGTTGTGAAGGCCTTTTCTCTTTTCCTTCTAGAGTGTACTAAGCCTGGCTAATTGATGCTTTTTACTTTTATTTATTTGCACATGTTTTAATTTTTTTTTGGGGGGGGGAGGGGAGTACATGGTGGTGAGCTCACAGTCTCAGCAATGTTGCCTGCAAAGTAACACTCAATATGGTGTGTACTATCCTGCAGAAAATTAGTAAATTGGAAAATTTGATGTCCTTTAAAAAGCAGTTGCAGCAACAAAGCGTACCACCCACAAAGTAAATTACATGTGCGACTGGAATAAAAGACATAAATACCGGCAGTCCTCTCTACTTACAAACAGATTGTTTGCACTTACTTACAGGAGATTGTTTGTAATTTAATTTGTGTGTAAGTTGGGTTCTGTGTTAGATACGGTACATGGTGAAACATGCATAAATGATCTTTTAGAGAACTCTGCATTTGGATAAATACCGGTAGTATAAATTATGTGTTTTGGTTGTTTTAAATGTGCTTTTAAAGTGCTTATAACATATTATAAAATACAGTTACATTTAAAGTGAACCTTAAGTCATTTAAAAAAAATGAGTTTTACTCACCTGGGGCATCCCTCAGCCCCCTGCAGCCGATCGGTGCCCTCGCCGTGTCTCTCTGATCCTCAAGTCCCCGCCGGCGACCACTTCCGGTTTCACCGTCAGGACCCGACAGGCATGGGAACGTGAGTGATTCTTCGCGTTCCCAGCCAAAATATCGCCCCCTATGCTGCTATTGCTGCTATTGCAGCATAGGGGGCGATATTTTAGCTTGGAACGCGAAGAATCACTCGCGTTCCCATGCCTGTCGGGTCCTGATGGCGAAACTAGAAGTGGTCGCCGGCGGGGACGTGAGGATCAGAGAGACACGGCGAGGGCACCGATCGTCTGCAGGGGGCTGAGGGAAGCCCCAGGTGAGTAAAACTCATTTTTTTAAATGACTTAAGTGCCTCTTTAACAACAAAAATAGGTAATAAAAAACAGCATATTTTGTACACAACGATAACTTTGCATAGCTAAAACACTGTAATTCGAGTTGTATATAAATAGGGGACTGCCTGTATGTCACAATTAATAGCATTATCTCAGTGGTGGTGTGTAGTGGTGTTTAGAGGCCACCGTCCTTGTGCGCACGTTCACGGGAGTGCAGGCGATCGCAGTTTTCCAGCCCATGCGGTCGGGCTGAGGTAGTTCAATGACAGTTAAGTGACTGAAAAAACACTGATTCTGCACTGAGGCCTTATGCAGGGGACAAGGGCAGTAGTGGATACTAGATGCCAGTAGCAGTGGTTAAGGATTATTGGGTTATGGTCGGTGAGCTACTAGGATCAGCACCCCTGTCCCCAACAGCTAATGGGTACACTGGACACACAGGATCGCAATAACAAGAAAAATAAAAACAGCCCTTAGAAGGGTGAACTACTGTAGCACTAAGCACTGACTGCACCTGTCTGCAACAGGTAAACTGCACTTTGTGGACACACTGAACAGTAATATCACAAGATCAAAACACAGCCTTTAGAAGGACTCTGGGGTTATGTAGATGGTGAATTGGTATTGCAGCAGCAAGAAGCTCACTGGGAATACAGAACATCGGCCTTACTAACTCTTTCCCTATCTGCAGCACACTCTCCCTGATCTGCCTAGCACAGAAGCCAAACACAGACTGCAAAATGGCTGCTGTACTGGCTTTCTGATGGGGGGGTGTCCAGGTGGGAGGGATAGCTGATTGGCTGCCATGTGTCTGCTGACTCTGGGGTTAGAAGTTTGGCTCCATTATAATGTATAGGGGGCGGGTTGAACACGCCATGTGTTTGCCTGAGGGGGCGAACGCATACACACATTTTTCGCTGTAAACTATTCGCTGGGCAGACAGTTCGGGCCATCTCTAGCGGTAGTAGAATGACGGTAATATTACTTATATTTTACTATCAGCAACATCTCTTGTGTATTGTCTAATTTAAAACTGGCACTATTAAATGTACACCTTGTAGGATGCTCTTGTGAGAGTTTGTTTGTACTGAACCATTTCCTCCTAATACAGGAAAGTCAGAGGAAATGTCTTCACCCACCCTGTTGTGTGCTAATAAAAAAGCAGAAGATGCAGCCTTGGAGGAGAGTCATGCACAGCTGGAAGTTTTCCAGATTTATCAATATGTAGAAAACAGTGATGAGAAAAAAGCATGAACTAATGAGAGCAAAACAACAAATTAGAGTTTGAGTTGTGCTTTTCTGTAGTTAGTGAAGTGTGAGGTCTGGCTGCAATGAGTGCATGCTGTACCTCTGCAAAAAAAGAAGCTTTCAGAGTAAACACAGTGGAATTATTACTAGACTCAGATCACCCACAAGTCATACTAAGCAGGTGCCTGGAACCAGAAGACATCAGAAGAATTGTTCAAAAGACGAAATCTATATACTGTATATAAAATCGGATGTATGTGTGTATGTGTGTATGTGTGTGTGTGTATGTATGTGCCGCGATCACGTGAAAACGGCTTGACCTATTTGAACGAAACCTGGTATACAGATCCCTTACTACCTGGGATGATATGTTGTGGGGGTCTCGGGTCCCCCCTGCTTACCTTGGCGGAGCTACAAACAGCAAATCAGATTCCACCCATTAAAGTGAATGGAAAAAATGGAAATGGCTGCCATTCTCACAATAATCGAGCCAGAGTCCCCACACTTGGCACAGTTGGTCACTTGGTGACCGAGGTTACAAATCCAGGAAAAGTAGGCGGAGCATAAAACAGCCAATGAAATTTCAGACATTCATTTTAAATGGAAAAATGTAAACTACAGCCATTCTTACACTGTTAATGGCAGGGTTTTCAAACTTGGTCACTGGGTGAATGAGATTAATATTCAGGAAAGTGGGTGGAGCCTACAACAGCCAATCAAAAGTCACCTATTGATTTTCAAGGGGAGTATTAAAACTGCTGCCATTCTTACACTGTTAATGGCAGAGGCTTCAAACTTGCTACAGTCGGTCATTGGGTGACTGGGATCCAAATTCACTAAAGGGGCGGGGCCACAAACAGCCAATCAGACTTTCTTGGTGGATAAACTGCTTCCATTCACACATTTTTGATGCCAGGAACCTGAAAGCTCACAAACTTGGTCATTGAGCGACTGTGTGTCAAGGTTACAAAAAGTGGGTGGAGTTAAAAACAGATTTTTCTGGGAAATTGTAAACTGCAGCCCTTGTTCACTGTTAATGGCAGGGTTCTCAAACTTAGCATAGCTGGTTACTGGATGACTGGGATTAATATTCAGAAAAGTGGGTGGAGCCTAAAAATGCCAATCAAAAATCACATGTCACTTTTCAAGGAGAATATTAAAATTGCTGCCATTCTTGCACTGTTAATGGCACAAGCCTCAAACCTGGTATAGTTGGTCATTGGGTAACTGAGGTTCAAATTCAGAAAAGGGGACAGAGCCACAAACAGTGAATCAGATTTGTTTAATTTCATGAGAAAATACAGATTATTGATGCCAAGGACCCCAAAACTCACAAACTTGGGCATTGAGTAGTGACTTTGTGTCCAGGTTACAAAAAGTGGGAGGAGCCAAAAACAAATTTCACTGGGAAAGTGTAAACTGCAGCCCTTCTTACACTGTTTATTTCAGGGTTCCCAATCTTTGCCCAGATGGTCACTGAGTGACTGAGATTAATATTCAGGGAAGTGAGTGGAGCCTATAATTAGTATAATAAGTTCACTAGGAAAATATAAACTGCAGCCATTCTTACACTATTACTGGCAGGGTTCTCAAACTTTGCACAGTTGGTCACTGGGTGAATGGGATGAATATTCAAGAGAGTGGGTGGAGCCTACAACAGCCAATTAAAATTCACCTGTTGATTTTCAAAGGGAATATTTACATTGCTGCCATTCTTACACAGTTAATAGCAGATGCTTCAAACCTGGTACTGTTAGTCACTGGGTGACTGGGGTTGAAATTCGGAAAGGGGTAGAGCCACAAACAGCCAATCAGATTTTTTTTAATTTCAATGGGAATATACAAATTGATACCAAAAGCCCAAAGCTCATAAACTTGGTCATTGAGTGACTGTATGTCAAGGTTAGAAAAAGTGGGCGGAGCCAACAACTACATTTTTTTCCAGGGGAAAATATAACCTGCAGCCATTCTTACACTGTTAATGGCATGGTTCCCAAACTTGACACAAGGGGCCACTGGGTGACTGGGATGAATATTCAGAAATGTGGGTGGAGCCAACAACAGCCAATCAAATTTCACCTATTGATTTTCAAGGGGTATATTTACATTGCTACCATTTTTACACTGTTAATGGCAGAGGCCTGATAGGTGACTGGGGTCCAAATTCACTAAAGGGGGTGGAGCCACAAACAGCCAATCCGATTTGTTAGATTGATTTCAGCCATTCTGTTATTGGCAGGGTTCTCAAATGTGACACAGTTGGTCAATGGATGACTGGGATTAATATTCAGGAAAGTGGGTGAAAACTACAACAGCCAATCAAAATTCACCTGATTTTCAAGGGAAATATTGAAACTGCTGCCACTCTTACACTAATAATGGCAGAAGCCTCAAACCGACTACAGTCGGCCATGCAGTGGCTGGGGTTCAAATCCACTAAAGGGGTGAAGCCACAAACAGCCAATCAGATTACTTTACTGGATAAACTGCTTCCATTCACATAATTTTGATGAAACCAGAAATGCTTAAAACTTTGTCACTGGGTGAATATTCAGAAAAGTGGGTGGAGCCTAAAAAGAAAATCAAAATTCACCTGTTGATTTTCAAGGGGAATATTTAAATTGCTGCCATTCTTGCACTGTTAATGGCACAAGCCTCAAACCTGGTACAGTTGGTCATTGGGTCACTGGGGTTCAAATTCAGAAAAAGGGTGGAGCTCCAAACAGCCAATCAGATTTGTTTCATTTCACTGGTAAATTACAAATTATTGACGCCAAGGACACCAGAGCTCACAAGCTGAAAAACAAACAAAAAGTGGGCTGAGCCAAAATCAAATTTCACTAGGAAAATATAAACTGCAGCCATTCTTACACTGTTAATGGCAGGGTTCTCAAACTTTGCCCAGATGGTTACTGGGTGACTGAGATTAATATTATGGGAAGTGGATGGAGCCTATAATAGCCAATCAAAATTAACCTGCTACAGTTGGTCATTGGGTGACTGCGGTTCAAATGCCAGAGAGGGGCAGAGCCACAAACAGCCATCTATATATATAATAGAGTAAGTGCCTCAACCTTCAAACAAGAAGAAGAAGTAGCGCCCTGCCCCCAGGGCCGGTCCAAGCAAGAAGAAGGGGCTGGTCCAAGCAAGAAGAAGAAGTAGTGTCATATCAAACCAAGGGCAAAGAGGGATAATTTGCATATTCAGTAGCAGTGCATTGTGGGTAACCACAAATGTTCACTTATAGCTGAATTATTGCAGATTTGCTTCTGTTTTAAGAAGGAAAATTACACCAAGCTTTGCTTTTTTTTTTTAGTAGGAGGGCTTTTTGGTCTCTTTTATCCTCCTATATACATTCTTAGTAGTTTGGGTCACCCTGAGCTGCTTGGTTACTCTGTTGTACTGGTCCAAGCCCTATCTCATACAGCCATATCAATCCCTGCTATGTACTGATGTGGACTAAAAGTCTGAAATAGGCTGTCACATGTGGGTTTGAAATGACTGTGTAAAATTTAAAGCTATAGGGCCTGATTCACAAAATGGTGCTAACTGTTTAGCACAGGTGTGCTAAACAGTAAGTACGTAAAGTGCCACAATTTGTGCAATCGCGGACTTTTGCGTGTGCAATTTGCTGCGATTCAAGGACTTTTGCACGCGCAAGGCAAATTGCGTGCGCAAAAGACCGTGATCGCGCAAATCGCGGCACTTTGCGCGTGCAAAAGTCCGCGAACGGCACTTCACGTGCTAACTGTTTAGCACACCCGTGCTAAACAGTTTGTGCTGCTTTGTGAATCAGGCCCATAGGCTTGCTTGACTTACCAAGGGTGAAAAGGAATAATTTGCATATTTAGTTGCAGTGCATTGTGGGTAACCACAAATGTTCACTTATAACTGAATTATTGCAGATCTTCTTCTGTTTTAAGAAGCCAAATTACACCAAGCTTTGATTTTTTTAGTAGAAGGTCTTTTTGGACCCTTTTATCCTCCTATATACATTCCGAGTGGTTTGGGTCACCCTGAGCTGCTTGGTTACTCTGTTGTACTGGTCCAAGCCCTATCTCACACAGCCATATCAATCCTTGCCATGTACAGCTGAGGACCAAAAGTCTGAAACAGGCTGTCACATGTGGGTTTCATTTGACTGTGTAAAATTTAAAGCTATAGGCTTGCTATACACCAGTGGTTCTGGATACTTGCTTGGGTTACTAAGGGTGAAAAGGAATGCTTGGCATATTTAGTAGCAGTACATTGTGGGTAACCACAAATGTTCACTTATAGCTGAATTATTGCAGATTCCCCTTCTATGCGGGCTGTGGGTGGCCTCTCCCTCCTACCCCTCCCTCCCGATCCCTCATGCGTCCCCCGTACCCCCCCTCCCCTCTCCCCATTACCCCCCTCCCCCCGGTCTGAAGCCCTGGTGTACTCACCCCAGGGCTATCTCCTGCGCCGGCTGTGATGGACACCCTCCTCCTCCATCGCCGAAGTCCGAATCTGAGTAGTTACAGTTACGAGGCTCGGTGACGTCACCAAGCCTCGTAACTGTAATTACAGAGACCACGAGACTTTGCAATAGAGGAGGAAGTGCTGCCGCCGCAGGAGTCAGCCCTGGGGTGAGTACATCAGGGCTTCAGATGGGGGGAGGGGGGACATCTGGCTACATATACATCTGGCTACACCTGTCTCCTATACATCTGGCTACACCTGGCTCCTATACATCTGGCTACACCTGGCACCTGGCTCCTATACATCTGGCTACAACTGGCTCCTATACATCTGGCTACACCTGGCTCCTATACATCTGGCTACACCTGGCACCTGGCTCCTATACATCTGGCTACACCTGGCTCCTATACATCTGGCTACACCTGGCACCTGGCTCCTATACATCTGGCTACACCTGGCACCTGGCTCCTATACATCTGGCTACATTTGGCACCTATACATCTGGCTACACCTGGCACCTGGCTCCTATACATCTGGCTACACCTGGCACCTGGCTCCTATACATCTGGCTACACCTGGCACCTGGCTCCTATACATCTGGCTACATTTGGCACCAATACATCTGGCTACACCTGGCACCTGGCTCCTATACATCTGGCTACACCTGGCACCTGGCTCCTATACATCTGGCTACATTTGGCACCTATACATCTGGCTACACCTGGCACCTGGCTCCTATACATCTGGCTACATTTGGCACCTATACATCTGGCTACACCTGGCACCTGGCACCTATACATCTGGCTACACCTGGCTCCTATACATCTGGCTACACCTGGCACCTGGCTCCTATACATCTGGCTACACCTGGCACCTGGCTCCTATACATCTGGCTACATTTGGCACCTATACATCTGGCTACACCTGGCTCCTATACATCTGGCTACACCTGGCACCTATACATCTGGCTACATCTGGCACCTATACATCTGGCTACATCTGGCACCTATACATCTGGCTACACCTGGCTCCTATACATCTGGCTACACCTGGCACCTGGCTCCTATACATCTGGCTACACCTGGCTCCTATACATCTGGCTACATTTGGCACCTATACATCTGGCTACACCTGGCACCTGGCTCCTATACATCTGGATGCACCTGGCTCCTATACATCTGGCTACACCTGGCTCCTATACATCTGACTACACCTGGCTCCTATACATCTGGCTACACCTGGCACCTATACATCTGGCTACACCTGGCTTCTATACATCTGGCTACATCTGGCACCTATACATCTGGCTACACCTGGCTTCTATACATCTGGCTACATCTGGCACCTATACATCTGGCTACACCTGGCTCACTATATACCTAGCAAAACATCTGGCTACCTATACACCTGGCTATACATCTGGCTACCTATATACCTAGCAAAACATCTGGCTCCCTATACACCTGGCTATACATCTGGCTATACATCTGGCTACCTATATACCTAGCAAAACATCTGGCTCCCTATACACCTGGCTATACATCTGGCTCCCTATACATCTGGGTCTTATACTCACCATTGGCGTGCTGATCCCTCATCGCGTACCTCTGATAACTTCCCCAGTGCATTCTTCCATGTTCCTTGGCGGATTTTGCTTCTCCCTCAGCGATGACATGTCCCCCGCCGATTGGCGTTGATGACACCAGGGTCACACAGCGTCATCAACATCTCGGGGCAAACACTTTTTCTTTATTGAATTCAATACAATAACCTGTATTGAATTCAATATTAAAAAAAATGGATAAACAAAATGCTAGAAAATTAATTGAAACCACTTTTAAATTAAATGAACCACTTTTTTCACGGAAATCCTGGGGTAATAGAACGCCAGGGTGGATAAAAAAAGGCACACATCTGGGGCCCCAGCGGTGTAGCAATAAAGGGTGCAGAAGTTGCGACCGCACCGGGGCCCTTGAGCCAGAGTGGCTCCCGAGAGGCCCTTCCTTAATCACAGTATTAGCTCTTTATTGGTCCTGTGCTGGTTATAATCACTTCTATAGATGAATAGTACTGATGATTAATAAACTGCTCCCCATCCGCTTCTTGCACCTATGGCACTGTGTCGTCCTTGGCAGGTTTTGGTTCCCCCGGATCAATTGTTGTAGAACGTGCTTGGGGGGGCCCGATGTAAAACTTGTGCTGGGGCCCATAGCTCCTTAGCTATGCCACTGTGGGGCCCCTTATTACTAAAGAGTGCTTCCAGATTCCACCAAAAAGGATGGGGGAGATTTCATCTCCCCTTGTGCCCCCTACATGTTTTTAATTTCATCTCACTAATATTATAAACTAGCTGGTCGCCCGGCATTGCCCGGGTATGTAATTGGCTAGTGTTAGCTCTGTCCACTTTTTCTAATCCTAACACACAATTACTCAATGATGACCTAGTTGGTGAGCTTTGTGGTCTTTGGCATCAATAATTGGCATTGAAATGAAATAAATCTAATTGGCTGTGGCTCTACTCCTTTGAAAATCAATAGGTGAATTTTGATTAGCTTTTGTAGGCTCTACTCACTTTTCTGAATATTAATCCCAGTTACCAACTGTGCAAAGTTTAAGAACCCTGCCATTGACAGACAGTGTAAGAATGGCTGCAGTTTACATTCTGGCAGTGAAATTTGTATTTTTCTCCACCCACTGATGTCCTAATGTTTCCCGGGTATATATTTGGCTGCTGTTGGCTGTGGCCACTTTTTCTAACCCTAACACACAATTGTCAATAGTCAATGACCAAGTTTGTGAGATTTGAAACTCATCTGATTCGCTGTTTGTGGCCCCACCCCTTTTCTAAATATTTAACCCCAGTCACCCAATGATCAACTGTACCAGGTTTGAGGCTTGTGCCATTAACAGTGCAAAAATGGGGGTGTGGCTAGCAAGCTGGACGGAGAGGACGCTGTGTAGCTGAGCTCCCGACGGAGAGCACTAAAACCGGCTCAGAGCAAGCACATACCATAGGCTTCCAAAGGTTAAATGGAACAGGAGATGCAGCTGGAGGTAGACAACTCCAAACGGAGGAAAAGAAGCCCTCTGCAACCCAGGAAAGTCTCAGATTTCTTCAGGGCCCAGCCAGCTCGCAAGACAGGCATGACACAAGATGGCGTTGATCCCCAGCATGGACCTCATGCGACCTCTAAAACAAACACACAGGGCTCTATTCATAAAACCTTCCCGCAAGTTTTCCGCTCAAAACAGCGGATTTTCCCGTCCATTTAGCAAAGTGGGCATTCAAAAAAGCTGTTCCCGCATGAAAATCTACAATCCCCCAGCAAAGCGAGAAATTTCCGCCTTCTCCAGTGTTTTTCTAGATTTATCTAAAAAAAGTAACAAAATGGCCATTCATAAAGATTAGAGGAAGCGGTATGTGGACGGGAAATACCGCTTCCTCTGATTTTGCGTATTACATACAAGTGAATGGGACAGACCTCCCAGAGAGAGCAGTGCACGGAGGGACTCTGCCGGCTGAAGTGTTTCCGCATGCCTTCCGACAGCTTACCGCCAGCTTTCAGCGGGAGATCTCCGCTCTTGCATCGCAGCTTTCAAGATTTCTTTGAATGCCCAACCAAAAGTGTAAAATACCGCTGCAGTATTTTCCCTCCAGGAGTTTTCTCGCAACAACTTTTTTATGAATAGAGCCCTCAGGGCTCTATTCATAAAACCTTACCGCAAGTTTTCCGCTCAAAACAGCGGATTTTCCCGTCCATTTAGCAAAGTGGGCATTCATAAAAGCTGTTCCCGCATGAAAATCTACAATCCCCCAGCAGAGCGAGAAATTTCCGCCTTCTCCAGTGTTTTTCTAGATTTATCTAGAAAAAAGTAACAAAATGGCCATTCATAAAGATTAGAGGAAGCGGTATGAGGACGGGAAATACCGCTTCCTCTGATTTTGCGGATTACATACTAGTGAATGGAACAGACCTCCCAGAGAGAGCAGTGCACGGAGGGACTCTGCCGGCTGAAGTGTTTCCGCATGCCTTCCGACAGCTTACCGCCAGCTTTCAGCGGGAGATTTCCGCTCTTGCATCGCAGCTTTCAAGATTTCTTTGAATGACCACCCAGAAGTGTGAAATACCGCTGCGGTATTTTACCTCCAGGATTTTTTCCGGCTCAGAAGTTTTATGAATAGAGCCCACAGTCGGAGGAGGCACAAGCTGAACACCATTTGTCACCCTCTGACAGTCCAGCCAAGTCTAGACCCAGAAGGGACTCCTTTGAAGATCGGGTAAGCCCTCCAGCCCCAGCCCTGCTCTCACTTAACTCATGTGTAGCGACGATAGAATCCTTCCCTGCCTCTGAAACTGCAGCCACGCAGACTTTTATTAAAGACATTCTCCTGTCTTTCAGAACATCACTCATGGCAGATATCTCTGCTCTTACAGCAGATGTACGTGCAGACATTGCATCCTTAGGTGACAGGGTCACAGTCACGGAAGATAAAATAGAGGAACTCACCAAAGAACACAACATAATGGTGGATGCTTCCACAGCCCAATCTAATGATATCAGTTGGTTAAAGGCTAAAGCAGCTGATTTAGAGGACCGCAGTCGCCGCAACAATATTAAATTCAGAGGCATTCCGGAGCAAGTACAATCTACTGAACTTAAACATTTTATTCAAAAGTTAGCAAAGACAGTTCTTCCTGATATTGCAGACATTGAGCTCACGATTGACCGTGCCCACCGCATACCCAAACCTTCACATCTTCCAGACTCAGTCCCTAGAGATGTCTTGGCCAGATTTCTTTTTTACCATGTGAAAGATGATCTTATGAACTCTATTCGTAAATCAGGCTCTTTACCAGATCCGTATGCAAATATCCACCTTTATGCTGACCTGTCTGCAAATACATTATCTCTCAGACGTGACCTACAACCTTTCACTAAAGCTCTTCGCAATATGCAAATTCCCTACAAATGGGCATTCCCGACCAAACTGATTTTTTCTTTTCAAAGCAAGCAGTACGTTATCTCCTCCACCTCTAATGGCAAGAAACTTTTTCACCAGCTTAAGCTGCAGATTCCTGAGCTAACTGAACACCCTGGCTCCTCCTCTGGCTCTTCTAAACTACAGCAGGAATGGCACCAAAGAGTTAATCGTTAAATAAAGCAACTGTTTGCTCTCCTTCAGTCTCCACTTAGCCCTTTCTCTGTGGTTTCACAGAATCCCTGTATTCCCCCCACTGAGTGTGTTCTACGAACTATGACACACAGTACAGCTAAAGCTTTTTGCTTTTTGCTAAGTTTTCTATCACTTAATGTACACTTTATGAAAGTTATAAGTTCATATGACAAATCTATGTTTTATAAGTCTAGTCACTGTTATGTAGTTGTTTCTATTCCAAGGTCTCCATATTCTGTAACTGTACAAGGATGTCATTATTCATGCAATATATATCCACATCTGCTTAAAGCTATGTTCCCCTCACAATGCCCTTGAAGATAACCTCTTTCAATGTCCGGGGACTCAATTCTCCATATAAGAGACACCTTATGTGGAGGGAAATCATACCCCTAAACCCGCAGATTATCTTTCTCCAGGAGACACACCTCCTCGAGAAAGATTCTCATCTCTGTTCTCATAAGGCATATCCTTTAATATACCACAGTACTTTCCAAAAGAAAAAAAGGGGCGTATTGATGGCCTTCCATAGAGACCTCAAGGTTGATCCTATTACTATCGTCACTGATCCACAGGGAAGGTATATTATTTTTGTTGGCCATATTAATGGGGAATTGTTTACATTAGTCTCTCTTTATGGTCCTAATACAGCTCAACGGGCCTTTACTCAGAAACTTTTTGCAAAAATAAAAACTATCCAAAAAGGTCTATTACTTATAGGGGGTGATTTCAATGCGTGCCCTTCTAGGTTGGATTCTTCCTCTAAATCTCTACATAAAATAACCCTCATAGATAAGCAGATGCATTGGTACAATTTATACGATCCATGGCGCATTCTGCACTCCTCTGAGAGGGATTACTCGTATTTCTCCTCGGTTCACAAAACATACTCTAGGATAGATTTCTTCCTTACAGATAAGATACTCCTGCAAAAAGTTTCTGACACCTCAATCAGCCCCCGAATATGTTCCGATCACGCCCCAGTCAGTATTACCCTAGAAGATGGTCTCTCTGTAAACAAACCTTTCCTTTGGAAACTAAACACGTCACTATTGTCTGATGACTCCTTTGTTTGCAAACTATCAGAGGAAATCAAAGAGTTTCTGCAATTTAATCGGACTCCGGAAGTCGGTCTAGATTCTGTCTGGTCTGCTCTTAAAGCCTTCTCTAGAGGCATACTTATAAGACAAGGTTCCCGCATCAAAAAAAAGAGATTAGAAAGATATTCCTCATTACTGTCCCTGATACAGGACAAAGAAAAGCTACATAAAATGTCCCCCAATATATCTTTAGAAAAAGAATTGTTCTCACTCAGGCAAGAATTAGCTAATCTCCTCCACTCTCAATATGATCACCTACTGCAAAAATCCAAACTTAATTTTTATTCCCAAAGCAACAAGGCTGGAAAATATTTAGCCAACCTCCTACGACATAAACAACTGAAAACAAAAATACACTCCTTGACTAACCCCTCTACCAAAACAATAGTTACGAACCCAAAACATATCGCAGATTTATTCTGCGAATACTATGCAAAATTATATAACCTAAACTCTGACTCAACTACTCATCAACCAACTCCTGAAATAATAGATTCCTTTTTGGATTCTATTCAACTCCCCAAGTTATCCTCATCACAGCTAGATACCCTCAACTCCCCCTTTACGGAAAAAGATATTCGTTCCACAATAAAATCCCTTAAACGAAACAAAGCCCCTGGCCCAGATGGCTTCAGCAACGAATATTTAATCAAATTTGCAGATATTTTCTCCCCCTTGCTTACAGATCTATTTAATAAATTTGCCTCCTCGGGCACGATCCCTCCGGAATATTTAAAAGCTATTATTACAGTTATTCCCAAGCCAGGAAAAGATCAAAGTTCTGTGACCAACTTCAGACCGATTTCTTTGCTGAACTCTGATATAAAATTGTATGCGAAACTATTAGCAAACCGACTCATGTTAATTACCCCCTCATTATTAGCCCAGGATCAAGTAGGGTTTACAAGAAACCGTCAAGCATCAGATGCTACTAGGAGAATGGCTGCTGCCTTACGCCATGTGGAGCTCTGTCGGGTGCCCTCTCTGCTCCTTACTTTGGATGCAGAGAAGGCATTCGACAGGGTCCACTGGCAGTTCTTAAGAGTCACTCTACTCAAATTTGGGTTTTCAGGAACTATTATATCTGCTATCATGGCTTTGTACACCGCTCCCTCTGCCCAAGTCAATGCAGCTGGCTTTATATCCAATTCCTTTTCCATTTCCAATGGAACACGCCAAGGCTGCCCCCTGTCACCTATAATTTTTGTGTTAATCATGGAAACGATTGCCCAAAAAATACGTTCTAATCCTCTTATTACAGGTGTGCAGTACAAAGGCTCCTCCCATCTCATCAGCCTATTCGCAGATGACGTAGCTTTATCATTAACAAATCCACTGATTTCCCTCCCATCATTACTGCAGGATTTAACCAGCTTTGCAGATGCATCTCTGTACAAATTGAATCAAAACAAATCTATAGGATTAGGCCTAAACTTATCCAATGATCTAAGTTCTAAACTAAGACAAGCATTTGCCTTTTCTTGGGCAGAGGAAGCGGTTCCCTACCTAGGTATTCACCTAACCAGATCTTCATCATCCCTATTTAAGTATAATTTCATTCCGTTACTTTCAGAGGTTAAAAAAGAATGCTCTAATATGTCTAAATTTCACCTCTCATGGTCAGGCCGAATAGCAGCTTTCAAACTATTTATCCTCCCAAATGTCCTGTACATTTTCCGAACCCTACATATTCCTATTAATAAAACGTGGTTTATTGATGTTCAAAAATGCATCAACAACTTTGTCTGGAATGGAAAAAAACCTCGTACCTCACACAAGATAATGACCCTATCAAAAAAATTTGGAGGTATGGGTTTACCTTGTATCGAATCATATTATAAGGCGGCAAACCTAGATATGATCAGACACTGGTGGTCTTCAGACAGACCCTGGGTACAACTTGAACAACTCCTCACAGGCGCAAACTTGAGGGACTTACTAACTAGCTTTATAATGGGGGCAAAACTTCCCCCAAATCCGTATCCTTCCATACAAGCTTCATTAAAAGCCTGGGAAAGCTTTTTTAAACACCCCACTCCCAAATCTAACTCCATTGTAATTCAGACTAATTTAAGAGCCCTCAGATATTTCACACCAGACCTTAACCTGTCGGTATGGAATCAACTGGGAATATCCTCCTTCTCTGACCTTTTCGTAAACAACCAACTTAAATCCTTCAGTTCATTAAGCAGCCAATTCCATCTCCCCCCAAACCAACTCTTTACTTACCACAGACTGTATCATCTGATCTCCTCTAAAAATCTATGTCCACCTTCTATACAACCTGAAATTTTAGCCATGCTTAACTTTAAAGGCCATTATAAAGGTGGCATTTCTGTTTGGTATGAAACAATTAGAACAGGCAAGACTTCACCATTACTACGATCCTCCAGAATTTGGTCTACAGACCTTCATAGAGATATCTCGGTACCTCAACTAATAAAATCCAACAACATGATCTCTAGACTGTCCAAATGTAACTCCCACTGGGAAATGTCCCGTAAGATTCTCTATAGATGGTACATAACTCCGAGGAAGATTGCCTCATTTGCACCTAATGCCTCCCCGACTTGCTGGAAATGCAACTCTGACACCGGTACCTACCTGCATATGTTTTGGAGCTGTCCTAAAGTTTCACCACTTTGGACAGAAGTAGAATCTCATATTAGCAGAACATGCCTTCCTGGCTTCAAATTATGCCCTTCTTTAGCATTATTGATGGTTGACATAGATAAAATTCCTCCCAATCTACAACCCATTATTGCCCATCTCATCCTGAACACACTCTATACAATCTCTTCGAACTGGAAATCTCAGGAAAACTTGGTATTTCGACAGGTACTATCCTCTACCTGTTCAAACATCCAACTAGAGCAAAAGATCAGAGCTAGATTAGGAGTTAAATCTGAACACTACATTATCCCTAAATCTTGGTTATAAACCCCTGGCTTAGGTTTATGTATATGCAATTTTGTTCTCTATATTCAATGATGACATCAACGTCTGTCTTCAGCTAATAATGCTTAGACCTTGGTTTGTTATGTCTGTTCCTTATGTTCTATATGTTAAGGTTGAAGGTTATTACTTATAGCCATTTCTCTTCTTGGAAACCAACTACAAGTCAAACCAGACGATATACCTACACTGGCGGGTGGCCTTATGGCCATCTGGTCCCGCCGGTTTTAGTAATTGGGCTCACCCCCCCTTGATGACTACCCTAAGGGTTGTGTAAATGTCAGATAAGGGGCTCTCCTCCTGATTAATGACTTGTCCTGTTAAGTATAATGATGTTATCTCTTTTTCATTGTTCCGCATTTGTACAATGAGCTGTGTATCCCAATAATTTGTAGTGAACTGCCTATCTTACCTGTTACAATTTACAATAAAAAACTTTGTATAACGAAAAAAAAAACAGTGCAAAAATGGCTGCAATTAAATATTTGCCTTGAAAATCAATAGGTGAATTGTGATTGGTTTTTGTAGGCTCCACCCACTTTTCTGAATATTAATCCCAGTCACCCAGTGACCAACTGTGCAAAGTTTTAGAACCCTACAATTAATAGTGTAAGAATGGCTGCAGTTTACATTTTCCCAGTGAAATTTGTGTTTGCCTCCGCCCACTGAAGACTCAGGATTGCCCAGGTATGTATTTGGCTGGTGGTGGACTTTTTCTAACCCTAACACAAAATTATTTAATGACCTAGTTTGTGAGCTTTGCAGTCTTTGGCATCAATAATTTGCATTGAAATAAAATAAATCTGATTGGCTGGCTCCACCCCTTTTCTAAATTTGAACCCCAATCACCTAATGGCCAACTGTACCAGGTACAGGTGATTAACAGTGCAAGAATGGCATCAATTAAATATTCGCCTTAAAGATTAATAGGTGGATTTTGATTGGCTTTTGTAGGCTCCACCCACTTTTCTGAATTTTAATCTCAGTCACCCAGTGACTAACTGTGCAAAGTTTGAGAACCCTACCATTAATAGTGTAAGAATTGCTGCAGTTTACATTTTCTCAGTGAAATTTGTATTTGTCTCCACCTACTGATGACCCAGCATTGCCCGATTATGTATTTGGCTGGTGTTGGCTGCGCCCACTTTTCCTAACCCTAACACACAATTACTCAATTACTCAATGACCAAGTTTGTGAGCTTTGCGGTCTTTGGCATCAATAACCTGCATTAAAATGAAACAAATCAGATTGGCTGTTTGGGGCTCCACCCCCTTATATAAATTTAAACCCCAGTCACCAAATGATCAACTGTACCAGGTGTGAGGCTTGTGCCATTAACAGTGCAAAAATGGCAGCAATGAAATATTCCCCTGAAAAATCAATAGGTCATTTTTGATTGTTTTTTGTAGGCTCCACCCACTTTTCTGAATATTAATCCCAGTCACCCAGTAACCAACTGTGCAAAGTTTGAGAACTCTACCATTAACAGTGTAAGAATGGCTGCTGTATACATTTTCCCAGTAAAATTTGTATTTGTCTCCGCCCACTCATGACCCTGCATTGCCCGCTTATGTATTTGGCTGGTGTTGGCTGTGCCCACTTTCCTAACGCTAACACACAATTAATCAATTACTCAATTACCAAGTTTGTGAGCTTTACGGTGTTTGGCAACAATAATTTGCATTGGAATGAAACAAATCTGATTGGCTATTTGTGGCTCCACCCCCTTTCTGAAATTGAACCCCAGTCACCCAGTGATCAACTATACTAGGTTTGAGGCTTGTGCCATTAACAGTGCAAGAATGGCAGAAATGTAAATATTCCCCTTGAAAATCAATAGGTGAATTTTGATTGGCTTTTATAGGCGCCAACCACTTTTCTGAATAATAATCCTAGCCACCCAACGACGAACTGTACAAAGTTTGAGAACCCTACCATTAACAGTGTAAGAAAAACAAAAGTTTGCTTTCTTAAAACAGAAAGAATTTGCGATAATTCAGGGTGGAGTGAGCTTGAGATGTCTCCCAGCACATCACTGCTGAATATATGCAAATTAACAATTGTTACCCTTAGAAGCTAAACACATCTCCAGAACTGCTGGAATGCAATGATGTGTCAGCTTGCTCATTTGTACAGAGCCATAATAATCTAACATGCATACAGACTGTTTTAGATTGTTTAATCCTCATCAGTGCATGGCATGGATTAATTTGGCTCTATGCAGTAGGGCTTGTAACACCGAGAGGTACAGACTAACTAGCAAGCTCATGGTGACCCAGAACTCATTGGAGTGTGTAAGGGACTACAATGGTCCTAAAAGCCCCCTTACTAGGATGTTAAGAAAAACAAAAGTTTGCTTTCCTAAAACAGAAAGAATTTGCGATAATTCAGGTTGGAGTGAGCTTGAGATGTCTCCCAGTGCATCACTGCTGAATATATGCAAATTAACCATTGTACCCTTAGAAGCTAAACACACCTCCAGTGTAACAGTGTAAGAATGGCTGCAGTTTACATTTTCCAGTGAAATGTGTATTTGTCTCTGCCCCCTTTTTGGTTATGGGAATAAAAAGTATCCTATACTTTATTCCAGGTAATGTACTATGTGTGTGCCAAATTTCATTCAAATCCGTTCAGCCGTTTTTGCGTGATCGAGTAACAAACATCCAAACATCCAAACTTTCCCATTTATTATATTAGTAGGATGGGAAAGTTTGGATGTTTGTTACTCGATCACGCAAAAATGGCTGAAAGGATTTGAATGAAATTTGGCACACATAGTACATTACCTGGAATAACATATAGGATACTTTTTATCCCCATAACCGAAAAGTGGGCGGAGACAAATACAAATTTCACTGGGAAAATGTAAACTGCAGCCATTCTTACTCTGTTAATGGCAGGGTTCTCAAACTTTGCACAGTTGGTCACTGGGTGACTGGGATTAATATTCAGAAAAGTGGGTGGAGCCTACAAAAGCCAATAAGAATTGACCTATTGATTTTCAAGGGGCATATTTAATTGCTGCCATTCTTGCACTGTTAATGGCACAAGCCTCAAACCTGGTACAGTTGATCATTGGGTGACTGGGGTTCAAATTCAGAAAAGGGGGTGGAGCCACAAACAGCCAATCAGATTTGTTTCATTTCAATGCAAATGATTGATCCCAAAGACCACAAAGCTCACAAACTTGGTCATTAAGTGTTTGTGTGTTAGGGTTAGAAAGAGTGGGCGCAGCCAACACCAGTCAAATACATACCCGGGCAACGCCGGGTCATCAGCTATTATATATTTTGTAGTTTTCAAGGATTTACACCGAAGGATCAGTGGGGATGTTTTTACATGTAGCTCTTGAAGATTTAAGAGGAGGGGGAGCGGAGGGGATGGAGAGCATGGAGGGGAAGGGGGGGGGGGTGTTTGATAGCAGCACTAGGTCTGCTGATATCACCGACAGTTATATGCAGTTGACCTTGCATTATGACTAGTATCAGGAAGGTCTAAGAAATGTTAAGGAGCCTTCCTATTTTGTTGGTAAAGTCTGGTGAGATACTTTGTTGATTGAGATTTATATGATACTACACCTTTGTGTACAGTCACTATCTGCCACTGCTGTCTGACATTTGTATTCTTGGATTTGATTTTTGACAAATGTGACCAGTTTTTTCATATGTAACTTATGTTGGAAAAAAAAAAACATACATGTAGCTACACATCACGTCATGACTTATAAATACAGTAGATCACATCCACATATCCAAAATCCTCCCCTCTCCCTCATCCCGATTCCCCGTCACCATGTACTGTGCAAACATAAACAATGTTAAACTAATACTAAATCAAACCTGACAAAAAAAACGTTAAATACTCATCTATGGACAGGGAAGCCTCTTGATACCATGGAGCCTTCCTAGTCCTCTCTTTGTCCCTCTGTTCCACCACTGTCTCCCTGTGAAAATTATTTGACTCCAGTTGAATTCGCCTTTGGGACTTGGAGTTCTCATGAATGCTTTGGAAGTACTTTGGAAGTGTCCCAAAATTCTTCCAAAGATGAGCGGTCTGAACTGTGGACATGCGAGTGCACTTGTCATGCGCAGTACAGATGCACCTGTCTTCAGCAGTATTCGGTAGCCTCCCAAAGGCATGGATGTTCAAGGGGGGATAGCGGTGAACCAAGGGCATGGAGGGCAGTAGTGAACCTTTGTAAAAGTGTTCTGCCACTGCTCGTTGTCTTCAGTATCCCCCCATTCCTGGTCCATAGTTGGCTTCATTTTCCAGTCGAATATGAAAATCAGGAAGCACCCCTCCAATCACCCAAGCTATGGCCCATGAATCAGAACTGCACACCCAGTGGCGTAGCTAAGAAGCTGTGGGCCCCAATGCAAGTTTTAAAATGGGGCCCCCCAAGCATTCTATACATAACAATTGATACGGCGCACCAAAACCTGCCAATGGCAACCACAGTGTCAGAGGTGCAAGAAGGGGATGGGGAACAGTTTGTTCATGATTACCAATATTCACAGTATCTATAGAAGTGATTATTATGAGCACAGGACGAATAGAGAGCTAATACTGTAGTTGAGGGACGGCCCTTCGGGGCCCATCTGGCCCAAGGGCCCCGATGCGGTCGCAACCTCTGCAGCCCCTATTGCTACGCCCCTGTGCGCACCTGCATACTTCAGAATAGCTCTGCACCACTAGGAGGGACTTCCGCATGGCGCAAGAGCTCCGATGACCAGTAAAGGGCGGACCCAGAGAACAACAAGCAGCAGCAGCACACTTATACAAAAGTAATCTAGCCCACAAGTGGTTGGATAGTTTACAAGTTAAGGGCTCTGCATCTGACACAAGAGACCTGGGTTCACGTTCGTGAGTGGGAGTCTCACAGGCGGCCAGCAGGACACCGGGGAGCACTGGAGCTGTGACGAGAGACCCTGAAGACTTCTAGGGGCTGGAAGAAGCCCCAGTTAAGTGAAGATAGATTTAAGTTGGCACCTCATTTGTCCTTAACTGCCTAACGACCGCTCCACGCCAATTGGCAGGAAGTGCTCTGGGCAGAGATTGTAGGGGATCACGAGTGCCGATGCGCACGCATCCCCGCTTGAATGATGAAGCTCCGCCTCGCCTTCAGTCTCCCAGCGGCGATTGCCGCTAGGGACTGTTAGACTGCAACACCGCCGTATATTAACACTGCACAGCACTGCGATCAAAGGCAGAGCTGTACTGGGTATAGCCGTGTCACTCGGCTGTCCCCTGGAGAGGCACAAAGGAGATCCGCTGTAATTGGCTGAAGCCTATGTCAGCCAATCGATTGGCTGGCGGGAGGAGGGAGGATTATAAAAATAATTTAAAATATTGCTCTTTTTTTTTTAAAATACCGTCTTTCCCCGAAAATAAGACAGTGTCTTATATTAATTTTTGCTCTAAAAGATGTGCTAGGGCTTATTTTCAGGGGATGTCTTATATTTCTATTAGGAAGTGTCTCTCAGCAGAACATTTCCTGTTCCTTTGTACTGTGATGTTCATGGATTTGAAAGTATGCTACTGTACTGATCAGGCACCTGACCTGTATTCCCTGCACACAGCTGATAACCTTGCTGTGTGCTGGGGTGACTGGATCAATGCCCGATTGGCCCTGCACCACTGTGTCCCCACTTACTGGCTGCCTTTTCCTCCTCTCTAACTTCCACTAGGGCTAATTTTCGGGGTAGGGCCTATATTTCAAGCATGCTCAAAATTCCAGCTAGGTCTTATTTTCAGGGTAGGTCTTATTTTCAGGGAAAGAGGGTATATATAAAAAATATTTATACAAAAAAATAAACATCCTGGGAGCGATCATTGCCCACCAACAGAGAGCTCTGTTGGTGGGCAGAAAAGGTGGGGATCACTTGTGTGCTGAGTTGTACGGCCCTGCAGCAAGACCTTAAAGCTGCAGTGGCCCCATTAGTAAAAAATGGGCTGGTCACTAGGGGGGTTTAACACCGCGCGGTCCTCAAGAGTTTCAAGAAGGCAAACTTATACTTTGTCTTATCAGCCAGGGGCGGAACAAGGAACAGGCGGACAGGAACAGAGAACGCGGACATACCTCTGCTGTCCACACAACAGAGGTTCTTCTCTGTAAGCACTAGATGCTACTTCGTGTTTATCAGGAAGTAGAGTGGGGCGCTGTTACATAGAAGACTGGAACTCCGTTGCGTGGATTGCGGAAGAGGTATGTCTGCATTCCCTGTTCCCTGCCTGCTTGCTGCTTCTGATCAATGCTGGAGGGGAGAGCGATAAAGGGGGAGCCAGTGGTGAGGGAGGGGGGGAGTAGGCCCCCCTTCCTGCCGCTCTGTGTGACCATTGCTCCCCTCCTTATGCGCTGCGCCCCTGGGCCTGGAGCACCTAACTGGCTACCTGTACCTGGCTATAATGTGGGCACCTTAACCTAGCTATACTGAGGGCACCAATACCTGTGGGCACCTATACCTAGCTATACTGAGGGCGCACATACCTGGCTACACTGGGGGCAGCCATGCCTGGCTATAATGGGGGCACCCATGCCTGCCTATACTGTGGGCACCTATACCTGGCTATACTGAGGGCACCTATACCTGGCTATACTGGGGGCAGGCACTTCTACCCAGATATACTGGGTGCACCTATACCTGGCTATCTGTACTGGGGGTACCTACACCTGGGGTGTGGGGTAGGGGGGCCCCATCCATATTTTCGCAGGGAGGGCAGTGATTTCTAGTTACGTCCCTGGATACAGCAATAACTTTTTATTACTTATGATATCAAAGTAATACATATGTATATTTTTCAGGACAATCTAGATTTTCTTTGGGTAATATCTTTTTCCAGGTATTGTTTAATTCCACAGGCATTATATTGAGGAAAATTAGGCGTAAATGCAATAATTACACATTTTTTTCATGTTTCTCCCTTCCTAATCTTTAGAAGACAAGTGCCACAGACTTTAAACAACTCAAAATACATTATTTGGCTTGTCCTGGTTAAAACAATACCATATATGCCATATTTCATTACTAGTTGGGCATGTGGCATACCATTATGTGCGCCTGTAGCAAGTGCATGCAATCGCTAGGGCGCACAGTTTAGGGACCCCGGTGCTGTATACAGTAGATGCATTGCCAGGCAACAACATAACAATGCATCTATACAGCGTTGGGTCCCCGAGCTGTCGCCCAGGTGATTGCTTCCATTCGGCAGCCATAACATGTGTCCATGAATCTTAAAGAGACTCTGTAACATTCAAAAGATCCCCTGGGGGGTACTCACCTCGGGTGGGGGAAGCCTCCGGATCCTAATGAGGCTTCCCACGCCGTCCTCTGTCCCACGGGGGTCTCGCCGCAGCCCTCCGAACAGCCGGCGACTGTGCCGACTGTCATTTCAATATTTACCTTTGCAGGCTCCAGCGGGGGCGCTGTGGCGGCTTTCCATTCCGAACTACACGGAAATACCCGATCTCATTCGGGTCCGCTCTACTACGCAGGCGCAGGAAACTTGCGCCTGCGCAGTAGAGCGGACCCGACGGCGATCGGGTATTTCCGTATAGTTCGGAGCCGACAGCCGTCAGAGCGCCTGCGCAGGAGCCAGGAAGGTAAATATTGACGTCACCGCTGCCCGGACTCCACGGAGGGCTGCAGCGAGACCCCTGACGGATGGAGGACGGCGTGGGAAGCCTCATTAGGATCCGGAGGCTTCCCCCACCCGAGGTGAGTACCCCCCAGGGGATCTTTTCATGTTACAGTTCCTCTTTAAGACCAAGTATAGGTGAACTAAAACGTTAATTAGTATGGTAGGGGTTAACACTTCACATTTCCCAGCAATCTTTCACAACTAAATGTGTGCATGTGCAGCGGGGACATGCGCGTGCCGCGCATGATTGGCGTGGTTTTTGGTGCTGGACATGAGTCTCATTGCCAGGAATCTTTAGAGTAGGAAATTTGGACATGAGACTCACATCATAAGAATAGGAAGTAGTTAAGCATAGTTTTTTTTTTTTTTCCTAGTAAGAGGGATCTTTGAGCCCCTTATACTACACTAGTGGTTATGGGTCACTATGAGCCATCTGGGTACTCTGTCCACAGGCAAACGCAGGGGGGATTACAGCTGCCAAGAATCCCCCCTCAGACCAGAGCCGTGCAGCGTCTGGGACATGCACAAGTTGAGGCAGTAGAATATCTGCAGGTATCCTGCAACTCACAGCACTGCCCCCTTTCTTTCCCTGCTACAGTTGACTTTGGATGGAGCAGCAGCGTGTGTACAGAGCATGGAGCAGCAGCGTGTGTACAGAGCATGGAGCAGCAGTGTGTGTATAGAGCATGGAGTAGCAGTGTGTGTACAGAGCATGGAGCAGCAGTGTGTGTACAATGCATGGAACAGCAGTGTGTGTACAGAGCATGGAGCAGCAGTGTGTGTACAGAGCATGGAGCAGCAGCGTGTATACAGAGCATGGAGCAGCAGTGTGTGCAGAGTATGGAGCAGCAGTGTGTGTACAGAGCATGGAGCAGCTCTGGGGAACTAAACAGAGTCAGGTATGAGCACAGCCCTGCGCCCTGCTGTGTGAATGCTCCACTTTCCCCTTTATTATCAATGCCTGGTGTCCTCATTAATTATTATCTGTATCCAACCTGCTCCTGATCGATCCCCTTGTCGATCTGGAGCAGATCGGACGTTTAGGAAATAATTGTCAGATCCCGTCAGTCGGACTTGAAATTGCATTATGTGTACCCAGCATGATGTCCTACCATATTATTATACTGTAGTGTGTGTTTCTAAAGGGAGAACTTTCAGGAATTCCCCCTTAAATCCTGGGTTTGCCCCTGCTGTCAATATTTAACTCTGATGGTTGTAAAAGAGTAAAAGGTTAATTTATTGCGACCATCGCTTTTTATCTGTCCTATAAGAAAAGCAAAGTCTTATGTACTGTGTGCAGCATTAAGCTGTGTGAAGGACACATGGTGCATATTTCTTTAAAGGGATACTGTAGGGGGGTCGGGGGAAAATGAGCTGAACTTACCCGGGGCTTCTAATGGTCCCCCGCAGACATCCTGTGCCCGCGCAGCCACTCACCGATGCTCCGGCCCCGCCTCTAGTTCACTTCTGGAATTTCTGACTTTAAAGTCAGAAAACCACTGCGCCTGCGTTGCCGTGTCCTCGCTCCCGCTTATGTCACCAGGAGTGGACTGCGCAGACACAGACCATACTGGCCCTGCGCAGTACGCTCCTGGTGCCATCAGCGGGATCGAGGACACGGCAACGTAGGCGGAGTGGTTTTCTGACTCTAACCACTTAAGCCCAACTGGACAAATATATTTGTCCAGTGTTGTTGTGGAGAGTGCACCACCAGTTTGCTACTAAATGAGGCACATGTGGTATCATTTTAACCGTGACGAGTTGTGGAATCCATTTTGGTGTGTCTAAAACCTGTGAACCACGTCACATGAAAAATAGGTAGGGACAAACTCAATCAAATATAAAAAGTCATTTTCAGAATTATGATCAAACTTGGGAAAGTTTTAGCAACACTACAAGAGACATATGTGGTATCATTTTAACCGTGATAAGTAGTAGAATAGAGTTTAAAGAGTTTTAGGGTTGAGGCGCATGTCTCCTGTATTTTTTTTAGTCACAAACTGAATCAAAAGAAATTACATTTTTGCATATTCTGTACCAAAATAAAAGACTTGTAAAATGAAAACAAAGTGACAGAATATGAAAGAAACAACATATATTGTTACCTTAGGAACCTGGCTTTTTAAATATGTATGCCATAAGGGTATATTACTATTATTTTTTCAAAATAAGGCCTTGTAATCATTGACAGTGTACAATGAGAAAGCAAAAAACTCAAAACAGAAAAAAGACACCTTTATTTCCAAATACAATATTCTCTCCATACATTGTGCTAGGAACATAATCTAAATGTTGCAATAACCAGGATGGATGAGCAAATAAAATTAGTGGGTTTAACTTATAGTCAGCACTGTTTAATTTAAAGCTATAATGGATGTAAATGGAGGAATAGATTGTTTTTTTCATCTTTTTCCCTTATTTTCCCTTTAAAATGCATAGAAAATAAGGTGATTACTAAACAAAATGAACACACACTAAAAGCCGAATTTGTCCTGAAAAAAACAATATATAGATCATTTAGTTGTGATAAGGAGTAATAAAGTTATTGGCAGATGAATGGGAGCAGCGCCTATATGTGAAAATTGCTCTCGGGCTGAAGTGGCTAAAGTTAGAAATTCCAGAAGTGAACCGGAGGCGGGGCCGGAGCATCGGTGAGTGGCTGCGCCAACACAGGATGTCTGCAAGGGACCATTAGAAGCCCCGGGTAAGTTCAGCTCATTTTCCCCCGACCCCCCTACAGTATCCCTTTAAGCAAGAATGTAGGTACGTGAAGAAAAGAGAAACATATCTCTAACCTCTTCTTCTCCACTCTCATAAGCCGTACTGGCAATTTTATAAAAGAGGAAAAATGTTTTTTTTTCTCAATAGGTAATTAGGGAGTTTAAACCTGAGTAATTAACTACTATTTTCTACTGAGTTTGGAGACAGGAACCAGATGGAGTTAACACATGGAGAACCCGGCAGACAGGTAGATAAACCAGAGGATTAAGGTGCATACACACATGCGACTATAGTCATTTTGAAACGATCGTTCCCCGATCATTTCAAACAACGATCGTTTAAAAAAAAGCAACCAACAACCATTAAGTCTAACGATGGACGAGCTAGATCGTTAAAAACAAATCTAGCGCTTGGCGGATTTTTTTCGATGGCGATCGTTTGCAAAAGTAGTACATCGTTGGAAAATGGTCATTGGTACTAGGCTTGACATGCGCATTTCGCTATTTCTCCATGGAACTTTTCATTTTTATGCGCAAGCGCAATAGTTGCTTTACGTGATGTAGCGTTCGTTCTAACGATCAGATCGTTACACACCTTTAAAAGCTAACTTTACTTAGGTCGTTCTTTCGTCAATTAAAAGTTTGTCCGTCGTTCACAACGAACGATCGTTGTCGTATCTGTGTACGTAGCTTAAGACAGGAGCGTGATTGGTACAAAGCCGAGGTCAATACTACGGTCTAGACTACGATACATACATTGACTAGGGTAGGGATTAGATTGTGAGTCCTCCTGAGGGACGCATACATGAAATAAAGGCACCTGGAAAAAAGTATGCAGGGAATTGCCACTGGTAAAATATTGCTAAAGTTAGCGACATTCTACAACTGCATTTTTAAAGTGAAATATCGGTAATATTTACTGATATTTTAATATGGCTATACCTAACCCAACTCTCACAGAGAACCCTTCCCTGGTGTTGCCTAACCCTAAGACCCCCCTTGTATTGCCTAACCCTAAGGCCTCCTGGTGGTGCCTAACCCTAAGACACCCCCCCGGCATAGGCAAATGCTGGGGGGGATTACAGGTGCCCAGAATCTCCCCTCAGACCAGTGCCGGTGCAGTGTCTGGAGACAGGCATAAGTTAAGACACCAGAATATCTGCAGGCATCCTGCAGCTCACAGCACTGCCCCCTTTCTTTCCCTGCTACAGTTGACTTTGGATGTAGCAGCAGTGTGGGATCAGAGCATTGAGCAGCAGTTTGTATACAAAGCATGGAGCAGCTCTGGGAAACTCAGAGTCAAGTATGAGCACAGCCCTGTTCACCTACTGTGTGAATGCTTCACTTTCCCCTTCCTTAGCAATGTCGGCTGTCTTCATTATTATTTGTATCTAAACTGCTCCTGATCTATACTGTTGTCAATCGGGAGCAGATCGGACATTTAGGAAATAATTGTCAGATCCTGTCAGTTGGACGGGAAATTGCATTATGTGTACCTAGCATGTTGTCCTACCATATTATTTATACTGTATTGTGCGTGGCTGAGGGACCCTTTCAGGAATCCCCCCCTTGAAAATCCTGGGTTTGCCCCTGCCCGGTGGTGCCTAACCCTAAGGCCCCGTGGTGGTGCCTAACCCTAAGCCCCCTCTGGTGGTGCCTAACCCTAAGACCTCCCTGGTGGTGCCTAAACCTAAGCCCCCCTGGTGTTGTCTAACTCTAAGACCCCCCCCCCCACTGGTGGTGACTAAACCTAACCTTCCTGGCCCTAAATCCCCCTCCTAAAGCTACCCCCCCCCCACTCTGCAAAGAAACAATATGCGGCTAAGAAGGTAAATTTGGTCGCCTGATAAGTGGCAGGAGGGGGCAATATCTACGATCGTCTTGCGGATATCAAAAGCAGCTTGCGGATAACAAAATTGTGGCATTGGATAGCAGACGCTATTTTCGACTTCAAGAAATTATTTGTGAAAATAAATTGTATTTTCGCAATATGGTCAAGGGAAATTATTTTTTCTTTCTGATGCGAAAACTTGAATTCTCAAAAAATGTGAAAAATCATAAACCAATTACAAAATAATTTTCAATACCATTTTTGCCAAGTCAAATTTAACATTTTTTTGCGAAAATGAATGTGAAAAATATTTGCATTTTCGCACATCAATGCAAGAGAGTAAGCTGGCTGGAATCTTTATATAGATCCTTTTCAGATAGTACTTTTGTAAACTTTTGCAGTGGCTGGATAGTGTATTGGGTATGACCTCTACCCAGGGGCGTAACTAGGCCCCACCGGGCCCCCCTGCAGATTTTCAGAGCGGGCCCCCCCCCCCCCCTGGGGCCCGCTCGGAGTTTTGTGGGTGCTGGAGGGGTGGCAGCATGAGGGGAAAGCCTTGCCCACAGTCGGCGGGGAGAGGGGTAGTTCCCCCCTCTCCCTCACCTCGGGGCTCTCCCCTCTGTGCTTCCCTCCAGCTCGTAAGTGTGTGGGGCTGTGGTGGGCAGCGGCGGGCAGATACATACCTGCTTCCGTGCGTTCCATCGGAGACTTCTCGCTCTAGCGGCTGACGTCACTTCCGGAAGTGACGTCAGCCGCTAGAGCGAGAAGTCTCCGATGGAACGCACGGAAGCAGGTATGTATCTGCCAGCCGCTCGCTGCCCACCACAGCCCCACACACTTACGAGCTGGAGGGGAGCACAGAGGGGAGAGCCCCGAGGTGAGGGAGAGAGGGGAACTACCCCTCTCCCCGCCGACTGTGGGCAAGGCTTTCCCCTCATGCTGCCACCCCTCCAGCACCCACAAAACGGCCCCGAGCGGGCCCCAGGGGGGGGGCCGGGCCTTCCCGCGGGCGCAGGGGCTGCAGGGCCTATTGCTACGCCCCTGCCTCTACCTCCTGACACAGGAGACTTGGGCTCAAATTTTGGCTTTTTCTTTTCAGTAAGCCAGCACATTATTCACTAAGGAGTCCTTGAGCAAGACTCCCTAACACTGCCTACTGAGTAGAGATGACCCGAACGGTTCCAGGCGAACTTCCGGTGGTTCGCGTTCGCCATCTAAGGCGAACTTTTCCAGAAGTTCGGTTCGCCCCCATAGTGCACCATTAGGGTCAACTTTGACCCTCTACATGGTAGTCAGCAGGCCCATTGTAGCCAATCCGGCTACACTAAGCCCTGGAGCCACTCCCCCCCTTATATAAGGCAGGCTCCGCCGGCCATTACACTCACTCATGTGCCTGCTATAGTGAGAGTAGGGCGAGCTGCTGCAGACTGTTTCTCCTAGGGAAAGATTAGTTAGGCTCTTGGCTTGTTAGCTTGCTCCTGGCTGGTTCTTATTGCTATAATAGCACCCCACAACAGCTCTTTTGAGAGCTAATCTTGTTCTTGTGATCTATTTTTTTTCTGTGTGTCCCACTGACACTTGTGTTGCATAGACAGCCTTGCAAATTCATACTGTGTGTGTGTGCCACTACCAGGCCCAGCACATTAAGTGACTACCTGTGTGACAGGTGCACATTGTAATACCCAGTACTGCATATACCTAGTACTAGAGTTGGGCCGAACGGTTCGCCTGCGAACGGTTCCATGCGAACTTCCGTGGTTCGCGTTCGCGTCCCGCAGGCGAACCTTTGCGGAAGTTAGGTTCGCCCCATAATGCACATGGAGGGTCAACTTTGACCCTCTACATCACAGTCAGCAGGCCCAGTGTAGCCAATTAGGCTACACTAGCCCCTGGAGCCCCACCCCCCTATATAAGGCAGGCAGCGGCGGCCATTACGGTCACTCGTGTGCCTGCATTAGTGAGAGTAGGGCGAGCTGCTGCAGACTGTCTCTCATAGGGAAAGATTAGTTAGGCTTAGCTTGTTCCTGGCTGCATACCTGTTCTGTGAACCCACCACTGCATACCTGTACTGTGAACCCACCACTGCATACCTGTTCAGTGAACCCACCACTGCATACCTGTTCTGTGAACCCACCACTGCATACCTGTACTGTGAACCCACCACTGCATACCTGTTCAGTAAACCCACCACTGCATACCTGTTCAGTGAACCCACCACTGCATACCTGTTCAGTGAACCTGCCACTGCATACCTGTTCTGTGAACCCGCCACTGCATACCTGTTCTGTTCAGTGAACCTGCCACTGCATACCTGTTCTGTGAACCCACCACTGTATACCTGTACTGTTCAGTGAACCCGCCACTGCATACCTGTTCTGTTCAGTGGACCCGCTACTGTATACCTGTTCTGTTCAGTGAACCCACCACTGCATACCTGTTCTTTTCAGTGGACCCGCTACTGTATACCTGTACTGTTCAGTGGACCCGCCACTGTATACCTGTTCTGTTCAGTGAACCCGCCACTGTATACCTGTTCAGTAAACCCGCCACTGCATACCTGTTCTGTTCAGTGAACCTGCCACTGCATACCTGTTCTGTGAACCCACCACTGTATACCTGTACTGTTCAGTGAACCCGCCACTGCATACCTGTTCTGTTCAGTGGACCCGCTACTGTATACCTGTTCTGTTCAGTGAACCCACCACTGCATACCTGTTCTGTTCAGTGGACCCGCTACTGTATACCTGTTCTGTTCAGTAAACCCGCCACTGTATACCTGTACTGTTCAGTGAACCCGCCACTGCATACCTGTTCTGTTCAGTGGACCCGCTACTGTATACCTGTTCTGTTCAGTGAACCCACCACTGCATACCTGTTCTGTTCAGTGAACCTGCCACTGTATACCTGTTCTGTTCAGTGAACCCGCCACTGTATACCTGTTCAGTGAACCCGCCACTGCATACCTGTTGTGTTCAGTGAACCCGCCACTGTATACCTGTTCTGTTCAGTGAACCCGCCACTGCATACCTGTTGTGTTCAGTGAACCTGCCACTGTATACCTGTTCTGTTCAGTGAACCCGCCACTGTATACCTGTTCAGTGAACCCGCCACTGCATACCTGTTGTGTTCAGTGAACCCGCCACTGTATACCTGTTCTGTTCAGTGAACCCGCCACTGCATACCTGTTGTGTTCAGTGAACCCGCCACTGTATACCTGTTCTGTTCAGTGGACCCGCTACTGTATACCTGTTCTGTTCAGTGAACCCGCCACTGCATACCTGTTGTATTCAGTGAACCCGCCACTGTATACCTGTACTGTTCAGTGAACCCGCCACTGCATACCTGTTCTGTTCAGTGAACCTGCCACTGCATACCTGTTCTGTGAACCCGCCACTGTATACCTGTACTGTTCAGTGAACCCGCCACTGCATACCTGTTCTGTTCAGTGAACCTGCCACTGCATACCTGTTCTGTGAACCTGCCACTGTATACCTGTACTGTTCAGTGAACCCGCCACTGCATACCTGTTGTGTTCAGTGAACCTGCCACTGTATACCTGTTCTGTTCAGTGAACCCGCCACTGTATACCTGTTCAGTGAACCCGCCACTGCATACCTGTTGTGTTCAGTGAACCCGCCACTGCATACCTGTTGTGTTCAGTGAACCTGCCACTGTATACCTGTTCTGTTCAGTGAACCCGCCACTGTATACCTGTTCAGTGAACCCGCCACTGCATACCTGTTGTGTTCAGTGAACCCGCCACTGCATACCTGTTCTGTTCAGTGGACCCGCTACTGTATACCTGTTCTGTTCAGTGAACCCGCCACTGTATACCTGTTCAATTCAGTGGACCCGCTACTGTATACCTGTTCTGTTCAGTGAACCCGCCACTGCATACCTGTTGTGTTCAGTGAACCCGCCACTGTATACCTGTACTGTTCAGTGAACCTGCCACTGCATACCTGTTCTGTTCAGTGAACCTGCCACTGCATACCTGTTCTGTGAACCCGCCACTGTATACCTGTTCTGTTCAGTGAACCCACCGCATCAGTGCGCATACCTGTGCAGTTAAGTGAACCCACCTACCTACGTGAGTGCACGCAGTGTGATATACCACTCTGTGCATACCCGATATGGACAAAACAGGTAGAGGAAGAGGTAGTGCCAGAGCCAGAGGAAGGCCACCCAGCAGGTCTGCGCGAGGTCGTGTAAATGTAATTTCGTGTGGACCTGGCCCACAGTACAGTGCTCGGAAGAAGGCACGTCCCATCACCTCCCAAGATTGTCAGGACGTGGTTGAGTATTTAGCGACACAGAACACCTCATCTTGCTCAGCCACCAGCGCTACTACTAGCACCACTTCCGCTGCATTTGACACTTCGCAAGAATTATTTAGTGTTGAAATCACTGATGCACAGCCATTGTTGTTACAGCCAGATGAATTTTCACCAGCTCATATGTCTGAGTTACGCGGCAACACTATGGATGTAACGTGTAAGGAGGATGAAGGACCTACTGATGGTGCATGTTTGGATTTGTCTGAGGCAAGCGAAGCTGGGCAGGATGATTACGATGATGACGATGATAGGGATCCTCTGTATGTTCCCAATAGAGGAGATGAAGAGGGGGACAGTTCAGATCGGGAGTCAGAGAGTAGTAGGAGGAGAGAAGTTGCTGAAAGAAGCTGGGGCAGCTCTTCGTCAGAAACAGCTGGTGGCAGTGTCCGGTACCATGTATCGCCACCTATGTACAGCCAGCCAACTTGCCCTTCAGCATCAGCTGCTGAGGTCCCCATAGTGCCCACATCCCAGGGTGGCTCAGCAGTGTGGACATTTTTTAATGTGTGTGCCTCAGATCGGACCAAAGCCATCTGTTCGCTCTGCCAACAAAAATTGAGCCGTGGAAAGGCCAACACTCACGTAGGGACAAGTGCCTTATGAAGGCACCTGGAGAAAAGGCACAAACAGCAATGGGATGGCCACCTGAGCAAAAGCAGCAGCAGCACACAAAAGAAAAGTCACCCTCCTTCTCCTCTTCCTCCTTCAGGTGCATCATCTGCTTCTGCCGCTTTCTCCCTTGCACCTTCACAGGCACCCTCCTCCACTCCGCCTCTGCCCTTGAGCGGTTCCTGCTCCTCTGCCCACAGCAGCAGTCAGGTGTCCGTGAAGGAAATGTTTGAGCGGAAGAAGCCACTTTTGGCCAGTCACCCCCATGCCCGGCGTCTGACAGCTGGCGTGGCGGAACTGTTAGCTCGCCAGCTGTTACCATACCGGCTGGTGGACTCTGAGGCCTTCCGTAAATTTGTGGCCATCGGAACACCGCAGTGGAAGATGCCAGGCCGCACTTATTTTTCCAGAAAGGCCATACCCCAACTGCACCGTGAAGTTGAGAGGCAAGTGGTGTCATCTCTTGCGAAGAGCGTTGGGTCAAGGGTACACCTGACCACGGATGGCTGGTCTGCCAAGCACGGGCAGGGCCGCTACATTACCTACACAGCCCATTGGGTGAACCTGGTGGTGAACGATGGCAAGCAGAAAGCGGCGGACCAAATTGTGACACCTCCACGGCTTGCAGGCAGGCCTCCTGCCACCTCCTCTCCTCCTGCTACATGCTCTTCGCTGTCCTCCTCCTCCTCCTTGGCTGAGTGGCAGTTCTCCTCTCCAGCTACACAGCCCCAGCTCCGCAGGGCCTATGCTGCATGCCAGGTACGACGGTGTCACGCCATCTTAGACATGGCTTGTCTCAAAGCGGAGAGTCACACTGGAGCAGCTCTCCTGGCTGCTCTTAAGAAACAGGTGGATGAGTGGCTGACCCCGCACCACCTGGAGATAGGCAACGTGGTGTGCGACAACGGCAGCAATCTGCTTGCCGCTTTGCATATGGGGAAGCTGACACACATACCCTGCATGGCACATGTCATGAATCTAGTGGTTCAAAGATTTGTGGCAAAGTACCCTGGCTTAGCGGATGTCCTGAAGCAGGCCAGGAAGTTCTGTGGGCATTTGAGGCGCTCTTACACAGCCATGGCACGATTTGCAGAAATTCAGCGTAAAAACAACATGCCGGTGAGACGCCTCATTTGCGATAGCCCCACTCGCTGGAACTCGACCCTGCTCATGTTCTCCCGCCTGCTAGAACAGAAGAAAGCCGTCACCCAGTACCTCTACAACTGGAGTAGAACGAAACAGTCTGGGAAGATGGGGATGTTCTGGCCCGACAACTGGACACTGATGAAAAATGCATGCAGGCTCATGCGGCCGTTTGAGGAGGTGACCAACCTGGTGAGCCGCAGTGAGGGCACCATCAGCGACTTAATTCCCTACGCGTACTTCTTGGAGCGTGCTGTGCGTAGAGTGGCGGATGAAGCTGCGAATGAGCGTGACCAGGAACCGTTACGGCAGGAACAGGCATGGGACCAATTTTCATCAGACCCAGCTGTTTCCTCAACACCTGCGGCAGCACAGAGGCGGGAGGAGGAGGAAGAAGAGAGGTCGTGTGCAGAAGACGAGTCAGACTCAGAGGATGATGAGCAAGGTGTTTCTTTGGGGGAGGAGGAGGAGGAGGAGGAGGGGACAGCGGCAGGAGAACAACCGCAGCAGGCGTCGCAGGGGGCTTGTGCTGCTCAACCTTCCCGTGGTATTGTTCGCGGCTGGGGGGAGGAGGTTGACTTACCTGACGTCACTGAGGAAGAGCAAGAGGAGATGGAGGGTACTGGATCCGACTTTGTGCAGATGTCGTCTTTTATGCTGTCCTGCCTGTTGAGGGACCCCCGTATAAAAAACCTCAAGGGGAATGAGCTGTACTGCGTGGCCACACTACTAGACCCTCGGTACAGGCACAAAGTGGCGGACCTGTTACCAACTCACCGGAAGGTGGAAAGGATGCAGCACATGCAGAACCAGCTGTCAACTATGCTTTACAATGCCTTTAAGGGTGATGTGACAGCACAACGCCAGCAAGGTACCACTGCCACTAATCCTCCTCCCGTGTCCACGCAGTCAAAGACAGGACGCTCCAGCGATCTCATGGTGATGTCGGACATGCGGACGTTCTTTAGTCCAACGCCTCGCCGTAGCCCTTCCGGATCCACCCTCCACCAACGCCTCGACCGGCAGGTAGCCGACTACCTGGCCTTAAGTGTGGATGTAGACACTGCTGTGAACAGCGATGAGGAACCCTTGAACTACTGGGTGCGCAGGCTTGACCTGTGGCCAGAGCTGTCCCAATTTGCCATCCAACTTCTCTCCTGCCCTGCCGCAAGCGTCCTCTCAGAAAGGACCTTCAGCGCAGCTGGAGGCATTGTCACAGAGAAGAGAAGTCGCCTAAGTCACAAAAGTGTTAAGTACCTCACCTTTATCAAAATGAATGAGGCATGGATCCCGGAGGGCTGCTGCCCGCCCCAAGACTAAGTCAGTCCCCGCACACACAGCATCTCTGCCTGCACGCCGTGTGACTGGCTGCCTGGCCTGCCCCAAAAAGACTAAGTCGCTCCCAGTCCCTCCACACAGCATGTCTGCCTGCAGGCCGCTTCACTACCTTCTCCGCCACCACCAACAGGGTCCGGGACTCCAGGCGGATTGCTGAATTTTTTAGGCCGCTGCTAGCAGCGGCCGCTGTAATAATTTTTATGGTGCGTGTACATGACTGCCTAATTTTTCTGGCTGCACTGAGGGCAGCTGCAACAACAAAAGAAAAGGCATGTACATGCGCCCATTCCCCTTCGTGATCATTACCTTGCCGTGGTGAAGGGGCTTGCGTATCACAATGAAGCAATGACCGGCGCCTAGATGAGTGTCTCGGGGGGCACACAAAAGATAATAAGGTCGTTGCTTCATTGTGGTCAGACCAAATTTGATCAGCTGGACAGTCACTGTTCTGTCATTCAGCTACATCAGCCAGGCCGACCATATGGGCTGTAAAGCCACCAAAACCTGCACTCTCGCCATGGTGCGCACCAGTCCAGCACGGCCGTCACTAGTACAAACAGCTGTTTGCGGTGCGTTACACGGTGAGTTTGGTGTGTCAGTGTGAAGCAGTACCTTAATTACACTACCTGATTGATGTATACACATGCAAGATGTTTTAAAGCACTTTAGGCCTGTCATTTAGCATTCAATGTGATTTCTGCCCTTAAAACGCTGCTTTGCGTCAAATCCAGATTTTTCCCGGGGACTTTTGGCGTGTATCCCACTCCGCCATGCCCCCCTCCAGGTTTTAGACCCCTTGAAACATCTTTTCCATCACTTTTGTGGCCAGCATAATTATTTTTTTTTTTCAAAGTTCGCATCCCCATTGAAGTCTATTGCGGTTCGCGAACTTTAACGCGAACCGAACGTTCCGCGAAAGTTCGCGAACCTGGTTCGCGAACCTAAAATCGGAGGTTCGGCCCAACTCTAGTGGCCACACTACTAGACCCTCGGTACAGGCACAAAGTGGCGGACCTGTTACCAACTCACCTTAAGGTGGAAAGGATGCAGCACATGCAGAACCAGCTGTCAACTATGCTTTACAATGCCTTTAAGGGTGATGTGACAGCACAATGCCAGCAAGGTACCACTGCCACTAATCCTCCTCCCGTGTCCACGCAGTCAAAGACAGGACGCTCCAGCGATCTCATGGTGATGTCGGACATGCAGACGTTCTTTAGTCCAACGCCTCGCCGTAGCCCATCCGGATCCACCCTCCACCAACGCCTGGAACGGCAGGTAGCCGACTACCTGGCCTTAAGTGTGGATGTAGACACTGCTGTGAACAGCGATGAGGAACCCTTGAACTACTGGGTGCGCAGGCTTGACCTGTGGCCAGAGCTGTCCCAATTTGCCATCCAACTTCTCGCCTGCCCTGCCGCAAGCGTCCTGTCAGAAAGGACCTTCAGCGCAGCTGGAGGAATTGTCACTGAGAAGAGAAGTCGCCTAAGTCACAAAAGTGTTAAGTACCTCACCTTTATCAAAATGAATGAGGCATGGATCCCGGAGGGCTGCTGCTCGCCCCAAGACTAAGTCAGTCCCCGCACACACAGCATCTCTGCCTGCACGCCGTGTGACTGGCTGCCTGGCCTGCCCCAAGAAGACTAAGTCGCTCCCAGTCCCTCCACACAGCATGTCTGCCTGCAGGCCGCTTGACTACCTTCTCCGCCAGGGCAGTTTCTTGGGCAGTGCGGACAGGGCGACCGCACTGGGCGCAGACCAGAAAGTAGATGAAGGGGGGCGCAGGCAGAAGGACATTACCGCTAGGGAGCTGGTGACGTGTGGTGCAGCCAAATGGAAGAAGAAAGGAGATTACCAGCGTGATCACCCTCCTTGACTCCTCCTGGGCTGCCTGCGTCAGACTTCAAGTCATCATCACGTCACCACCCCGTGATGACACCTGATGTCCTGTAGCGGTACTGCAGGCTGTCAGTACACGGTGCCCATAGAGGAGTCAGCTTTCCGGGCTCTCCTCACCTGGGTGTTTTCTTGCTTCCTCCTGGATGAGCGGCTGGTCACTAGAAAGTAGACAGATCTACTTGTGACCCGTGGCTGTGTTTCTGTTCCTAAAGAGTAAGGGTTCCCGAGTCCACAGGGGTGGGGGGGGGCACAATTTTTACACCCTCGCCCTGGGTGCAATTTAGCCTAGAAACTGCCCTGTTCTCCGCCACCACCAACAGGGTCCGGGACTCCAGGAGGATTGCTGAATTTTTTTGGCCGCTGCTAGCAGCGGCCGCTGTAATAATTTTTCTGGTGCGTGTACATGACTGCCTAATTTTTCTGGCTGCACTGCGGGCAGCTGCAACAACAAAAGAAAAGGCATGTACATGCGCCCATTCCCCTTCGTGATCATTACCTTGCCGTGGTGAAGGGGCTTGCGTATCACAATGAAGCAATGACCGGCGCCTAGATGAGTGTCTCGGGGGGCACACAAAAGATAATAAGGTCGTTGCTTCATTGTGGTCAGACCAAATTTGATCAGCTGGACAGTCACTGTTCTGTCATTCAGCTACATCAGCCAGGCGACCATATGGGCTGTAAAGCCACCAAAACCTGCACTCTCGCCATGGTGCGCACCAGTCCAGCACGGCCGTCACTACACAAACAGCTGTTTGCGGTGCGTTACACGGTGAGTTTGGTGTGTCAGTGTGAAGCAGTACCCTAATTACACTACCTGATTGATGTATACACATGCAAGATGTTTTAAAGCACTTTAGGCCTGTCATTTAGCATTTAATGTGATTTCTGCCCTTAAAACGCTGCTTTGCGTCAAATCCAGATTTTTCCCGGGGACTTTTGGCGTGTATCCCACTCCGCTATGCCCCCCTCCAGGTGTTAGACCCCTTGAAACATCTTTTCCATCACTTTTGTGGCCAGCATAATTTTTTTTTTTTCAAAGCTCGCATCCCCATTGAAGTCTATTGCGGTTCGCGAACTTTAACGCGAACCGAACGTTCCGCGAAAGTTCGCGAACCAGGTTCGCGAACCTAGAATCGGAGGTTCGGCCCAACTCTACCTAGTACCTGTTGTGTTGAGTGAACCCACCTCATCACTGCATATACCTACCTTTTGTGTTGAGTGAACCCACCTCACTGCATATACCTAGCTGTTGTGTTCAGTGAACCCACCTCACTGCATATACCTAGCTGTTGTGTTCAGTGAACCCACCTCACTGCATATACCTACCTTTTGTGTTGAGTGAACCCACCTCACAGTATATACCTAGCTGTTGTGTTCAGTGAACCCACCTCATCACAGCATATATCTAGCTGTTGTGTTCAGTGAACCCACCTCACTGCATATACCTAGCTGTTGTGTTCAGTGAACCCACCTCATCACAGCATATACCTAGCTGTTGTGTTCAGTGAACCCACCTCATCACAACATATACCTAACTGTTGTGTTCAGTGAACCCACCTCATCACTGTATATCCCTAGCTGTTGTGTTCATTAAACCCACCTCATCACAGCATATACCTAGCTGTTGTGTTCAGTGAACCCACCTCATCACAGCATATACCTAGCTGTTGTGTTCAGTGAACCCACCTCATCACAGCATATACCTAGCTGTTGTGTTCAGTGAACCCACCTCATCACAGCATATACCTAGCTGTTGTGTTCAGTGAACCCACCTCATCACAGCATATACCTAGCTGTTGTGTTCAGTGAACCCACCTCATCACAGCATATACCTAGCTGTTGTGTTCAGTGAACCCACCTCATCACAGCATATACCTAGCTGTTGTGTTCAGTGAACCTACCTCATCACAGCATATACCTAACTGTTGTGTTCAGTGAACTCACCTCATCACTGTATATCCCTAGCTGTTGCGTTCAGTGAACCCACCTCATCACAGCATATACCTAACTGTTGTGTTCAGTGAACCCACCTCATCACAGCATATACCTAACTGTTGTGTTCAGTGAACCCACCTCATCACTGTATATCCCTAGCTGTTGTGTTCAGTGAACCCACCTCATCACAGCATATACCTAGCTGTTGTGTTCAGTGAACCCACCTCATCACAGCATTTACCTAGCTGTTGTGTTCAGTGAACCCACCTCATCACAGCACATACCTAGCTGTTGTGTTCAGTGAACCCACCTCATCACAGTATATACATAGCACCCCCCCCCCCCAGTTGGACAAAATGAACAAATCAGGTAGAGAAAGAGGTAGAGGAAGACCCAGAGGAAGGCCACCTGGCACCGGCAGGTCTGTGCAAGGTCGTGTTGATGTGATTTTGTGCGGCCCTGGCCCAAAGTACAGTGCTCAGAAGAAGGCACGTGCCATCAACTCCCAAGATTGTCAGGACGTGGTTGACTATTTAACACAGAACACCTCATCTCCCGCAGCCACCAGCGATACTACAAGCACCACATCTGCTGCATTTGACACTTTGCAGGAGTTATTTGGTGGTGAAATCACTGATTCCCAGCCACTACTGCAACAACAAGATGAAGGCGCTAAGCAAGTTACACCACCTGATATGTGTGAGTTAGGCGACACTATGGACGTAACGTGTGAGGATGAGGATGATGAAGTACCTGCTGTTGGTGCAGTTTTGGAGGTGTCTGAGGCAAGAGAAACTGAGCAGGATGATTATGATGATGATGATAATACGGATCCCACGTAGTTGAGAGGCAAGTGGTGTCATCTCTTGCAAAGAGCGTTGGGTCAAGGGTACACCTGACCACGGATGCCTGGTCTGCCAAGCACGGGCAGGGCCGCTACATTACGTACACAGCCCATTGGGTCAACCTGGTGGTGAACGATGGCAAGCAGGGCGCAGCGGACCAAATTGTGACACCTCCACGGCTTGCAGGCAGGCCTCCTGCCACCTCCTCTCCTCCTGCTACATGCTCTTCGCTGTCCTCCTCCTCCTTGGCTGAGTGGCAGTTCTCCTCTCCAGCTACACAGCCCCAGCTCCGCAGGGCCTATGCTGCATGCCAGGTACGACGGTGTCACGCCATCTTAGACATGTCTTGTCTCAAAGCGGAGAGTCACACTGGAGCAGCTCTCCTGGCTGCTCTTAAGAAACAGGTGGATGAGTGGCTGACCCCGCACCACCTGGAGATAGGCAACGTGGTGTGCGACAACGGCAGCAATCTGCTTGCCGCTTTGCATATGGGGAAGCTGACACACATACCCTGCATGGCACATGTCATGAATCTAGTTGTTCAAAGATTTGTGGCAAAGTACCTTGGCTTAGCGGATGTCCTGAAGCAGGCCAGGAAGTTCTGTGGGCATTTGAGGCGGTCTTACACAGGCATGGCACGCTTTGCGGAAATTCAGCGGAAAAACAACATGCCGGTGAGACGCCTCATTTGCGATAGCCCGACTAGCTGGAATTCGACCCTGCTCATGTTCTCCCGCCTGCTAGAACAGAAGAAAGCCGTCACCCAGTACCTCTACAACTACAGTAGAATGAAACAGTCTGGGAAGATGGGGATGTTCTGGCCCGACAACTGGACACTGATAAAAAATGCATGCAGGCTCATGCGGCCGTTTGAGGAGGTGACCAACCTGGTGAGCCGCAGTGAGGGCACCATCAGCGACTTAATTCCCTACGCTTACTTCTTGGAGCGTGCTGTGCGTAGAGTGGTGGATGAAGCTGCGAATGAGCGTGACCAGGAACCGTTACGGCAGGAACAGGCATGGGACCAATTTTCATCAGACCCAGCTGTTTCCTCAACACCTGCGGCAGCACAGAGGGGGCAGGAGGAGGAAGAAGAGAAGTCGTGTGCAGAAGATGAGTCAGACTCAGAGGATGATGAGCAAGGTGTTTCTTTGGGGGAGGAGGAGGAGGAGGGGACGGCGGCAGGAGAACACCCGCAGCAGGCGTCGCAGGGGGCTTGTGCTGCTCAACCTTCCCGTGGTATTGTTCGCGGCTGGGGGGAGGAGGTTGACTTACGTGACGTCACTGAGGAAGAGCAAGAGGAGATGGAGGGTACTGGATCCGACTTTGTGCAGATGTCGTCTTTTATGCTGTCCTGCCTGTTGAGGGACCCCCGTATAAAAAACCTCAAGGGGAATGAGCTGTACTGGGTGGCCACACTACTAGACCCTCGGTACAGGCACAAAGTGGCGGACCTGTTACCAACTCACCTTAAGGTGGAAAGGATGCAGCACATGCAGAACCAGCTGTCAACTATGCTTTACAATGCCTTTAAGGGTGATGTGACAGCACAATGCCAGCAAGGTACCACTGCCACTAATCCTCCTCCCGTGTCCACGCAGTCAAAGACAGGACGCTCCAGCGATCTCATGGTGATGTCGGACATGCAGACGTTCTTTAGTCCAACGCCTCGCCGTAGCCCATCCGGATCCACCCTCCACCAACGCCTGGAACGGCAGGTAGCCGACTACCTGGCCTTAAGTGTGGATGTAGACACTGCTGTGAACAGCGATGAGGAACCCTTGAACTACTGGGTGCGCAGGCTTGACCTGTGGCCAGAGCTGTCCCAATTTGCCATCCAACTTCTCGCCTGCCCTGCCGCAAGCGTCCTGTCAGAAAGGACCTTCAGCGCAGCTGGAGGAATTGTCACTGAGAAGAGAAGTCGCCTAAGTCACAAAAGTGTTAAGTACCTCACCTTTATCAAAATGAATGAGGCATGGATCCCGGAGGGCTGCTGCTCGCCCCAAGACTAAGTCAGTCCCCGCACACACAGCATCTCTGCCTGCACGCCGTGTGACTGGCTGCCTGGCCTGCCCCAAGAAGACTAAGTCGCTCCCAGTCCCTCCACACAGCATGTCTGCCTGCAGGCCGCTTGACTACCTTCTCCGCCACCACCAACAGGGTCCGGGACTCCAGGCGGATTGCTGAATTTTTTTGGCCGCTGCTAGCAGCGGCCGCTGTAATAATTTTTCTGGTGCGTGTACATGACTGCCTAATTTTTCTGGCTGCACTGCGGGCAGCTGCAACAACAAAAGAAAAGGCATGTACATGCGCCCATTCCCCTTCGTGATCATTACCTTGCCGTGGTGAAGGGGCTTGCGTATCACAATGAAGCAATGACCGGCGCCTAGATGAGTGTCTCGGGGGGCACACAAAAGATAATAAGGTCGTTGCTTCATTGTGGTCAGACCAAATTTGATCAGCTGGACAGTCACTGTTCTGTCATTCAGCTACATCAGCCAGGCGACCATATGGGCTGTAAAGCCACCAAAACCTGCACTCTCGCCATGGTGCGCACCAGTCCAGCACGGCCGTCACTACACAAACAGCTGTTTGCGGTGCGTTACACGGTGAGTTTGGTGTGTCAGTGTGAAGCAGTACCTTAATTACACTACCTGATTGATGTATACACATGCAAGATGTTTTAAAGCACTTTAGGCCTGTCATTTAGCATTTAATGTGATTTCTGCCCTTAAAACGCTGCTTTGCGTCAAATCCAGATTTTTCCCGGGGACTTTTGGCGTGTATCCCACTCCGCTATGCCCCCCTCCAGGTGTTAGACCCCTTGAAACATCTTTTCCATCACTTTTGTGGCCAGCATAATTATTTTTTTTTTTCAAAGTTCGCATCCCCATTGAAGTCTATTGCGGTTCGCGAACTTTAACGCGAACCGAACGTTCCGCGAAAGTTCGCGAACCCGGTTCGCGAACCTAAAATCGGAGGTTCGGCCCAACTCTACCTAGTACCTGTTGTGTTGAGTGAACCCACCTCATCACTGCATATACCTACCTTTTGTGTTGAGTGAACCCACCTCACTGCATATACCTAGCTGTTGTGTTCAGTGAACCCACCTCACTGCATATACCTACCTTTTGTGTTGAGTGAACCCACCTCACAGCATGACAGCATATACCTAGCTGTTGTGTTCAGTGAACCCACCTCATCACAGCATATACCTAGCTGTTGTGTTCAGTGAACCCACCTCATCACAGCATATACCTAGCTGTTGTGTTCAGTGAACCCACCTCATCACAGCATATACCTAGCTGTTGTGTTCAGTGAACCCACCTCATCACAGCATATATCTAGCTGTTGTGTTCAGTGAACCCACCTCACTGCATATACCTAGCTGTTGTGTTCAGTGAACCCACCTCATCACAGCATATACCTAGCTGTTGTGTTCAGTGAACCCACCTCATCACAACATATACATAACTGTTGTGTTCAGTGAACCCACCTCATCACTGTATATCCCTAGCTGTTGTGTTCATTAAACCCACCTCATCACAGCATATACCTAGCTGTTGTGTTCAGTGAACCCACCTCATCACAGCATATTCCTAGCTGTTGTGTTCAGTGAACCCACCTCATCACAGCATATACCTAGCTGTTGTGTTCAGTGAACCCACCTCATCACAGCATATACCTAGCTGTTGTGTTCAGTGAACCCACCTCATCACAGCATATACCTAGCTGTTGTGTTCAGTGAACCCACCTCATCACAGCATATACCTAGCTGTTGTGTTCAGTGAACCCACCTCATCACAGCATATACCTAGCTGTTGTGTTCAGTGAACCTACCTCATCACAGCATATACCTAACTGTTGTGTTCAGTGAACTCACCTCATCACTGTATATCCCTAGCTGTTGCGTTCAGTGAACCCACCTCATCACAGCATATACCTAACTGTTGTGTTCAGTGAACCCACCTCATCACAGCATATACCTAACTGTTGTGTTCAGTGAACCCACCTCATCACTGTATATCCCTAGCTGTTGTGTTCAGTGAACCCACCTCATCACAGCATATACCTAGCTGTTGTGTTCAGTGAACCCACCTCATCACAGCACATACCTAGCTGTTGTGTTCAGTGAACCCACCTCATCACAGTATATACATAGCACCCCCCCCCCCCCCCCAGTTGGACAAAATGAACAAATCAGGTAGAGGAAGAGGTAGAGGAAGACCCAGAGGAAGGCCACCTGGCACCGGCAGGTCTGTGCAAGGTCGTGTTGATGTGATTTTGTGCGGCCCTGGCCCAAAGTACAGTGCTCAGAAGAAGGCACGTGCCATCAACTCCCAAGATTGTCAGGACGTGGTTGACTATTTAACACAGAACACCTCATCTCCCGCAGCCACCAGCGATACTACAAGCACCACATCTGCTGCATTTGACACTTTGCAGGAGTTATTTGGTGGTGAAATCACTGATTCCCAGCCACTACTGCAACAACAAGATGAAGGCGCTAAGCAAGTTACACCACCTGATATGTGTGAGTTAGGCGACACTATGGACGTAACGTGTGAGGATGAGGATGATGAAGTACCTGCTGTTGGTGCAGTTTTGGAGGTGTCTGAGGCAAGAGAAACTGAGCAGGATGATTATGATGATGATGATCCCACGCATGTTCCCAATAGAGGAGATGAACAGGGGGAAAGTTCAGAGGGGGAGTCAGAGAGGAGTAGGAGGAGACGAGTTGCTGAAAGAAGCAGGGGGAGCTCGACGTCAGTGTGGCAGCTTCCGGCGCCATGTATCGCCACCTATGTACAGCCAGCCAACATGCCCTTCAACGTCAGCTGCTGATGCCACCATAGTGCCATCACCCCAGGGGGGCTCAGCGGTTTGGAAATTTTTTAGTGCGTGTGCCTCAGATCAGAGCAAAGCCATCTGTACTCCCTGCCAGCAAAAATTGAGCTGTGGAAAGGCCAACACCCACGTAGGGACAAGTGCCTTACGAAGGCACCTGGAGAAAAGGCACAAACTGCAATGGGAAGAGCACCTGAGGAAAAGCAGCACACAAAAGAAAAGCCACCCTCCTTCTCCTCTTCCTCCTTCAGGTGCAGCATCTTCAGCAGCTTTCTCCCTTTCACCTTCACAGCCACCCTCCTCCACTCCGCCTCTGACCTTGAGCGGTTCCTGCTCCTCTGCCCACAGCAGCCAGGTGTCCGTGAAGGAAATTTTTGAGCGGAAGAAGACAATTTCTGCCATTCACCCCCTTGCCTGGCGTCTGACAGCTGGCGTGGTGGAACTGTTTGCTCGCCAGCTGTTACCATACAAGCTGGTGGACTCTGTGGCCTTCTGTAATTTGTGGCCATTGGGACACCGCTGTGGAAGATGCCAGGCCGCAATTATTTCTCTAAAAAGGCGACACCCAAACTGCACCGTGAAGTGGAGAGGCAAGTGGTGTCCTCTCTGGCATACAGCGTTGGGCCAAGGGTCCACCTGACCACGGATGCCTGGTCTGCCAAGCATGGTCAGGGCCACTACATTACTTACACAGCCCATTGGGTCAACCTGGTGACCGATGGCAAGCAGGGAGTACGTTGCCGTGCAGCGGACCAACTTGTGACAACTCCATGGCTTGCAGGCAGGCCTTCTGCCACCTCCTCTCCACCTGCTACATCCTCTTCGCTGTCGTCATCCTCCTCCTCCTCCTTGGCTGGTGCCGCGATCTCGTCTCCAGCTACACAGCCCCAGCTCCCCAGGGCCTATGCTGCATGCCAGATACGACGGTGTCACGCCATCTTAGACATGTCTTGCCTCAAAGCGGAGAGTCACACTGGACCGACCAGCTCTCCTGGCTGCTCTTAACAAACAGGTGGATCAGTGGCTGACCCCGCACCAGCTGGAGATCGGCAACATGGTGTGTGACAACGGCAGCAATCTCCTTTCCGCTTTGAATTTGGGAAAGCTGACACATGTACCCTGCATGGCACATGTTCTCAATCTAGTCATTCAAAGATTTGTGTCAAAGTACCCAGGCCTAGAGGACGTCCTGAAGCAGGCCAGGAAGTTGTGTGGGCATTTCAGGCATTCTTACAAGGCCATGGCATGCTTTGTGGACATTCAGCGGAGGAACAACTTGCCGGTGAGATGCTTGATATGTAATAGCCCGACTCGCTGGAATTTGACCCTGCTCATGTTCTCTCGCCTGCTAGACCAGGAGAAAGCCGTCACCCAGTACCTGTACAATTACAGTAGAAGGACACAATCTGGGGAGATGGGGATGTTCTGGCCCCCGAACTGGACACTGATGCGAAATGCATGCAGGACCATGCGGCCGTTTGAGGAGGTGACCAACCTGGTGAGTCGCAGTGAAGGCACCATCAGCGACTTGATCCCCTATGCTTACTTCCTGGAGCGTGCTGTGTGTAGAGTGGTGGATCAAGCTGTGGAGGAGCGTGAAGAGGAACAGTTATGGCAGGAACAGTTGTGGGAGCAATTTGCATCAGAACCAGATGTTTCCTCAACACCTGCGGCAGCACAGAGGGGAGGAGGACGAAGAGTCTTGTGGGGAAGAGGAGTCAGACTCGGATGATGAGGAATGTGTTTCTGTGGAGGAGGAGGCAGCGGGAGAACAACAACCACAGCAGGTGTCGCAGGGGGCATGTGCTGCTCAACGTCCCCGTGGTATTGTTAGTGGCTGGGGGGAGGAAGAGGAGTTGTGTGACGTCACTCAGGAAGAGCAAGAGGAGATGGAGAGTACGTCTGGATCCGACTTTGTGTAGATGGCGTCTTTCATGCTGTCCAGCCTGTTGAGGGATCCCCGTATAAAAAAACTCAAGGGGGAAGGAGCTGTACTGGGTGGCCACGTTACTAGACCCTCGGTAAAGGCACAAAGTGGCGGACATGTTACCAACTCACCAGAAGGCAGAAAGGATGCAGCACTTGCAGAACAAGCTAGCAACTATGCTTTACAATGCGTTTAAGGGTGATGTCACACCACAACGCAAAGGTACCACTGCCAGTAATCCTCCTCCCATGTCCGTGCAGGCAAGGACAGGACGCTCCAGCGATCTCATGGTGATGTCAGATATGCGGACATCTTTAGTACAATGCCTCACCTTAGCCATTCGGGATCCACCCTCTACCAATGCCTGGACCGGCAGGTAGCCGACTACCTGGCCTTGAGTGTGGATGTAGACACTGTGAGCAGCGATGATGAACCCTTGGACTACTGGGTGTGCAGGCTTGACCTGTGGCCAGAGCTGTCCCAATTTGCCATCCAACTTCTGTCTTCACCTGCCTCAAGAGTCCTGTCAGAAAGGACCTTCAGTGCAGCTGGAGGCATTGTCACTGAGAAGAGAAGTCGCCTAAGTCAAAAAGTGTTCAGTACCTCACCTTTATCAAAATGAATGAGGCATGGATCCCGGAGGGCTACTGCCCGCCCGAAGACTAAGTCAGTCCCCACACACAGCATCTCTGTCTGCAGGCCGCTTGACTGCCTTCTCTGCCACCACCAACAGGGTCCAGGACTCCAGGTGGATTCCTGAATTTTTAAGGCCGCCGCTAGCAGCGGCCGCTATACTAATTATACTAATTTTTCTGGTGCATGTACAAACAAAACAAAAGGCATGTACATGTGCCCATTCCCCTTCGTGATCATTACCTTGCCGCGGTGAAGGGGCTTGCATATCACATTGAAGCAATGACTGCCGGATATATGGGGGGGGGGGACTCCAAATATAATAAGGTCGTTGCTTCATTGTGGACAGACCAAATTTGCTCAGCTGGACAGTCACTGTTGTTCTATCATTGAGCTACCTCAGCCCGGCGACCATATGGGCTTGAACACCGCCACGCCTGCACTCTCGCCATGGTGCGCACCAGTCCAGCATGGCCGTCACAACACAAACAGCTGTTTGCGGTGCGGTACACAGTGAGTTTGGTGTGTTAGTGTGAAGCAGTACTCTAATTACACTCCCTGATTGATGTATACACATGCAAGATGTTTTAACCTCCCCGGCGTTCAATTTTCCCAGGATTTCTTTGCAAAAAGTGATAAAATTTATTTTTAAAACTTTTTTTTTCCCTGTAACTTGCCAAAATGTGTCAAGCAAGGGTCTAGTATACAGTGCAGGAGAGTATTGATGTGTATGCACGTTTATACTGTTCATAACATGTTTTTATGGATGGACATTTCTGTCCATACCGCTGGGGAGGTTAAAGCACTTTAGGCCTGCAATTTAGCATTCAATGTGATTTCTGCCCTTAAAACGCTGCTTTGCGTCAAATCCAGATTTTTCCCCGAGACTTTTGGCATGTATCCCACTCCGCCATGCCCCCCTCCAGGTGTTAGACCCCTTGAAACATCTTTTCCATCACTTTTGTGGCCAGCATAATTTTTTCTAGTTTTCAAAGTTCGCCTCCCCATTGAAGTCTTTGGCGGTTCGCGAATGTTCGCATGTTTGCGGAGGTTCACGACCCGGGTTCGCGAACCTAAAATCGGAGGTTCGGGCCATCTCTACTACTGAGTGCACGCTAGTGACTGCTTTATAAGCTGTTTCAGTCCGACAGGAGAAAATCGCTATACATTTGTTTTTATTTATATTTTTATTTATTTTTTTCCAAGAATAAAGGGAATGATGAGAATCCCCCATCAAGAGTTGGTCTAGTCAAAAAGCAGTCAGATCTGTCAGATTTGTATTACCTACTGTAAGTGACAGCAACACAGGAGAAAAGTACTGTATAATGATCATTTAAGTCTTGGCAGACAAGAATGCAGTTGTTCATTATTTAGACAGTGTTAAAAGAAAAGTCAAATAGACCAAAAAGAGCACATGCTGTAATTCTCATATGATGTAATAACTCCAAAATCCTCCACCATGTTGCCATACGAAAAGGCCTTCTAGGCAAGGCCTAATTACATTTAAGTGTGGTGGGTTGAAAATAAATTTGTGGCAACACACATGTACCCAGGGGCATAACTAGGCTGCATGGGGGCAGAGCCGGGACAAGGTCCTCCAGCACCCAAGGCTGAGACACCAAAGTGCGCCCCTCCATCCCTCCCATCCCAGCTGTCACACACTGATTGCTAATAGACTAAGAGGCGCCACAGGGCCCACAACCTCCCCAACACCTTAATATCTAGTTATCTGGCTTGCAGTCACTGCTATGTATCCCCTTTTCTTATTTATTTCTGCTTCAAACACAATTAGGAATGACAGCTGAATGAATTGTGCGCCCCCTCCTACACTGCGCCCTGAGGCTGGAGCCTCTCCAGCCTATGCCTCGGCCCAGCCCTGCATGGGGGCCCCATGCTAAAACATCTTGCCCACCAAGTGTGGCATGCATGTGAATTCTGGGCCCCCCTTAATGAGAGCAGCATTGCAGCATGCACATACTTGTCACAGCTCCGCTCTCTCCTCTTCACTCTTCAGACTGGCAGTGTGCACCAGCGTTCATCCGTAAGGCCCCAATGTCAAGTGACATGCATTGGGGCCTTATGGAGGAACACTGGTACACACTGCCAGTCTGAAGAGTGAAGACGAGGAAGCACATAAGTATGTGCATGCTGTGCTACTGCTCTGCATAAGGGAAGGGGTAAGAGTGATGGTCCCCCTTATTCCCTGCCCCCCCCCCCCCCCAGCCACGGGGGTAGTTGTTATGCCCATGTGTACACACATCCAATACTCCCTCTACTCCCTCTCTTGGGATACTACGTAAACCTGCATATACTTTATTTAGTATCTTAAAGCAGTAGGATCAGCCATACTATGCCAGGGAAAAAAAAACACATATATAAGTAGATAAATACTTGATCTACTTACATAACACATGTATTATACTGTCCACGTTTTGATTTCAGTGAATGTTATATAGTAAATGATGAGAATTCTGTTCCTGGTGGGGGCCATGTCTTTTTCCCACAGTTAAGACTAACTCGTGATGTCATTTCTGCCCTTTACTTTTTTTCTTGTCTCCTCCAATCGCTGAGTCGCCTCAGCCTTGCTTGTAAACACAAGTGAGTAGGGGATTAGGTTTCAGATAAGAAGGCGGCGGGGAAATAAAAGGAAGAGGAGGAATAGATTATAGATAAAAAAAAACCCAGCATGCAATTCTTTGGCACGACTACTAAAGGGCCAGTGTTCCTTAAGTATGTGATAACTCCAACGCATAACAGCAGAAAAAGTTTTGAAAGTTTTGAATGCAGGATTAGCATCTTTATCACTTAATACACTCAGACCAGTTGCTGTTGAAATTTGAATTTTATGGTGACGATACCGCTTTAAAAACAAATCTAGGTACTGAAGAGTGTACTAATTTGAAACAGTGAAATCCTTTGAGCCGGCTACCATCGACACTGTCCAGAACGGCTTTGACGCTCTTTACTAGGAGCAATAAGCTGACAGAGGTAGCCAGCTCAGAGGATTTCAGGCGTGGAGCATAGCATGTAGTGGCGGATGTCACGTGAGTGCCGCTATTGCTGCCGCTGTATTGGATGTATGTCAGGAGTGTATCCAGCAAGGTTGTGGCGAGTGTGACTGATTGTGGCAGATTACAAAGGTGTGAGATAGCAGTGTTGTGGTGCTGAACGACAGCTTCATGGAACAAACCCTTCCTCTCCATTGCTCGGCAGTTATGAGCAATGCTCAGCTTAATTACTATTATTCGCCTGAGTGAGGCTCTTTTCTCTCAGACATCTCTCAGGGGAAGCCCGCAATTGAATGTGCCTGTAAATCCTGAGCGATGTCAGCTGATAAGACATTTGCTGCAAGCTTTGATTAAATTCAGACTGTATATGGCCGTGTGTCTACATTTTTATTGATAATTTGCCATTTGTTCAAATGTTTTCTCACTGCTGTGAGGTAAAGGTTATTGTAGAGCATACATTACATAATCGCTTTAAGAAAAACAAAAGTTTGCTTTCTTAAAACAGAAAGAATTTGCGATAATTCAGGTTGGAGTGAGCTTGAGATGTCTCCCAGTGCATCACTGCTGAATATATGCAAATTAACCATTGTGCCCTTAGAAGCTTAACACACCTCCAGAACCGCTGGAATACAATGATGTGTCAGCTAGTTAATAAACACTTTAACAATTTAGGAAAGAGTTACTAAGCCACTAACTCTCATTAGCAAAAGAGGTCATAACTTTGAAGCCATTCTTTAACACAGTGCAACAGTGACATCTAGAGGTTATATAACAATAGGCACCCAGTAGTAGAATTATCTTTTTCTTACTGGTTCTCTTTAGTTTGTACTGAGCAATTAGTAATTGTAACCTCTTAATAAAATTGGTTACAATTTGTTAACAACTTTTGTCATTTCATTTGTTCGACTATCATATGTAGTAATAAAATTGAAAATGTTTAACCACTTGCCGACCGCCCCCAGCCGATGGGCGGCGGCAAAGACTGGGCCCAAACGACCGCAATACGCCCATCGGCGGGGGCGACTGCGGGAGTGGCTATGCGGCGATCGCTTCATTCGTGGCGCGATCAGCCGCCGGGGACTCGCTCCGCCCACCGCTCGTAGTAACCCGCCGGCCGTTCGGAAGCGCCGGCGGGTTACTAGCACCCGGATCGCCGCTGCACATATGTATAATAGGCTTTGTAATGTATACAAAGCCTATTATACTGGCTGCCTCCTGCCCTGGTGGTCCCAGTGTCCGAGGGACCACCAGGGCAGGCTGCAGCCACCCTAGTCTGCACCCAAGCACACTGATTTCCCCCCCCCCTGCCCCCTGATCGCCCACAGCACCCCTCAGACCCCCCCTGCCCACCCCCCAGACCACTGTTTGCACCCAGTCACCCCCCTAATCACCCATCAATCACTCCCTGTCACTATCTGTCAACGCTATTTTTTTTTTATCCCCCCCCCTGCCCACTGCCCCCTCCTGATCACCCCCCCACCCCTCAGATTTTTCCCAGACCCCCCCCCCCGTGTACTGTATGCATCTATCCCCCCTGATCACCTGTCAATCACCTGTCAATCACCCGTCAATCACCCGTCAATCACCCGTCAATCACCCCCTGTCACTGCCACCCATCAATCAGCCCCTGTCACTGCCACCCATCAATCAGCCCCTAACCTGCCCCTTGCGGGCAATCTGATCACCCACCCACACCAATAGATCGCCCGCAGATCCGACATCAGATCACCTCCCAAGTGCAGTGTTTACATCTCTCCTCTCCTCTAAACACCCACTAATTACCCATCAATCACCCATCAATCACCCCCTATCACCACCTGTCACTGTTACCCATCAGATTAGACCCTAATCTGCCCCTTGCGGGCACCCAATCACCCGCCCACATGCTCAGATTGCCCTCAGACCCCCCCCTTATCAATTCGCCAGTGCAATACTTACATCTGTTATTCCCTGTAATAACCCACTGATCACCTGTCAATCACCTATCAATCACCCCCTGTCACTGCAACCCATCAATCACCCCCTGTCACTGCCACCCATCAATCAGCCCCTAACCTGCCCCTTGCGGGCAATCTGATCACCCACCCACACCAATAGATCGCCCGCAGATCCGACATCAGATCACCTCCCAAGTGCAGTGTTTACATCTCTTCTCTCCTCTAAACACCCACTAATTACCCATCAATCACCCCCTATCACCACCTGTCACTGTTACCCATCAGATTAGACCCTAATCTGCCCCTTGCGGGCACCCAATCACCTGCCCACACCTCAGAACGTCCTCAGACCCCAGCCCTGATCACCTCGCTAGTGCATTGCTTGCATCTATTTCCCCCCTCTAATCACACCTTGAGACACCCATCAATCACCTCCTGTCACCCCCTAGCACACCTACCCATCAGATCAGGCCCTAATTTGCCCCGTGTGGGCTCCTGATCACTCGGCCAAACCCTCAGATCCCCCTCAGACCCCCTTCCGATCACCTCCCCAGTGCATTGATTGCATCTATTTTCCCCTCTAACCGCCCCCTGAGACACCCATCAATCACCTCCTGTCACCCCCCTAGCACTCCTATCCATCAGATCAGGCCCAAAACATCCTGTCATCTAAGAGGCCACCCTGCTTATGGTCGGTTCCACAAAATTTGCCCCCTCATAGACCACCTGTCATCAAAATTTGCAGATGCTTATACCTCTGAACAGTCATTTTGAGAAATTTGGTTTCCAGACTACTCACAGTTTTGGGCCCGTAAAATGCCAGGGCAGTATAGGAACCCCACAAGTTACCCCATTTTAGAAAGAAGACACCCCAAGGTATTCTGTTAGGTGTATGATGAGTTCATAGAAGATTTTATTTTTTGTCAAAAGTTAGCGAAAATTGGATTTTTATTGTTTTTTTTCACAAAGTGTCATTTTTCACTAACTTGTGACAAAAAATAAAATCTTCTATGAACTCACCATACCCCTAACGGAATACCTTGGGGTGTCTTCTTTCTAAAATGGGGTCACTTGTGGGGTTCCTATACTGCCCTGGCATTTTAGGGGCCCTAAACCGTGAGGAGTAGTCTAGAAAACAAATGCCTCAAAATGACCTGTGAATAGGACGTTGGGCCCCTTAGCTCACCTAGGCTGCAAAAAAGTGTCACACATGTGGTATCGCCATACTCAGGAGAAGTAGTATAATGTGTTTTGTGGTGTATTTTTACACATACCCATGCTGGGTGGGAGAAATCTCTCTGTAAATGGACAATTGTGTGTAAAAAAAATCAAAAATGTGTCATTTACAGAGATATTTCTCCCACCCAGCATGGTTATATGTAAAAATACACCACAAAACACATTATACTACTTCTTCTGAGTACGGCGATACCACATGTGTGACACTTTTTTGCAGCCTAACTGTGCTAAGGGGCCCAAAGTCCAATGAGTACCTTTAGGATTTCACAGGTCATTTTGAGACATTTGGGTTCAAGACTACTCCTCACGGTTTAGGGCCCCTAAAATGCCAGGGCAGTATAGGAACCCCACAAGTGACCCCATTTTAGAAAGAAGACACCCCAAGGTATTCTGTTAGGTGTATGATGAGTTCATAGAAGATTTTATTTTTTGTCACAAGTTAGCGGAAATTGATATGTATTGTTTTTTTTTCCACAAAGTGTCATTTTCCGCTAACTTGTGACAAAAAAATAAATCTTCTATGAACTCACCATACTCCTAACAGAATACCTTGGGGTGTCTTCTTTCTAAAATGGGGTCACTTGTGGGGTTCCTATACTGCCCTGGCATTTTAGGGGCCCTAAACCGTGAGCAGTAGTCTAGAATCCAAATGCCTCAAAATGACCTGTGAATAGAACGTTAGGCCCCTTAGCGCACCTAGGTTGCAAAAAAGTGTCACACATGTGGTATCGCCGTACTCAGAAGAAGTAGTATATTGTGTTTTGGGGTGTATTTTTACACATACCCATGCTGGGTGGGAGAAATCTCTCTGTAAATGGACAATTGTGTGTAAAAAAAATCAAAGAATTGTCATTTACAGAGATATTTCTCCCACCCAGCATGGGTATGTGTAAAAATACACCCCAAAACACATTATACTACTTCTCCTGAGTACGGCGGTACCACATGTGTGGCACTTTTTTGCACCCTAAGTGCGCTAAGAGGCCCAAAGTCCAATGAGTACCTTTAGGATTTCACAGGTCATTTTGCGACATTTGGTTTCAAGACTACTCCTCACGGTTTAGGGCCCCTAAAATGCCAGGGCAGTATAGGAACCCCACAAATGACCCCATTTTAGAAAGAAGACACCCCAAGGTATTCTGTTAGGAGTATGGTGAGTTCATAGAAGATTTTATTTTTTGTCACAAGTTAGCGGAAAATGACACTTTGTGAAAAAAAACAATTAAAATCAATTTCCGCTAACTTGTGACCAAAAAAAAAAATCTTCTATGAACACACCATCCTCCTAACGGAATACCTTGGGGTGTCTTCTTTCTAAAATGGGGTAATTTGTGGGGTTCCTATACTGTCCTGGCATTTTAGGGGCCCTAAACCGTGAGGAGTAGTCTTGAAACGAAATTTCTCAAAATGACCTGTGAAATCCTAAAGGTACTCATTGAACTTTGGGCCCCTTAGCGCAGTTAGGGTGCAAAAAAGTGCCACACATGTGGTATCGCCGTACTCAGGAGAAGTAGTATAATGTGTTTTGGGGTGTATTTTTCCACATACCCATGCTGAGTGGGAGAAATATCTCTATAAATAGACAATTGTGTGTAAAAAAAATAAAACAATTGTCATTTACGGAGATATTTCTCCCACCCAGCATGGGTATGTGTAAAAATACACCCCAAAACACATTATACTACTTCTCCTGAGTACGGCAATACCACATGTGTGGCACTTTTTTGCAGCCTAACTGCGCTAAGGGGCCAAAAGTCCAATAAACATCTTTAGGCTTTACAGGGGTGCTTACAATTAGGCACCCCCCAAAATGCCAGGACAGTAAACACACCCCACAAATGACCCCATTTTGGAAAGTAGACACTTCAAGGTATTCAGAGAGGAGCATAGTGAGTCCGTGGCAGATTTTATTTTTTTTGTCGCAAGTTAGAAGAAATGGAAACTTTTTTTTTTCTTTTTTTTTGTCAGAAAGTGTCAATTTCCGCTAACTTGTGACAAAAAATAAAATCTTCTATGAACTCACCATGCCTCTCACTGAATACTTTGGGATGTCTTCTTTACAAAATGGGGTCATTTGGGGGGTATTTGTACTATCCTGGAATTTTAGCCCCTCATGAAACCTGACAGGTGCGCAGAAAAGTCAGAGATGCTTGAAAATGGGAAAATTCACTTTTGGCACCATAGTTTGTAAACGCTATAACTTTTACCCAAACCAATAAATATACACTGAATGGTTTTTTTTTTTATCAAAGACATGTAGCAGAATAACTTTCGCGCTCAAATGTATAGGAAATTTTACTTTATTTGAAAAATGTCAGCACAGCAAGTTAAAAAAGTCATTTTTTTGCCAAAATTCATGTCTTTTTTGATGAATATAATAAAAAGTAAAACTCGCAGCAGCAATCAAATAGCACCAAAAGAAAGCTGTATTAGTGACAAGAAAAGGAGGTAAAATTCCTTTAGGTGGTAGGTTGTATGACCGAGCAATAAACCGTGAAAGCTGCAGTGGTCTGAATGGAGAAAAAGGCTCTGGTCCTTAAGGGGCGAAAAGACTGTGGTCCTCAAGTGGTTAAAGGGGCACTATGGCAGAAAATTGTAAAATTTTAAATATGTGCAAACAGAGACAAATAGGAAGTACGTTTCTTCCAGAGTAAAATTAGCCACAAATTTTTCTCCTGTGTTGCTGTCACTTACAGTAGGCAGTAGAAATGTGACAGAAGTGACAGGTTTTGGACTAGTCCATCTCTTCATAGGGGATTCTCAGCAAGGCTTTTATTCTTTTAAAAGATATTCCCTAAAAAGGATTTAAACAATGATGGTGGCCAGCTTTCCTGCTCGCTACACAGTTTTTTGGCAGTTGGACAGAGCAAATGCCATTCACTAAGTGCTTTTGAAGATAAATAAATCCCTGAGAATCCCCTATGAAGAGATGGACTAGTCCAAAACCTGTCACTTCTGTCAGATTTCTACTACCTCCTGTAAGTGACAGCAACATAGGAGAAAAGTAATTTATGGCCCATTTTACTCCCGAAAAAATGTACTTCTTATTTGTATATGTTTGTACATATTTTAAATTGACAGTTTTTCGCCATAGTGCCCCTATAACATTTTGAGTTCCGTTTAATGTATCTCTAAATGTTTACATCACAGGCACTTTTCATACAACAACAAACCTGAATTTTCCTTTAGGCCTCTTTCACAGTGCGACGTTAAAGTTGCACGTTAGAAAAAGTTTTAACGTGTACTAACGCACAGCAATACTAAGTCTGTGCAACATTCACAGTGCACACATTGCGTTTGTCTGTAATGTGTAGTGTTATTAGAAAGTGCTGCATGCTGTGCGTTATACACGTTATTAACTGCGTTGGACTGTTTGCACATGCTCAGTAATGACCTGGAAGCATACTTTTCATTGCCTGTATGCCTACTGTATGCGACCATAACAGGTCATAGAGTTGCATTGTAAAATTTTTGGGACGTTGCGTTGGTAGTTTACGTTGCGACTTTAACGTCGCATCAAAACGCAACATCCTACTGTGAAAGAGGCCTTAAGGTATGTTTTAGAAAATGTGTTATATCCCCTTAAATGTATTGTTAATCTTTCTGCATTATTATATTGTATGTTTAATCCAAACAGCACGGTACTGTGTGTACTACAATCATTTATTTTTATAGTCGTGAATGGTGTTCTGTTCTAGTAACCTAAAATGTTATCTGTTGCCAGATTTGTGGCAAACCCATAAAAGATGTTTGAAATGAAAAAAAAAGAGGAAAAAAAAGCATGTTTATCGTGCACCTACATTGGTTTGCAAAAGTATTCGGCCCCCTTGAAGTTTTCCACATTTTGTCACATTACTGCCACTAACATGAATCAATTTTATTGGAATTCCACGTAAAAGACCAATACAAAGTGGTGTACATGTGAGAAGTGGAACGAAAACCATACATGATTCCATACATTAAAAAAAAAAAAAATAACTGCAAAGTGGGGTGTGCGTAATTATTCAGCCCCCTGAGTCAATACTTTGTAGAAACACTTTTTGCTGCAATTACAGCTGCCAGTCTTTTAGGGTATGTCTCTACCAGCTTTGCACATCCAGAGACTGAAATCCTTGCCCATTCTTCTTTGCAAAACAGCTCCAGCTCAGTCAGATTAGATAGACAGCGTTTGTGAACAGCAGTTTTCAGATCTTGCCACAGATTCTCGATTGGATTTAGATCTGGACTTCGACTGGGCCATTCTAACACATGGATATGTTTTGTTTTAAACTATTCCATTGTTGCCCTGGCTTTATGTTTAGGGTCTTGTCCTGCTGGAAGGTGAACCTCCGCCTCAGTTTCATGTCTTCTGCAGACTCTAAGAGGTTTTCTTCCAAGATTGCCCTGTATTTGGCTCCATCCATCTTCCCATCAACTCTGACCAGCTTCCCTGTCCCTGCTGAAGAGAAGCAACCCCAGAGCATGATGCTGCCACCACCATATTTGACAGTGGGGATGATGTGTTTAGAGTGATGTGCAATGTTAGTTTTCCGCCACACATAGCGTTTTGCATTTTGGCCAAAAAGTTAAATTTTGGTCTCATCTGACCAGAGCACCTTCTTCCACATGTTTGCTGTGTCCAGAGTTGCTCATCAGGACTCTCGAATTCGAATGTACCCGAATTATCCTGTATATTTTCGTGGTTGCCGAAGTCGAATTTGAATAGCGATGATGTTGCCAAATTCAAATTCAATTGTACCCGAATAGTGACTTTTGAATTTGGCCGGATCTCGCGTGATCACGTGATTCGGCTTCGGTTACCGCGGGATGACATCATTGGACCAATCAGAAGGCCTCCAGCCAAGGCCCTAGCAACCAATCAGAGGAGGGGAGCCTGGCCCTCCCCTCCTCTATATAAGGCGGCGGCCATGTTGCGGAGCCCGTCCTTGCTGTGTGACAGAGCGGTACTGAGAGCATCTCCTGTGCTGCTGCGTGTCTGAGCAAGTGCTTTCCTATTGTTAAACCAAGCGTTTTACCTCCCATACACATTCTCTACCCATATATTATATTGTTTTATAGTTAGATAGGGATTTGATTGTTATAGTTCAGTCAGCTAGTGTAGTGTATATACTGTATACTGTGCTAGGGTAGTGTTAGGTCTGTGTGCAGGCTAGGCCTGCTAGCCTAGGTAGCCTTAGCCTACTACTAGCTTAGGTAGGTTAGGTATTATAGTTAGTTGTGTACTAGTTTACTTAATTTCTACTGTTAGTCTGTGAGTTTATTAGCTTCAGTACTGTGTTAGTTACTGTACACGTAGTGGGATGTGGGTGTCAAAAACACCCTCTAGTGAAAAGATACAGGAGACAAAAGTTTGAGCCCAATGGTGTAGTATGTCAAAAACAATAGAACGTAATAAAAGTAAGACACTACTCACAAGGGTGGGTTGCAGAGGGGCAACCGACCACAGGAAGCAGGTGGAGACAACAAACCCGACTCCACTCGGGGTGGTCCCTAGGAACCTTGATGCGGTCGCTCTCCTTGGTAAAAGAAAGGGGACAGATGTCCGCCATGTTCGAAGTCACGTGTGGTCTTTACCCACCCCTCAGACGGGTGAGGTAACAATAAGGGTATAAGAGGCGCCCTGGTGTAATAAAAGCATCTAAAAGCAGTTTAAAAACGGGAAATAAATTTGAGGTAGCTGACCTCAGTGACGAAAAAAAATATTTGTATTTAACAAAGGTTTTTATTAGTAGCACAGGCAACGCATTTCGCTGGTCAGAGCCTACTTCCTCAGGCCAATAACAGTGCCTACATCAGTAAAAAAAAGGGCTCCTTAGCATACCAGAATCTTACAATATACATATATATACATATATACAACATAACGTTATTATCACATGAATTGCATATTTACGTACTTTCATATCCACTTATGCACACCTAGAATGGTGGTTCATATATATTATAATTAATTTGGAGTATTGACAACTGATACAGTTATTAGTATTCAGGAGGCATGCATAAATAAAAATGCTGCAAATGTATGCATCTAGAAACCATTTTACAATTGAATAAGTAGTGAATAAATAATAGAATTGCTGCAAATCAATGTATATAAAAATCCTAGGGAAATGATAGGAAATGTCATTATAAATAAAATTGCTGCAAGTCTATATGTATAAAAATCTAGGGGGATTGATAGGAATTGTCGTTAAATTATTTACATACAAAAATGATAAAAAATGTGGTACTAAGAAGACTTGGCCAGCTTTAAGCTTTCTTTGCATGCAACAGGAGTCCCAGGTAAGCAAGGCCTTAAAGCCCATGCACGGAAAAAGCGTGAGTGCCCTAAAGCACCCCCACAAAATGTGCATGGGCAGCCACGGGCCCCACAAAACAGCAGGGCCCTTCCGGTGTTCCCCGAAGGGAACCTTCCCCCTTTGCCTTCGGCTCAGGGGGTGGCATCCTCCAACACCCGAGGGGTTGGAGGATCCTGGAGTCCTCCGACACCCGAAGGATTGGAGGACCCCGACGTGCCCAGTGGTTACCCAAAGGGCCTGGCCATGTGGCAACCGTGTCCACATGGTCCGGGTGGCTCCCCCGAGAGGGAGCCGGGTGGGAACCGAAGTCCCTAGGGGACAAGTCCCCGGTGCCAGCAAGCTGGCCCCGACCTTGCGGCCGGAGTTATAAAAATTCCGCACTCTCCCTAGCCAAAAGGCCGGGGAGCTGCGTTAGTCCGCTATGCATATGGGCAGTACAGACCAAAGCACCCTACTTCCGCCTGGGATCTGCCACATCCCAGGTTTTTTCAGGTGCACCTGGAGCGCCACTTCCAGGGGCAGTACGCCTAAGCAAAGCCCTCAGCCTTTCAGCTTCGACCATGGTATAGATCCATTCCATCAGCCTCTGGGGAATTATGACAAGAAGGGACACACTGCCACTGCGCCATCCCTCCAGGTCCCCCCAAAAACCTCAAGAACAGATACTACACTTGATCTTAGCCAAAAGGCCGAGAAGCGAACACATAATGTGCATCATCTAAATGTTCAGCAGCAGGGGGAGCGCTTGTAGGCAGACAATAATGAAGAGCAGGTTGAGTTTCACTTACCAAACTAAATGACAGATTCAGCAAAGGGAGCATATTATACTGTATAGCTGAGAGCAGTGCGGCGGGGGCGGCGTAAGTGGCGTCGGGGCGGCGGAGATCTTCAATCAAGATGTAACAGAAGGTCACAAGATAGAGGATACTGTTGTGGGACCTAATTAGCATGGGAATTTTTTTCTTAAAGGTACAGGTAAGTATTTCTGAAGATCGCAAGACAGAGGATACTGTCGTCGTGGGACATAACAGATTATAGCACGGGACCTTTTCCAAGGATAATGGCGTGGGAATTTTTTCTTAAAGGTACAGGAAAGTATTTCTGAAGATCGCAAGATAGAGGATACTGTTGTGGGACCTAATTGGCGTGGGAATTTTTTCTTAAATGTACAGGTACGTTTTTCTGGTTAATTTAGAACATTAAAGGACTTTTCTCGTTGTTGCGTTTTTATTTCATTTAACCCTTTATGGAAATGGGTAAGGGGTACTTTGCACCCCTATACTCATTTCTCCTGGGAGGGGGGCAGGCATCTGGGTTCCCCTTAAAGGGGACTCCCAGATGCCACCATGAACACCCCCCCTAGGAAGTCGTCGCCCCCACCTCCTCCTGGGGCACCGCAGGTGGGGAAGAGCCCCTTGTCCATGGATTGGACAAGGGCTCCGGGGGGAGGCGAAGGCTTGGCCGCCCCTCCCCCCTGGAGCCCCCCATACCATGGACCATGTGGGCTGGTATAGCTCAGGGTGCGAAGCCCAAGTCGGCTGGGGCTCCGCATTCTGGCTATCCCAGCCTGCATGGGAGACAAGGGGTTACAGAGGATCGGGAGGGGGGACCCCACGTCATTTTTTTCAAAAAATTTCCCACACTCAGAACATAAAACAAAAATTTAAATAAAAAAAAATAACATTTTTTTTTTTTTAAATATTGTTTCCCGGTATCTTTTTAACATATCCTGCAAATTAGGTGTTGCTAGGAATTAAGTGGACTTTGCTATTAACTGCTAAAGTCAGCGGGAATTGTTTTCCGCAGAAATGACATTACGGGATATAAATGGATACTCTTTGAACTTTTAAAATCGATTTTCTCAAAAAGTATAAGTTCTTTTTGAAAAAAAATGTTTCTTCTTGTTCCCACTGTTCCTCTTAACATTCCCTACACATTTGGTGTTTCTGGCATTTAAAGGGGCTTTGCTATTAACCACTAAAGTCGCAGGCGTATAATTTTCCCACGGTCAGAAGGAGAATATTCAAAATCGATTTTCTCAAAAACTATAAGGTCTTTTTGAAAAAAAATTTCTTAACATTCCCTGCAAATTTGGCGTTTTTAGCTTTTAAGGGGGCTTTGCTATTAAACGTTAAAGTCGGCGGGCAGACATTTTCCAAATGCCAGCAAAGCAGGGCTTAAAACGATAAATATCGTTCAGGCAGGACAAAAAAAAACAAGTTTTAAAACGATAAATTTTGTTCAAAAGGTCTGCACTATTTTAACCTTTAAAACAATAAATATCGTTTTAAACAAATATCGGGCAGAAGGGGGCGCCATTATTTAACTGGCGCCATTTTTCACTGTACCCGTTCTAGAGGTAAGTGGGCCCTGCCACTGTGCATCGCACAAAGGGGGGGGGGGGGGGGGAGCTTGTGCACCCCCCCTCTGCACGTGCCTGCTGCCTTGTCTCAATTGTTTATCACTATCACCGATGCTATAAAATGCCTCAAGACCATGCAATAATCCCAAATAGATTGGCTGGGTTCACACCTGCATCTGGGGAGCTTTCTGTATCTTGCCGTCTAAAATGGACATATGCTGGCATTAAATTTGGAAGGTGAGCTGATTCACGGCCAGGGGCGTATCTGGGTAATATAGCGCCTATGGCAAAAACTGAAACTGCGCCCCATATCCATTTGCGCACCATATCCAATTGTGCCCCGTATGATTCTGAATGTGTCCCTCCAGTATTATTATCCAGATGTGCCTCCCAGGATACGTAGTGAGAATTGGCCCCCCAGTATTGTTAATCAGAGGTAGCCCCCCCCATAGGTAGTCAACCAGCTTAAGTTGCCCTCCCAGCATAAGTAATTAGATGAGTGCTCTCCCCCCTTTATAAGTAACCCCCCCCCCCCCCAGTATAGGTTGCTAGAGTTAGCCCCCCAAGTATAAGAAACAATCAGCATTTCTCAGTATGATGGTGGAGCATGTGGGAGGAAGGGGCAGCCATGGGTGCCCATGGTGCAGTGGCGCCCATGGCACAAGCCATGCCTGCACGCTTCTAGATACGCCTCTGTTCACGGCTAATCCACTTCTACAGGAAGTAAATAGTCACCAATCTGAGACTCCCTGCGGAGATGACACTGGGCAATATGGCAATGCTTATTTCCAGCATATATTTAGGAGGTTATAGGATATCTGAGCCAGTTCATTTCACATTCACCACTAGGCACCTCTGGCCCTGACAGACCCCCACCACCAAAGCAGCATTAGGAGGGTGCAAAATTTGCTCGGGGGCCACTGTAGTGTAGCAACTTATCTGTTCCAGCTGACGCATGCTCCTCCATATGTCCATGGCTCAGTGAACTCCCATCTTCATCCTCGCAGGGGCGCCTCAACTCCGTGACATGGCGCATGTTATTACATATATCATATAGGAGAGGTGACACCTACAAGGATAAAAATGGAATTGCACAAAGCCATGGATATATGGAGGAGCATGCGCTGGCTGGAACAGGTGGGTCACTACATTGCATGAGCCACTCAGGGGCCGTGGGGCAATTGCCCAGGTTGCCCCTGTGGTATTGCCGGCCATGGTCATGACCAAAAGTTTTAGGGGTAACACAAAGAGTGTATTTTGAAAAATATGAGGCTTTGTTTTTCGTTTGGTTTCTATAGTATACTAGAGAACAATGATAAACATTTCATAGATAGACAACATTTGTGTAAAAAGTCAATATTTACGGTGTTGACCATTTTTCCTCATAACTTCTGCCCTTTTCTCTGGCATGCTGGATATCGGATCTATTAAAAAATTCTGACTGAAACAGATCCATCCTTGACTTCTAAGTGCTTGGAGTTGACTCAACCAGCCACACACATTAACCGTCCACCAAGCACTCCTGGGGCTTGATTCACAAAAGAGTGCTAACTGTTAGAACGGCCGTTTTCGCACAAATTTTTGCATTGCGCACGATTGCGAATTTTCACGCGAAACTATAACGTTTTAGCGCGCAAATGCAAATTTTCGCGTTTGCGTGCGAAAACGTTATAGTTTTGCGCGAAAATGCTCAATCGCGCGCAATGCGAAAATTCGCACAAAAACGCCTGTGCTAACAGTTAGCACTCTTTTGTGAATCAAGCCCCTAGGCACCATTACTCGTGGATTATTCTTTCCAGTGACAGCCTGTTGGCTACTACTTTTGTCTACAGCATTATTGATGTTTGACCCAATTGGATCTATTTTCCATTAAGTAGATACTTTGAGCATCCGGGAGGATATGTTGTTACTGTATTTTTATGATACTATGCTTTTACCTCCATTGTCATAAACCTCATGAAGTAATTGCATACAGCTATGAAACGTGTGTTAGGTTGCCCATTGTATATGTATACTGATGCGTTATATGGAAACCTTACTGTACATGCTTATTTAATGTTCTTGTAATAAATGTTACGTTTTATCGATATTAGGGTTTGTAGGCTAGTGGTAATCTATCTCAGGGTTGAAACACACCAAGAGTGCTTGCTGAGCGCTTATCTGGTCATCAGCGCTTTCTGGGTGCTTTTAAAAAACACTCCTATTCACTTGCATTAAAATCACGGTAAAATCACGCTAAAATCGCCGCGATCACGAAAATATTTTCACGTTCGCATTTTTACGCAATCACAGCAACTGTACCACAATTTTACTGCGATTTTAATGCAAGTGAATGGGAGCAATTTTTTAAAAGCACTCAGAAAGCGCTGATGACCAGAAAAGCACTCAGCAAGCGCTCTTGGTGTGTTACAGTCCTGAGATAGACTACCACTAGCCTACAAACCCTAAATTCTTCAGGTTTCTTACCAGCATATTGTTTAAAGTGAACCAGAGACAAAGCACCCTCATGTATTTTACCATATACTGTAGATCAGTGGGAACATTAGAGAAAACATCTACCCTGCTCTCTGTTTCATTCTGCACTGCACAGCTTGCTTCTAATCAGCCCTGATAAAATCCCGGACTGAGCATTCAGTCTGGCTTTGCTATAATGACTCAGCTATAATGATTCCTGAGCAGAGCCAAAAGGGGGCAGGATTGGACTTGAAAAGACATGAGAGAACACAGACTGAGCTATAAATATTCCTGAACAAAGCCAGACTGACTGCTCAGTCTGGGATTTTATCAGGGCTGATTAGAAGCAAGCTGTGCAGTGCAGAATGAAACAAAAAGCAAGGTAGGTGTTTTCTCTAATGTTTCCACTGATATATATGGTAAAATACATGAAGGTGCTTCGTCTCTGGTTCCCTTTAAATATTGCAATTACATATTTGTACTTTGCTCCCTGTAAATTTTATAGAGTAAAAACAACACCAATAAAACAGGAAAGTGAAAGAGATTTTCATTTCTGGGAATTGCTTAGATTTTCTGAATTGCCTGTTATGTGTTAATGATTATGGTAGTTAAACTCATAACATTTAATTTTGCTTAGCTGTAAATAAGCTGAGAAAAAGGCTGGCATTCTGTTATATATACAGTATGGTTTATTGGTAATCAAATATTTTGTACCCTTTAATATCCTTTCTTAAATTATTTTGCCATTTACTAAAAGTCATCCTTTCCATCCTCATAGGCCTTTGTGCTCTACTAGTTGGGCCTGCCGTATTTTTCGGACCATAAGACACACTGTTTTCCCCCAAAAAGTGGCAGAGAAAAGTCAGAGGGGGGCATTTATCAAGAGTGTATTAGACAAAATATTGGTAGGTTTTTAGGAAATCTTAGGAAATCACTAGATAGTGCAGTCTCCTTCTAAAACTGTTGTAAAATAGGAGGAACTATGAAAGTCTCTCAGACAGTGCAGTGTGTGAGGGGAATTGCTGTTGCTGAGGTAACCAATACATCTGCTGTATTGATAGCAGCAGGCTCTGAGGAGGAATTCAGAAGGGGGAAGGTGCACCTCACAAATCATGTCTAGCCTGCACTCTGCACTATCTGTAGAACTGCTATCAAGCACTTCTTAATCTGCAACAGTTTAGGCATGGATTTTCACTTTTCTTAACTGTAGTGCAGCTCAAAAAATTCATGTATTTTGTCCTCTAAACCTAAACCCCAAGTGTGTCTTATGGTTCGAAAAATACAGTACTTTTCTTTAGCAGCTGGAATAGCCACTGTGTGAGCCACTCCTCTCACACGTCACTCGATCCCACAGGGTGACGTAGCGGAGGCGTGGTCATAGAGCAGCGTGGCGTCTCCCGGCCGCCCAGCACCATTTTAGGCCGACATCAGGCTCCAAAACATCACACTTGGGAGCTTGCCCTGACAAGGCTGGTTGTTTACCAGTGAAATGGGTCGGCTTTGGGCTCCGTTAACAGACCCAGCACAGCACACAATGGACTGCACTGTGAATGGCAAATGGACCTAAACTGGACACTGTGACTTATCTGGCTCTGGATGAGTGATATATTTATCTTCTGTCATCAATTTGCAAAACACATTGTTGCATTATTAAAGTACTGTGACCTTTTGATGCCTAGAAGAGACCCTAAGTCAGTGATGGCTAACCTTGGCACTCCAGCTGTGACAAAACTACAAATCCTCTCACGCCTCTGCCTTACTGAGTGATGTTTAGAGCTGTCAGAGTATTGTAATGCCTCATGGGACTTGTAGTTCCACCACAGCTGGAGTGTCAAGGTTAGCCATCACTACCCTAAGTGATCACTGCAACTGTTATATTTATTGTGGGGAAGTTAACTAATTCAGATGAGATACTCTTTGAATATCGATTTGACACTTCAGGGGACGATACTGCATGAGGAGTATATCCTGGGGGACTTAATCCCTGTCTCATGGTGAAGTGATCTAATGCAGATATAAAATCTGTCTAAGGAGGATCGTCATTTATATTGCTATACACTATGGAGATGTGGACTCACATCCAAGTGCGATCTATGGTGACTTGATCCTGGGCCCTTTGATTGGCTGTGCTTCGGGAACAGTCTTTGGGGATCTGTCTTTGGACCTTCTGGCTGCTAATACAGTGTGCATAAGTGTATACACCATCATACAAACGGGAATATCTCCAACAGCTACATCTGAGATCCAATTACATGGTCAAAGCTGCAAAAGGATTGCATCCTGGCGGACATTTGTTTGACCAATGTTTTCAATTTAGCCTTTTCAATATTAGGAGGTGAAGACTGCAGACGGAAACTTCCTGGCAGGCCCCTTTGTGATCCATATCTTCGTTTTTAAACTTTGCCTTGCCTGATATATGGAACTCTGATACACTTTTTCAGTGAATTGGACTGTGAGGTCTCTTTGTGGCCTATTGAAGATACTGTGTATTTAATCCAACCTATCAGTCATAGATAGTCCATATGGCCATAACAGTCATACCCAAATTGAATCATACCATTATACAGTATGAGTATGTGCTGAGATTATTTTATGATACATCATTTTATATAAGGATTAATTAATAAAAGTTTGATATTTTTATAATAATTTGGAAGATATATATTGTTCCTTCCCTTTTCTGTGTATAACATGTCAATATAGGGTCTTAGACCCAAGTAAGGCCATTAACCCTCTGGGCAATACAATTATATCGCCCAGGAGGGGGCGCAGCACTATTTTTTTAAATTTTTTATTTTTTAAATCATGTAGCGAGCCCTGGGCATCCCCCCACCCACTACGATCGCCTTCGCTGATCAGAGTAAGCAGGAAATCCCGTTCAGAACGTCGGTGACGGGATGATGTCACCGACGTCATGGACGTCGTGACGTCAGAGGGAGTTCCGATCCACCCCTCAGCGCTGCCTGGCACTGATTGGCCAGGCTGCGCAAGGGGTCGGGGAGGGGGGGGGGCTGCGCGGCACGGCGGGTAGCGGCAGATCGGCGGCGAGCGGCGGCGATCGGAAGTTACACGCAGCTAGCAAAGTGCTAGCTGCGTGTAACAAAAAAAAAATATGCAAATCGGCCCACCAGGGCCTGAGAACTCCTCCTGCGCGACATACCCCGAGCTCAGCTCGGGATTATCGCCCAGGAGGTTAAAGAAAGTGAGAGATATTTAGACCTAGTTGTAAACAGTATCTGTACAGCCACTTTTATTTATTGCTTCTAAATTCACCCCTATTTAGGTCAATTATGTTCTACATGTTGAATAATGTGGTACAGTGTTTTAACTGTGTAATGTATGCATGCCTGGAGCAGGCAATAAAAAAATACGTACTGTTGCTCTTGATGTTTGGATGGTGCTTAGTTTAAAGTCCAAGTCATTAATCTAACAGAGAAGCTCTCAATACTAAAGGGCATAAATAATATGGAATAAGAACCATGCAAAACTAAATAGTTAGGGTTGGCCTTGAAGTCACAGCTGGAATTCAGTATTAGATCCATTTAGTAGCACACAGTAAAACACATTTTGCCTCACTGAGTTCCTAAGAGAAAAAGTAGTGTCTGTAGGCCCAGTAAGGAAGGGCCGTAAGGGGTAGTGGAATTGCAGTTTTTCATTTCTATATCTCTGTAATACGCTTACCTTCCAGCGGCAGGTCCCGCAGTGTCTCCGGCGTGGTCCGGGCGAGCGGCGGGTCTTCTGCACTGGAGTCTTCTGGCCAAGGTAAGAAAGGCTGAAAGACGACATGTGACCAAACAATAATAGAATAAGTAATGCATTTACAGGGAGTGCAGGATTATTAGGCAAATTAGTATTTTTTGACCACATCATCCTCTTTATGCATGTTGTCTTACTCCAAGCTGGATAGGCTCGAAAGCCTACTAACAATTAAGCATATTAGGTGATGTGCATCTCTGTAATGAGAAGGGGTGTGGTCTAATGACATCAACACCCTATATCAGGTGTGCATAATTATTAGGCAACTTCCTTTCATTTGGCAAAATGGGTCAAAAGAAGGACTTGACAGGCTCAGAAAAGTCAAAAATAGTGAGATATCTTGCAGAGGGATGCAGAACTCTTACAATTGCAAAGCTTCTGAAGCGTGATCATCGAACAATTAAGCGTTTCATTCAAAATAGTCAACAGGGTCACAAGAAGCGTGTGGAAAAACCAAGGCGCAAAATAACTGCCCATGAACTGAGAAAAGTCAAGCGTGCAGCTGCCAAGATGCCACTTGCCACCAGTTTGGCCATATTTCAGAGCTGCAACATCACTGGAGTGCCCAAAAGCACAAGGTGTGCAATACTCAGAGACATGGCCAAGGTAAGAAAGGCTGAAAGATGACCATTACTGAACAAGACACACAAGCTGAAACATCAAGACTGGTCCAAGAAATATCTCAAGACTGATTTTTCTAAGGTTTAATGGACTGATGAAATGAGAGTGAGTCTTGATGGGCCAGATGGATGGGCCCGTGGCTGGATTGGTAAAGGGCAGAGAGCTCCAGTCCGACTCAGACGCCAGCAAGGTGGAGGTGGAGTACTGGTTTGGGCTTGTGGGGCCTTTTTCGGGTTGAGGATGGAGTCAAGCTCAACTCCCAGTCCTACTGCCAGTTTCTGGAAGACACCTTCTTCAAGCAGTGGTACAGGAAGAAGTCTGCATCCTTTAAGAAAAACATGATTTTCATGCAGGACAATGCTCCATCACACGCGTCCAAGTACTCCACAGCGTGGCTGGCAAGAAAGGGTATAAAAGAAGATAAACTAATGACATGGCCTCCTTGTTCACCCGATCTGAACCCCATTGAGAACCTGTGGTCCATCATAAAATGTGAGATTTACAAGGAGGGAAAACAGTACACCTCTCTGAACAGTGTCTGGGAGGCTGTGGTTGCTGCTGCACGCAATGTTGATGGTGAACAGATCAAAACACTGACAGAATCCATGGATGGCAGGCTTTTGAGTATCTTTGCAAAGAAAGGTGGCTATATTGGTCACTGATTTGTTTTTGTTTTGTTTTTGAATGTCAGAAATGTATATTTGCGAATGTTGAGATGTTATTTTGGTTTCACTGGTAAAAATAAATAATTGAAGTGGGTATATATTTGTTTTTTGTTAAGTTGCCTAATAATTATGCACAGTAATAGTCACCTGCACACAGATATCCCCCTAAAATAGCTAAAACTAAAAACAAACTAAAAACTACTTTCAAAAATATTCAGTTTTGATATTAATGAGATTTTTGGGTTCATTGAGAACATGGTTGTTGTTCAATAATAAAATTATTCCTTAAAAATTCAACTTGCCTAATAATTCTGCACTCCCAGTAGTATGTGAGGAAAAAAGCAGAAAGCTGTCTGGTTTTGTTAATGTGCAGGAAACACAAATATGGAAGTGGAAATGAACAGAAAAAATCCCAAATTGTAATTGGCCCATTGTTTTTCATTATAAATGTAGTGGCATGTGTTTTCTTGCTATGCGGCAAAATGCGTGCAATTTTACCTACACTCTACTTTAGTATACTACTTAGTAACAAGGAAATATCACAGATAAGAAATAAAGTTACATTTTCTAAAATAAATTGTCCTGCAGCACCTGCAAGTATCTAGTTAAATTAGCAGTTGAAAGGTTAAAAGACCACTACAGCGAAAAAATTAAGCAGTTAAAATCTGACAGGAGAAACAAGTTTTCCTCATCAGGGATTCTCAGGGTTTTGTAAGGATCCCTCCTGTCGGTTGCAGCGGACCTGCAGCAGAGCAATTTTGATGTTTCTGCCTGCATTTGGTTGCTTGGTTTTGTTTGCAAGTGCCATAAGAGTATTTGGTATTTGCAATCACATTGCAGTTCATAGTAGCCCAGGATGCTGTCATGAATCCACCTAAGGCTTATTGCAGTTGAATTGCAGTCAGACAGTTGAGGATTTCTTACATGCATGTGGTTGCATAATCTGGCATGCATTTGTAATGAGAGTTCCTTCCATTCCCACACAGCTTGCAGCTTTCACTCAGGGTAGCACAGGATTGCATGATTACCATTCAGCTGTGTGGGAATTTGCATATCTGTTTCCATTGGCTGATGTCCACATAAGAGCCTGCCCCGACATAGTGTTCAGCTTCCTGAGTTGTCACTGGGATCATGCTGTGAAAGTTTTATTCTGTATTGCTTTGCATTTCCTTGCCTTCCTGGATGTTCACCGTATCCGCAGGGATCAGTGAAGTCCTTCTGATCCTGAAAGCTTGGATACTGCCATCACCACGTTGGTGACTGGTAGTATTCCTGCTGGTTCTGTTATTGTGGACGTGACTGTAGCAGCAGTTGCTATTAGTTACGCTCCTACCTGTTTGTCTTGTCTGTATCAGTGTAGATGTTATTGCTAGGCAAACAATCCTTCTGTCTGTCTGTTCCTTGCTCAGTCAGAAGCTCAGGACTGCGGTTGTCCTGAGCAACCAGTGTTTCTTGTTTCCTAACAACCTTCTGTCTGCCTGTTCCTTGCTCAGTCAGAAGCTCATTAATGTGGTTGTCCTGAGTAACCAGTGTGTCTTGTTTGCTAACAACCTTCTGTCTGTCTGTTCCTTGCTCAGTCAGAAGCTCAGGACTGCAGTCGTCCTGAGCAACAAGTGTGTCTTGTTTGCTAACAACCTTCTGTCTGTCTGTTCCTTGCTCAGTCAGAAGCTCAGTAATGCGGTTGTCCTGAGCAACCAGTGTGTCTTGTTTGCTAGCAACCTTCTGTCTGTCTGTTCCTTGCTCAGTCAGAAGCTCAATACTGCGGTCGTCCTGAGCAACCAGTGTGTCTTGTTTGTTAAGCAACCAATCTGTCTGTCTGTCTATTGTCTGTCTTGTTACTCAGTCAGAGGCTCAGGATGGCATTGTCCTGAACAACCATTGTGTCTTGTTATTTGTGGTGTTATCGGAAGCCAAGAGCTGCGGTTGCTCTGGGCAATCTTGTCCTTAACTCATGTGGTGATCTGTGTAGCCTCTTCCATCACCCAGCTACATAGTCTTGTTTGTTCTGGTGGTATTCTGGCTTTCTCGCCTCAGCTGCTATACCTTGCACCTCCAAGGCTTGGGTGTAACCGAAGTTGGCACCTCCCGTTCAAGCGGGGACGCGCCACATAGGGTGTAGAAGGTGGTGGTAGATTGGGGCATTGCAGCTGAAGGAAAGCAGGAGATCTGCCAGGCATTACAGGTTTTATTTTCAAAAGCATTTCCTGAATGGCGGTTGCTAAGTCTAACTGACAACATAGGGCTTGATTCACTAACGGTGTGAAAAGCTGTTTTTTGCCCCTAGTGCGTGCAAAGCTACTTCGCGCGCAGCCCCGCTCACTGCGCGCACAGTGCGGGTGCGCCTATATTAGTGCGCGGTGCGACGATAACGTCGCACCCGCTGCCTCCTAAACATTGCACCTGGTGCGACGATAACAGCGCATCGGGTGCCCCGGAAGCGGCGCATTAATGCGCTGTTTCAGGGGCACCTGATGCACCATTATCAAGGGGCAGCGGGTGCGACGTTATCGTTATCGACTAATATAGGCGCACCCGCGCTGCGCGCGCAGTGAGCGGTACTAAGACTGATGTGTGGGCGCAAACTACTTAGTGCCGTAATTTGCGCCCACTAAGTGATAGGGCTCACTAACCGGCTTAGCGCCGGTTAGTGAATCAAGCCCCTAGTGTGCAAGTAGGTAGGAAGGCTGGCTACTATCTGCTGCCGTTCAGAAAATGCTTTTGAAAACAAAGAAAATCCTGAGAATCCCACATGAGGAGATGGACTAGTCCAAAACCTGTCAGCTCTGTCAGACCTTACATGCTTACAATTTTTGCTATAGTGGTCCTTTAAGCATGTTTTTTTTTATTTTTTTATTTTAAGGTTACTGATCTCTGTGAGCTCCTTATATCACCATGAGTTATCTTTGTACTCTATAATTAATTAATTGTAATTATCATAGAAAAGTGTAAGGTTCTTCCATTGTGACCGTTGCCTTGGTATCTGTCCTATAAGAAGAGCAATGTCTTATGTATTGTATGCAGCATCCAACAGGTGTAAAGGAAACATGAGACACGGGGCAGCTTTTGTATAGTGTGGAGGATGAATTATTCCAACAGTCTATTCTCCATACTCACTGAAAACAAATCAACATCATAGGTGAGTAAAGAGAAGGGAAAAGCTGTACTTTTACTTTTATAAAAGTGGGAAAAATATTATTTCCTCACTAGGCAATCACGGAGTGTAAACCCCAATTTCTTACTACGATCAGTACTAACTCAGTGGCAAGCTCCACTCTTCCTTAAAGGAACAGTGCCTATGCAGAGCCGCAGCAGAGCATATGTTACTCACCTCCTCAATATCTGACCACGTCCTGCTAGTCTTCCTTCTGTCCAGAGGGCACTCTATTTCTATGCTTAGATTTCCCTCTGTTATCATGTGATAGGTCAATCTTGGCGTAAAGATGGGGAGCCTTGGAGGACACAGAGAAGAAAGGCTGTTGCCGCTGGATACCGATGAGGTGAGTGATGCTAGTGCTTCACTGCAATCTCTGGACTCGGCACTCCTGGTAGTATCCCCTAATGTAGCTAGGGGTTACTGCTAACAACTGTCACAAGTAGCCCAGAGCTACCTTTCGGAACATCACCAAGGAGGTTAGGAAGGCTGACCATAACGCCTTCATATATATTGTTCAGCTTTACCAAACCAAATGTTCCTCATCAGTGCATGGCATGGATTAATTACCAAGAAGTAAATTATAAAAAAAATACCTCCAGAAAAGATTAAAAAATACACAGTGACACTAACATCTCAACAATTAATTGCATTGATCCAAAGAGAGTCCATGAAATGTTTGTACTCCAATTTTAGGGCAACGCACAAGCATGCTCACACAGAGTAGGTGGACAATATATACAGTATATAAAAAACAGAACGTTGTCCGGTTTTGTTAATGTGCAGGAAACACAAAATGGAAGCGTAAATGAACAGAAAACATTCCAAATTGCAATTGGCCCATTGTTTTTTTGTAACGATTACTGACTTGGCGGCTGCTGACTCGCAGGGGGTGTCTGCAGCCGCCTTTCTCCCCGGCACTCAGCACTCATCCGCTCTGTCGGCGTTTAGCACGCCAGGAACGGTGCTGTCTCCTGCTCATAGGCTCTCTGTCTCGCGCGGGCGCGCGCGGAGACAGGACCTTTATGCAGGTAGAATCGCGTCAGCTGACCTGCCGGTCGGCTGACGTCAGAGGTGACTCTCGCCGCTCGGATTGGCTGATTCCGAGGTGGGAGTGGCGGAGAGCCTTCCTCTGCTTCATAAGCCTTTATTCTCCATTCGCTCACTGTCTGCTGTCGTGAATACTTTGTGTTAGCGCTCAGACCTTAGACTAGTATCCGGTGTGCTTTGATCTGGGAGGAAACCAGGGATTTCACACAAGACTAGGACTAATGTCATATTATTGTTATTGATTACCTATGTATGATTCTGGCTATACTCTGACCTTGCTTCTGCTTATCGTTTCTGTACTTCTGCCTATCTGACTAGTTGCAAAACCTCTGCTTGATTACTCACTACTCTTCTGCCTTGCGTTTCTGTACTGATACTTACCTCTCTGTTGCCGAACCTTGCCTGTCTGATCTCTCTACTCACCAGTGGGCCCTTGCCACTGGTGAGGTCTTGTACTATATACCCACCAGCTCTTCTGGTGAGGTATAACCTAACTGGCTCGATAGTGACTAATAGTACCTTTCCGGCTCCTCTGGGAAGGTTTGGCTAAACTATACAGTCACTTTCTTTGCTAGTACTTCGCCAGCACCTCTAGTGAGGACTAGTAATACTATTTCTGTATTTCCTTTGTTGTTACCTTTCCAGCCCCTTTGGAAAGGTCTGGTTATTTGACGCTCTCCTATTGTTTAACCCTTTACCAGCTCCTCTGGTAAAGATTAGCGATACTCCTTTATTAGTACCTTGCCAGCTCCTGGCAAGGTACTGGTTATTATTACAGTATTTATACTGATAGTACCTTACCAGCTCCTCTGGTAAGGTCTTGCAAAACTATTGAGTTACGGTTGCACCAAGCACTACTCACACAGTACCCTTGCAAACTATACTTGTATTATTGGTGATTCTGCAGATCACCACATAATTAGGTATAGTGTCTGATTGTTGATGATTCTGCAGATCACCTAATAATCAGACGTCTGAGTTATAACACCCAACCGTTACATTTTCATTGTAAATATAGTGGCTTGTGGTTTTATGCACAATTTTACCTACACTCTACTTTTGTAAACTACTTAGTAACAAGAAAATATCACACATAAGAAATAAAGTTACATTTTGTAAAATAAATTGTCCTGCAGCACCTGCAAGTATCTAGTTAAATTGCCAGTTGAAAGGTTAAAGAGGAACTCCAGTGAAAATAATGTAATAAAAAAAGTGCTTCATTTTTAAAATAATTATGTATAAATGATTTAGTCAGTGTTTGCCCATTGTAAAATCTTTTAAATCCTTGATTTACATTCTGACATTTATTACCTGGTGACATTTTTACTGTTGGCAGGTGATGTAGCTGCTGCATGATTTTTTGGCAGTTGTAAACAGCTATTTCCCACAATGCAGCAAGGTTCACAGACAGGAAACTGCCAGGAGTACGTACTCAGAGTTTCTTGTGGGAGGGGTTTGACCACAATATCAGTCATACAGCGCCCCCTGATGGTTTGTTTGTGAAAAGGAATAGATTTCTCATGTAAAAGGAGGTATCAGCTGCTGATTGGGATAAAGTTAAATTCTTGGTCGGAGTTTCTCATTAAAGGACCACTACAGCAAAAAAAAAAAAAAAAAAAGTAGACAGATAAAATCTGACAGGAGCAACATGTTTTCCTCATGGGGGGTTCTCTTGGTTTTGTTTGTTTTCAAAATCGTAACTGACAACATAGTGTGCAAGTAAGAGAGGCTGGCTGCTATCTTACTATTTTGGCTGTTAGACTTAGCAACTGCCGCTCAGAAAATGCTTTTGAATACAAAGAAAATCCTAAGAATCTCCTACTGTATGTGGAGATGGACTAGTCCAAAACCTGTCAGTTCTGTCAGATTTTTCATGCTTACATTTCATTTTTAGCTATAATAGTCCTATAAGCACAGCTTTTTTTTTTTTTTTCTTTTTTTTTTGTAGGTTACTGATCTCATTGAGCTCCTTATATCTCCATAAGTTATCTTCGCACTCTATCAATAATGAATTTCAATTACCGGTATCATAAAAGAGTGAAATGTTCTTCCATTGTGACCGTTGCCTTGGTATCTGTCCTATAAAAAGAGCAAAGTCTTATGTACTGTATGCAGCATTCAACTGGTGCTGTAAAGGAAACATGAGACACGGGACTGATTTTGTAAGGCGTGGGTGAATACTTGGTACAGTCTATTCTCCATACTGACTGAAAACAAAGCAAGATCATAGGTGAGCGAAGAGAAGGGAAAAGCTGTACTCTTACTTTTATAAAAGTTGAAAAAATATTTCCTCAATTGGCAATCACAGAGTTTAAACCCCTTTTTCTTACTCAGCACTAAATCAGCACTATCCCAGTAACAACACTGTTCCTGAAAGGACACCTGGGCCCATATGCAATTCACTTTTTCTCCTAAGTTTTCTCCTTGGATATAAATTTTCATCTTCATTTAATTAATTTTTCAACAAAAAAAAAATCCACTAAAAATTAGGTGAAAAATTATTGAGAGTAATTTTTCTGCTTGCTTGTAGTTTAAAAAAGGCATTTTATTGACAAGTCTAATATCACCTAGAAAAAAACTCAGGAGAAAAAGTGAATTACATATGGGTCTTGGAGTGAGAGTGATATGTGGCTGCCATATTTATTTATTTCTGAATTATGCAAATTGCCTGTCTGTCCTCATGATCCTCTGCCTCTACTACTTTTAGCTATAGACCCTGAACAAGCATGCAGCAGATCCGGTGTTTCTGACTAAAGATTGATTGAATTAGCATACTTGTTTCAGGTGTGAGATTCAGACACTACTGAAGATTCACAGAATACAGAGCACCGGGTATTGTTTAAAAGGGAATAAATATGGAAGCCTTCATATCCCTCTCACTTCAGATTCCCTTTAAAAAGTTATGATGAGGTTTGGGAATAAGCTTTGATGTATGTTAAAGTCATTATTGCATTTGAATTAGATAATTATCTTGTTTTAAGATTTTTTTTCTAAAGTTTTAATTAAGTTCCACAAAAACCATTGTTGCAAAAATGAGGCAATTCGTTGAAATATGTTTTCCCATGTCCATTAACTCAATGCATTTAAGTATTGCTGGGGGATATTTTTTTCTGCAAATAGTCTCATAAGTGGGAAAATGTCTTTCTTTGTACCCCAACTTCATTAATTTTAAAAACAAATCTATTTTCAAAAATTGATCAATTGTTTTCTGCATATCCTTATCTGTCTATTGTTTCACAAACATCCTCATATTTATGAAAATGTGAAACTTTTAAGTGAATTATAGTCAAAATAAATAGACCATATTCCCTCATCACTAAGGATTTCTGATCAACAATTTATTCAAATGAAACTCGAAAAATTAGACTATTGTGCAAACGTTAATTTATTTCAGTAATTCAACTTAAAGGGAACCAGAGAGGATGAAATATACATACCTGGGGCTTCCTCCAGCCCCATACGCACGGATCGCTCCCATGCCACCGTCCTCCGCTGCCTGGATCCGCCGCCACCGGGTCCCGTCATTGCCGCGAGTCGGCCAGTAGGCCGGCGGACGCGGTCAATTCTCCGCATCACAGGGTGCTCTCTCCATACAGATACGCATGTGGCTGCCTACTGCGCAGCCGCATGCGTACGGGTATGGAGGGAGCCCCTGTGATGCGGACAATTGGCCGGGTCTGCCAGAAGTGACGGGACCCGGTACCGGCGGCTCCAGGAAGCGGAGGATGGCGGCGTGGGAGCGCCGAGAAAGAGAATGAGGATTCGTAGTGCGGTAAGCGGTCGGCGGAATTTCAGTGGAAAACGGAAATCCGCGGAAATCAGAATACCATCAGGAATACTGCTAAGTACGGTTGGAATATAGTAGTAGCGGAAATCTGCAGTGGCAGAATGCGGAGCTGCCGCAGAATTGGAAATCTGCAATTCCAACCATCCCTGTTCCCATTGGTACGACTTTACTGTCCTGTCTGTTATGCAGGTCATATTTGTCGTAGGTCTGCAGCTTATTACTGAGGGGACTGTCTTTCATAAAGGTGCAGCTTTTTACTGGAGGTTCTTTTGTCATGGGGCGAGACCTGTCTGTTATTGGGGGTCCGGATGGTAATCTGGTATTGCTATAGCTACTGATAACTGAACTTTGATTATTATTATTGTCAGATTGTGAAATCCATATACCATGGCTTCCACCATGACGGGATCGCAGACCATAGAACAACTGAAGCAAAAACTTACTGAAGTCTTTGAGAAGGATGTGGATGGTTTGTGTGATGAGCTGGGATGTCTGGGCCTGGTAACCCAGCAGGAGTTTATAAATCTGTACAAGACTGAAGAACAAAGAGAGAAAACTGAGAAACTAATGGAAATCATACTTCAGAAGGGAGAGCCAGCTTGTGAGAAGTTCCTGGATCACCTTGAGAATATGACTTTCAGGTTCCCTGCCTTGCGGGATGTGGCCTCCAAGGAAAGTGAGTTACCTCTGACAGTGTACAGTAATTGCTAGTGTTCAAGTTCTGTTCAAACAAAGCAAGACCTACATCAGGCTGGGTTAATGCATACTGTAGATGCCATTAATAAACTGTGAAAGATTCTTAGATCCTGTATAAGTTTACTAACGGTTCTTGTAGGTTTCTGTAAAGAAAATGCCAGAGCTTTCAGGAAAGAAGACACTGATACCCTTCATATTGCGATCTTGACTTCTATAGGCTGATGCTAATAAGACCAACCTTTTATGATGAGACAAACATACAACTTATGTGCACTCCAAAGACAGAACATATCTTATTCTAAGTGCTGCACACAAATGTACAGTATGTACAGTATAAGCTGTTACTCTGTGCCTGTACTGATAGTAAACTAGCTGCAGTGTGTGCTGATCTCTGCTGTCTCCAGTATGTACAGTATAAGCTGTTACTCTGTGCCTGTACTGATAGTAAACTAGCTGCAGTGTGTGCTGATCTCTGCTGCCTCCAGTATGTACAGTATAAACTGTTACTCTGTGCCTGTACTGATAGTAAACTAGCTGCAGTGTGTGCTGATCTCTGCTGCCTCCAGTATGTACAGTATAAGCTGTTACTCTGTGCCTGTACTGATAGTAAACTAGCTGCAGTGTGTGCTGATCTCTGCTGTCTCCAGTATGTACAGTATAAGCTGTTACTCTGTGCCTGTACTGATAGTAAACTAGCTGCAGTGTGTGCTGATCTCTGCTGCCTCCAGTATGTACAGTATAAGCTGTTACTCTGTGCCTGTACTGATAGTAAACTAGCTGCAGTGTGTGTTGATCCCTGCTACTTATAATATGTACAGTATTAGCTGTAAAGCCTGGTACACACATACAATTTTGATTAGCCAATTTTAGCTCTGTTCATCAAATTCATTGTCTGTTGGCCCATTACTCCATGGGGGTGGTAAAATTGGTCAGTGATTGACCAATCAGAATTGTATGTGCGTATACATTTTTGATCTGATCTATGCTATACTGATTGTAAATTATCTAAATAAAGGACATGGGGCTCCATCCAATATTTTGATGGGCAGGCCCGTTATCTGTAGCTTACACCGTTGCTAAGTTCATGTAAATTTGGCCCCACCCATGGCCACGCCCACTCACTATATGACCACGCCCATTTTTATGCCGCAGCGCATACACCCCCCACCTTGTGCCCACAGGTGACCCCGATCTCCAAGGACCCTAGGAACGCCCCTGGATGTTATTGTCATGTAAGCATAGAATCTTGAGTGAGGAAGTGTAATCTACCAAAATAAGATAATTAAAGAGAAAATGTAGTAAAGAGATGCCTCTGGATAAGTAGTAACATGAAGCTTAACTAGAAAGAACAATAATCCTCGTCCAAAAAGAGCTAAAGTTACAGACTACGCAGCAAACATATCGATTCCTAGGAGTGTGTATGGGGCTACAAAGGTCCAAAATGCCCTCTTACTAAAATGTTATGCAAAAAACAAAACAAAACAAAAAAAAATTGGCCTTTTTAAAACAGACATCATTTGCTTACGCCAACCTGAATTATCGCAAACACCCTCTGCTTTTAAGAACCTTTGTTTTGCTAAAAGAGCTAAAAGTAAAAAAAAAAAACACAAAAGGAAAAAACACAAAAAACGTATCAGCATAAAAAAACCTTAATTGAAAGAAGATAAAATATTGGGGGGGGGGGGGGGGGGGGGGGGGAAGGGTAATTAGTCTAGCAGAATAATGCAGGTGATGAATACAAGTGTCTGCATCCAGGGTTGCTCTCGACGACCTCGTGATCACGGAGGATTACTCGTGATCACGAGCATTTTTTGGCTCTGAATTCAGAATTCAGAATCTGTGACCGCGAAATTCAAATTCACATCTATTCGTAATTAACGCGAATTCGGTCGTGATCATGGCGGAAATTTACGATCACGAATTCGCATTGCACACGTGCGGTAACCATTGGCTGACGTCGTTGGGCCAATCAGAGGGCCCCAATCCAAGGCACTAGCAACCAATCAGAGGAGGGGAGCCTGGCCCTCCCCTCCTCTATAAGGCGGCGGCCATTTTAGGCAGTCGTCCTTGCTTGTGACTTGTGGTACTGAGAGCATCTCCAGTGCTGCTGTGTGTCTTAGCAAGGTCTTTTTACTGTGTAAACAGAGCGTTTGGCATCCTAACCACATTATTTACACATATATTATATAGCTGTATAGATAGCTAGTGATTTGAGTGTTATAGTTTTCAGTCAGCAAGTGTATATACTGTATACTGTGCTGCTAGGCTAGTGTTAGGTCTGTGTGCAGGCTAGGCCTGCTAGCATAGGGTAGCCTTAGCCTAGTTAGCTGTAGTGTAGTTCGCAATTTGTACTGTTCATTGCTTCATTTAGTGTTAGACTAGCAGCCGCAGTAAGTTAGCACTTAGCAGCAGGCAGGCCAGGCTATGTTTGGTTATTTTCTGACTGCTGCATCTGCCTTGACTGTATTGATTGCAGTGTGACAGTCAGACAGTGTTTTGGTGTCACTGTCTGTCACTCTGTCTTGTTACTTAGTGCTACATTTCTTCGTCCACTATAGTGTAGTGTGACACTGACGTCTGTCACTCACTGACCGTTTATGTGCAGTGAAGTGAACTAGCTCTACCTGTCATCGTTCGAGACTTGTACTGACTGAGGGACCTGTCTTCTAGTCTACTACTGTCTATTAGTAAAAAAAGAAAAGAAAAAAACCTTTCAATTTTTTTGTCACCAACCCACCCCTCTTTACTAAAGTTTACACCCTTTCCCCACCCTATATATATAAATATATGTATATTTATTTATTTTTTGTTTTGTTTTGTTTTTTGTCTTTGTTTTTTTGTTATTATATTGTATTTTTACTGCACAATGCCTGGCAGAGGTACTAGAGGGTGAGGCACCACAGCCAGGAGAGGCAGTTCCATTGCCGCCACCACTGCTGGCAGGTCTGTGACTGGTCCGCCGCCAGCCACCTGGCCGCACAGTTGTGTAGGAGGGAGCAGAGGCGCAGCAGCAGCGTGTTGCGCCCATCTTTGATGTGGGTAAACGTTGCCGGCACCCAGACCAGAGTCAAGCACAGGTTCTCATGGAACTGATGGTGGAGCAGTAAGCCACCGATTCCAGCTAGACCTCCAGCGAGACCAGAGCCGCTACCACCAGAACTCCGGTCCTCAGTAGCAGCCGCCAACCACCACCGCTTGAGGTCACGCCCACCCCAGCGGCCAGCCCGCCCTCACTGGGCTCACTGTTGACCTTAAGGACTGCAAGTGACTTAAAGGCTGTTGTGGCAGAATTTGAGGAGGAGATCATGGGGACAGGCGAGGAGGGGTGAAGGCAGCTCGGAGGAGGAGGTGGCTGTGGCACAGAGGCACAGCAACATGGAAACCAGGGGCAGGGCCAGCAGAGGGCGTGGAAGGCAGCAGCCACAGCCTGCTGCTTCAGCTGGTACCACCACCGGCACCCGCACCAGTCAGTCCCCAACCAAAGTGAGAAAAGGCCAGTATTCAAGCCTGAAGGGGTAGTTCACATCCCCAATCTGGCATTTTTTTGTTGTGTCCCACACAGATGAGAGCCGTGCAGTTTGCTACAACTGCAGGGCCAGCCTGAGTAGAGGTCGTGATCTGTCCAAGTTGGGTACCTCATGCCTGCTGACCCACTTGCAGACCAAGCACCCGCAGGAGTGCGAGGAGTTTAAAAGGCTGAAGGACAGTGGCACTGGGCCTGCATCAACATCAGCAGCAGGAGCGGGGAAACGCAATGCCCTCCTCTCCCCCACTGTGCACTTTGTCAGTCCTGCCGCGATTGAGGCTGGTTCATGCAGCCAGTCCTCAGTGGCCTCCGCTGCTCCCTCCACAGTTGCCTTCTCATCCTCACGTGCAGGCAAATGCTGCCAGACCCTGCTCAGTTAGTCCTTTCCCGGGGTGACCAAGGTTCTGCCTCCCACCAACAGGCGCATCCAGATGCTGAATGGGTTGCTTGCTCGGGCCATGTGCTCCCAGCTCCTGCCGTACTCCTTTGTGCCAGAGGGGAGTGACATGAGAACGCTCTTGCAGTATGGGATCCCAGAGTAGCAAATCCCCAGCCACCACTACTTCTCCCGCACGGCGATCCCAGCACTGCACCGGTTTGCGTTGGCGAACGTGGCTCTTTCGCTCGAACATGCCGTGAGCGAGCGGGTCCATGTCACCATGGACTCCTGGAGCAGCCATTTTGGGACAGACCACTACCTGTCCTTCATGGCTTACTGGGTCAGCCTGGTGGAAAGGCTTGAGGAAGCAGCAGGTCCATCCTCGGGCACAGCAGCAGCAGCCCAGTGGGTGGTGCCAGCCCGCGGGTTGAGGGGAGCCGCAGCAGGCTCCTCTGATCCTGGTCCCTCCTCCTCAGGCACACCCGCCGCCACCAAGTGTCCCCGCCTCAGCAGCAGCGTGAAGGCCTGCCACTGCCAAGCGCTGCTGGAGATGGTCAGCCTGGGGAAGAACAAACTTATGGCAGCCAATGTGCTTCACTACCTCAGAGAGCAGGAGAAGAGGTGGTCGACCCCCAGAGGCCACAGAGTCGGATTGGTGGTGTCCGACAATGTGGCCAACCTGCTGTCTGCCATCGCCAGGGAAACTTGACCCACATCCCCTGTTTGGCCCACGTCCGGAACCTGGTGGTGCAGAAGTTTCTGCGCACCTACCAAGGGATGGACAATCTGTTGGAAGCGGCAAGGAAGATTGTGCACCATTTCCGCCGTTCTGCCGGTGCCTCAGCAAACCTGGCCAACCTGCAGCAGCGCGAGGGCCTGCCACGACACCGGCTTGTCATCGATGTGCCGACTCGCTGGAATTCCACCCTGGCAATGTTGGAGCGGCTGCTTGAGCAGAGGAGGGCTGTCAGCCATTACATTGTCAACATGACTATTTCTGGCACCACCACCAACCTCCAGGTCCTCTCCAAGCATAGTGGGGGCAGATGCAGCAGTTTTGCTTGGTGTTGGCTCCCTTCCTGCAGGGAACCAACCTGGTGAGCCAGGAACGGGCATCCCTCTGTGAGTGGTTGCCCATGGTTTATCTGCTGAACAAGGCCCTGTGGGATTTGATGGAAGCGGGAGAGGAGTCCCTGTCCCAGCTGGATCAGCAGCCGGCTGCACAGTCTACCTCTCAGGAGGACTTTGAGTTGCTGGAGGAGGAGGAGTTGGAGGTCCCTGACCTTCGACGTTGAGGTGCCACAGGAGAGTGCAGCTGCAGTGGTGTGGGGGTGGAGGAAAGTACGGGGTGAGGCTCAGGGGCCAGAGAGGAGGACAGCGATGTCGGCTCTGGGGGTGCCGAGGACAACCATGATGATGACATCTCTGCTGCGTCCGAACTGTTCCCCATGGCAGTGCACATGCTGCGGTGCCTGTGCAGGGACCCCAGGGTGAAGCAGATGCATGCTCAGGAGGACTTCTGTACTAGCATGATCCTGGACCCACGGCTGAAGGGGAAGCTGGGTCAGTTCCAGCCTGCTGGAGACCCTGACTAGCGAACAAGGGAGTTGCAGTGGGTCCTTGTTCGGTGATTGGAGGAAGCCTTCCCCCAGTCTTCCACCCCCTCTCTCCCTGTACAGCCAGCACAGCAGCCAGTGCCTGCAGCCAGCAGTAGGCGCCCAGGAGACCTGCTGTCTCTGAGTAAGGCACTGTACACAATGGTAGAGCTGCCGAGAGAGGAGGTGCCTGCAGCAGCATCCTCCTTTCGAAGTCAGAACCAGTGCCTGACCCAGATGGTGGCCATCTACATGGGGTCCTTCAGCGGGCTCGACACCGGCGATGACCCTGTGGACCCCTTGGAGTACTGAGTCAAGTGCTTGGAGATCTGGCGCAGTACGCCCTAGAAGTCCTGTCTTGCCCCCCTTCCCACATGCTGTCTGAGAGGTGCTTCAGTGCAGTCGGTGGCGTGGTCACCGAGAAGCGCTTTCGTCTGTCCCCATAGTCTGCGGACAGACTAACCTTCTTAAAGATCAACCAGGCCTGGATTGAAGGCACGTTCCTGGCCCCTGTTGTCGGCGAGAGGGGGGATCATGAGGTGGCTGGGAATTTTAGCACACCAAGAAGAAGAAGAAGAAGGAGGAGAAGAAGAAGATGGTGAAGAAGAATAAACAAACAAATACAGAAAACGTTTTTCACCAAAGTTTTTTTTTATACCACCACACAATTAATTGCATTTTTTCTTTAAAAAAGCATGATGCTTTATGCATCATTTACCCTAAAATAAGTTTTGGAAGCAATTTGTGATTACGACTGGTGATTCCGGATTCGGTCATGATCACGATGCGAATGCGAATTCAAATTTGTTCGCATGCGTGATTACAACCGAATTCGGATTTTAGCAAACCTGAATTTGCGAAAGCTCAAATAGGAAATGAGGGTATTCGAGCAACCCTGTCCTTGTCATCCATTGATCAAATTCTCAATTAAAATGCCTCCGATACTTGTCCACTCCAGAGCTACTGGCTCTAATTTATGGCTGCTGGAGTAATCCATTCTGTTGTACAGCTGCTGCTTAACTGCAATAATCCGCAGCTGCCTGGACTTAAAGAGAATCTGTATTGTTAAAATCGCACAAAAGTAAACATACCAGTGTGTTAGGTAGAGTGACCAGACGTCCCGGATTGCCCGGGACGCGTCCCGGATTCGGGGTCCGCTGTCCCAGGCAGCATGAGGTCCCGGGAAACGTCCCGCTTTCAGCAGCAGGACGTCCCGGCCTCGGGACTCTGGCCACTCTCTCCGCATGAACTGGCAGCGGCGTCTATAGACGCCGTGCCAGTTCATTGCCTGCAGCCCCGCTCCAGCCTCCTCTTCCGGTGTCTGTTCCGACACCGGCAGGCGAGCAGGGCTACGGCAAGATGGCTGCCGAAGCCCTGTACTGGAGACCTATTTGTGTCTCTAGTACAGGGCTTCGGGCGCCATCTTGCCGTAGCCCTGTCAGCGCGGGAGATATGCAGGGAGAAGGTGGTCCCGGGAGCAGCGCGCAAGAGGCCGGAGACTTCTGCCAGGTAAGTAAATGCTTTCTTTTCCAGGTGAACTTTGCCCGCATTGCGTTTCTTGCCTGGTGAAATGTTTGCCCGCATTGCGTTTCTTGCCTGGTGAAATGTTTGCCCGCATTGCGTTTCTTGCCTGGTGAAATGTTTGCCCGCATTACGTTTCTTGCCTGGTGAAATGTTTGCCCGCATTGCGTTTCCTTTCTGGTGAAATGTTTGCCCGCATTGCGTTTCTTACCTGGTGAAATGTTTGCCGGCAGTGCGTTTCTTGCCTGGTGAAATGTTTGCCCGCAGTGCGTTTCTTGCCTGGTGAAATGTTTGCCCGCAGTGCGTTTCTTGCCTGGTGAAATGTTTGCCCGCAGTGCGTTTCTTGCCTGGTGAAATGTTTGCCCGCATTGCGTTTCCTTTCTGGTGAAATGTTTGCCCGCAGTGCGTTTCTTGCCTGGTGAAATGTTTGCCCGCATTGCGTTTCCTTTCTGGTAAAATGTTTGCCCGCAGTGCGTTTCTTGCCTGGTGAAATGTTTGCCCGCAGTGCGTTTCTTGCCTGGTGAAATGTTTGCCCGCAGTGCGTTTCTTGCCTGGTGAAATGTTTGCCCGCAGTGCGTTTCTTGCCTGGTGAAATGTTTGCCCGCATTACGTTTCTTGCCTGGTGAAATGTTTGCCCGCAGTGCGTTTCTTGCCTGGTGAAATGTTTGCCCGCAGTGCGTTTCTTGCCTGGTGAAATGTTTGCCCGCATTGCGTTTCTTGCCTGGTGAAATGTTTGCCCGCATTGCGTTTCTTTTCTGGTGAAATGTTTGCCCGCATTGCGTTTATTTTGTACTGACATGTTGCCCGCATTGCGTTTATTTTGTACTGACATGTTGCCCGCATTGCGTTTATTTTGTACTGACATGTTTGCCCGCATTGCATTTATTTTATACTGACATGTTTGCCCGCATTGCATTTATTTTATACTGACATGTTGCCCGCATTGCGGTTATTTTGTGCTGACATGTTGCCTATTGCGTTTATTTTCTGGTGTCCGGGGTAACTGTTACTGCATTTATTATTTAATGGTCATAGATGGCTATGTTTGCTGCTTTGTGGTTACGGTATACTATTAGCATCACACAGTTTCTGCACACCCATGATGCAAAGTCTCGTTTGTCCACATCATGGCGTAAACACTGCTTTCTTATGCCTCGCTGTTACATCATTACGTTAGCTCCGCCCATACAATGTCATGGCCATGCCCATTTTTCGCCGCGGCAGCCCCCCCGCCCCCGGTCTTCGGCGCTGTGCGCTCCTCAGTCCTCCCCACTTTTCGCCGTGGCGCGCTGCGCGCGCCGCCTCCCCCGCGCCCCCCTCCCCGTCCCAGGTTGGACGCACAAAAATCTGGTCACTCTATGTTAGGGGACATCTCCTATTACCCTCTGTCACAATTTCGCCGCTCCCCGCCGCATTAAAAGTAGTCAAAAACAGTTTTAAAAAGTTTGTTTATAAACAAACAAAATGGCCACCAAAACAGGAAGTAGATTGATGTACAGTATGTCCACACATAGAAAATACATCCATACACAAGCAGGCTGTATACAGCCTTCCTTTTGAATCTCAAAAGATCATTTGTGTGTTTACCTTCTGTCCCCTGCTTCTCTCATGCACTGAAGTGACAGGCTTCCTGCAGACAGCTCTGCCTGTGCCTGTGTTTGTAATTCCACAGTATGTGTCAGCCAGCTAATTTCACAGCCTAACAGAGGAGGATTTTTATCCAGCTCTCTTCTATCACTGATAAGATAGCAGAGATGCTGCTGGCTTATGTAAATAAAACACACACTGGAGTGTGCAGAGAGGGGCCTGGAGGGGTGTGCATAAACAGACCAGCACAGAAGAGTTGGCAGCCTTTCAGACACAGGCCGACAAGTCTGACAGGGGAAAGATACATTGATTTATTACAGAGACAGTGATAGTAGAAAGTGCTGCAGTAAGGCAGAGCACATTAGAACAGCTTTAGGAACTTGTAGGATGGTAGAAAAAACGTTGTAATTTTTGGTACAGTGTCTCTTTAAGGTGTACCTGAGCTGTAAAATAGAAAAAAAAATCAAATACTTACCTAAGGAGATCCTAATGAGGCTTCCCTCGCTGTCCTCCAGTCCTCACCGCAAAGCTGCCTACCCCGGGAACATTGCCAATAAGGGCTCGGCAGTTGCGCAAACATGTCTCTGTCTACACAGTAGCATGAGCGGCTCCGTGGTACTGTGCAGGCATGGCCGTGCTCGCACAACTGCAGTATGGCAGTGTTCAATGGCGTAGCAATAGGGGATGCAGACGCAGCAATCGAACCAGGGCCATTGGGCCAGAAGGGCCAGTAGGGACCCTCCTTCAAATGCTGTATTAGCTTTTTCTTAATGCTGTGGTGATAATGATCATCTCTATGTATGCTTTGATTAGTTGTAGCCATTAATATAGTGTTCTCCTCTCCAACCTACACCTCTCTGACACTGCAGCTGTCCTTGGCAGGTTTTGGTGCTCCTTATCAATTGTTATGTATAGAGTGCTTGAGGGGGACCAATGTAAAACTTGCAATGGGTCCCAAAGCTCCTAAGCTATGCCACTGGACAGGAGAGGAGTGTGGCCTTGATGCTAAAGGGGGTCCCAGCGAGTGATGAGGAACCATGAGAACATTGAGGGAAGCCTCATTAGGATCCAGAGGCTTCCCTCTCCATAGGTAAGTATGTTATTTTTTTATTATTTTTCAACTTGGGTTTTCTTTAAGGATTCTCTGTACCATATTTAATGAAGTCATTCACCAAATATGGCTCCTGCAATTCCTTAAAGTGGAACTGTACTCAAGTTATTTACTTCATTTCCTGTGAGAGCAGAGTTAATGACTCACAGAAAAATTAGTAATGCGTATATGTAAAAAATCTGTTGCATTCTGTTACCATGACTTTAGACATAAAGAAAATATTTAAAGGGACTCCGAGCAGTGAAGAAACTATGGAAAGATGCATATCATTTTAAAGCTCTCTTTCTCCTCTTTCCAATGATATATAAACCGCTGCCCTACGCCTTTTAGTTTTCGCTATTTTCGCGATTGAAATTGCCGCGGCTGCGATTTCGATCGCGAATATAGAGGAAACTAAAAGGCGTAGAATGACGATTTAGGTGTCGCCAGAAAGAGGAGAAAGAGAGCTTTAAAATGATACCCATCTTTTCATAGTTACATTGTATTACACAGGGCGACTTTTTCTGCTGAATAAAGCTGCTGACTTTGAGAAAAAGTCGCCCTGTGTAATACAATGTAACTATGGAAAGATGGGTAGCATTTTAAAGCTCTCTTTCTCCTCTTTCTGGCGACACCTAAATCGTCGTTCTACGCCTTTTAGTTTTCTCTATATTCGCGATCGAAATCGTGGCTGTGGCAATTTCAATCGCGAAAATAGCGAAAACTAAAAGGCGTAGGGCGGTGGTTTATATATCATTGGAAAGAGGAGAAAGAGAGCTTTAAAATGATATGCATCTTTCATTGTTTCTGCACTGCTCGGTGTCCCTTTAAACTTGTGAGCAACCACTTTATGGAGATGAAGATTTCATTTTTCAGCACGACCTGGCACCTGCTCACAGTGCCAAAAACACTGGTAAATGGTTTACTGACCATGGTATTACTGTGCTCAATTGGCCTTCCAAATCTCCTGACCTGAACCCCATAGAGAATCTGTGGGATATTGTGAAGAGAAAGTTGAGAGACGCAAGACCCAACACTCTGGATGAGCTTAAGGCCTCTATCGAAGCATCCTGGGCCTCCATAACACCTGATCAGTGCCACAGGCTGATTGCCTCCATGCCACGCCGCATTGAAGCAGTCATTTCTGCAAAAGGATTCCCGACCAAGTATTGAGTGCATAGCTGAATATAATTATTTGAAGGTTGACTTTTTTTGTTTTAAAAACACTTTTCTTTTATTGGTCGGATGAAATATGCTAATTTTTTGAGATAGGAAATTTGGGTTTTCATGAGCTGTATGCCAAAATCATCAATAAGAAAAACAATAAAAGGCTTGAACTACTTCAGTTGTGTGTATTTGAATTTAAAATATATGAAAGTCTAATGTTTATCAGTACATTACAGAAAATAATGAACTTTATCACAATATGCTAATTTTTTGAGAAGACCCTATATATATATATATATATATATATATATATATATATATATCTGATTGGCCGCGTTGCTCGGGTATGTATTTGGCTGGTGTTGGCTTCGCCCACTTTTCTAACCCTAACACACAATGACTCAATGACCTAGTTTGTGAGCTTTGCATTGTTTGGCATCAATAATTTGCATTGAAATGAAACAAATCTGATTGGCTGTGGCTCCACCCTCTTTTCTGAATTTGAACCCCAGTCAACCAATGACCAACTGTAACAGGTTTTAAGCTTGTGTCCTTGGAAGGATGGCAGCAATTGAATATTCCCCTTGAAAAGCAATAAATTAATTTAGATTGTTTTTTGTAGGCTCCACCCACTTTTATGAATATTAATCCCAGTCACCCAGTGACCAACTGTGCAAAGTTTGAGAACCTTACTGTTAACAGTGTAAGAATGGCTGCAGTTTACATTTTCCCAGTGAAATTTGTATTTGTCTCCGCCCACTGATGACCCATCATTGCCTGGGTATGTATTTGGCTGGTGTTGGCTATGCCCACTTTTTCTAACAGTAACAGACAATTACTTAATTACTCAATGATCACATTTGTGAGCTATGCAGTCTTTGGCATCAATAATTTGCATTGAAATGAAACAAATCTGATGGGCTGTTTGTGTCTCCACCCCTTTTCTGAATTTGAACCCCAGTCACCCAATAAATAACTGTACCCAATTTGGGGCTTGTGCCATTAACAGTGCAATAATGGCAGTAAGGTAATATTCCCCATGAAAATCAATAGATGAATTTTATTGGCTTTTGTAGGCTCCATCCACTTTTATGAATAATAGCTGATGAATCGGCGTTGCCCAGGTATGTATTTGGCTGGTGTTAGCTCTGGCCACTTTTTCTAACCCTAACACACAAATACTCAATGACCAAGTTTGTGAGCTTTGGGGTCTTTGTCATCAATAATTTGTATATTCCCATAGAAATTAAACAAATCAGATTGGCTGTTTGTGGCTCTGCCACTCTCCGGCATTTGAACCCCAGTCAACCAATGACCAGCTGTAGCAGGTTTGAGGTATCTGTTATTAACAGAGCGAAAATGGAAGCAATTTAAATATTCCCCTTTTGATTGGCCATTATGAACTCCACCCACTTCCCATAATATTAATCTCAGTCACCCAGTGACCATTTGGGCAAAGTTTGAGAACCCTTGCCATTAACAGTGTAAGAATGGCTGCAGTTTATATTTCCCTAGTGAAATTTGTTTTTGGCTTCGCCCACTTTTTGTAACCTTGACACACTCAATGACCAAGTTTGTGAGCTCTGGTGTCCTTGGCATCAATAATTTGTAATTTACCAGTGAGATGAAACAAATCTGATTGGCTGTTTGTAGCTCCACCCCTTTTCTGAATTTGAACCCCAGTCACCCAATGAACAACTGTACCAGGTTTGAGGCTTGTGCCATTAACAGCGCAAGAATGGCAGCAATTTAAAGATTCCCCTTAAAAATCAACAGGTGAATTTTGATTTTCTTTTTAGGCTCCACCCACTTTTCTGAAAATTAATCCCAGTCACCCAGTGACCAGGTTTTAAGCTTTTGGGTTTCTGCCATCAAAATTGTGTGAATGGAAGCAGTTTATCCAGTAAAGTAATCTGATTGGCTGTTTGTGGCTTCACCCCTTTAGTGGATTTGAACCCCAGCCACTTCATGACCAACTGTAGCCGGTTTGAGGCTTCTGCCATTATCAGTGTAAAGGTGCGTACACATGCACTATGGCCGCCAGCAACGGGTACGTCAGACACTCCAGCTGGGCGGACTTTCAGGCGACAGTAGCGCGTGCGTACGCACTGTCGGGGGACTGATAAGGCGGTGATCCACCCGGCGGATTGTTCAGAAGCAGCCTTATCAGTCCACCGACAGTGCGTACACACGCGCTGCTGTCGCCTGAAAGTCCGCCCAGTGGGAGGGTCTGACAGACCCGTCATTGGCAGCCGTAGTGCGTGTGTACGCACCTTAAGAGCGGCAGCAGTTTCAATATTTCCCTTGAAAATCAATAGGTGAATTTTGATTGGCTGTTGTAGGTTTCACCCACTTTCCTGAATATTAATCCCAGTCATCCATTGACCAACTGTGTCACGTTTGAGAACTCTGCCAATAACAGAATGGCTGAAATCAATCTAACAAATCGGATTGGTTGTTTGTGGCTCCACCCCCTTTAGTGAATTTGGACCCCAGTCGCCTATCAGGCAAGAGGCCTCTGCCATTAACAGTGTAAGAATGGTAGCAATGTAAATATTCCCCTTGAAAATCAATAGGTGAAATTTGATTGGCTGTTGGCTCCACCCACATTTCTGAATAATAATTCCAGTCACCCAGTGGCCCACCGTGTCAAGTTTGGGAACCCTGCCATTAACAGTGTAAGAATGGCTGCAGTTTATATTTTCCCCTGGAAAAAAATGTAGTTATTGGCTCCACCCACTTTTTCTAACCTTGACATACAGTCACTCAATGACCAAGTTTATGAGCTTTGGGCTTTTGGTATCAATAATTTATATATTCCCATTAAAATTAAAAAAATCTGATTGGCTGTTTGTGGCTCCGCCCCCTTTCCAAATTTGAACCTCAGTCACCCAGTGACTAACAGTACCAGGTTTGAAGCATCTGCTATTAACTGTGTAAGAATGGCAGCAATGTAAATATTCCCTTTGAAAATCAACAGGTGAATTTTAATTGGCTGTTGTAGGCTCCACCCACTCTCTTGAATATTCATCCCATTCACCCAGTGACCAACGGTGCAAAGTTTGAGAACCCTGCCAGTAACAGTGTAAGAATGTCGGCAGTTTATATTTTCCTAGTGAACTTTATTTTTGGCTCCACCCACTTTTTGTAACCTTGACACACAGTCACTCAATGACCAAGTTTGTGAGCTTTCAGGTTCCTGGCATTAAAATGTGTGAATGGAAGCAGTTTATCCACCAAGAAAGTCTGATTGGCTGTTTGTGGCCCCGCCCCTTTAGTGAATTTGGACCCCAGTCACCCAATGACTGACTGTAGCAAGTTTGAAGTCTGTGCCATTAACAGTGTAAGAATGGCAGCAGTTTTACTATTCCTCTTGAAAATCAATAGGTGACTTTTGATCGGCTGTTGTAGGCTCCACCCACTTTCCTGAATATTAGTCCCAGTCACACAGTGACCAAGTGTGCCAAGTTTGAAAACCCTGCCATTAACAGTCTAAGAATGGCTGCAGTTTACATTTTTCCATTTTAAAATGAATGTCTGAAATTTCATTGGCTGTTTTATGCTCCGTCCCCTTTTCCTGGATTTGTAACCTCGGTCACCAAGTGACCAACTAGTGCCAAGCGTGGGGACTCTGGCTTGATTACTGTGAGCAGGGGCGTAACTAGAAATCACTGGGCCCCCCTGCGAATATTTGGATGGGGCCCCCCCCATAGGTGCCAAATAATCGTAATGGGGCAGCGTTTCACTGTAAATTAATTGTAAAGTGGGCAGCATTTTACCAGACAATCGTAATGTGGGCCAGAAAATCGTAATGTGGGCAGAGTTCACCAGAAAATCGTAATGTGGGCCAGAAAATCGTAATGTGGGCAGAGTTCACCAGAAAATCGTAATGTGGGCCTTTAGAAAATCATAATGTGGGCAGAGTTCACCAGAAAATCGTAATGTGGGCACCAGTCACCAGAAAATAGTAACGTGAGCAGCAGTCACCAGACAATCGTAATGTGGGCAGCGTTCACCAGAATATCGTAATGTGGGACAGAAAATTGTAATGTGGGCAGAGTTCACCAGAAAATTGTAACATGGACAGCATTCACCAGACAATCGTAACTTGGGCAGTGTTCACCAGAAAATCGTAATGTGGGCCAGAAAATCGTAATGTGGGCAGAGTTCACCAGAAAATCACAATGTGGGCAGCAGTCACCAGAAAATCGCCATGTGGGCAGCAGTCACCAGAAAATTGCAATGTGGGCATCAGTCACCAGAAAATCCTAATGTGGGCAGCAGTCACCAGAATATCGTAATGTGGGCAGCAGTCACCAGAATGTCGTAATGTGGGCAGCAGACACCAGAAAATCCTAATGTGGGCAGCAGTCACCAGAAAATCCTTATGTGGGCAGCAGTCACCAGAAAAATCGCAATGTGGGCAGCAGTCACCAGAAAAATCGCAATGTGGGCAGCAGTCACCAGAAAATCGCAATGTGGGCAGCAGTCACCAGAAAATCCTAATGTGGGCAGCATACACCAGAAAATCGCAATGTGGGCAGCAGACACCAGAAAATCATAATGTGGGCAGAGTTCACCAGAAAATCGTAATGTGGGCACCAGTCACCAGAAAATAGTAACGTGAGCAGCAGTCACCAGACAATCGTAATGTGGGCAGCGTTCACCAGAATATCGTAATGTGGGACAGAAAATCGTAATGTGGGCAGAGTTCACCAGAAAATTGTAACATGGACAGCATTCACCAGACAATCGTAACTTGGGCAGTGTTCACCAGAAAATCGTAATGTGGGCCAGAAAATCGTAATGTGGGCAGAGTTCACCAGAAAATCACAATGTGGGCAGCAGTCACCAGAAAATCGCCATGTGGGCAGCAGTCACCAGAAAATTGCAATGTGGGCATCAGTCACCAGAAAATCCTAATGTGGGCAGCAGTCACCAGAATATCGTAATGTGGGCAGCAGTCACCAGAATATCGTAATGTGGGCAGCAGTCACCAGAATATCGTAATGTGGGCAGCAGTCACCAGAAAATCCTAATGTGGGCAGCAGTCAGTCACCAGAATGTCGTAATGTGGGCAGCAGACACCAGAAAATCCTAATGTGGGCAGCAGTCACCAGAAAATCCTTATGTGGGCAGCAGTCACCAGAAAAATCGCAATGTGGGCAGCAGTCAACAGAAAAATCGCAATGTGGGCAGCAGTCACCAGAAAATCGCAATGTGGGCAGCAGTCACCAGAAAATCCTAATGTGGGCAGCATACACCGGAAAATCGCAATGTGGGCAGCAGACACCAGAAAATCATAATGTGGGCAGCAGACACCTGAAAATCACAATGTGGGCAGCAGTGACCAGAAAATCATAATGTGGGCAGCAGACACCTGAAAATCACAATGTGGGCAGCAGTGACCAGAAAATCATAATGTGGGCAGCAGACACCTGAAAATCGCAATGTGGGCAGCAGACACCTGAAAATCACAATGTGGGCAGCAGACACCTGAAAATCACAATGTGGGCAGCAGTGACCAGAAAATCATAATGTGGGCAGCAGACACCAGAAAATCACAATGTAGGCAGCAGACACTAGAAAAAAAATGCACCTGTGAAAAAAAAACAAATTCACTTACCTGACAGAAGTCTTCTCCTCTCCCGGCATCTGGCTCGCAGCTCCCCGAGTCCTCCTGCAGCACATCTCCCGCGCTGACAGGCAGAGTGCAGGGCTACGGCAAGATGGCTGCCGAAGCCCTGTACTAGAGACACAAATAGTCTCCAGTGTAGGGCTTCTTCGGCGGCCATCTTGCCGTAGCCCTGCTCTGCCTGCTGGAGACTATGCAGGCTGCTGGAGCGGGGCTGCGGGGAATGAACTGGCGCAGCGTCTATTAGACGCTGCGGCCAGTTGAGCACCTTGCTGGGGGGTCCAGAGCAGCGCTCCCCCCACGCACAATGAGCGGCCCCAGAGCAGCCCCGGGCGGCCGGGCCCCCCTGCGGCTGAGAGAGTCGCATCCCCGGTAGGTATGCCGGTGGTGACAGCCTTTCCTCCTGCGGGCCCCTGACTTGCTAGGGGCCCCCCTGCAACTGCAGGGGCTGCAGGGTCTATTCCTACGCCCCTGAATGGCAGCCTTTTACATTTTTTCCATTCACTTTAATGGGTGGAATCTGATTGGCTGTTTTTAGCTCCGCCCAGGTGTGCAGGGAGGACGCGAGACCCCCAGAACATATCATCGCAGGTAGTAAGGGATCTGTATACCAAGTTTCGTTCAAATCGGTAAAGGCGTTTTCGCGTGATCGCGGCACATACACACACACACATACATCTGATATATATATATATATATATACTAGCTGATGACCTGGCGTTCCCCGGGTTTGTATTTGGCTGGTGTTGGCTCCACCCACTTTTTCTAACCTTAACACGCAAACACTCAGTAACTAAGTTTGTGAGCTTTGGGGTCTTTGGCATCAATAATTTGTATATTCCCATAGAAATTAAACAAATCAGATTGGCTGTTTGTGGCTCCGCCCCTCTCCAGCATTTAAACCCCAGTCACCCAATGACCAACTGTAGCAGGTTTGCGGCATCTGCTGTTAACAGTGTAAAAATGGCAGCAATTTAAATATTCCCCTTGAAACAGGTGGATTTTGATTGGCTATTATAGGCTCCACCCACTTTCCTGAATATTAAAGTGAACCTCCGGACTAAAAATCGACTCAGCAGCACTGAAAAGGCTTTGTGTTTCTTTAACAGTTTCACAGCATCAGAACTTTGTTTCTCTTATACAAGCCTCATTTCTAGCTGCACAGAAGAAAACTGCCCGGGCTTTTTTCCCCTGATGCTGTGCAAAGCATGATGGGATTTATGATTTTGTTGTTCTCGTTCTGCTGTTTTGGTGCAATTTTTTTTTTTTTTACATTTTGAATTTGACATTTGAAGCCTAGAGTGTGCAGCTGGGAGGGGTTATCAGGACACTGGACAGTTGGAACTGTGTCTCATGCTCCTTGTCACCTCCTTTCAACCAAAAAGATGGCTGCCCCCATGACAAAGATGGCAGCCCCCATGAATCACAAACATTTGCCTGTTCTTTTAAAACAGGGTGGGTAAGAGATTATATTACCAATCTATTCTAATTAACATAACTAATGTAACTTGATAACAGTATGTTTATTTAGGCTGAAGTTCCCCTTTAATCTCAGTCACCCAGTGACAATCTGGGCAAAGTTTGCGAACCCTGCGATTAACCTGCCTGGCGTTCTATTAAGATCGCCAGGCAGGCTGCGGGAGGGTTTTTTTTGAATAAAAAAAAAAATATTTCATGCAGCCAACTGAAAGTTGGCTGCATGAAAGCCCACTAGAGGGCGCTCCGGAGGCGTTCTTCCGATCGCCTCCGGCGCCCAGAATAAACAAGGAAGGCCGCAATGAGCGGCCTTCCTTGTTTTGCTTATATCGTCGCCATAGCGACGAGCGGAGTGACGTCATCGACGTCAGCCGACGTCCTGACGTCAGCCGCCTCCGATCCAGCCCTTAGCGCTGGCCGGAACTTTTTGTTCCGGCTACGCTGGGCTCAGGCGGCTAGGGGGACCCTCTTTCGCCGCTGCTCGCGGCGAATCGCCGCAGAGCGGCGGCGATCAGGCAGCACACGCGGCTGGCAAAGTGCCGGCTGCGTGTGCTGCACTTTATTTGAGCCAAATCGGCCCAGCAGGGCCTGAGCGGCAGGCTCCGGCGGTACTGGACGAGCTGAGCTCGTCCAGACCGCCCAGCAGGTTAACAGTGTAAGAAGGGCTGCAGGTTATATTTTCCCAGTGAAATTTGTTTTTGGCTCCACCCACTTTTTGTACCTTGGCACACAGTCACTCAATTACCAAGTTTGTGAGCTTTGCGGTCCTTAGATCAACAATTTGAATTTTCCCAGTTTAATGAAACAAATCTGATTGCCTGTTTGTGGCTCCACCCCTTTTCCTGAATTTTAACCACAGTGAACCAATGACCAACTGTACCAGTTTTGAGGTTTATGCCATTAACAGTGCAAGAATGGTAGCAATTTTAATATTGTCCTTGAAAATCAACAGGTGAATTTTGATTAGCTTTTTTAGGCTCCACCCACTTTTCTGAATATTAATCCCAGTCACCCAGTAACCAGCTGTGCAAAGTTTGAGAACCCTGCCATTACAGTGAAGAAGGGCTGCAGTTTACAGTTTCCCAGGGAAATCTGTTTTTGACTCCACCCAGCTTTTGTGACCTTGACACGCAGTCACTCAATGACCAAGTTTGTGAGCTTCCGGGTTCCTGGCATCAAAATTGTGTGAATGGAAGCAGTTTATCCCACAAAGAAACCAGATTGGCTGTTTTTGGCTCCGCCCCTTTAGTGAATTTGAGCCGCAGTCACTTAATGACCGACTGTAGCAGGTTTGAGGCCTCTGCCATTAACAGTGTAAGAATGGCAGCAGTTTCAGTATTCCCCTTGAAAATCAATAGGTGAATTTTGATTGGCTGTTGTAGGCTCCACCTACTTCTCTGAATATCAATCCCAGTCGCCTAGTGACCAACTGTGTCAAGTTTGATAACCCTGCCATTCCCAGTGTAAGAATGGAAGCAGTTTATATTTTCCCATGTAAAAGGTTAGTTGTTTTTGGCTCTGCCCACTATCTCTAACCTTGACATACAGTCACTCAATGACCAAGTTATGAGCTTTGGGGTCTTTGGCATCAATAAATTGCATTTTCCCATTAAAATTAAACAGATCTGATTGGCTGTTTGTGGCCCGCCCCCTTTTCTAAATTTAAACCCCAGTCTCCCAGTGACTGACTGTACCAGAATTGAGGCCTCTGTCATTAAGAATGTAAGAATGGCAGCAATGTAAACATTCCCCTTGAAAATCAATAGTTGAATTTTGATTGGCTGTTGTAGGCTCAATCCACTTTCCTGAATATTAATCCCAATCATCCAGTGACCAACTGTGTCAAGTTTGAGAACCCTGCCAAAAACAGAATGGCTGAAATCAATGCAAAAAATCTGATTGGCTGTTTGTGGCTCCACCCCCTTTAGTGAAATTGGACCCCAATCACCCAGTGACTGATTGTACCAGGTTTGAGGCCCCTGTCAGTAACAGTGTAAAAATGGTAGCAATGCAAATATTCCCCTTGAAAATCAATAGGTGCATTTTGATTGGCTGTTTTAGGCTCCACCCATATTTCTGAATAATAATCCCAGTCACCCAGTGGCCAACTGTGTCAAGTTTGGGAACCCTGCCATTAACAGTGTATAAATTGTTGCAGTTTATATTTTCCCATGTAAAAAAATGTAGTTGTTGGTGCCGCCCACTTTTTCTAACCTTTACATACAGTCACTCAATGACCAAGTTTAAGAGCTTTGGGGTCCTTAGTATCAATACTTTGTATGTTCTCATTGAAATTAAACAGATCTGATTAGCTTTTTGTGGCTCCACCCACTTTCTACATCGGAACCCCAGTCACCCAGTAACCAACTGTACCAGGTTTGAGGCATCTGCTATTAACAGTGTAAGAATGCCAGCAATTTAAACATTCCCCTTAAAAATCAACAGGTGAATTTTGATTGGTTGTTGTAGGCTCCACCCATTTTCCTGAATATTGATCCCAGTCACCCAGTGACCACATGTGCAAAGTTGGAGAACCCTGCCATTAACAGTGTAAGAATGGCTGCAGTTTATATTTTCCTAGTAAAATTTGCTTTGGCTCCGCCCACTTTTTGTAACCTTGACACACAGTCACTCAATGACCAAGTTTGTGAACTTTCAGGTTCCTGGCATCAAAAATGTGTAAATGGAAGCAGTTTAGTGAATTTGAACCCCAGTCACCCAATGACCGACTGTAGCAAGTTTGAACCCTCTGCCATTAACAGTATAAGAATGGCAGCAGTTTAAATATTCCCCTTGAAAACCAATAGATTAATTTTGATTGGCTGTTGTTGGCTCCACCCACTTTCCTGAATCTTAATCTCATTCACCCAGTGACCAAATGTGCCAAATTTGAAAACCCTGCGATTAACAGTATAAGAATGGCTGCAGTTTACATTTTCCCATTTAAAATGAATGGCTGAAATTCGATTTGTTTTATGCGCCACCAGGGGCGTCGCTAGCCCTGTTTTAGGGGGGCACGTGCCCCCAATCTTTCCTGGGGTGCCACGGATCTCCCGGCCGCCGCTGCCCCCTCTGTCAGCGGCTCCCTCCAGCCGCCGCCGCCGCGTCTCAGACCTCAGGATCAGGCGGCGAGCCGGCGACCAATCGTGCGGGCGCTAGGACCCAGCGCCCGCACTGATATGCGGAAGTGACATCACTTCCGCATATCGAGCGGGTGCGTCCAGCGCCCGCTCGTACATCTGGTCGGGTCATCGCTGATCCTGAGGTCTGCTGAGAGGTAGGGGGGGGAGCGGCGGCGGCTAGAGAGGGGGCCTCCCTGTCACTCACTCACTCACTCACTCACGGGGCTCCCTGGCACTCACTCACTCCCTAAAGGGGCTCCCTGGCACTCACTCACTCCCTAAAGGGGCTCCCTGTCACTCACTCACTCCCTAAAGGGGCTACCTGTCACTCACTCACTCCCTAAAGGGGCTACCTGTCACTCACTCACTCCTTAAAGGGGCTCCCTGTCACTCACTCACTCCCTAAAGGGGCTCCCTGTCACTCACTCACTCCCTAAAGGGGCTCCCTGGCACGCACTCACTCCCTAAAGGGGCTCCCTGGCACTCACTCACTCCCTAAAGGGGCTCCCTGGCACTCACTCACTCCCTAAAGGGGCTCCCTGGCACTCACTCACTCCCTAAAGGGGCTCCCTGTCACTCACTCCCTAAAGGGGCTCCCTGTCACTCACTCACTCCCTAAAGGGGCTCCCTGGCACGCGCTCACTCCCTAAAGGGGCTCCCTGGCACTCACTCACTCCCTAAAGGGGCTCCCTGGCACTCACTCACTCCCTAAAGGGGCTCCCTGTCACTCACTCACTCCCTAAAGGGGCTCCCTGTCACTCACTCACTCCCTAAAGGGGCTCCCTGTCACTCACTCACTCCCTAAAGGGGCTCCCTGGCACTCACTCACTCCCTAAAGGGGCTCCCCTGGCACTCACTCACTCCCTAAAGGGGCTCCCCTGGCACTCACTCACTCCCTAAAGGGGCTCCCCTGGCACTCACTCACTCCCTAAAGGGGCTCCCCTGGCACTCACTCACTCCCTAAAGGGGCTCCCCTGGCACTCACTCACTCCCTAAAGGGGCTCCCCTGGCACGCACCCACTCCCTAAAGGGGCTCCCTGGCACGCACCCACTCCCTAAAGGGGCTCCCTGGCACGCACTCACTCACTAAAGGGGCTCCCTGGCACTCACTCACTCCCTAAAGGGCCTCCCTGTCACTCACTCACTCCCTAAAGGGGCTCCCTGTCACTCACTAACTCCCTAAAGGGGCTCCCTGTCACTCACTCACTGCCTAAAGGGGCTCCCTGTCACTCACTCACTGCCTAAAGGGGCTCCCTGTCACTCACTCACTGCCTAAAGGGGCTCCCTGTCACTCACTCACTGCCTAAAGGGGCTTCCTGTCACTCACTCACTGCCTAAAGGGGCTTCCTGTCACTCACTCACTGCCTAAAGGGGCTCCCTGGCACTCACTCACTGCCTAAAGGGGCTCCCTGGCACTCACTCACTGCCTAAAGGGGCTTCCTGGCACTCACTCACTGCCTAAAGGGGCTTCCTGGCACTCACTCACTGCCTAAAGGGGCTTCCTGGCACTCACTCACTGCCTAAAGGGGCTCCCTGGCACTCACTCACTACCTAAAGGTGCTCCCTGTCACTCACTATCGGGGTCCCTGTCACTCACTACCTAACTGGAGGCGCCTGTCACTCACTAGCTAACCTGGGGGTCCCTGTCACTCACTACCTAACTTGGGGGGGCTACCATATTAAGGGGGCATTCTGCCTATTTATGTGAAATGCTGTCTATTTATGTGCCTCATGACTGCTGAATGTGTCTTGTTGGGAGCCTTATGATTTGTTGGGGGCCTCATGATTGCTGAATTTGTCTTGTTGGGGGCCTCATGATTTGTTGGGGGCCTCATGATTGCTGAATTTGTCTTGTTGGGGGCCTCATGATTGCTGAATTTGTCTTGTTGGGGGCCTCATGATTTGTTGGAGGCCTCATGATTGCTGAATTTGTCTTGTTGGGGGTAGAGTTGGGCCGAACGGTTCGCCGGCGAACCTGGTTCGCACGCGAACTTTATTGCGGAAAAGTTCGCCCCATTGCGGTTCGCCCCATAATGCACTGAGGGTCAACTTTGACCCTCTACATCACAGTCAGCAGGCCCAGTGTAGCCAATTAGGCTACACTAGCCCCTGGAGCCCCACCCCCCCTTATATAGGCAGGCAGCGGCGGCCGTGGCCACTCGTGTGCCTGCATTAGTTAGAGTAGGGCGAGCTACTGCAGTCTCTCATAGGGAAAGATTAGTTAGCCTTAGCTTGTCCCTGGCTGCATACCTGTTCATTGATCCTGCCACTGCATACCTGTTCATTGATCCTGCCACTGCATACCTGTTCATTGATCCTGCCACTGCATACCTGTTCAGTGATCCTGCCACTGCATACCTGTTCATTGATCCTGCCACTGCATACCTGTTCATTGATCCTGCCACTGCATACCTGTTCATTGATCCTGCCACTGCATACCTGTTCATTGATCCTGCCACTGCATACCTGTTCATTGATCCTGCCACTGCATACCTGTTCATTGATCCTGCCACTGCATACCTGTTCAGTGATCCTGCCACTGCATACCTGTTCATTGATCCTGCCACTGCATACCTGTTCATTGATCCTGCCACTGCATACCTGTTCATTGATCCTGCCACTGCATACCTGTTCAGTGATCCTGCCACTGCATACCTGTTCATTGATCCTGCCACTGCATACCTGTTCATTGATCCTGCCACTGCATACCTGTTCATTGATCCTGCCACTGCATACCTGTTCATTGATCCTGCCACTGCATACCTGTTCAGTGATCCTGCCACTGCATACCTGTTCATTGATCCTGCCACTGCATACCTGTTCTGTGAACCCACCACTGCATACCTGTTCTATTCAGTGGACCCGCCACTGTATACCTGTTTAGTGAACCCGCCACTGCATACCTGTTCTGTTCAGTGGACCCGCCACTGTATACCTGTTCAGTGGACCCGCCACTGCATACCTGTTCTGTTCAGTGAACCCGCCACTGCATACCTGTTCTGTTCAGTGGACCCGCCACTGTATACCTGTTTAGTGAACCCGCCACTGCATACCTGTTCTGTTCAGTGGACCCGCCACTGTATACCTGTTTAGTGAACCCGCCACTGCATACCTGTTCTGTTCAGTGGACCCGCCACTGTATACCTGTTCAGTGGACCCGCCACTGCATACCTGTTCTGTTCAGTGAACCCGCCACTGCATACCTGTTCTGTTCAGTGGAGTTTGGTGTGTCAGTGTGAAGCAGTACCTTAATTACACTCCCTGATTGATGTATACACATGCAAGATGTTTTAAAGCACTTTAGGCCTGTCATTTAGCATTCAATGTGATTTCTGCCCTTAAAACGCTGCTTTGCGTCAAATCCAGATTTTTCCCGGTGACTTTTGGCGTGTATCCCACTCCGCCATGCCCCCCTCCAGGTGTTAGACCCCTTGAAACATCTTTTCCATCACTTTTGTGGCCAGCATAATTTTTTTTTTTTTCAAAGTTCGCATCCCCATTGAAGTCTATTGCGGTTCGCGAACTTTAACGCGAACCGAACCTTCCGCGAAAGTTCGCGAACCCGGTTCGCGAACCTAAAATCGGAGGTTCGGCCCAACTCTAGTTGGGGGCCTCATGATTTGTTGGGGGCCTCATGATTGCTGAATATGTCTTGTTGGGGGTCACATGATTGCTAACTGCGAGACTATGGGAAAAGCTGAATCCTTATCATATGAGACAATAGCATTAAACCTACTTTTTTAGCGTTTTAAAACAGAAAATAAAACTGGGAGGTTCTAAAAAATTGAATACATTTTTCAGGAGTAGGATGGATGAAATTGTTTATCTTCACAGTTTATTTTCAACTTGGATTTTCCATAATGTTCATGTATGAGTTAAAACGTTTGTACAGTATTTAGTTTAAATTGCTGTTGCCACTTTGCGATAGATACCGGTAAGTGACTTAAGGTTGCAGTTTGGGCACTCGGCCTCCAAACGGTTCGCCACCACTGTCCTAATCTGATGTCCCACCATTGCTAGGTTCATGTAAATTTGTCTCCACCCGTTACCACACCTATATTCTGGTCCATGGCCCACCCATTTTTTGGTGCGGCGCGATAAGCACGCCACACAACGTGATCGTCATATTTTTGGCACGCTAGCTGCAGTGTGCTGAATTCTGCTGCCTACAGTATGTACAGTATACGCTGTTCTCTAGTGCTTGCACTGTGTGCTGATTTACCTCCAGTGTGTACAGTGTAAGGTGTTACTCTGTGCCTTTATTGATTGTAAACCAGCTGTATTGTATGCTGATCCCTGCTACTTTCAGTATGTACAATATTAGCTGTAAAGCCTGGTACACACATACAATTTTGATTAGCCAATTTTAGCTCTGTTCATAAAATTCATTGTCTGTTGGCCCACTTACTGCACGGGGGTGGGAAATTGGGGGTCAGTGATTGACCAATCAAAATTGTATGTGCGTATACATCTTTGATCTATGCCTATACTGATTGTAAATGATCGAAATAAAGGACAGGGGGCTCCGTCCAATATTTCGATGGGCAGGCCCGTTATCCGTAGCTTACACCGCTGCTAAGTTCATGTACATTTGGCCCCACCCATGGCCACGCCCACTCACCGCATGACCACGCCCATTTTTTTGCCACCTCCCCTCCTGGTGCCCACAGGTGCCACTGATCTCCAGGGACCCTAGAAACGCCCCTGTGCGCCACCCACTTTTACTGGATTTTCAAACTTGGTCACCAAGTGACCAACAATACCAAGTGTAGGGACTCTGGCTGGATTACTGGGAGAATAGCAGCCTTTTACATTTTTTCCATTGACATGAATGGGTGGAAACTGATTTGCTGTTTGTAGCTCCTCCCAGGTGTGCAGGGGAGACGCGAGACACCCAGAACATATCATCTCAGGTAGTAAGGGATCTGTATATCAAGTTTCATTCAAATCCGTCAAGGCATTTTCGAGTGATTGCGGCACATACATACACACATACATACACACATGCATCTGCTGCCTGCACCGACTTCTACCTGAATTTTGACTACTCTCTGCCTGCTGCCTGCACTGACTTCTGCCTGGATTTTGACTACTCTCTGCCTGCCGCCTGCACCGACTTCTACCTGAATTTTGACTACTCTCTGCCTGCTGCCTGCACCGACTTCTGCCTGGATTTTGACTACTCTCTGCATGCCGCCTGCACCAATATCTGCCTGGATTTTGACTACTTTCTGCCTGCCGCCCGCACCGACGTCTGCCTGGATTTTGAATAGTCTCTACCTGCTGCCTGTATCGACGTCTGCCTGGATTTTGACTACTCTCTGCCTTATTTGTACAGTTTCACAATTTTTTAAGCTTATTCATAAATTTAATTGATTCAACAAATACAAATGTAAGCAGACTGCAGAGTGACGCAGTGGAAGTGTGCTGGGCCCATAACCCAGAGGTTGATGGATCGAAACCATCCTCTGCTAGGCATGATTTCATTTTTGCACCTCGCTTTATCGCATGGGCAAAACGGTTTCCATAGCCCTGTAAGAGAAAGCGTAATAAGGGCCCTGCCGTAACATGGATATTATGGTAGCTAAGACTACTCCTGGGCCTTTCTTGTAGTTGAAGAGATGAGTGAACTGTGACACCGCACTTAAAAAAAAAACAAAAAAAAAGTAAACAGAGAAGCTTCCCCATATTGGAGCATTGGGTTTGGTAAAGTCTTAAGCCAATGTGTTGTAAGACACAAGTAAGCTTTATGGTTAGCAGGAATGGTTGCATGGCCACCTAGCTTTTCATCCTTCCCACCCTTGCCCTGGAATCTTCCAGACTTCAAATTGCTGTCCTTTGTTGTGTGTGTTACACCAACATCATCCAGGGGGGCACATGATCTTTCTGATTCTGAAGTCTTGAATTGAAGCCTGTAAGCAGTTATCACCATGTATCCCACTGCTTTCATCTAGCAAATTAGGCAAATAAGCAAGCTCATTTTTCTCTTGTGTATATCTCAATGGTACATGCTAGGCTGGCTTCAGCATGTAGTGCTGTCAGTAGTATAGTGGTGAGCATAGCTGCCTTCCAAGCAGGGTTTAATTCCTGGCCAATGTATTTGAGCTTGCTTTTGACAGCCTACAAATCCCTGGAAGACAAGATCGGAGAGGCAGGGAGGGAGGTGTAGGTCCTTTTTGCCACCGAACTAGTAATTGGATTCAGATATCTTGTAGAAATCCGCAGATATCCGGGTCAGGCGTCAAACTATCCGCAGATAGCTATCCGGATTTGTGCCCAACTATCCGGAATCCGGATCCGGCCAGATAGTGTAAAAATGGTCGGATATCCGGGTTACCCGGATATCTGAAATCCGGATGAGCATCCCTGCTTTTTAGATTGTATGGAACAATTCATGTTTATTTCTTACAGGTAAACCTTGGTTTGCAGGGTAATTAGAATCAGAATAGTTTTTATTTCGCCAAGTACGACAGTGTCATGGCCGGAATTGGATTTGGCATAGTGAAAGAAATACATATTGCTTAAAGGGACTCCGAGCAGTGAATAAAAATAAAATCTGAAGTTCCCTGGGGCTTTCTACAGCCCACCGTAGGTCGGGTGGTCCCTCTGCGTCCTTCTGGCTCATCCCCCAGTCCCTCCGCAGAAATGGCTCCCAGCGACAACAGGACCGAGTGTCGGGCTCTCTCTTCCTGAAAGATGACTTTGGTCGTCATCACGCCAGCCGCCTCACATCATCACGGTGGCCGGCGTGACAGTACTGTGCATGCATAGAGTTATTCACTGCTCGGAGTCCCTTTAATAATTACTTAACCACTTCACTACTGAGGGGTTTTTCCCCTTCTGTACCAGAGCAATTTTCACCTTTAGCGTTTCTTCCATTCATTCCCCAATAACTTTATTACTACTTATCACAGCAAAACAATCTATATCTTGTTTTTTTTTTGCCAGCAATTAGACTTTCTTTAGGTAGTACAATTTGCTATGAATTATTTTACTCTATATGCATTTTAATGGGAATATAAGAAAAAAATTAAAAAATTAGTCATTAGTTATTTATCAGTTTTTGGCCATCATAATTTTTAAACTAATACATGTTACCATAATTAAAACCCACACATTTTATTTGCCCATTTGTCCCGGCTATTGCAATGTTTAAAATATTTCCCTAGTACAATGTATGGCACCAATATTTTATTTGGAAATAAAGGTGCATTTTTTCAGTTTGGTGTCCTTCATTAATTACAAGCTTATATCTTCAAAATTAACAGTAATATACCCTCTTGCCATACATTTTAAAAAAGTTAAGTCCCTATGATAGCTATTTATGTATTATTTTTTATTGTAATTTTTTTTATGCAAAATTTTTATTTGGGTAATTATGGGATAGTGTGGGAGGTAAGGTAATAATTTTAAATGTAAGTGTGGGTCTTTTTATTAAAATAAATGTATGTAGGTGTTTAGTTTACTATTTGGCCTCAAGATGTCCTTGCACATTTTTTCCTGTTAGCATACTATAAGTATGCGAACAGGAAGCAATGCGTGGATGTGTTACTTCGTTTTGTTACAATGACAGTGGGAACTTATTGATGCTGGCAAACCATGACACGGGGACTTAGATTAATGAATGGGAACAGTGTTCTAACAATTGGTGCTAAGTACGTGCACAGGAGCGGCTGTCGGATTCCATAGATGATTATCTACGTCACTGGGCAGGAACTGACGTCCTACAGGATGTACATAATGTGTCTCAGATTATAAAAGTGTTTAATAATATTGGCCACAGACTCAGGGATGCTCAGCAGAGCTTGAATATTCAAGTAGCTTGAATATTCGAGCTCTTTTTCAGCTATTCGAGCTCGGTATTCGAGCTCGAATAGCTGCAGCTATTCGAATGGGCTATTCGAGTGAACTCGAATAGCCCATTCACTATTCGCGCTATTCGAGCAAACAGCGGTATTCGAGCTCGAATACCGAGCTCGAATAGCGTCATAGCCCAGATTGATGACCTTAGAGCCAATCAGAGGGCTCCCAGGCCCTCTGACGGCAGCCAATCACAGAGGGGGACCCTGGCCAGCCCCTACCCTATAAATAGCGGCAGCCATGTTCGTTTTTTCCATCCTTGCTTGAGACTTGTACAGAGAGAGATCTGCTCCTTTGTGCTTTGGCTTAGCAAGTGCTCTATTGTGGTCAATCACCTAGCGTTTTTGCTCACATACACCTCCTATACACACCTATATTGTTGTTAGCTAGATAGAGATTGTATTTTAGTTAGTAGCTTGTGTGTTACATAGAGACAGCTGCTGCTGCAGGCAAGCTTACAGCTTTAGGCCTCAGGGCCTTGCCTGTGTGGGCAGCTGTCCTCTGTTTATTTCTCATCTATACCTGTGTTTGTGCTGTGTATTCTAGCCTGATTTGTCCTTTACTACTGAGTGATTATTGTATTTTGTAGTTGTACTGTACTAGGGACACTCACTGTCACTGTTCATAGCTCCTGCGTGTGTGTGTGCGTGCACTGTCTGTAGTGTACAGTACACACACTCTATTTCCTTCTACTGAATCATCTGATTACTAATGATTATGGTATTTTCTAGTTGTACTGTACTAGGGACACTCAATGTTCATAGGCTAGCTCCTGCGTGTGTGTGTGCGTGCACTGTCTGTAGTGTACACACACTCTATTTCCTTCTACTGAATCTGATTACTACTGATTATTGTATTTTCTAGTTGTACTAGTGTACTAGGGGACACACTCACTGTTCACTGTTCACACTCACTGATTACTGATTATTGTATTTTGTATTTGTACTGTACTAGTAATCACTTAGCGATCTAATCACTTAGTGATTAGTGTCACCTCACCCACCAACCCACTCAATTAAAGTACCCCACTTTTTCACCCGCCCTTTTAAAAAACTTTTTTGTTTACGCCAAAAACATCTAAGATGTCTGGAAGTGGCAGCCAGCGCGGTTTGGGCAAGGAGAAGGGCAGCAAGGGAATCAGGAGGAGAGGGAGCAGCATTGTGGCAACAAGTCGCGCCACCATGCACAGTTCCGCAGCAGCAGCTGCGTCAGTGGCGAACATTCCGCCTATAGCCACTGGCCGTGGACGCCTTGGGCGCCCAGCAGGACCATCTGCAACTCATGCTGCAGAGACACAGTAGCAGCAGTGTGTAGTACCTGCTCCTATTTTCCTCCAGCCGGGTCGGAAACGTCCCATTGAGGAAAAGGATGCAGCCACTGTGATGCAACTGATGACGGAGGATGAGCAGCCCGCCATCAGCTCTGCATCCAAGGCCTCCACCCTCACCACCACCACCACTCCTGTTCGCAGCAGCTGCCCAGCAGGGCCTGGGGAGGAGGCCAGTTCACCGTCACAAGTTGGTGACCTGTCATTCAGCAGTATTTTGACCCCAGGCATCATGAGGGAATTACATTAGTACATAGCAAAGAAATGAGCAGCGCTACTTAAAAACAGACTAGTGCCTACCTGCAAAAGAGTGCAAGCCCCACTTGTGGGGTCGAATACACACCGAGCATACACATGACCTGTCTACCACTAGAGGAGGATGTTGGTTTCCATTAACAGCTTGCATGCAACCTATTAAGTACTCGTCACTCCCACTGCGAAGAAGTCAATCCTCCATGGGAGGGGCCTAACACTAACTAAATCCTAACCTATGTATATGCATAGCCTGGGTGCGGCTAATCAAATAAAATCGAAAATTGAAAATTGCGCAAAAAGGTGGATCAGCGCAACACCAGGCCGCCTCCGAATGGCCTCCATCAGAGATGCGCTGAGCCCCCCCCCCAGGAACTACAAACGCACCTTGAACCCAAACAGAAGCTCTGCATATACACCAAAAGCATGGCTGTTAAGTGGGAGCAGCTGACAAAAAACGAATTACATTAGTACATAGCAAGGAAATGAGCAGCGCTACTTAAAAACAGACTAGTGCCTACCTGCGAAAGAGTGCAAGCCCCACTTGTGGGGTCGAATACACACCGAGCATACACATGACCTGTCTACCACTAGAGGAGGATGTTGGTTTCCATTAACAGCTTGCATGCAACCTATTAAGTACTCGTCCCTCCCACTGCGAAGAAGTCAATCCTCCATGGGAGGGGCCTAACACTAACTAAATCCTAACCTATGTATATGCATAGCCTGGGTGCGGCTAATCAAATAAAATCGAAAATTGAAAATTGCATATACATAAGTTAGGATTTAGTTAGTGTTAGGCCCCTCCCATGGAGGTTTGACTTCTTCGCAGTGGGAGGGACGAGTACTTAATAGGTTGCATGCAAGCTGTTAATGGAAACCAACATCCTCCTCTAGTGGTAGACAGGTCATGTGTATGCTCGGTGTGTATTCGACCCCACAAGTGGGGCTTGCACTCTTTTGCAGGTAGGCACTAGTCTGTTTTTAAGTAGCGCTGCTCATTTCCTTGCTATGTACTAATGTAATTCGTTTTTTGTCAGCTGCTTCCACTTAACAGCCATGCTTTTGGTGTATATGCAGAGCTTCTGTTTGGGTTCAAGGTGCGTTTGTAGTTCCTGGGGGGGGCTCAGCGCATCTCTGATGGAGGCCATTCGGAGGCGGCCTGGTGTTGCGCTGATCCACCTTTTTGCGCAATTTTCAATTTTCGATTTTATTTGATTAGCCGCACCCAGGCTATGCATATCCATAGGTTAGGATTTAGTTAGTGTTAGGCCCCTCCCATGGAGGATTGACTTCTTCGCAGTGGGAGGGACGAGTACTTAATAGGTTGCATGCAAGCTGTTAATGGAAATCAACATCCTCCTCTAGTGGTAGACAGGTCATGTGTATGCTTGGTGTGTATTCGACCCCACAAGTGGGGCTTGCACTCTTTTGCAGGTAGGCACTAGTCTGTTTTTAAGTAGCGCTGCTCATTTCCTTGCTATGTACTAATGTAATTCGTTTTTTGTCAGCTGCTCCCACTTAACAGCCATGCTTTTGGTGTATATGCAGAGCTTCTGTTTGGGTTCAAGGTGCGTTTGTAGTTCCTGGGGGGGCTCAGCGCATCTCTGAGGGAGGCCATTCGGAGGCGGCCTGGTGTTGCGCTGATCCACCTTTTTGCGCAATTTTCAATTTTCGATTTTATTTGATTAGCCGCACCCAGCCTATGCATATACATAGGTTAGGATTTAGTTAGTGTTAGGCCCCTCCCATGGAGGATTGACTTCTTCGCAGTGGGAGGGATGAGTACTTAATAGGTTGCATGCAAGCTGTTAATGGAAACCAACATCCTCCTCTAGTGGTAGACAGGTCATGTGTATGCTCGGTGTGTATTCGACCCCACAAGTGGGGCTTGCACTCTTTTGCAGGTAGGCACTAGTCTGTTTTTAAGTAGCGCTGCTCATTTCCTTGCTATGTACTAATGTAATTTGTTTTTTGTCAGCTGCTTCCACTTAACAGCCATGCTTTTGGTGTATATGCAGAGCTTCTGTTTGGGTTCAAGGTGCGTTTGTAGTTCCTGGGGGGGCTCAGCGCATCTCTGATGGAGGCCATTCGGAGGCGGCCTGGTGTTGCGCTGATCCACCTTTTTGCGCAATTTTCAATCATGAGGGAATTGTCTGCTGTTGTTGGCGATTTTGAGGAGGAGATGCTGATGGGCACTTTGGGGGAGGAGGGATTGGACAGCAAGACTGTGGCGACAGTCAAGCAGCCCATCCAGGCATCAGGAGAGGAGTTTGGGGGGTCATCATCCCAGCAGGACATGTTTCAGGAGGGGGAGGATGATGATGATGACAGGGTGACGGACAAAGACTGGGTGCCACCAGCTCCTGGGGATGTCATCAGCAGCAGCTCTGAGGAGGAGGAGGAGGATGCGCTTGTGGGCCTTGCAAGGAGGCGGATCATTGCAAGCATTGGCAGCAGTAGGCAGGTCCCACAGCCTGCTGGTGTCTCAGGCTCAGCAGCAGCAGCAGCATCTGCCAGTACCACCACCAGCCGCACCCAACCCCCCCCCCCAACCACCACAGGGAGACAGGCAGCAGCGGCTCCAGTCCGTAGGGGGTTTTTCACGTCACCAATCTGGCAATTTTTCACCATGCCCACAGTTGACAGCAAGTACGCCACTTGCAACTACTGTCAGCGGAAGCTGAGCAGAGGTGCAGACCCCTTAAAGTTCAGCACCAGCTCTCTTCTGAACCATCTTGCTGCTAAACATTACCACCAGCATGAGGAGTTCAAGAGGCTGAAGGCATCTGGTGCTGGCAGTGGCACCACACCCACCACTGCACAGTCTTCAGCAGCAGCAGCAGCAACAGCAGCCACCCGCCCTCCTGCTCCTCCAGCACCACCAGCAGGAGTGCGGAAACACACTTCTCCTCCCCCCTCTGCAACTCCTGCCGCCAACACTGAGGCCTGTTCTGGCAGCCAGTCCTCAGTGGCCTCCTCTGCTGTCTCCGCTGATTCCCGTGCTAGTAAAAGGCGACGCCAGAGCCTTTTGAGCGAGTCCTTCCAGGGGGTGGTTAGGGCTCTGCCTCCCAGCAGCCGTCGCGTGCGGCAGCTGAACGGCTTGCTGGCACGGGCCATGTGCTCCCAACTCCTGCCATACACGCTCGTGCAGGAGGGGAGCGACATGCGTGCGCTGCTTGCTTGTGCAGCCCCAGACTGGCAGCTCCCCAGCAGACACTTCTTCACCCGCCAGGTCATGCCTGCACTGCACCGCTTTGTGATGGCCAATGTGGAGCGAGGGCTGGAGCATGCGGTTGGTGAAAGGGTCCACGTCACCATGGACTCCTGGAGCAGCCGCTTCGGGGCAGGCCGCAACCTGTCCTTCACTGTCCACTGGGTCAGCTTGGTGGAAGGGGGTGAGGATGGGAGAGCAGCAGCGGGCACAGCAGCAGCAGCAACACAGTGGGTGGTGCCACCCCGCAGGGTCAGGGGAACTGCAGCAGGTTCCTCCGATCCTCTGCCATCCTCCGGCACACCTGGCCAAACCCCCCGCCTCAGCAGCAGCGTGAAGCCACGCCACTGCCAAGCGTGCTGCAGTTGGTCAGCCTTGGGAAGACCAAACTGACGGCAACCCATGTGTTGGCCAAACTCCAGGAGCAGGAGAGGAGTTGGCTGACCCCCTGAGGCCTCAGAGTCGGAGAGGTGGTGGCCAACAATGGGGCCGATCTGGTTGCCACTATTGACAGGGGAAACCTGACCCACATCCCCTGTCTTGCCGACGTGCTGAACCTGGTGGTGCAGAAGTTCTTGCGCACCTACCAGGGGATGGGCGAACTGCTGGAAATGGCAAGGAATGTTATGCGTCACTTCCGGCGCTCGCCTGCAGCCTCTGCGAGCCTGGAAGATGTGCAAAAGGAGCTGGAGCTGATCCTTGACGTTCCAACTCGCTGGAACTCCACCCTGGCGATGTTGTAGCGTCTGGTTGAACAGAAGCACGCTGTCAACCAGTACCTTGCCCTGGCCACTGTGTCAGCCGCTCAGAAAAGGGACAAGACCAGCAACATCCCGTCCATCGTCCCCGATGATGACTGGGGGCACATGCAGCAGGTGTGCTTAGTGCTGGCTCCCTTTCTGCAGGCCACCAACATGGTGAGCAGGGACCATGCTATGGTGTGCGAGTGGGTGCCCCTGGTTTGTCTGCTGAACAGGGCCCTCGATGCTTTGCTGGAACAGGGAGCGGCAGCCTTGGCCCAGCAGGAGCGGCATGCAGCTGCACAGTCCACCTCTGAGGGGGAGGAGGAGGAGGACTTGGTGAAGGTCCCTGACCTTGCTGCTGATGAGGGGGATCAGCACAGTGCAGCTGAGTTGGTGCGGGGGTGGAGAGAGGATGAGGCGGCAGAGGAGGAGGATGAGGACAGCACTGCCGTCGATGTGCCACCACACGTGGCCTGCCTCTTCCCAATGGCAGCGCACATGCTGACGTGCCTGCGCAGGGACCCCAGGGTGATCCAGATGAAGCAGAGGGAGGACATCTGGATCAGCATGATGTTGGACCCGCGCCTCAAGGGGAAGTTGAGCCAGTTCCTGCCTCCTGCAGGAGGAGACCCAGCGCAACAAATAAGGAGCTTGCAGCAGGCCCTTGTTGAGCACTTGGAGGAAGCCTTCCCCCCAGCCTTCCACCCCCACTGTCCAGCCAGCACAGAGGCAGCAGCAGGTGCCTGCATCCAGCAGCAAGCGCACCACAGACCTGCTGTCTCTCAGCAACGAGCTCTACAGGACTGTAGAGGCTCCAGCAGTGACTAGAGAGGAGGTGCATGCAGCAGCATCCTCCTCCGGTCACAGCCAGCGCCTGACCCGCATGGTGGCTGACTACATGGGGTCCTACAGCGGGCCTGACAGTGATGCCCCTGTTGATCCCATGGAGTATTGGGTCAAGCGCCTGGAGATCTGGAGCGAGCTGGCGCAGTACGCCCTGGAAGTGCTGTCCTGTCCCCCTTCCAGCGTGCTGTCCGAGCGCTGCTTCAGTGCAGCTGGTGACGTGGTCACCGAGAAACGCTCACGTCTGTCTCACAAGTCTGTGGACAGACTGACGTTTCTCAAGATGAACCAGGCGTGGGTGGAAGGCGAGTTCCTGGCCCCTGTTGTCGGCGAGAGGGGGACATGAAGTGGCTGCCGGAACCATCGTTAATATGCCTTACCACCCTTTACCACCTCCTGCTCACTAAGCCAGCCTGGTTCACTTTGACTATTACGTCGCCCAGGCATGGTCGGAATAGCCGATTTCCGTTTCCGGCACAATTCCGCATTCCGACATATAGAAAATCCGTTACCGTTCCATTCCGACGGTATACCGGGTCAGTTCCGCGGAATTCCGTCAGAGAAATCTCTCTCTCTCTCTCTCTCTCTCTCTCTCTCTCTCTCTCTCTCTCTCTCTCTCTCATATGCAGTACTCTCATATGCAGTACTCTCATATGCAGTACTCTCATATGCAGTAGGGAATTGCAGATTTTCAAAACAGCTTATATACCATAGCTGGGATTTGAACCCAGAACCTAGTGTGTAGTAGGTATCTGTCTTACCCTCTAGACCATGACCCACACTACATGCTAAAGCTGCCGGTAGCATAAACCATACTTCCATTATGATCAATTCGATAGAAAAAGTAGCATGATTAAGGATTTGTACTTTTTGAAAAGCATGCCTATATACCATAGCTGGGATTTGAACCCAGGACCTAGTGTGTAGTAGGTATCTGTCTTACCCTCTAGACCATGAACCACACTGCATGGAAGTAGGTATCTGTCTTACCCACTAGTAAGGCTGAGGCTGGAGAGGCTGCAGCCTCAGGGCGCAGTGTAGGAGGGGGTGCACAATTCATTCAGCTGTCATTCCCAATTGTGTTTGAAGCAGAAAGAAATAAGAAAAGGTGATACATGGCAGCGACAGCAAGCCAGATAAGTAGAGATTAAGGTGTTGGGGGTGGGGTGGGGGGCCTGGGGCACCTCTTAGTGTAATAGCAATCAGTGTGTGACAGCTGGGGTGGGAGGGATGGGGGGGCGCACTTTGCTGTCTCAGCCTTGGGTGCTGAAGGACCTTGTCCCACCTCTGACCACACTACATGCTAAAGCCTGGCCCTGAGTGTGGTTGATGGTCTAGAGCAGTGGTCCTCAAACTAAGGCCCGCGGGCCGAATGTGGCCCCCTAAGGCTTTCTTACCGGCCCCCCACACAGAAAATGTATTGCTTATAAATGCAGTCAGCTACATCTTTAAATATTGGTGGTCCACATATGGAATAGCAGTGCAGCACCCCCCATCCACATGGAAGCCAGAAAGCAGAAATTTTGCTGGTTTCCAATCAAATTCCACATCAGGAGACACTGCTGTCCAATTGGCTTGCAGATTGTCACCTGGGTATGCTTCACTGTCTGGTCCGCAAAGACTTCTACATCATTTTATGTTTACTCCGGCCCACCAGCGGTCTGAAGTATGTTGACCCGGCCCTCAACCCAAAATGTTTGGGGATCCCTGGTCTAGAGGGTAAGACAGATACCTACTACACACTAGGTCCTGGGTTCAAATCCAAGCTATGGTATATAAGCATGCTTTTCAAAAAGTACAAATCCTTAATCATGCTACTTTTTCTATCGAATTGATCATAATGGAAGTATGGTTTATGCTACCGGCAGCTTTAGCATGTAGTGTGGGTCATGGTCTAGAGGGTAAGACAGATACCTACTACACACTAGGTTCTGGGTTCAAATCCCAGCTATGGTATATAATTAAGCATGCTTTTCAAAAAGTACAAATCCTTAATCATGCTACTTTTTCTATCGAATTGATCATAATGGAAGTATGGTTTATGCTACCGGCAGCTTTAGCATGTAGTGTGGGTCATGGTCTAGAGGGTAAGACAGATACCTACTACACACTAGGTTCTGGGTTCAAATCCCAGCTATGGTATATAAATAAGCATGCTTTTCAAAAAGTACAAATCCTTAATCATGCTACTTTTTCTATCGAATTGATCATAATGGAAGTATGGTTTATGCTACCGGCAGCTTTAGCATGTAGTGTGGGTCATGGTCTAGAGGGTAAGACAGATACCTACTACACACTAGGTTCTGGGTTCAAATCCCAGCTATGGTATATAAGCTGTTTTGAAATCACGGAATTTATAATTCCGCGGAATTTTCCGAGCATCCCTAACGTCGCCTGCAGCCACACATTTTACACCTACAGTGGGCTGCTGTGTACTGCCCTTCTGCTGTCTGTCTGTGTTTCCCACTGCCAGGGTACACAGAATTACCTTCTGCTGCCACTCTTCCACCAGCTATTACGTCCAACAATAGCTATATCTGTGTAATTTGCTGTAAAAAAAAAAATTAAATAAAATAAAAAAAAAAAAAAGGTTTCATTTTTCTGAGGTGCCCGGGTTGAAAACTGTGTTGTCCCAGTTGTGTATTGGACACGATGTGGGCTGCATGACCGCTGTCTGGGACCTCCTGTTGTGTTTATTTACAGCCCTGGTATCACCGCTAGGTACCAGGGCTATTATGTCACGCTGCCTGCCTCATTGACTGCCTGCTGCCACACACTCATCATCCTCCTCCTCCTGCTGCTGAATTTACCTCCTGCTGTCTGTGTGTTTCCACTGCCAGGGAGCACATACAATGGCGCTTCCACCATGCGCCACCAGCTATTTATTACGCTCAAAAATAGCTGCATTTCTAAAAAATATATATATATATATATATATATATATACTTTTTAATACTTTGTGATATTATTTTTAGAGGTGTCCGGGTTGAAAACTGTGTTGTCCCAGTTGTGTATTGGACATGATGTGGGCTTCACGACCGCTGTCTGGAACCTCATGCTGTGTATTTACGGCCTGGTACCACCGCTAGGTACCACAGCCTATTATGGCTCGCTGCCTGCCTCATTGACTGCCTGCTGCCACACACTCATCCTCCTCCTCCTCCTGCTGCTGAATTTACCTCCTGCTGTCTGTGTGTTTCCACTGCCAGGGAGCACATACAATGGCGCTTCCACCATGCGCCACCAGCTATTTATTACGCTCAAAAATAGCTGCATTTCTTAAAAAAAATTAATAAGAATAATAATAATAAGAGGAAGAAAAATAAAAGGAAAAAGAAAAAAGATATAGAAGAAGAAGAAGAAGATATAGAAAAAGAAGAAGATATAGAAAAAGAAGAAGATATAGAAAAAGAAGAAGAAATAGAAAAAGAAGAAGAAATAGAAAAAGAAGAAGAAGAAGCTATAGAAAAAGAAGAATAAGAAGCTATAGAAAAAGAAGAAGAAGAAGCTATAGAAAAATAATAATAAGCAAAAGATATAGAAAAAGAAGAAGAAGATATAGAAGAAGATATAGAAAAAGAAGAAGAAGATATAGAAGAAGATATAGAAAAAGAAGAAGATATAGCAGAAGATATAGAAAAAGTAGAAGATATAGCAGAAGATATAGAAAAAGAAGAAGAAGATATAGAAAAAGAAGAAGAAGAAGAAGATATAGAAAAAGAAGAAGAAGAAGATATAGAAAAAGAAGAAGAAGAAGATATAGAAAAAGAAGAAGAGAAGAAGATATAGAAGAAGAAGAAGAAGAAGAAGATATAGAAGAAGAAGAAGAAGAAGAAGATATAGAAGAAGAAGAAGAAGAAGATATAGAAGAAGAAGAAGAAGAAGAAGAAGAAGAAGAAGAAGGAGAAGGAGGAGAAGGAGGAGAAGGAGGAGAAGGAGGAGAAGGAGAAGGAGAAGGAGAAGGAGAAGGAGAAGGAGACGGAGAAGAGAAGATATATAGGAGAAGGAGAAGGAGAAGGAGAAGAGAAGATATATAGGAGAAGAAGAAGAAGAAGAAGAGAAGATATATAGAAGAAGAAGAAGAAGAAGAGAAGATATATAGAAGAAGAAGAAGAAGAAGAGAAGATATATAGAAGAAGAAGAAGAAGAAGAGAAGATATATAGAAGAAGAAGAAGAGAAGATATATAGAAGAAGAAGAAGAAGAAGATATATAGAAGAAGAAGAAGAAGAAGATATATAGAAGAAGAAGAAGAAGAAGATATATAGAAGAAGAAGAAGATATATAGAAGAAGAAGAAGATATATAGAAGAAGAAGAAGATATATAGAAGAAGAAGAAGATATATAGAAGAAGAAGAAGATATATAGAAGAAGAAGAAGAAGAAGATATAGAAGAAGATATAGAAGAAGATATAGAAGAAGAAGAAGAAGAAGAAGATATAGAAGAAGAAGAAGATATAGAAGAAGAAGATATAAATATGGTTAAATAGAAGAAGAAGAAGATATAGAAGAAGAAGAAGAAGAAGATATAAATATGGTTAAATAGAAGAAGAAGAAGATATAGAAGAAGAAGAAGAAGAAGATATAAATATGGTTAAATAGAAGAAGAAGAAGATATAGAAGAAGAAGAAGAAGAAGAAGAAGAAGATATAAATATGGTTAAATAGAAGAAGAAGAAGATATAGAAGAAGATATAGAAGAAGAAGAAGATATAGAAGAAGATATAGAAGAAGAAGAAGATATAGAAGAAATAGAAGATATAGAAGATAAAGAAGAAGAAGAAGAAGTATATACAGTACTGAACAAAATTTTGGACACACCTTCTCATTCAAACTTTTTTTTTTTTTCTTAAAGGAACATCCCCACATAATCACTTGCTGTTGTTACTTGGAAAAAAGGATGTTTCTTGCATCATTCACCCCCAAAACAAGTGTTGGAAGCTATTTAAGGCCAATTCGAATAGTCAGCTCGAACAATGAGCTCGAATACCGACTCGAATAGTGAGCTTGAATACCGAGGTCGAATCGAATAGTAAAAAATATGCGACTCGATTATTCGACCTAACTCGAATAATTTACTATTCGAATTCGACCTAACTCGAATAATAAAAAGGGGTATCCGAGCATCCCTGACCACAGTTTGTTACTAATTGTTCTTATATAATTTGTTTGACTATTACACTTAGTAATAACATTAAAATGTGTTGCATCTTGTCTTAAATTGAATGTATCTCTTATTGTTTAAAGGACAACTGAAGTTAGAGGGATATGGAGGCTGCCATAGTTATTTTCGTTTAAGCAATACTAGTTGCCTGGCTATCCTGCTGATCCTCTGCCTCTAATACTTTTAGCCATAGCCCCTGAACAAGCATGCAGCAGATCAGATGTTTCTGACATTATTGTCAGAACTGACAAGATTAGCTGTATGCTTGTTTCTGGTGTTAGTCAGACACTTCTGTAGCCAAATAGATCAGCAGAGCCTCCAGGCAACTGGTATTGTTTAAAAGGAAATAAATATGGCAGCCTCCATATACTTCTCACTTCAGTTGTCCTTTAAAGAGGAACTCCAGTGAAAATAATGTAATAAAAAAAGTGCTTCATTTTTACAATAATTATGTATAAATGATTTAGTCAGTGTTTGCCCATTGTAAAATCTTTTAAATCCCTGATTTACATTCTGACATTTATTACATGGTGACATTTTTACTGTTGGCAGGTGATGTAGCTGCTGCATGCTTTTTTGGCAGTTTGAAGCAGCTGTAAACAGCTATTTCCCACAATGTAACAAGGTTCACAGACAGGAAACTGCCAGGAGTACCATGGTCCTCAGAGTTTCTTGTGGGAGGGGTTTCACCACACTATCAGTCATACAGCGCCCCCGGATGGTCTGTTTGTGAAAAGGAATAGATTTCTCATGTAAAAGGAGGTATCAGCTACTAATTGGGATAAAGTTCAATTCTTGGTCGGAGTTTCTCTTTAAATCACAGGTAATTTTCATAAAACAAGATACCTTTTAGGTATATTTTAGGAAATGTGTGATATCCCTTTAAATATATTGTTTACCTTATTGGATTATTATATTGTATTATATTGTACAGTACTACAAAAGAGGCAAGCGCTCAGTCTTGCACAATGGTTAATCAGATAATATAAACCCCTCATATAAATCAATATCTCCTCACACCATATGCATTAATTGTACACCATAGATAATAATTTACACAGTCCACATAAATTCCAGCAGATAGATATCGCACTTCACATCCAATGTGCCATCTTATGATTACTGCTGAAATTGGAAGGAGTAGGAATTGGATGTGAAGTGTGATATCTATCTGCTGGAATTTATGTGGACTTTGGGGATTAATGTGGAATGTGTAAATTATTATCTATGGTGTACAATTAATGCATATGGTGTGAAGAGATATTGATTTATATGAGGGGTTTATATTATCTGATTAACCATTGTGCAAGACTGTGAGCGCTTGCCTCTTTTGTAGTACTTTGCTATCTTATTGGAAGAGGTGGCGACCCAGTAGGGTGTCCTTTTGTTTGATCTTCTAAAACTAGTCCATGCCAGTGCGAAGTGTGTTTTGCCATATTATATTGTATGTTTATCCATTTTAATCGAGATAGAAATCTATTCTATCATAATTATTATTATTATTTTTTTGTTGTTGTAAATGGTGTTCTTTTCCATCAATATTAATGTTATATGTTTTCAGATTTGTGGCATGCCAATAAAAAAAAAAGAAGAAAGCGATGTCATCTCCACAAGCGGCGGTCACTAGAGCGAGAAGTGAGGACATCGGTGATCCCCGGGCGGAGTGGACGCAGTAAGATACGCTGGCTGGTACTACTTTTAACAGGCACCGGGAGACACTAACAGGGGGCGGGACAAAGCGGCCACGCGAGACGGAAGGAAAGAGTTTATACACAGGAGCTGAGACATAGAATACGGGGCTTGTCAGAGCGGCCACACAGGTGACAGAAGGGGGGGCATTAATACACGAGTGGAGACTAGGGACAGAGAGACCACACAGGGAGGGGAGGGCGGGGGGCATGTAATACGCAAGGAGATACAGACAAGAGGGATGGACAGAGGCTACACAGGGGTCAGGAGGGGGGGCAGTCACAGAAGAAGACAACCCCACATGGGACACCTGGGGACAGAAGCTGGACAGAGCAGCCACACAGAGGGCAGAAGGAAGGGGGGGGGGGGGGGGAGGCACCCAGCAACAGAAGAAGACACCTGGGGATACACAGGGGACACCTGGGGGCAGAAGGGGACACACAGGAGGTCAAAGAGGACAGAAGGGGACTTCTGGGGACAGAAAGACGCTCCTGGAATATGGACACACCAGGATTAGTATATATTTTTTCCCTGGTTTTCGCCCTCTAAACCTGGGTGCATCTTATATTCCGGAGCGTCTTATACGGCGCGAAATATGGTATACAACTACTGCTTTAGAAACGGCTTTACAACACCATCATATAATGATGTTAACTTTTCTGGTTGATTTATTTTATTACAGTGTAGATGCTTTTGCTGCATTTTTTCACTCTGATATATATCTTTATTCCCTCCTAGAATTCACTATATGCCAGTGTATTTTCAATGGTTAATGTCTTTGTAATCTTAATTAATTGATACTAGGAAGTGTTTAGAAGGTGTGTTATGTTGACACTGCCTTTATATGCTTACTATATATGCATACATGCCCTTTGTTGAAATAAGCTATGACTAAAGATTGTGCCCTATCCAAACTATGTCAGCTTTCTGTGCGGGGATTTTTTGCTTATATGCATTTTAAACAGGGGCGCTTCTAGCCATTTTGTTACTCCAGGCGAGAAAACCTGTGGCGCCCTCCACCCCCCTGGTGCCCCCCCCCATAAAAATAATCGTAATACGGCAGAGTTTCACCAGGAAATAATCGTAATGTGGCAGCGTTTCACTAGAAAATAATCATAACGTGGCAGTGTTTCACCATAAAATTATCGTAATGCGACAATGTTTCACCAGAAAATATGCAATGCGAGCAGCGTTTCACCAGAAAATACACTCTAATGTGGGCAGCGTTTCATCAAAAAATACACACAAGGAGGACCCCCCAACTTCACATTAGTTCCCCCTAATAGCCCTGATACCTGCCTACACCTATAAGAAAAAAACATTTATTCCCCTGCAGAAGACTCCTCTCCCGGCCTCCCTCTGGGGCGCAGCAGCTCCCCCGATGATCTTCGTGCATCAACTCTGGCTGCGAAACTCCCGCACTGACAGGCAGAGCAGGGCAACGGGAAAATTGCGCCCAAAGCCATGCACTGGAGACACAAATAGTCTCCTGCAGGGCTTCGGACGCCATTTTTCTGTAGGCCTGCTCTGCCTGCCGGAACCCAAAGACTCCACAGGCTGCAAAAGTGAGTTTACGGGCTGCGGCCAGTGAACTGGCATGGCATCTATTAGATGCCACAAGCTAGTTCACTGCCTGGGCACACACCATCTGGGGGGGTGACCGCAGTCCCCCCCATGCCCCCCACCCCGCACAGCACCTGGTTGACTGGGCGTCTCTGCAAGAGGGTCGGAAAAAGGCACAAAGGGGGACACAAGGAGTCACAAACAGAAAGAGTCACAGGGGGACAGAATGCGGCAAAATGGGGGACAGAATGCGGCACAATGGGGGACTGAAGGAGGCACAAAGGGGGACAGAGGGGGGCACAGGGGGACTGAAGAAGGCACACAGGGGGACATAGGGAGGCACTGGAGGACAGAAGGAGGCACGAGGGTTAGAAGAAGTCACAAAGGAGAACAGAAGAAGGCACAAGGGGACAGAAGGAGGCACACAGGGGGACAGAATGAGGCACAATGGGGCACAAAAGGAGACAGATGGGGGACAGAATGAGGCACAAGAGGACAGAAGGAGGTACACAGAGGGGCATCGGGAGATACAGGGGGACAGAAGAAGGCATGAGGGCCAGAAGGAGGCACAAAGAGAACAGAAGAAGGCACAGGGGGACTGAAGGAGGCACCCAAGGGGAAAGAAGGAGGCACAAAGTGGGGCAGGAGGAGGCACAAAGTGGGGCAGGAGGTGGCACAATGGGGACAGATTAAGGCACAAAGAGGTACAAAATGAAGCACAGGGGGAAAGAAGAGGCACACAGGGGACATAAGGAGGCACAACGGGGGACACAAAAATGCACAAAGGGGGGCAGAAGGAAGCACGGGGAGACAGTAGGATGTACAAAGAGGGACTGAAGTATGCACAAAGGGGGACAGAAGGAGGCAAAAAAGGGGGACAGAAGACAGCAGAGGGGGATGTAAGGAGACACAGTGAGACAGAAGGAGGTAAAGGGGGACAGAAAGAACCACAAGGAGACTGAAAGAAGGCACAAAGGGGCACAGAAAGAAGCACAGTGGGACAGAGGTGGCAGATTGGGACTGAAAAGGCACATGGAGACAGAAGAAGGCACAAAGGGAGACAGAAGGAGGCACAGGGAGACAAAGGGAGGCAGAGGGGGACAGAGAGAGCCACAGGGAGACAGAAGGCTTTGTCCATGGGTGGGGCTTAATTTGAGGGTGGAGCTTCATCCAGCAACATGGCACCCCCCCAGGACCAATGGAACCCCAGGCAATAGCCTGTACTGCCAAACTGCCAATGCCTAGAGGCGCCCCTGACTTTAAATAAAATGGAGACAAACAGAGCATACATATAATCCAGGAAACAGGTCGCTGCAACCACTGCACCTACTGTGATCGGGAGCAGAACACAAAAGGGCCAGGAATATGTAGTAGATAAGAATTATTCGTATCGGTGCAAACTTATGGCTCCTTAGTCATAGCTCATGACTAAGGAGCCATAACTTTGCTCCGATACACGTGAGCTGTATAGCTGCTCATCCACAATTGCCTCAATAAAAATTGGACTTTTATTCTGAGATCGGTGCAGCGGAATTCTTATCTACTAAAAAGAGCATACAGTTGTGCAGCAGATGTGAAGCTTATGATGATTGTGAAATGGTGTACTATACTGCTTCATCTGTTTGTGACTCTGAGACCTGGAAGGTGAGGGGTTGAGTGACTGCTTTGTACATTTACTGCTCCTGGTGCATGCAAGGAGATGCACTCAAATCAAAGGACTGCATCTGCTGCCAATGCCATGCATTGTGGCAGCCAAAAGCAGAGCTGAGGCAGAGGTTCCAGCCTCGGGGCCCAGAGTAGGAGGGGTGAACAACTCACTGAGCTATCATTCCTCTATTGTGTTTGAAGCAGAGAGAAATAATAAAAGGGGATACATGGCAGTGACTGCAAACCAGATATCTAGAGATTTAGGTGTTGCGGGCCCTGGGCACCTCTTAGTCTAATAGCAATCAGTGTGTGATGGCTGTGGTGGGATGAATGGAGGGGAGCACTTTGGTGTCTCAGCCTTGGCCAAAAGCCCTGTCATGGCGGCATGAAACTGCAGCACCTGCGGATCTCCCTGGAGAAGATTATTAGCATGTCACAAAGTACCCAGTTATGCCATGGAAAATATAAAACCAGTTGGATTTTATTGAAAGCTTGAGCAAATAATATTTAGAATTCCATGTTCAAATAAGCAGATCTTAAAACCAAATGGCATCACTTAATTACTTAAGGTCAATTGAGAATCTGTGGAGGGAGCTAAAGATCAGGGTGATGGCAAGAAGACCCTCCAACCTGAAAGATTTGGAGCTAATTGCTAAAGATGAATGGGCAAAAATACCTGTAGAGACATGCAAACGCTGGTCTGCAATTATAGGAAGCGTTTGATTGCTGGAATAGCCAATAAAGGCTTTTCTATTGATTATTGAGAAGGGTGTGAATAATTTTGGGCTGGACACTTTTTGCTCAAATGTAAATTAAAGCTGAGAAATGTTTTTTTTCCCCACTATAATGCCTCTTGTACATCGTCTTATTATCTTTTGGGAGACACCTATGTCATTCCCCATCAAAAAATGGCTTGATAATTGAATAAAAGTAATTTTAAGTCGAAAATTTGCCAGGGGTATGAATAATTATGGGCAGCACTGTATGCTTAGTATAGCAAGGGCTGCGCGGAGAGCGGCGGTGTGTGGCGGCGAGCGCGCGGAGATCTTCAATCAAGAACACAACATTACAGAATATTGGTGTGGGACTATTTCCAAGGATATTTACATGGGAACATTTTTTTGAAAGGTACAGGTAAGTAATTATGGTTAATTTAAAAAAATAAAAGACTTTTCTTGTTGTTGTGTTTTTATTTCTTTTAACCCCTTGTGGAAATGTGTAAGGGATACTATGTACCTCTATACTCATTTCTCCTCTGGAGAGGGGGTCATCTGGGGGTACCCCTCTCAAAGGAAACCAGAGCTGATAATATATATATATTTGCAAAGAAGAATGGGCAAGGATTTCAGTCTCTAGATGTGCAAAGCTGGTAGAGACATACCCTAAAAGACTGGCAGCTGTAATTGCAGCAAAAGGTGGTTCTACAAAGTATTGACTCAGGGGGCTGAATAATTACACACACCTCACTTTGCAGTTATTGATTTGTAAAAAATGTTTGGAATGATGTATGATTTTCGTTCCACTTCTCACATGTACACTACTTTGTATTTGTCTTTCACGTGGATTTCCAATAAAATTGATTCATGTTTGTGGCAGTAATGTGACAAAATGTGGAAAACTTCAAGGGGGCTGAATACTTTTGCAAGCCACTGTACATACAGTGTGTGTATATATATATATATATATATATATATATATATATATATATATATATATATATATATATATATATATATATATATATATACTAGCTGATTACCCGGCGTTGACCGAGTATGTATTTGGCTGGTGTTGGCTCCATCCACCATCTGCCATTAAGAGTGCATGAAGGGCAGCAATGTAAATATTCCTCTTGAAAATCAATCAATCCCAGTCAACCAGTGACTAACTGTAGCAAGTTTGAGAACCCTGCAGTTTATATTTTCCCATGTAAAAAATTAGTTGTTTTTGGCTCCGCCCACTATTTCTAACTTTGACATACAGTCACTCAATGACCAAGTTTATAAGCTTTGGGGTCCTTGGCATCAATAAGTTGCAAATTCCCAATGAAATTAAACAAATCTGATTGGCTGTTTGTGGCCTGCACCTTTTTCAGAATTTAAACCCCAGTCTTCCAGTGACTGACTGTACCAGATATGAGGCCTCTGCCATTAAGAGTGTATGAAGGGCAACAATGTAAATATTCCCCTTGAAAATCAATCAATCCCAGTCACCCAGTGACTAACTGCGCTAAGTTAGAGAACACTGCCATTAACAGTGTAAGAATGGTTACAGTTTATATTTTCCCATGTAAAAAATGTAGTTGTTGGCGCCGCCCACTTTTTCTAACCTTGACATGCAATCACTCAATTACCAAGTTTATGAGCTTTGGGGTCCTTGGTATCAATAATTTGTTTATTCCCATTGAAATTAAACAAATCTGAATGGCTGTTTGTGGCTCCGCCCCTTTCTGAATTTGAACCCCAGTTACTTAGTGACCAACTGTACCAGGTTTGAGGCACCAGCTATTAACAGTGTAAGAATGGCAGCAATTTAAATATTCCCCTTAAAAATCAACAGGTGAATTTTGATTGGCTGTTGTAGGCTCCACCCATTTCCCTGAATATTAATTTCAGTCACCCAGTGACCAACGGTGCAGAGTTTGACAACCCTGCCATTAACAGTGTAAGAATGCCTGCAGTTTATATTTTCCTAGTGAAATTTATTTTTAGCTCCATCTACTTTTTGTAACCTTGACACACAGTCACTCAATGACCAAGTTTGTGAGCTTTAGGGTTCCTGGCATCAAAAATGTGTGAATGGAAGAAGTTTATCCACCAAGGAAATCTGATTTTTGTGGCCCCGCCCCTTTATTGAATTTGGACCCCAGTCACCCAATGTCCGACTGTAGCAAGTTTAAAGTCTCTGCCATTAACAGTGTAAGAATGGCAGAAGTTTAAATATTCCCCTTAAAAATCAATAGGTGAATTTTAATTGGCTGTTGTAGGCCCCACCCACTTTCCTGAATCTTAATCTCATTCACCCAGTGACCAAGTGTGCTAAGTTTGAGAACTCTGCGATTAACAGTCTAAGAATGGCTGCAGTTTAAATTTTCCCATTAAAAATGAACGGCTGAAATTTGATTGGCTGTTTTATGCTCCACCCACTTTTCCTGGATTTGTAACCTCGGTCACCAAGTGACCTACTGTGCCAAGTGTGGGGACTCTGGCTTGATTACTGTGAGAAAGGCAGCCTTTTCCATTTTTTCCATTTACATGAATGGGTGAAATCTGATTTGCTGTTTGTAGCTCCGCCCAGGTAAGCAGGGGGGGACGTGAGACACCCAGAACATATCTTCCCAGGTAGTAAGGGATCTGTATACCAAGTTTCGTTCAAAAAATCGGTCAAGCCGTTTTCGAGTGATTGCGGCACATACACACACACGCACAATTTTATATATATATTTATATAATATATGTAGGGGGCGCACTTCTTTTGCACAGACTGGCCGCAATTGGCTGAAGTTACAGGACCCGGTATCGAAGAGGGAGAAGACTGAGGATGGTGGAGTGGGAGCGATCCATGTGCATGGGGCTGGAGGAAGCCCCAGGTATGTATAAAACTTCTATATTTTATCAGCTCTAGTACACTTTAAATGGGACTTCCAGATGCCACCCACCATGAATCCCCCAGGCGTCCTCGACCCCCACCTCCTCCTGGGGTACCAGAAATGGGGAAGAGCACCTTGTCCATGGATTGGAAAAGGGTTCTGGGGGAGAGGAGGAGGCTTGGCCGCCTCTTCCCCCCAATACCCACCCATGGACCATGCGGGCTGGTATAGCTCAGAGCGCGAATACACACACGTCTGGGGCTCTGCATTCTGGCTATACCAGCCTGCAAGGGGGACAAGGGGTTAAAGAGGCTCGGGAGGGAGGACCCATATAATTTTTTTTATATTTCCCACACACATAAATATAAAAACATAACTAAATGTATTAATATACATGCCAATACATTATCTGTCATTTTACCGCAGTTACTTTGCTACTTTTTTGCTTCTTTTTTCCTCTAACTTTAACATTGATTTTCTCAAAAACTAGAATGTCTTTTTGAGAAAAATGTGTTCCCACTGTCCTTTTAAACATACCCTATAAATTTGGTCTTTCTAACATGTTCTGGGGCTCTGCTATTAACCACTAAATTCGGCGGCCATTAACCACTTGAGGACCGCGGTGTTAAACTCACTTAAAGACCAGGCCATTTTTCTTAAATTTGGCCACTGCAGCTTTAAGGGCTCGCTGCAGAGCCGCACAACTCAGCACACAAATGATTATCGCCCCCCTTTTTCCCCAGCAACAGAGAGCTCCCCCAGTGTTTATTTTTTTTTATAAATATTCATGTTCTTTTTTTAAAAATAAATTCTGTTATTTATTTATTTTTCTTAAATTCCTCCCTCCCCAGCCAGCCAGTCACGGCAATTGGCTGTCATAGGCTTCAGCCTATGAGAGCCAATCGCTCTCCTGTGTCCCAGGGGGACAGCCATGTCACATGGCTGCAGGGTCGGAATGGGACCCTGAGGGCCCACCAGAGAAATTTCAACCTGGGGCCCACACATCCCATGATCGTGTTGAAAAAGGGGCATGACCATGTACCAGGTGGGTGTGGCCGTGAGGTATCATGGACAGGGCCAAATGTACATAGCAGCATTGTAAGTGAGACACCGCTGCCCAGCAAATCTTTGCATAGGATTTATATAAAGTAATATCCTAGTTACAATACATATGAAATTGATTACATTGTGAGCTCCTCTGAGGACAGTCAGTGACATGACTATGTACTCTGTAAAGTGCTGCAGAAGATTTGAGTGTTATATAAATGCATAATAATAATAATATGGTAGGACATTAGACTATGACTATGGTAGGATTAGAGTGTGAGCTCCTCTGAGGACAGTGACATGACTATGTACTCTGTAAAGTGCTGCAGGAGATATCAGTGCTGTATAAATACATAATAATATGGTAGGACATTAGACCATGACTATGGTAGAATTAGATTGTGAGCTCCTCTGAGGACAGCCAGTGACATGACTATGTACTCTGTAAAGTGCTGCAGAAGATGTCAGTGCTATATAAATACATAATAATAATATGGTAGGACATTAGACTATGACAGGATTAGAGTGAGGTCCTCTGAGGACAGTCAGTGACATGACTTTGTACTCTGTAATGGGCTGCAGGAGATGTATGTGCTATATAAATACATTATTATAATATGGTAGGACATTACACTATGACTATGGTAGGATTAGAGTGAGTTCCTCTGAGGACAGTCAGTGACATGACTAAGTACTCTGTAAAGTGCGGCAGAAGATATAAATGCATCATACAAATATAGCACACTAGGCAAGATATGGTAATCATTTGATTGTGAGCAATGGCAATTAATGTCAAATGTCTCCAAGTAGAAAGAAATGCAGCAATCCTGAAGAGTCTAGTGGACCTCCTCCCTCCAATATACATTTCCCTGGCATCAAGTGGACCCTTATCTCCCTTGTACAATTCCTTGGAGTCTAGGGGTCCACCCTCCCTTATGCAGTTCCCTAAATTCTAGTGGCCCAACTTCCGCATACAGTTTCCTGAAGTCTAGTGGATCTTTCTTTCCTATACAGTTTCCTAGTGTCTAGTGGACCTCCTCCTTGCCCTATAAAAGTTTCCTGGCATCTTATGCACCCTCCCCTATACAGTTCCCTATAATCTAGTGGTACTTCTGCCTCTATACAGTTCCTTGGTGTCTAGTTGTCCCCTCTTTCCCCTATACAGTTCCCTGGTGTCTAGTGGTCCTTAATTCCACAGCCTGTCATCAGGGGGAGAAGAGGAGTTATACTTACCTGGGGCTTATCCCAGTCCCTGTGGTCCATCAACTCCTCAGTGTCCATCTGGTCCATTCTGTTCTGCCGCTGTCAGCCCTAGTAAAGTCCACAACTCAGCTCAGTCGGGACTATTGCGCATGCGTTGCCCCAGAGTCTCCTCAATCGTGCTCCCATAGTCAAGAGTATTCTGCGCCTGCGCAGCCAAAAGCCTTAAATCGGAACTGTTATAAAAAACAAATTGTTTTACCTACCTGTTGCTTCTGCCAGCCCCTTGCAGCCTTCCTGTCCCGCGTTGGTCCTCCACATTCCTCCGTTCTCCTGCCGCTAGCTACTTTTGGTACTGTGGACTTGTAAGTCTATGGCAAGCCATCCATTTCTTTCCTGCCTGCAAAAGTGTCCTGCACTATTGCAGAGAAAGATACGTGTGGCCCGCGGCGTGCAGAAGCAGTTGTCAAGTCAACCAAGTTGAAAGTAACTTGGGGCGGGAGAAAGGAGGATCAAGGAGGATCAAGGAGGACCGGCATCGGACAGGAAGGCTACAAGGGGATTGCAAAAGCATCAGACAAGTCAAAAAAAAATTTTCAGTTCTGCTTTGACTGCACAGACACAGAACGTTCCTGGCAATGAAGCATGATTGAGGAGGCGTGTGGCCAGTGCTGTGCGTGCGAAGTAGTCCACTACTACTGGGCTGATAATGGCGGAATGGAGGGTAAAGTAAAAACACTGAGGGAGCTGACAGACTAAAGGGGACTTAAAGAGAACCCGAGGTGGGATTTAAATTATGTTAGTGGGGCACAGAGGCTGGTTGTGCACACTAACACCAGCCTCTGTTGCCCCATGGTGTGCCTCCAGGACCCCCCCTGCGCGCCGCTATACCCCCCGCAGTGCTAGCGACACACAGCGTGTTGCCAGCACAATGTTTACCTATGCCTGTATGACTGTCAGCGCCGCTCCCCCGCCTCCTCCGTATTGCGCTACCCGCCCGCGTCCCTTCCCTCCCGCTGATTGGAGGAAAGTGACGCGGGCGGGTAGCGCCGATACGGAGGAGCGGTGCTAACAGACAAGCATAGGTAAACATTGTGCTGGCGACACACTGTGTGTCACTAGCACTGCGGGGAGTATAGCGGCGCGCAGGGAGGTCCTGGAGGCACACCATGGGGCAACAGAGGCTGGTGTTAGTGTGCACAACCAGCCTCTGTGCCCCACTAACATAATTAAATCCCACCTCGGGTTCTCTTTAAGAAGTATAAATCCTGTTACAACCTCCCCCCCCCCTCTCTTCTCATCCCATGGGTCTGGCATGTCAGCAGTAGTGTTGGGCGAACAGTGTTCGCCACTGTTCGGGTTCTGCAGAACATCACCCTGTTCGGGTGATGTTCGCGTTCGGCCGAACACCTGGTGGTGTTCGGCCAAACTGTTCGGGTTCGCCCGAACGGCTCATTGCCTGGCCGAACAGGGCCCCTGTTCGGCACGAACAGGGCCCTGTTCGCCCGAATACTGCCCCCCTATGGGGTCGCAGGCATAAGGGGGGAGCATGCCCCGATCGCGGGGGGGGGTCTGAAATTCCCCCCACCCCCTCCGCTAGCGCTCCCCCCTCTGCCCGCTTCCCCATTCAAAAGTTAGGAAGTGAAACTGTACCTGTGCGGCCGGTAGTGGGTGGCTGGCAGTGGGCGGCACTATGGAGTGACTGAGGAGGAGGAGGAGTCCGGAGAGTGACGCGTTGAGGGAGGCCGGGCAGTGGGCGGATCAGCAGTAGTACGGTACTACTGCTGAACCGCCCGCCGCCCGGCCTCCCTCAACGCGTCACTCTCCGGACTCCTCCTCCTCCTCAGTCACTCCATAGTGCCGCCCACTGCCAGCCACCCACTACCGGCCGCACAGGTACAGTTTCACTTCCTAACTTTTGAATGGGGAAGCGGGCAGAGGGGGGAGCGCTAGCGGAGGGGGTGGGGGGAATTTCCGACCCCCCCGCGATCGGGGCATGCTCCCCCCTTATGCCTGCGACCCCATAGGGACCCCAAAAGCGGGATGTTCGGGGAGTTCGGGGTTCGGCCCGAACATGCCGAACATTGCGGCCATGTTCGGCGAACTTTCCCGAACCCGAACATCCAGGTGTTCGCCCAACACTAGTCAGCAGCACTGTGGCATAGTGGTTAGTACTCTCGCCTTGCAGCACTGCGTCCCCAGTTTGAATCCCCACCAGGGCACTATATGCATGGAGCTTTTATGTTCTCGTGTCTGCGTGGGTTTCATCCGAGCATTACCGTTTCCTCCCACATCCCAAAAACATACAAATGAGTTAATTGGCTTAAATCAGTTCTCATTTTGGTAAAATGAAATCAATACGACATGACATGGACTCCTCGTCCATAATATTTGTGAGTTTCTCAGTTAATGCTCTGAGCTGTGATGCCTGAACATAATGGAGTAGATGGGGATACTGAAGTCCATATCCTGACTCACATGGCCCTGCAGGTGTAATGTAAAGCATTTTGGAACTGGACGGCATTGGGGTTTGTAGCCTGCACTATAACAATGCAGAAGTTGGCATCTCTTATCCGGTCCCTGGCCACCTCCACAGACAGAGCCCCTAATTCCCATCCTGTTCCACAACAATTTGACAGGGCAATAGCTACCTGGCATCAGTAAGGAGGGAACAAAGCTGTTGCTGTATCATGCCCTGATACGGTGCACATCAGTGACACTCACAATGCTTTATTCATTGTCTGCAGGAATCCTCGTCACAAAACCTTGGACCAACTGACAGGACTTCCACAGTTGCCAGCCCTACCTGACCCCATTATCTGGCTTGTTGTTCGCTTAAAGCACCATCTACACGATAAGATTATTTGTGCGATTCGATTACGATTCTATTTACGATCCAATTAAATCCGACATGTCTGATCAGGATTCGATTTGATTCAACTCGATTTGCCATTGCAAAACAATGGCAAATCGAATTGAATCGAATCCCAATCGGACATGTTGTATTTAAATCGGATCGTAAATCGGATCGTAAATAGAATCGTAATTGATCGAATCGGACAAAGAATCGTATCATGTAGATGGGGCTTAAGTGTGCAACATTAACCATCTGAAGCCCACTTTCCCTATATCAGCTGTACTCTGTAATCCTCCCAACCCCTCAGTGCTCAAACTACCTTGTGGCAAGCTACAGTATGAGCCTTGCCTGGGTTACAGAGGAGGCAGAAGTCTGTTCTGCAGCATTTAGGAATACAGATATGAAGGGCTACATGTGACTAAGCAGAGGCAGATATCATGCTGCTGGGTGCTGGATGGGCTGCCTGTGTGGATGCAAATCAGGGTGATATGTCAGCAAAGGTCACAGAGTAGATAAGCATGCAGCTGCCAGAGCGGAGGTGACTGAAGACAGTACAGAACACATACAGCCTGCTGAGCATCTTCTGAGGAGGGAAATCGGGGATATAGCAGCCAGGCAATTCACAACAGCCCAGTCTCTCACCTGCCTCTCTTCTCCATGCTGCAGCCACACTCAGGGAACACTGCATGGTGCATGTTTGCTGAGCCCTTCTGCCCATCAGCCCCAGCAGCTCCACAAGGCTCACGCACGTAGCACAGGATAGAGCAGGGGGCGGGGTTAAAGCAGCTACAGCCAAGTTCACTATTGCAGGGGGAAGCTAAAAACCTCAATAACTTATAACAGGGAGAGTGACAGTCAGGGTGTAACATAAGGCAGGATCTCAGCCCGTTTAAATGGCTTCAGTAACCATGGCAATTTAGTTCTGATGGTCTGGGGAAGAAGCTGCTGCAGCTCATCATTCTGCCACCCCTGCTTTCAGTGGCACTGGCCCCTACCTCTTCCTGATTCCCACTCCCGCACTTCACTTACTGGCTGATGTGTATTGCTTCTTCACGTTGGGCTGGAGCCTTTGAACCTTGCCGCCCCAGCCCAGCATCACACGGGGGGCGGAGCTACCATGACACACACACAGCCCAGCCTGAGCCTGCAGCAGCCTCTCAGCGTGAATGATTCATACGCTGAGAGGAGAAACTTTGTGCTGCAGGCTGGGATTTGTTCACCCCAGCAGTGGAGGCGGGGCCCACTGGAGATGTGGAGGCGGGGACTACCGAGCAAATCCTTGGTACTTCGGTGGGTCAGTCCGAGGCTGCATGGCTGTCCCCAGTATAGCGCTGCCTTAGATCCCAGCGCTGTACTATGTTAATAGATGTCGATCGCCGCTGGGAGACTGAACGCGGAGCTCCGCCTTCCAAGTGGAGAAGCGCTCGCATCGGTGCGTGCGATCTCCTGCTAGCCCCATTAAAAGCCGTTTACGTCAATCGGTGTGGACCAGGCCTGGGGCTGCTGCCACGTTCATGCCAATCGGCGTTGGCAAGTAGTTTTCCCACACTCAGCCCAAGAATTTTTAAATTAATTTTCTCAAGAATTCCAAGATCTTTTTAATTTTTTTCCCTTCCTGTTCCAACTGACCTCCTTAACCTACCCTGCAAATGTGGTGCTTCTAGCATGGGGGCTTTGCTATTATCCATTAGTTACATATACAATAGCAGTCGTAATTACATCTCGTAACCTGGAATTACGGGCCAAATTCAGCTGTAATTACGGGTGTATTTAAAATAGCCATCCGTAATCGTGCCAGTTCATGAATGATGATTTTGAGGACATAATTACTGAAATTGACCCATAATTACGGTATAGTCATAATTACGAATTCGTAATAAGCATCCCTGTCTAATTTTTCAGTAACAGAAATTTGCCAATCTTGTTTTGTACTCTTCTATACATTTAGTGTATTACCATATTTGTCAACCGTATAAATAGTCTGAACGTAAATTGGGAATGGAACAAAATAAAATAATTTATGAAAATGTACATTTATTGTCTTACAGGAAGAAAAAGGACTTTTCAGGAGCTTATGCAGACGCTGAAGATGGAGCAACACTTGACATCGAAACTTTCCCTTAGGGATATCCTGAGCATCAGCTTAGATAACAAGCATGATCAGCCTAAAACTGTAGCTGATCTTCCCTGGAACTTTTTAAAAAAACTTGTGGCCTTAAACAGAACTGCAAGAGACATTCTGTTCAAGGAAGATCAGCATTATCTTGTTAAAGATGATGGTGATAATGATGATGATGATTTGTCTTTGCTTCAAGATGAAAACAGTTCTTCTGCTTCCATCCACCCTCTGGATGTCATGTGTGCTCTTCTGCATTCCTCAGACATGTTTCTACAACAAGAGATTGTCACCAAAATGGCCATGTGTCAATTTGCTGTCCCTCTGCTGCTCCCTCCTGGCGATGGGTCACATTTCACCCTCATGCTGTGGGCAATGAGAGACATTGTGAAAAAGTGGAGGCCTCAATCACTGGAGGGTAGTAAAGGGTTCAGAGAAGAAAATGTGGTGAATATTTCAATGCCAATCTTCTCCTTTGTGAGGCTAGGGAATAACAAATTATCTAAATCTAAAATCCTGAACAAAGTTCTGAACCCAACTCAGCAGCATAATGACTTCTACATACATGATGGTATGGAGGGAGGAAACATACAGAGGACAATATCTGATGGCCTTGTGGAAATTTCCTGGTATTTTCCTTCTGGTAAGTCTGTTTTCCCAGAGCCCATTGCAGCAATTAACCTACGTGGAGACCTGGAGTCCAACTGGAAGCAGTTCACATTCTTGACTCGAATTTCATCAGCTGTATTCATATTTATTGACAACCTTTCAGAGAGGGAATGTAAACTGTTTTCTGCTACCTGCAGTAGCACCAACACCCAATACTTCTTTATCGTCACCCCAGCTCTTGGCAAACATGTGACCGCAGGGTTTCTGGAAGCCCTAAAAGAATTAAGTTTTATGTTAAATAGAACAAAATCAAATGTGATAAGATGTGCAGATGGAGCAAATGAAGCATCATTTGTAAATATCCTACAAAAACACATTGTACATATATTAAAAAGCGGGGGGAAAAAACATGCTGTAAATGAACTTGAGAAGGAAATCTATGGACTACACATTGTTGTAGACAAGAATGATGTTAAATGTCAGAAAGCCAGAGAACTTGCAGAAAATATTACAAACGATATAACAAATCTGGCTGAATATAAGAAAAAAACAATGGTACTGCAAGGGGAGCTATGGAAGGAGCTATCTAAGTTAGAGAAGGAACTTTGCAGAATGACAAACCAAGGAGGAAAAGATCCAGAACAGTATTTAGATGAACTGAAAAAGAAACACTTTTTATTACATAAAAAACAACATGAGCATGAACTGCCACATGGAATTATGCTCTTTATCAACGCCATCACTCAGTCATCTGATATTGAAAAGCATTATTTTCTGAAATGGATAAAATGTGAACTTGACTCAATTGCTAGAAAACATCTTTCCGCATTACAGGCTCAATATAAGGAAATATGTAATGATCAGTCAGGTAATACAGAAGAATTTAGAAAGATAGATCAGGAAATATCTGACAGTTCTTTAGGAATTGAGCATTTCCTACGTGAGATGGGACAGTTTTATGAAGCTGAATGTTCTATGGTTAAAGAAAATAAACTGGCTGAAAGCAAAAGACAATTTATTGCACTCCCGGGTATTGCAGCTGATCTCTTGTTAGATGGGTTCCCATTGGAGCTGATAGATGGAGATGCCTCTAACATTGCCCTTCAGTGGATAACAGATGTCCTAACTCAGTTGGACATCAAAACAGGGGGTATATGTAGAATGAGAGTAATAACTGTGCTAGGAGTGCAGAGTACAGGGAAATCCACCCTTCTGAACACTATGTTTGGTTTGCAGTTCCCGGTGGCCAGTGGAAGATGCACACGAGGAGCTTTCATGACTATTCTTAATGTGAAAAAGAACTTCCAGGAGGAGCTGGGCTGTGAGTTCATCATGGTGATTGACACTGAGGGGCTGAAAGCTCCAGAGTTGGCCTCCTTGGAGGGCAGCTATGAACATGACAATGAGCTGGCTACTCTAGTGGTTGGACTGAGTGATATCACCATAGTTAACATGGCCATGGAAAACACAACTAAAATGAAGGATATCCTACAGATTGTGATTCATGCTTTCCTTAGGATGAGAGAAGTAGGGAAGAAACCCAAATGCCAGTTTGTGCACCAAAATGTCAGTTATATGTCTGCCCATGACAAGAACATGAGAGACATGAAGAAACTCCTAGAAATGTTGAATGAGATGACAAAGATTGCAGCTGAAATGGAAAAGAAAAGTGAGATAAAAGCTTTCAGTGATGTGATGGACTATGATCTGGAGAAAGACAACTGGTACATTCCTGGACTCTGGCTTGGTGACCCACCAATGGCCCCAGTGAATTCTGGGTACAGTGAACAAGTCTATGAACTGAAAAAGTATTTATTAGAATTCATAAAAAGTAAAAAAAATATGCACGAGCCTTTATCCATTCCTGACTTCAAAAAATGGGTAGAAAGTTTATGGAACGCTGTGAAACATGAAAAGTTCATCTTCAGCTTCAGGAACAGTTTAGTTGCCACAGCTTATAATAAATTGACTATACAATTTTCACAGTGGGAATGGGAGTTCCGAAAATCTGTCCATGACTGGCTGATCAGCACAGAGACAGTTATTAAAAATCAGTCAGCAGAGAGCCTTAATGAAAATCTGCGTTCAGGATTCAGAAATGAGCTTAGCAGTTTGCTACTTCAAGGAAAAAACAAAATGGTAGAATCGATAGAAATCTATTATGAGAATAAACATGAAAATGTTCATCTTATAGAACCATACAAAGAAAACTTTGCTTTGAGCACAGAATTCCTGTGGAAAGAATTGGAAAGAAATGCTCTTAGCAAGTGTGAAGAGGCTGTTTCTATCCAGAGAGGGAGGTTCAAAGTTCAGAATATTAAGAACAATGCTCAGAATCTAATAGAAGACAAAATCACTGATCTCTTCAGAAGGTGCCGAGAGAAGAATCAGAAACTAAATAAAAAACAATTAAAAAAGGAATTTGAAGTGATGTGGAATGGGACAGTGACTGGTCTAAAAACAGAGAAATTACAAAGACAAAGTGTCCGTAATTTTGTATTGCATCAACTGATAAATAACATGAGTAACAAGGGATCAGCTGTAAATCAAGCATTACTGAGTGTGGTAAACACAGAAGAAAGCACACAACTTAAGTTCAAAGTGAATAAAAATTATATTGAGAGTGGATGGTTCAAAAGATTCATCAGTACATTTGGCTACAATCGACCCTTAGAACAAATAAAACATGTATCTACTTCTCTAATATACATGTGTGACACATACATTCGAGAGAAGGTGAGCACTGCTGAGGACTATAATGACAACTACTGCCAGGAGTTACTCCGCATGATCAATGCAGAGCTCTCTAAACATGAAAAAGACCTTCATTTCTCCGTACAGTTTGAACTGGACATCAAGCTTCACATTCTTGGAAGAGCCTCCCGAGAGTTTCAGAAGATGCATGATACGTTCATTGCAGCGAATGATGCAAAGCTCTGTCTGGAGAAACTGAAGCCTCAGTATTTAGAGACATTTCTCAGCGTGTTTCAAGAGAAGAATGTGTGTCAGATAAAAGCCAAAAAATTTTGTGAACGATGCCTGAAACCAGCAATGATGGATCATGTGTTCCAGCATCTTGGGAAGGAAATAGTGGAGGACATAGTACACAGCTCAGACAATAAGACATTCAGCAGCAGAACCTTCTTTCAATGATTTTGCTGAAAGAGTTGCTGGAAGAAATGTCATTCCAGAAATATGTGAAATATATTGGTTCATATGAGGAATATACAAAATCCTGGATACGCAATTACATCAAAAAGAAATACATGGAGCCAAAGAGTCTCAAAGCCATGCAAGAAAAAATCCTCTTTACAATGAACAGAAGGGTGAAAGAAGTTCTTGCTGATGACAAATGTCTTGATAGTTCTTCTGTCTCTGATTTTCTGACAAATGTGTGTGAGATGCTAAAAAATGTGTTGGTTATTCCACAGAATGAGCTGAAAGTCATCACTTTCCAGAACACGTCTCCCGTGCCCCAGTTCTCATCTGACATTCGGCTCTTCCTGGAGGATGCAGGGACACAAATCTTATCAGAGCTGCAGGATATAGATATCACCTCTGTACTGTCCAGGGTGACCTTGAAGCCTCAGAATGAGTTGTTCAGGAAGGTGGTAGGATGCGGGAAACAATGTCCATTCTGTAAGGTCCCCTGTGAAGCCGGAGGTGATGAACACAAGGAGCACTTTGCCACTATCCATAGACCAAAAGGTCTGGGAAGATGTGTAAAGGTATTTTCTAACAAACTAACCACTGATATATGTACAACATCCATTTTATTTGATAAAAGATTTCGCAATTACAATGAAGCAGAGCAGTATATACCATACAAAGAGTACCGTACCGTTTATCCAGACCTCACTAGGTCGTCCTCTCCTGCGCTTGCGCGAGCGTCGCTGTCGATCAAGTCCACGTTGTCTGGAGTGTATTGCGCAGGCGCAAAATTGCCTGCACAGTACACTCCATGCAAGGTGGACTTGATTGACAGTGGCAGTCGCAAAGGCGCAGTAGTGGACGACCTAGCGAGGTCGACCTCTGCACCTGTGTGGACCCCAGGCCGGCGGCTGAGAGGAAAGCCCCAGGGAGTAGATTTTTTTTTTTACAGAGCCTGGACATTCTCTTTAACAATTGCTTGGAAGGGAGGTCCCCATGCTGGCCGTTTTTTTTTTTTTTGTTATTTGTTAAGCTGGGTGCACATATGAATGTGCAATATCGCAGCCATTTTCTTTTCTATCTTTTTTTTATCAATCATCTTTTTATTAAAAGCAAAAAGTCTACATAACAAAATAGAATATGAAATATAAGCTCCATTGAAATAGCGAACTGGATGAATATCCATACAAAAGAAGAAGAATATACCGGAGACAGGAATCCCATTATGTAGATTTTTAAAGCATAAAACAAAGGAGTATTATATACTGTAAACTGTACAGTGAACCCAGTAGGCAAATACTGTAGGTATGCTAAATAGGAAAGGAACAAGATTCATATCAGAATATTACTGGGTACAAAGAACATTAAACATCTCAGAAGACAATAATAAATGCCTAAGAAAAGACTTCTAATAATGCACAGATACAGAACAACAGACAAACATATCATGTAAAAGAAAGAAAAAATATTTAAAAAAAAACACAAAAACAAGCAAAATTACCAATGGGTTAGACAGCTAAGATAAACCTGCGGAGTTTGAAAGACCATGTTGTACTTCTTTTTTTAATGCTTCGTACTGCGTATATAATTTTTGTACATGTTTTCCACAATCGATTTTTACTTTTAGCTATTTATGCTGTTTCATAAATTGCAGAAAAATGTAGTAGCACTAGTAGACCTAAGCCCAATTAGAAACGGGATCTAGGTTACTCTCACAACCCCCCTCCCCTCCCGGAACTGCTGCCGCCGGCTGCATGTCAGTGCGCGCGCACATGTCCGCACACGCCTGCCCAGCCCCCTGGCCCCGCCCTTTTCCTGTCCCAATGGCTGTCCATGCTGCAAATGCGCAGTAGCAAAAAAGCACCGGACACAGGGACAAAGGAGGACACAGGGAGATTATTACGTAGGATTAGAATTGCTTGAAGCGTACAAAAAATAGTTGGATGAAGCCATGCAAAAACAAAAAACATGAACAACTGTGAAGACTTGTTAGGCCCATAGAAATGTATTAAAAGTGAGGCAATGTGCCCAGACTTGAAGAAAATGTGTACTATCGACTTACAATTTCAAAACTTTACCAATTATTAAACCAATTAACTCAGGAAAAAAAATAATCTTTCACACTTATCAGAATTTAGGGGTATTGTGCATTTTTAAGATTTTGTATTTGTCAAACCTCTAAAGTATTTCAATGGTATCAAATTGCATACAGATGCCCACAAAAATTGAAAAAACGCAGATGAATAAAAACAAAGGAGAGTATCCGAAAAGATACAAAGTGCAGAATCATGTGTGTGAAGAAAATGCTGAAGCTCTTTAACCATTAAGGTTCTTGGACGTGACTCTCATGTCCTAATTCTTTCTCATAAAGGTTCCAGAACTTGAGAGTCATGTCCTTCACTTAAAGTGGACCCAAACCAAAAAAAGTTTTAATTCAAAATATGTAGTTGGACCACTCTGATACATACAAAAATAAATAAACACTCCTTCAAGCATATGAGCATTTCATTGCATGCCTTTCACCTTTCTCTTTTCATAACTAGGGTTATACAGGTGGCAGCCATTACTTCTGAGCTTAGTAGGAGGTTTTAGATCATGGGCGTGTTTGTCATCAGCTACCCTCCCTAACAGGGGCGTCGTCTATGTGAAATCTCACACAAGCTGAGATCACCTCCCCTGTGACATCATCAGTAGCAGCCTGTGTTTTGTTTTTTTCCTCCTGTCAAGAAAGTGACAGCAAGCTTTCATTTCTGTTGCCAGAGCAATTTCTATAAACAGAAAGGTGACTAAAACGTTGCTTTTTGTTCTTCTTTAGCGACTATTATTTTTCAAACCTTTTACAACACCCACAGTTCATTTTTTGTGGGCAAAGTGTGTGGATGTACACAAAACATGAACTCTTGGGGCTTGATTCACTAAACCGTGATAAGTCATATCACGGCCGTTTTTGCACGCATTTTTGTGTGTGCACATGACTGCAAATTTGCGCACACAATTGCACGTTTTTGCACGCAAATGCGAATATTCGCACGCCAACGATAGTATTTTCACACACAACTTCGTGTTTGCACGTGAAAACGATATTGTTTGTGTGAGGAAAATTGTGTTTGCGCACGCAAATTTGCGATCGCACGCATTTTCATGCCATCAAAAATTTGCGTGTGCACACGAAATTGCGCGCAACCATAACTTTGCGTGCGCACACGAAATTGCATGCGCAAACACAGGTTTGCGTGTGAATATTCGCATTTGCGCTAAAATGTGCAATTGCGCGTGCAATTTCGTGAACGCACGCAAACACAAGAACGGCCGTGTTATGACTCATCACGGTTTAGTGAAACAAGCCCTTGATGTGTCCTGAGGACAAGTCGTATTAGCTATCTGGGTACTGCGTAATACAAAGTGGCTGGATTATAGAATGCCTCTGGCACATGGAGGTGGAGAGAGGGATACACACGCACATGGAGGTGGAGAGGGGGATACACACTCACATGGAGGAAGAGAGTTGCAGGCATATGGAGTTGGAGTGGCGTTTCCCCACTCGCATGGAGGTGGAGAGAGGGAGTTGCACTCGCATGGAGGGGGGGGAGCTGCAGGCACATATAGGTGATGTGTCCCCACTCGCATGGAGGTGGAGAGAGGAAGTTGCACTCACATGGAGGGGGAGGAGAGCTGCAGGCACATGGTGGTGGAGTGATGTGTCCCCACTCACATGGAGCAGTAGAGTTTCAGGCACATGGAGGGAGACACAGTCACATGGTGGTGGGCAGTGGTGGGTTTGATAACATCAAATCTGAATTACAAATGTTTTTGCCTGCATTACCTAAACGGGCAACTCTGTATGCTATTTTACTTTGTAGCTCATCCACATCCACTCATGCCTTATGATACATGTGTTCCCTCTGTTCAACTACACAAATATACAGGGCACAAGTGCATACCCTAAACTCATCCAAAGTACACATGCACATGCATCCAGCAGTTCTGCACTTCTCGGTGTACAGTTATTTGTTGCCTTTGGAGAGGGGGAACATCCAGGAGTAAAGGTGGCCATACACTTACAGATTTGCAGCAGATTCGACCATCATTAGATTTGTCAGATGCCTGTCAAGTCGAATCTGACAGAAATCTATCTGAAGTGTGCCACACACTAGGAACAGATTTCCTATAGATTTCAGAATAAAAAATGTATTTGAAATCTATCTACATACATTATTGGACCATTAGATCCAATGTAACTCTATGGGCCATCGATCTGCTGCCAGCGGCATATCGACCTAGATTTTCCATCCTGTCAGAATGATCAAAGCGATCGAAATTGGCGGCAAAACGATTAATAGATTTGATAGAATCGATTTCAGATCAAGCGATTCTATATAATCGATTGATCGCTGAAATTGACTAGTGTATGGGTTCCTAAAGAATTGTTCAGGTACTGTATGCGCAAGAACGGGGAGCAGTACACTTTTAATGTATATAGGTTGAAGTCCATTGAGCAATTTGCTATGCAAATTTCATAACTATGGGGTTGATTCCTCAAACCTCACATGCTGGAACAGCGAGAGATATTTCCAATAAACTAGCACGACTGTGCAAGCTACGCACACTAGTGACATAGTAGCAATTACCAGTGCCATATTAGCAGTATGCCACCAACTGTGCCAATAGTGGCAACAATAGTGCTTGAAGGGAGAAATAAATCACCCTGTTCCAACACATTAGGATTGATGAATCAACCCCTACCCTACCAAAATTAGGTTTACACATATTATTATTTACAGTTCAGAAAGACAGACAAATTCAAGTGGGGTTCAAGCTGCTACTTTATTGATTTTAGCAATGACGTCCTTAGAATATGCATTTCTAAAAGTCAAAATGAATATGAAATAAAGTATTGAACCATCCCCCCCAAAAAAAAAGAGAAACAGGAAGACGAAAAAAAAAAAACCTGGGTACAAACATACCCTAGGGCAAAAAAGACCCTTCCTGACCCGACATAGGCGATCAACATCTGTTTCTCAAATGTCCACTTGGGCTATGTTCACAGTTGTGCATTAAATATCTGGGTGAAAAAAAACTGTACTTGAACTCATGAAAATATTGCATTCACATCATGAGATTTACAACAGATCAAAATATAGCTGTGCTTACTAAACATACATGGTATGAATTCATACTAGGCCTGAACGATTTTAGCAAAAGATTGAATTGCATGATTTCTGTTAGCTCAACACACACCATACAATCTTGGTTGTACAGATTTACCAGATCTATGTAGTATAATGGCCAACAGATTGAAAATACCTTGAATGATTGATTGGAAAAGCTCTTAAGCCCCATCTACATGATACGATTCTTTGTGCGATTCGATTACAATTCTATTTACAATCCAATTAAATCCGACATATCTGATCGGCATTCAATTCGATTCAATTCTTTTGCAATTGTTTTGCAATGGCAAATCGAATTGAATCCCGATCGGACATGTTGCATTTAATCGGATCGTAAATACAATCGTAATCAAATCGCACAAAGAATCGTATCGTGTAGATTGGGCTTTATACTACATGAACGTGGTAAGATTGAACAACCAAGATTGTAAGGTGTGTGTTGAGCCTAAGATAGGGTAAAGGTAAGCTGTGGGTTGGGGGGGGGGATTTGGATTGCTGATGCACTGAGTGATGCACACACACACACTCTTCTCCATCTCGCAGAACTCACTGATACACACACATCCTGCAGCACACACTGATATGCGCGCACACACACTCTCTCTCTCTCTTATCCAGCACTTACTGATACACATATCCTGCAGCACACACTGATATGCGCGCGCACACACACACACACACACACACACACACACACACACACACACACACACACACACACACACACACACACACACACACACACACACACACACACACACACACACTTTCTCTGTCCCTCAAATACAATCTATCTCCCTCCCAGACACTCACACCTATTCCTTTTCCCTTCAGTTTGTATTCACTTTTTCTACTCAACCCCCTCTATCCCCTATATACTGTATTTCCTGTATATGTATGTCTGCTTCCCAGTGCTTGACTTTGTGTAGCCACCCTGGCGTTCTATTTCCCCAGGATTTCCGTGCAAAAAGTGGTTCAATTAATTTCCAATAATTTTCAACCTTTTTTTTTTCTGCGATCATTTTTTTTTTTTAATATTGAATTCAATAGAGGTTATTGTATTGAATTCAACTAAAAAAAAAAAAAAAAAAAAAAGTGTTTACTGCAAGATGTTGATGACGCTGTGTGACCCTGGTGTCATCAACGCCGATCGCCGGGGGACATGTCATCGCTGAGGGAGAAGCAAAATCCGCACAGGGACATGGAAGAAGACACTGGGGAAGCTATCAGAGGTACGCGACAAAGGATCAGCACGCCAATGGTGAGTATAATACCCAGATGTGTAGCCAGGTGTATAGGGAGCCACATGTAGCCAGATGTCAGGGTAGCCAGGTGTGTAGCCAGGTATAGGGTGCCAGGTATAGTGTAGCCAGTTATGGGGTGCCAGGTGTAGTGTAGCCAATAATGGGGTGCCAAACTACCCCCCCTTCTGTGGGGGGGGGTCCCTGTTCTTTGCAGGCTGTGGGTGGCCGGTGGGGACCCTCCTTCTGGGCGGGGGTGGGGGGTGTCCCCGTCCTTCGCGGGCTGTGGGTGGCCTTTCCCTCCCCCCCTCCTATCCCCCGTGCAAGCCCCCCCTTCCCTCTGTGTGAGTCCTGTTCTACTCACCCAGGCTGTCTCCAGCGGTGGCGGCAGAATCCCTTCTTCCTCCATCCCTGAAGTCTCATGCTCTGTGTAATGACCACTATGAGGCTTGGTGACGTCACCGAACCTCGTAGCGGTAACGTCACAGGCTGGAACTTCGGCGTTAGAGGAAGAAGGGATTCTGCTGGCGCTGCTGGAGACAGCCTGGGTGAGTAGAACAGGACTCACACCGAGGGAAGGGGGGGCTTGCACGGGGGATGGGAAGGGGGGAGGGAAAGGCTACCCACAGCCTGCAAAGGACGGGGACACCCCCCCCCCCCGCCCAGAAGGAGGGTCCCCACCGGCCACCCACAGCCTGCAAAGAACAGGGACACTGCCCCGCCAAGAAGGGGGGTCCCCGCCGGGCACTACCAGCCCACATAGGGAATCCCCCTGCACAGAACGGACACCCGTCCGCACACAAAGAGGGAATCCCTGCACGCAGCACATTCTCTGCCCCGCCAGCTGCACAGGGATTCCCCAGGGTGGCTGGATGCTTGTTCTGTATGCTGTGGGTAGCAGAGATCGCTATCCACAGCGTGCAGTCAGGCATCCAACCATCCTGGGGAATCCCTCTAATGAGGGAAAATTGCAGCGGGCGGTGCAGAGAAACAGGAAATCTCCCTGGCGGGATGGACAAGCTCAGCTCGTCCAAAACACTTTCAGCAAGTTTTTGCTGGACTAGCTGAGCTCGTCCAGAACGCTAGGGAGGTTAAGGGGATAAGCCACAGCAGAAACCCCCAAGCAATTGTTTTCCCTTTGTAGTGCATGCTTTTTAGCAAGACAAAACAACAAGCATGTCTACACTGGGCTTACTACCACTATGAAGAACAAAATCAAGTACAAAAGACCGGGCACTGTCCTGTCATTGCATTTATTGCCAAATCTTTTTTCTCTCGCCAGGCATACAAACAGATAGATCAGCGTGTTACATCAAACCTGTTCAGACGTCTTGTGAAAAATGTCAAGCGTGTCTTACGGTGCGCTGCTTGCGATGGGAGACATGGTGACCAGGGGAGGAGGTGGACAAAGCACAACAGCCATTTTGCACTGTTGCAGCACTTGTTCACGTGCTAATCTGGAACCCAATTAGCACGTGAACATGCGCTGCAACAGTGCGAAATGGCTGTTGTGGTTTGTCCACCTCCTCCCCTGGTCACCATGTCTCCCATCGCAAGCTGCGCACCATAAGACACGCTTGACACTTGTCACAAAATGTCTGAACAGGTTTGATGTAACACGCTGATCTATCTGTTTCCATGCCTGGCGAGAGAAAAAAGGTTTGGCAATAAATGCAATAACAGGACAGTGCCCGGTCTTTTGTACTTGACTTTGTTCTTCAATCTGGATCTTCCTTCAGTGTTTGGATGCTACCATGAGCATGTCCCTGTGCATGCCTAATCATTGCCAGCAGTGCCCAGATGCAGTGTAATGACATACTGTTTGCTGGGTGTATTTTGCTAGCCCTCTGCCTGCCGGGTGCCCAGCACACACCGTCTCCTTTGTATTCTTAATACCACTATGTCAGCAAAAACTATTGTAAGACTTTTTGACTGACATAACAGAACAGTCTCTGGGGATGTGTGGTTTTTGGCCTAAATTAGTCACCCTGTGTACAGCCCTGTCTAATATTAATCCGGCTTTAGCAGCACTCTTATCGGATTGCCCATCGCAACAGCACCACTCAGTGCAAGATGCAGTATAGACAGTATGTACCATCAATAGTCCCTGGTCCCCCAGTACAGCCAGTAGCTGCCCCCCAATGGCCCCCCTCCCCCAGTATAGCCAGTAGCTGTCCCCAAGTGTACACCCTCCTTCAGTATAGCCAGTATTTAACCCCAGTAGTCCCCGCTCCCCCAGTATAGCAAGTAGGTGTCCCCAACACTCCCCCCGCAGTATACCCAGTAACTGCCCCCAATAGCTCCCCCCCAGTATAGCCAGTAGCTGCCCTATAGTCCCCTGCTCCCCCAGAATAGTCAGTAGCTGTCCCCACTAGTGCCCCCCACCGTATAGCCATTACCTGACCAGATAGTGGCCCAACTCCCCCGGTACAGCCAGTAGCTGCCCCTATTAGTACCCCTCTCCCTCAGTGTAGTCAATAGTCCTCCCTCCCCCAATATAGCCAGTAGATGCCCCTATTAGTACCCCCTCCCTCAGTGGAGCCAGTAGAGGTCCCCAATAGACCCCTCGCTCAGTATAGCCAGTATGTACCACCAATAGTCCCTGCTCCCCCAGTACAGCCAGTAGCTGCCCCCAATGGTCCCCCTTCCCCCAATATAGCCAGCAGCTGTCCCCAATAGTACACTCTTCTTTGGTATAGCCAGTATTTACCCCCAGTAGTCCCCACTCCCCCAGTATAGCAAGTAGCTGTCCCCAACACTCCCCCCAGTATGCCCAGTAACTGCCCCCCATAGCTCCCCCAGTATAGCCAGTAGCTGCCCAATAGTCCCCTGCGCCCCCAGTATAGTCAGTAGCTATCCCTATACGCCCTCCACCCCAAGTATAGCCAATAGCTGCCTCCAATAGTCCCTGCTCCCCCAGTATAGTCAATAGCTGTCCCCTATACACCCCCCTCCCCAAGTATACAAAATAGCTGCCCCCAATAGTCCCCCACTCCCCCAGTATAGTCAGTAGCTGTCCCCTATATACCCCCCTCCCCAAGTATACAAAATAGCTGCCCCCAATAATCCCCCCACTCCCCCAGTATAGTCAGTAGCTGTCCCCTATACACCCCCCTCCCCAAGTATACAAAATAGCTGCTACCAATAGTCCCCCACTCCCCCAGTATAGTCAGTAGCTGTCCCCTATAACATCCGCCCACCCAAGTATAGAAAATAGCTGCCCCCAATACTCCCTCCGACTCCTCCAATATAGCCAGGTGACGAGTGAAGCTGCAGGGGGAAAAGGTGATACACAGACGACATCCACCCTCTCCTTCCAACTGTGGCAGTGTCAGTCCTTTCCTCCCAGCAGGCGGCTTCCGTGTCCTTAGGCGGCTCCCTCGTGACGCTGCAAGCTCTCTGTCCTCTCCTCCGAGCACGCTGCTTCCTCCTGGCTCCTAGTGTCCTCAGGTGGCTCCCTCTTGGTGTCGGCTCACTCCTGGCGTCTCCCAGCAAGAGGTTTCCTCCAGGTGTCCCCCCGCACGCAGCTCCGGCCGACTCTCTCCTGGCTCCTTGTGTCCTCAGGCGGTTCCCTCTTGGTGTCCTCCGCACGCAGCTCCGGCCAGCTCTCTCCTGGTGTCTCCCAGCAGAGTCTTCCTCCTGTGTTCTCGCTGAGTCGCTGTCCGTTCGCACTTCCTTGTTGACAGGCGCTGCCCAATGACGTCACGTGGAAGTGCTGAAGACACCGCGAGACTTGGCCATCTCCGGCAAGGCAAGGTCTCCTCCTCTCAGCTTCTCCTCCCATCTTATCCTTTGCCGGACACCTCCCACTCCACTACAGTCTGCCGGTTTCTTCCCGGCAATTTGAAAGAAAGGGAGGGGTTACGGCTTTAAATATGAAATAATGCATATTTTTCAACATGCAGCTAAAAAAATGCTGACAATTATTAGTCTAATTTAGCAAATAGTTTTTAATGGTGCACTGTTGAATTTTTAATTTGGGTCCACTTTAACCCTTTTTGCATTCCCTGCACAGTTCATCTTGTTAAAACTTTAGGTTTTTAAGGATTTCCATAAACTGTAGTTCCCCCCCCCCCCCTAAAAGTTATCGTGCTGTAGCTAATCTTTTATAGCAGAGAGGAAGTTTGGGGTTTAGATCCACTTTAACTGAAAATCAAGAAAGTGATGAGTGAGTTGAGTGGTAAACAGAAGCCGAGTTGACTTTATTTAGGGTACTTTTTTCTCTCCTATTCCATCCTTGTTTATCCATGTAAAATGTCTGTTCTGTTTTTTTTTTTATTCATACAGTAAAAAGAAACTGATTTACAATTCCAATTTGTGATTTGCACTGGATGCTGGCAACATGCAAAAAAACCCACAGAAAAAATGCAGCATGCAGGATGTTTTTTAATTGCATCAAAAATCATAATCGGAGTTGCATGTAGTGTACAAGAGCCCTGAAAGTGAAAGTAACATTCACGTATATTCTGTGACAATTTCTATCTCCAGCAAGAGACCACTTGTCCCAGCCATTTGCTTATAAATAGTTCACACAGCCTGCCTGTACCAGATGGAGATGGGACCCCAACAGGGGAACTGCGGGAGCTAATGTGGCTTCTTCACACATTTCAGGGCAATTAACAAAGTTCAGGAACATTTTTTCTTTGCAGGATGCAAGCAAGTCATTTTTTAAATCACTGCAAATGATCCAAGGACTGCAAACTCCATACAGCCACAAACCGTACTAGGATTCCTATGGGGAAAGAAACGTATCAACTGTGTAGCAGAGGTCCAGAACATATTAACTGAACTCACATACGTTACACTAAATTAGTGTCATTATGCACATATTTATCATATTTTCAAACTTTTGCAGTCTGTGATCGCAATTTATTAACATGTTTTCATACTGAACATACATTCTGAAAATTAGTTCTAAAGTGGCACTGGAGAAAAAGGAACACTGATAAGGCCTTCCTGTCATACACAAAAAAGCTTTACGCCATAGGAAGAATGCACATCCCGAGCATAAAATGGTCACCAGGGGCTTGATTCACAAAAGGGTGCTAACTCAGTTAGCACGCCTAAAAGCTCTGGGCGTGCTAACTAGGGTGCTAAGCAGTTAGCACGCCTAAAGCTTTTATTGATCGTGCGCAAAGTTTAGCGTTCCCCATAGCACGCAAAACGGCGCACCGGGTGTGCCTAAAATGTCGCACCGGGTGCGCCCGACCCCAGTGATCCCGGGTGTGACGAACATTACGGGAAAGTCGTGCGCGTAATCGCCAACGATTTTTGTATGGTCCAGCCATTACTGTCAGTGCTGTGTAACTGTACAAAAAAATGCCCTTCCTTTCTCTTTCCCCCTCTGAGAGCATTGCAGAGAGTACAGTAACCTTCCCCCACATCCTGTGTCAGGAAAGAATGTCACAAGTGGCCAGCTCCCCTGGGCAGAAGCCATTTGGTCACCCAGCTCATGTTCCCCAAGCCAGCTCTAACTGGTTGAGATTCAAAATTCCCTCCAAACTCATAAGCTTCAGACAAAGAGAACTTAATTTATTAATAATTCAAAATGGGGTTGGCACAGCCATGGGCGTCCGCAGAAAATTTTTCAGGGGGGGGCAAAAAGGAGGAGGGCATGTTGAGCGGCGCGCTTAGCGCGCCGCGCCGAAAAGTGGGTGTGGTCAAGGACCAGAATGTGGGTGTGGTCACGGGTGGAGCCAAAAGTGCCAACATGGCAATTTAAACTAAATACAAATGTTTTAACTCATACATGAACATTATGGAAAATCCAAGTTGAAAATAAACTGTGAAGATAAACAATTTCATTCATCCTACTCCTGAAAAATGTATTAATCTTTTTATAACCTCCCAATTTTAATTTTCTGTTTATAAAAACTAAAAAAGTAAGTTTAATGCCATTGTCTCATATGATGATGATTCAGCTTTTCCCATAGTCTCGCAGTTAGCAATCATATGACCCCCAACAAGACTAATTCAGCAATCATGAGGCCCCCCCAACAAGACAAATTCAGCAATCATGAGGCCCCCCCATCAAGACAAATTCAGCAATCATGAGGCCCCCCCATCAAGACAAATTCAGCAATCTTGAGGCCCCGAACAAGACAAATTCAGCAATCATGAGGCCCCCAACAAGACAAATTCAGCGATCTTGAGGCCCCCAACAAACCATGAGGCCCCCAACAAGACAAATTTAGCAATCATGAAGCCCCCAACAAGACAAATTTAGCAATCATGAGGCCCCCAACAAGACACATTCAGCAATCATGAGGCCCCCAACAAGACAAATTCAGCAGTCATGAGGCACATAAATAGACAGCATTTCACATAAATAGGCAGAATGCCCTCTTAATATGGTAGACACCTCTCACCTGGCTTCTGAATTCTCCTCTACTGGCGGTGATGCTGGGCTGGCCTGGCTGGGGATGATGCTGGGCTGGCCTGGCTGGCGGTGATGCTGGGCTGGCCTGGCTGGTGGTGAGGCTGTGGCCTTTTTGGCAGCGATTCTGGGCTGGTTGGCTGGTGGTGATGCTGGGCTGGCCTGGCCTGGATAGTTTAGGTAGCGCCAGGAGCCCTCCAGTTTAGGTAGTGACAGGAGCCCCCCAGTTTAGGTAGTGACAGGTGCCTCCTAGTTTAGTTAGTGACAGGAGCCCCCAAATTCAGGTAGTGACAGGGCCCCCAGTTTAGGTAGTGACAGGGCCCCCAGTTTAGGTAGTGACAGGTGCCTCCTAGTTTAGTTAGTGACAGGAGCCCCCAAATTCAGGTAGAGACAGGGCCCCCAGTTTAGGTAGTGACAGGGCCCCCCAGTTTAGGTAGTGACAGGGACCCCACAGTTTAAGTAGTGAGAGGAGCCCCCAAGTTTAGGTAGTGACAGGTGCCTCCTAGTTTAGTTAGTGAGTTAGTGACAGGAGCCCCTGAATTCAGGTAGTGACAGGGACCCCACAGTGTAAGTAGTGACAGGAGCCCCCCAGTTCAGGTAGTGACAGGGACCCCACAGTTTAGGTAGTGACAGGGACCACCAGTTAAGGTAGTGACAGGGACCCCCAGTTCAGTTCTGGTAGTGACAAGGACCCCCAGTTCAGGTAAAGACAGGGAACCCCAGTTCAGTTCAGATAATGACAGGGACCCCCAGTTCAGTTCAGGTAGTGAAAGGAACCCCCAGTTCAGTTCAGGTAGTGAAAGGGACCCCCAGTTCAGTTCAGGTAGTGAAAGGGACCCCCAGTTCAGGTAGTGACAGGGACCCCCAGTTCAGTTCGTGAAAGGGACCCCCAGTTCAGGTAGTGACTGGGACCTCCAGTTCAGGTAGTGACTGGGACCTCCAGTTCAGGTAGTGACTGGGACCTCCAGTTCAGGTAGTGACTGGGACTTTCAGTTCAGGTAGTGACTGGGACCTCCAGTTCAGGTAGTGACTGGGACTTTCAGTTCAGGTAGTGAAAGGGACCCCCACGAACGCTACAGAACCCCCGGTGCTGTCCCCCAATGTAAAGTGTGCTCCCAGGGGCCCTGTGCGTGTATGTTACCTGTCTGTGTCCACCAATGTCTCAGCACTGCTTCACATATACACACCCTGGGTGGCTACTGCCATATACGTGGGTGCATGTTGATGTATACGCATACCCCGGCAACTACGTAGGGCATATGTATGTGAGGCAGAGCAGAGACGGACACTGACAGGTAACTGCACAGGGCACCCGGGGACACATTAGGGGGGCAGTGCAGGGGTGGATGTGGGGTCACAAGGCTGATTCTCAACAGATTTAATGCTGAAATCAATCAGGAATCAGCATGTGGTGTATGGGCAGCTGACAGACCTCTCTCTGATCAGATTCGATCAGAGAGAGATCTGTCTCTTAGTGGATCTGCCCACAATCGTTAGATCTATGGGCACCTTGAGCAAAATCCTATATAATTGTTCTAACTTAAGGGGCCCATACACCTAACGATTTTCCCGCCGATATACAGCCGTTTCAATCACAGTGATCGAAACGGCTGTGAAATCGCCGCGCACACCGCTGACAGAATGATGGATTTCCGTCCGAAATCCATCGTTCTCGTCGACTCCCGTTGATCCATCCATGCGGAAGATTTTTTTCGAGCGCCGGCGGGTCGGGAGTGCGTCGATAGCGGCGTTCGAATGCCCGACGCAATACAGCGGGTATACATTACCTGTTCCGCCGGCGCGAGTCCCGCTGTCACCGCTGCTCCGTCTCCGCGCTGGTCTGGTCTTCGGCATGCTTCACTTCTTCCTGCCCGGCAGGAAGTTTACACAGTAGAGCGCCCTCTACTGTTTAAACTTCCTGCCGGGCAGGAAGAAGTGAAGCATGCCGGAGACCATACGAGCACGGAGACGGAGCAGCGGTGTCCAGGGGACTCGCGCCGGCGGAGCAGGTAATGTATGCGGGGAGCAGCGGCAGCACCACCACCACAGATTGTGAACGGTTTCAGGCTGAAATCAGTTCACAATCTGCAGTAAAGGTGGCCATACGATCCCTCTCTGATCAGATTCGATCAGAGAGGGATCTATCTGTTGGTCGAATCTGATGGCAAATCGACCAGTGTATGGCCACCTTTAGTATGCCCTTGTTTATCTCCCCTCACCCTTCCCCCCAAACTGTCAGCATGTATTCATTGCTGTTCTTTCTTCCCAGCAGGTGGTCAGTCTCTGTTTTTATCAGGAGTGATGATCTCCTGATCTCCTGGCAGCAGCACTGATAATAGCAGAGGATGTGTGAATCTCCTGACAAGGCAGCTGTGCACTGTGAGCAGCTCAGAGCTGTGTATATCAGCATCTACTGTTCACATGCATGCTACATGCCGATATACACAGCTCTGAGCAGCTCACACAGGGAACAGCTGCCTGTCAGGAGACCTGTCCTCTCTCCTCTGCACTTATCACTGCTGCGCTGATTCGTCCCCCCACGCAGCTCACCCTCACCTCTGCCATGTTATCAGTGTCAGGGGGACGCATAGTTGCAGCACCCTAGAGAGAAACCTCGAATGTCTGGCTGGTGGGGGGCGGGGTAAAGGCGGGCCAGTGGCAGATCCTTCTGTGGATACTATGCTAGGAAGGGGCGGAGAGGTGGGGAAGAGCTGTGTCTCTATTGGCCAGGAGGCGGAAGGAGACTGTAGTAGGGGAGCTCTGCGAGCACTGTGGGGAGAATACATGAACAAACAGGCACTTTATTAAATGTTAGTAGTGGACGGCCAGGGGGGGGGCAGCTGGCGGCCAGGGGGGGGGGCAACTGCCCTAATTTGCCATATGTAGGGACGCCCATGGGCACAGCAAGACAAAAATTACATTTCCTGATATCTAGAAATCAGTTCTATCAGTCACCTAAAGTGCACTTTTCTAGCTATCAGGAATCGGTAGAGAAACCACTTTATCCGGCCTGCGTAGAGCGAATGCGACAGACTAGGCATGTATAGCCTCGTTTAATACAGGGTCGCATGCCGCTTATGAATATAGTCTCGGATTTGCGATACGCCAATCTGGGGCGGAGTCACACAGATTATTAATAAATTGGTACATTTCTTGCTCTGAGTCTGAGGGTGGCAACCTTGATTCCAGGAGATAGCCCTGCCTTAAACACACCTACTTTCCAGGTAATGACAGCCCCAAACTCAGGTCAGTCAAAAGTGTTTGCGAGGAACTCCTCCCTCAGTTCTCCAAATTTCATCGACCAGGAAAGTCCAGGCATGCGTTCCAAGGAGAACCGCCGCATGCCGTGTGTTCAAAGGACTCTTAACCTGAATGCCTACCTTTAAACTGGACTATTTTTCTTCATTCTCCAAATGGACTGCTCAGCTAACTAAGTAAGAACTTTCTGATTTTATTCCGTTTTATTTTTAAGCTCTGTGTTTATATGTTAATAGGTGTATATAACTGTATGTAATGCATTTTTGTTATTAAACGTTTTAAAAATCGTTTAGCGGTTATGACCTGTTGCTGAACATACACAATCGTACCTATTCTCCTGAAATCGCTACCCTGTGTTTAATAGAAGTATACACTTATAACCCGTATGTGAGAACTCGGCCCAGATATAATGATCTGACCCAGATTCCTGCATACTGCTAAGGGTTAATAGAGCGTTCTCGAAGTCCTAGTAAAATTACAGTAGCGGGCTGTGTAACTCGCTTGGTGGCAGATCTTTGAATTGTGTGTGTGTGGTGAATCCGTTAGTGGCAGAACGCTCCCTTCACGAGTCAGTTCATTAAATTGCGAACGCGGGTTACCCTTCGTGATGAACAAATGACCGTGTGAGAGGATTTCTGACGCTGATCGATTTACCCCATCCGCAGACCGGCCTTGCGGTCTGTGACACCGGGTTATTCTGGGGTCACCTATGCCTGGCTATACTGTGTGCACCCATGCCTGGCAATGTGGGTGGCCAATGCTCTCCACTCATGCACTGTGACCCCTCCTGCCCCCCAAAACGGCCCTTAGTGGGCCCCTGAGGGCCCCCCACGGCTGCAGCCCCTATTGTTACACCACTGGTGGTCACATTTCATTCCCATACACATTTCTGGAATGAAATGTCCATGCAGAACTGGCTGGCTACCTCTCTACTAAAAATCCCTTTTTGATTATCTCCAGATAGGCTGGCTTTTGGTTCAACAATTCCACAGAAACAGCCTTAACCAAAGCAACCAAAGATCTCTTAACAACTAAATACAGAAGCCATTGGGGTTGGTTCACTAAGCTACCTGCCATGTGCAGATAGCGTTACATAGTGCCGTTTCAGTTCTGCATAAACTAGAAAAAAATGAGTGTGGTCCCTCCCCTTTAAAAGTCTCAAGACCAACAACCAAAAAAGTGTGAAAATGGAGAAGCAGCACAGCTTCCTTCCAGATCAAGAGCTCCCTCAGTGGAGATGCCATTGTCCCCGAAATTGAGGCATAACATAGCCCCTCTCAATTTCAAGAGCTCTGTCCAGGGGCGTAGCAATAGGGGGTGCAGAGGTAGCGACCGCATCGGGGCCCTTGGGCCAGAGGGGCCCCGAAGGGCTCTCCCTCAGCTACAGTATTAGCTCTCCATTGGTCCTGTGCTCATAATAATCACTTCTATAGATCCTTTGAATAGTAGTAATCATTAACAAACTGTTCTTCATCCCCTTCTTGCACCTCTGACCCTGTAGTTGCCATTGGCAGGTTTTGGTGCGCCGTATCAATTGCTATGTATAGAGTGCTTGGGGGTTCCCAGTGTAAAACTTGCATTGGGGCCCACAGCACCTTCGCTACGCCACTGGCTCTGTCTCCTATGGCTACAGGAGCTCTATAGACACTTACAATGTCTGGCAAGGTACCTGTTAAGGTGAATGGGTATCGAGTAAAAAAATCATAAGCCAGATACTTACCTAAGGAGAGGAAAGGCCCTGGTGCTATAGAGCCTTCCCACTCCTCTCTCGGTCCCCGTTCCAGTGCTGGCTCCCCTGTAGTATTTGACCAATTTGGGCAAATACTGCTCTCTCCACCGCCGAAGGGAGACTGAGGAAGTCTTCTGAAGCACGAGTGCTCCTGAAGACGGGGTGCTCCATACTGCACACACACAAGCTCTCTCTCTCTCTCACGCTCGCCCATGCGCAGTATGGAGTCGCCTGTCTTCAGGATGACTCGGCTCCCGAAGTGGGATTCAGAAGGTGGGGGATTCAGAGGAGCTGCCGCTGCTACGAGGGGACCCGGGAGAGGATAAGGAAGGTTCTATAGGGCCCAGAGCCTTCCCTCTCCTTAGGTAAGTATCTGGCTGATTTTTTTATATAAAATCTCCAATGACTTTAATAGAGATGAGGGTTGATGCTGAAATACAATTGCTCCAAATTCAGAGTGATCAAATAACCGCTTCCACACTGGCTAATGTGTATTGACAGTCAGTAAAACAGCAGGGGTGTGTGACTGTGTGTGTGTGTGCGCGCAGGGAGGGGATGTTGCAATACATTACTTTGGAGTTTTCAGCAGACTGTGAAAGTGTCAGGTTTCTTGCCTTTGAATTCCTGCTGTTGACAGCATTGTGGACTTCTTATGGACTTCCGCTGTCCACCAGCAGGTGTCTTCACTCATACTGGAAACTCTGTAGTTCATTGGATCACCTGAAGATGGAGTTCTGGAGACTTTTCTCAACTATCACCTGACCATTGCGTGGTATTTAAAGGACAACTGAAGAGAGAAGAGTATGGAGGCTGCCATATTTCTTTCATTTTAACCACTTGAGGACCACAGTGGTAAACCCCCCTTAAGACCAGGTTATTTTTTTCATAATTCATAATTGGCCACTGCAGCTTTAAGGCCAAGCTGCAGGGCCGCACAACACAGCACAGTAGTGATTCCCCCCCCCTTTTTTTCCCCACCAACAGAGATCTCTGTTGGTGGGGTCTGATCGCCCCCCAGATGTTTTTTTTTTTTATAAATATTTATTTTATTTTTTTCATATTTTTCATAATTTTCTTTTTTCTTTTCTTTTTCAAACTCCTCCCTCCCCCCAGCTGGCCAATCCTGACAATCGACTGTCATAGGCTTCTGCCTATGAGAGACGATCTCTCTCATGTGCCCCAGGGGGACAGCCGTGTCACACGGCTGTCCCCAGTACAGCGATGTTGCAGATCGCAGCTCTGTACATGTAAATAGACGGTGGTTACGCCGTCTAACAGTCTCCCGAGCGTTGATCGCTGCTCGGAGACTGAAGGCGGGGTGGAGCTCCACCCCCCGAGCAGGAGATGTGCGCCCAGCCTGTGCGCAATCTCCTACAAACTGCAGCTCCAGGACTTGACGCCAATTGGCGTTAGGCGGTCCTGGGGCTGCCGCTGCGGCCACGCCCATTGGCGTGGAGCGGTCTTATAGTAGTTAAAGTGGACCCAAATTAAAAATACAAGATTTCAGAAATAAAATCTATTTTCTAAATTATAATAATAAATAGCAGCCTTTTTTCAGCTGCATGATGACAAATCTAAAATATTTCACATTTATTGGAGGAACCCCTCCCTTCCTTTCAAATTGCCGGGATTTTTCCGGCAAACTGGTGGAGTAGATGGTGTCCAGCAATGGAGGAATTGCTAATGGCTGCCCCCAGTATAACCCTAGCAATGAAAAGAGAAGGGTGAAAAGCATGCACTGAAATGATCATAGGTTTGAAGGAGTGTTTATTTATCTTTGTATGTGTCAGAGTGGTGCAACTAAATATTTTTAATTAAAAAAAATGTTTGGTTTGGGTCCGCTTTAAACAATACCAGTTGCCTGATAGCCCTGCTGATCTATTTGGCTACAGCAGTGTAGGAATAACACTTGAAACAAGCATGCTGATAATCTTGTCAGATCTGACAATAATGTCAGAAACACCTGATCTGCTGCATGCTTGTTCAGGGTCTATGGCTTTAAATTTTAGAGGCAGAAGATGAGCAGGAGAGCCCAGCAACTGGTATTGCTTAAGAGGAAATAATTATGGAAGCCTCCATATTCCTCTCCCTATTGTCCTTTAGGCCTGCTTCTGGCATAAGGATATTGCTAGATCATTTTGCTAGGTTGCTTGCTTGTGATTCTGGCCATTGGTCTCCATTTCTAGTTCCCTGAACCTTGTTTTGTATCTGATTTCTTGGTAACTGACCCCCTGCCTGCCTATCCTTATTGCTTACTGTCTGTATTACTTCATATTCTGAATATTGATTTTGGCCTGTCTGACGATTCTTCTGTGTGCTGAGTGCTGACATCGCTCCTGTACATGATCATTGCTCCTGCATATTTGCCAGTGTGTATATGACATGATCCGTGATTCTGTGTATTGCTATTGTACATATATTGTGTGATACGTGCTCTTGTATATTTGCTGTGGTAGATATTAGCTTAGTTAGTTTAGGATGGTTAGGCTGAAATCTGTGGTACACTATATGTTTCTGATTGTAAAAACCCACCTTTTCCAACAAGCATATTCTCTAGCTTAGGCCATGCACCCACTAAATAACCTAATTGCGCACTGCCTGTACATATACTGTATACAGGAGCTGGGAAAAAAGGGCGCAGGCCGCTAGTGGACAAAAAGGGCGCCGCCATTCACTCCCATAATAAATAACGTTTAATGGGCGCCGAGCAGGAAAAAAGGGCGCCGGAGCTAAATAAAGTTTACAAACGGCGCCCGGAGCTAAATAAAGTTTACAAACGGCTCCCGGAGCTGTTTAATGATTTATAACTGAGCTTGTGTTGATTTACGTTTATAAAATGCACCCGTGCCGAATAACATTTATGAAAATACTAAATATATTTATCTAATTTAAATAATTAAAACATTATTTAAAGTTTCATCCCTTACTGTTTTTAAAACATTATTCACAAAATAAAGCGATCAGTACGTAATGTAAATTGGAATATATTTTTTGGAGTCACAGTTTGTAAAACATTATTATCCACATAATAAAGGGGGGTCTTAGGTTTAGGCACCACCAGGGGGGTCTTAGGTTTAGGCACCAACAGGGGGGTTTCAGGTTTAGGCACCAACAGGGGGGTCTTAGGTTTAGGCACCAACAGGGGGGTCTTAGGTTTAGGCACCACCAGGGGGGTCTTAGGTTTAGGCACCAACAGGGGGGTCTTAGGTTTAGGCACCAACAGGGGGGTCTAGGGGTTAGGGGTAGGTACAGGGAGGGTTACTTAGGCACCAACAGGGGGGGTCTTAGGTTTAGGCACCAACAGGGGGGTCTTAGGTTTAGGCACCAACAGGGGGGTCTTAGGTTTAGGCACCACCAGGGGGGTCTTAGGTTTAGGCACCAACAGGGGGGTCTTAGGTTTAGGCACCAACAGGGGGGTCTAGGGGTTAGGGGTAGGTATAGGGAGGGTTACTTAGGCACCACCAGGGGGGTCTTAGGTTTAGGCACCAACAGGGGGGTCTTAGGTTTAGGCACCAACAGGGGGGTCTAGGGGTTAGGGATAGGTACAGGGAGGGTTCTGTGTAAGAGTAGGCTTAGGTATAGTTTTAGTCAAATTTTAGTAATAATTACTAATGTTTTACAACACTTATTACGAACGTACTTATATTTATATCATCGTTATAAAGAATATTTTCAGATTTTATTATAAGAACAAACCATAAATGAAGGTTATTCACAATAATATACAATTATAACAATTAAACATATATTATTGTTTTTTTAATAAACGTAATTATAAGTTTAACTTTAGAAATAGGGAAGATTAACGTTTTCACAATTTCCAATTTTATAAACATTATTTAATGATTTATAGTTTTGTTAAACTTTATTTGTAAACGAAATATAGCACACTATTTTTATAAACCCTATTAATGATTAATTATTATTTAGAGTTTACACCCCGCGCCCTTTTTGTCCAGGCGCCCTTTTTGTACGTACGCCTGTATACATCCCCACCTCTTGTTTCCACCCCATTCCTTTAGATTGTAAGCTCGCAAGGCCAGGGCTCTCTCACCCTTTTGTGTCATGGAATGTTATTAATTTAATTGCTTGCACACTGTTAGACATTTATACATTTTAGTCATCATGTTAAATCAAATTGTAATCAGCAGAGCTGTATCTTGTATCAGTGCTCATATTTGATGTATATCATTGTCTGTATTATTATGTATCCCTTGTTTGTTTTCTTACATTGTACAGCACCACGGAATATGTTGGCGCTTTATAAATAAATAATAATAATAATAATAATTGTACTTGACAAGCGATGAAGAGGCACACCTTCCTGGATGTAAAGTTGGATGTGCCAAGGCCATCTGGAAACCAACCGGATGTAGTCTAGAAGTAGATGAGGCCGGCACCATCCATAGTATTAATGCTCTTTTGTTGAATATCCATAGATATAAGCTGTCACACTCAGTGCAACGTTTTGGGATGTTTCCCTTTATCAAGCAAGTGACAGTCTGGATACATTCACATAGTTACAGATATTTATGCATACCCACCATCTCATGAACAAATCAAAAGCCAGAAACCATCTGAGCCAATCACAGGTCCTGAACACCCAAGTGGACCTGATGGAGAACTTACAGATAAACAAACGAGCCAATGGACAATTAGAACGCTCACCTGCCATGCCCCCATCATCATCCCCGGCGTCTCCTCGCCATACTGAGACACCAGAAGCCGTCTGCAGGCATGTCCGCCCATTGGAGCCGGGCAGAGTGCCCGCATTGGAGCGCGGACAGCATCCGCACCTTGTGACCAGCTGATCCAATCACGGCTGGTCACTTGCAGGAAGTCAGCCTGGAACGCAGGAGTCGCATTACAGTATGCATGAAGGGACAGCCGACAGAGCTATGCGTACATGACGTACTCTATGGATCCACGCCAACCCGCAGATGCCGACACCACTGCGTCCCCATGGCAACAGACGCCCCAAGGTGGGCAACGCCGCATAGACGGCGAAAGACAGAATAAGAAAAGGGATAGAATAAGAATAATCATAATGATTTCTGATTGTACGATTGCATGCATATTGCTGTGTGTGTGTGTGTGTGTGTGTGTGTGTGTGTGTGTGTGTGTGTGTGTGTGTGTGTGTGTGTGTGTGTGTGTACTGTGTGTGTGTGTGTGTATAAATTGCACTAGTGTAAACTACAGTTTCCTCTCCCAGATTAGTTTAAAGTTGCTCTAATAAATTTCTTTATCATTGAAGGCCTATTATTTATTATTTTTTGTGTGTGCTTGTGTTTAAATATAACCAACATTGCCAGCTTAGAGAGACAAGGACCTCTAAAGTGAAACTATTGGGAGTTTATGAGGCTTCTTCCTAAGGTACTTAGGGTAATTGAAATACTCTTTTGATTATTCTTTGCTAGTTGCGCACAACTGATGCTTTTACTTCTAAGTGCTGTGGAAAATATCAGTGCTAAATAGTAATATGATTATTATTATTATTATTAGTCAGTGGCTTACTAACAGGCTGGCGGCAGGAGTGACCCGCTCCTGGAGTCACCATGGAAGGAGGGTGACAACGGAGACCTACTGCACCTGCCTAAATGCAGAGTTTTGTGAGCAGAAGGAAGCCATAGAGTGCCATTAACTCACCTGCTACACCACCGGAGTCCAGTGCTGTCCGACTTCCTCTTAGCGCTCAGCTCTCCCCCTTGTGCTAGCATGTCCTCTTGGCTCCTGCATGCATGAAGTCACGTGATGCAGGAAGAAATGCCAGGCGCTGGGGGAGAGCTGAACGGTGACGGGAAGACACATCGTGGACTCCGGCGGTGGAACAAGTGAGTTAATGGCACACGACGGCTTCCTTCTGCTCGCAATACTCTGCAGTAACAGTTAGTGTTAGGTGAAGGTGGGCTGCGGGCAGAGTCTAGGACATAGGTGGGGTGGGGGTACTTCAATCAGCAATGCAGTCTGCATTGCTTAATGCGTCCATCTGAAAATGGCGCCTGTGAATAATGGCGCACAGTGTTGCCGCTAATCTGTTTGCCGCTTATCGCTATTTAACGTTAAAGCCTTATTGTTATTTAACGTTAAAGCCTTATTGTTATTTAGCGTTAAAGCCTTATCGTTATTTAGCGTTAACACACAGAACCCTCTCTGTACCTATCCCTAACCCATAAACCCCCCTGGTGGTGCCTAACCCTAACCACCCCCCTGGTGGTGCCTAACCCTATCCACCCCCCTGGTGGTGTATATTGTACTGTAACTATACCTAACCCTACTCTCACACAGAACCCTCCCTGTACCTATCCCTAACCCTAAGACCTCCCTGGTGGTGCCTAACCCTAACCACCCCCCTGGTGGTGCCTAACCCTAAGACCCCCCCCAGTGGTGCCTAACCCTAACCTTGACAGTGTTACATTAAATCCATTCACCGTTTTGCAGTTAAATAGCGTCTGCAGTTTGGCTTACGTAGGGCGCTATTGATAAATAACGTTAGTGTGTGCCACTATTGATAAATAACGTTAGTGTGTGCCACTATTGATAAATAACGTTAGTGTGTGCCACTATTGATAAATAACGTTAGTGTGTGCCGTTCTTCTTCTTTTTTCCCTGTGCGCCATTATTATGCAGTACTAACGATAAATAGCGATAAGCGTATCTTTTTAATGCGGTGCCATTTTTATACATAGGCGCTGTGCGCCATTATTCACTGATCCCGCATAGCTAAATAACCTCTTTGAGGACCACAGGATTACACTTCCTAGTGACCAGGCGATTTTTTACAATTCAGCACTGCGCAGCTTTAATAGTTTATTGTGTGCCCATACAAATTAGTAGCCAAATGGATCTTGCCTCCTTTTCTTCCCACCAACAGAGCTTTCTGTTGGTGGGATCTGATTGCTGCTGTGATGTGTTTTTTTTTATTTATTTTAAAAGTTTTTTGTTTTTTTTTTAATAAAAAATCGCTATTTGTTTTATTTCCCTCCCTCCCCCTTTTCTGCCTTTCCTCCCCACCTGAGAACCACCATTACATCACCTCTCATAGGCATCAGCCAATGAGAAGGACTCGATTGTGTGCCACTCCTGGGGACAGCTCAGTGACAGAGCTGTCCCCATACAGCGCTGCGCTAGATCACAGAGCTGTACAAATAATTTAAGCCATTTTTTTATTCAATTTACAGCCTATATATATATATCTCACAGGAAAAAAACGGGTGCCATAAATACAGTAGATGGCTGTGTGAATGTTATACAACAAAACAGATATATTTTTATATATATGCAAAGAACTCTCAGCACTTCCTCTGTAGAGGTCCTGTCTCCTTCTGGCAGAGGCGTAGCTAGGGTTTTCAGCGCCCGGGGACAAAGACTATTAATGCGCCCCCTAAGGTGAAGGGTCGTGACCAAATGTGGGCGTGGTTATGGGTGCTCCACATTTGGTCACGCCCCTTCAAATGTACATGGAGGTTAGCAGGCTCACGCTCACCCACCCTCCCTCAGTATGTACCTTCCAGCATGTTCCAAGACAAATTCAGCAATCATGAGCCCCCCCCCCCCATCAAGAGAAATTCCGCAATCATGAGTAAACATGAGGCCCCCAACATGACCAACTCAGCAATCATGAGGCCCCCAACAAGACAAATTCAGCAATCATGAGGCCCCTAACAAGACAAATTCAGCAATCATGAGGCCCCTTACAAGACAAATTCAGCGATCTTGAGGCCCCCAACAAATCATGAGGCCCCCAACAAGACAAATTCAGTAACCATGAGGCCCCCAACAAGACAAATTCAGCAGTCATGAGGCACATAAATAGACAGCATTTCACATAAATAGGCAGAATGCCCCCTTAATATGGTAGACACCTCTCACCTGGCAGCAGTTCCCCAAAATACACTCAATCTGACAGCAGTGCTTCCCCAAAAATAGGTAGCCCCAGGTCTATAGGTGTCCCCAGAATAGGTGGCCAGCAGTATAGATGTCCCCAGAACAGGTAGCCAGGGGTAGAGATGTCCACAGAACAGGTAGCCAGGGGTATATGTGCCCAGTATATGTAGGCAGGGGTATGTGTCCCCAGTATATGTAGCCAGAGGTATATGTGCCCAGTGTATGTAGCCAGGGGTATATATGCCCAGTATATGTAGCCAGGGGTATATATGCCCAGTATATGTAGCCAGGGGTATATGTACCCAGTATATGTAGTTAGGGGTATATGTGCCCAGTATATGTAGGCAGGGGTATATGTGCCCAGAGTAGGTAGCCAGGGGTATATGCCCAGTATATGTAGGCAGGGGTATATGTGCCCAGAGCAGGTAGCCAGGGGTATGTGCCCAGAGTAGGTAGCCAGGGGAATATGTGCCCATAGTAGGTAGCCAGGGGTATATGTGCCCTGAGTAGGTAGCCAGGGGTATATGTGCCCAGAGTAGGTAGCCAGGGGTATATGCCCAGTATATGTAGGCAGGGGTATATGTGCCCAGAGTAGGTAGCCAGGGGTATATGTGCCCAGAGTAGGTAGCCAGGGGTATATGCCCAGTATATGTAGGCAGGGGTATATGTGCCCTGAGTAGGTAGCCAGGGGTATATGTGCCCAGAGTAGGTAGCCAGGGGTATATGTGCCCAGAGTAGGTAGCCGGGGGTATATGTGCCCAGAGTAGGAAGCCAGGGGTATATGTGCCCAGAGTAGGTAGCCAGGGGTATATGTGCCCAGAGTAGGTAGCCAGGGGTATATGTGCCCAGAGTAGGTAGCCAGGGGTATATGTGCCCAGAGTAGGTAGCCAGGGGTATATGTGCCCAGAGTAGGTAGCCAGGGGTATATGTGCCCAGAGTAGGTAGCCAGGGATATATGTCCAGTATATGTAGGCAGGGGTATATGTGCCCAGAGTAGGTAGCCAGGGGTATATATGCCCAGAGTAGGTAGCCAGGGGTATATGCCCAGTATATGTAGGCAGGGGTATATGTGCCCAGAGTAGGTAGCCAGGGGTATGTGCCCAGAGTAGGTAGCCAGGGGAATATGTGCCCAGAGTAGGTAGCCAGGGGAATATGTGCCCAGAGTAGGTAGCCAGGGGTATATGTGCCCTGAGTAGGTAGCCAGGGGTATATGTGCCCAGAGTAGGTAGCCAGGGGTATATGTGCCCAGAGTAGGTAGCCAGGGGTATATGCCCAGTATATGTAGGCAGGGGTATATGTGCCCAGAGCAGGTAGCCAGGGGTATGTGCCCAGAGTAGGTAGCCCAAAATACACTCAATCTGACAGCAGTGCTTCCCCAAAAATAGGTAGCCCCAGGTCTATAGGTGTCCCCAGAATAGGTGGCCAGCAGTATAGATGTCCCCAGAACAGGTAGCCAGGGGTAGAGATGTCCACAGAACAGGTAGCCAGGGGTATATGTGCCCAGTATATGTAGGCAGGGGTATGTGTCCCCAGTATATGTAGCCAGAGGTATATGTGCCCAGTGTATGTAGCCAGGGGTATATATGCCCAGTATATGTAGCCAGGGGTATATATGCCCAGTATATGTAGCCAGGGGTATATGTACCCAGTATATGTAGTTAGGGGTATATGTGCCCAGTATATGTAGGCAGGGGTATATGTGCCCAGAGTAGGTAGCCAGGGGTATATGCCCAGTATATGTAGGCAGGGGTATATGTGCCCAGAGCAGGTAGCCAGGGGTATGTGCCCAGAGTAGGTAGCCAGGGGAATATGTGCCCAGAGTAGGTAGCCAGGGGTATATGTGCCCTGAGTAGGTAGCCAGGGGTATATGTGCCCAGAGTAGGTAGCCAGGGGTATATGCCCAGTATATGTAGGCAGGGGTATATGTGCCCAGAGTAGGTAGCCAGGGGTATATGTGCCCAGAGTAGGTAGCCAGGGGTATATGCCCAGTATATGTAGGCAGGGGTATATGTGCCCTGAGTAGGTAGCCAGGGGTATATGTGCCCAGAGTAGGTAGCCAGGGGTATATGTGCCCAGAGTAGGTAGCCGGGGGTATATGTGCCCAGAGTAGGAAGCCAGGGGTATATGTGCCCAGAGTAGGTAGCCAGGGGTATATGTGCCCAGAGTAGGTAGCCAGGGGTATATGTGCCCAGAGTAGGTAGCCAGGGGTATATGTGCCCAGAGTAGGTAGCCAGGGGTATATGTGCCCAGAGTAGGTAGCCAGGGATATATGTCCAGTATATGTAGGCAGGGGTATATGTGCCCAGAGTAGGTAGCCAGGGGTATATATGCCCAGAGTAGGTAGCCAGGGGTATATGCCCAGTATATGTAGGCAGGGGTATATGTGCCCAGAGTAGGTAGCCAGGGGTATGTGCCCAGAGTAGGTAGCCAGGGGAATATGTGCCCAGAGTAGGTAGCCAGGGGAATATGTGCCCAGAGTAGGTAGCCAGGGGTATATGTGCCCTGAGTAGGTAGCCAGGGGTATATGTGCCCAGAGTAGGTAGCCAGGGGTATATGCCCAGTATATGTAGGCAGGGGTATATGTGCCCAGAGTAGGTAGCCAGGGGTATATGCCCAGTATATGTAGGCAGGGGTATATGTGCCCTGAGTAGGTAGCCAGGGGTATATGTGCCCAGAGTAGGTAGCCAGGGGTATATGTGCCCAGAGTAGGTAGCCAGGGGTATATGTGCCCAGAGTAGGTAGCCAGGGGTATATGTGCCCAGAGTAGGTAGCCAGGGGTATATGTGCCCAGAGTAGGTAGCCAGGGGTATATGTGCCCAGAGTAGGTAGCCAGGGATATATGTCCAGTATATGTAGGCAGGGGTATATGTGCCCAGAGTAGGTAGCCAGGGGTATATATGCCCAGAGTAGGTAGCCAGGGGTATATGCCCAGTATATGTAGGCAGGGGTATATGTGCCCAGAGTAGGTAGCCAGGGGTATGTGCCCAGAGTAGGTAGCCAGGGGAATATGTGCCCAGAGTAGGTAGCCAGGGGTATATGTGCCCTGAGTAGGTAGCCAGGGGTATATGTGCCCAGAGTAGGTAGCCAGGGGTATATGCCCAGTATATGTAGGCAGGGGTATATGTGCCCAGAGTAGGTAGCCAGGGGTATATGTGCACAGAGTAGGTAGCCAGGGGTATATGCCCAGTATATGTAGGCAGGGGTATATGTGCCCAGAGTAGGTAGCCAGGGGTATATGTGCCCAGAGTAGGTAGCCAGGGGTATATGTGCCCAGAGTAGGTAGCCAGGGATATATGTCCAGTATATGTAGGCAGGGGTATATGTGCCCAGAGTAGGTAGCCAGGGATATATGTCCAGTATATGTAGGCAGGGGTATATGTGCCCAGAGTAGGTAGCCAGGGATATATGTCCAGTATATGTAGGCAGGGGTATATGTGCCCAGAGTAGGTAGCCAGGTCAGGTGTCCCCCTCCCCAGCAGGGGGGGGAGCAGCGCAGAGAAGAGCTGCTCTTCCTTCCTCGCTGTCCCCTCCAATGTCCGGGTGGCTCAGGCTGGCAGCGGCGGGCGGAACTTACCTCCGTCTCGTCGCAGCGCCGGATGGATCTGCCACTACTCTGGTCTGGTCCAGACCAGAGCAGCGGCTGCGCATCCGAACTTCCGGCCGGCGCTGGTGCGAGACGGAGGTGAGTTCCGCCCGCCGCTGCCAGCCAAGAGCCACCCGGACATTGGAGGGGACAGCGAGGGAGGGAGAGAGCACCTAAGGTGAGGGGAGGAGGGGGGATATGGCCCCCCTTCCCCACCGTCCGCACAGCTCTCCCTCTTCTTTGCGCTGCTCCCCTCACCCGCCCAAAAAAAAAAAACAAATAAAAAAAACCCCGCAGCTCAGCCAGGCGGAGGGCGCCCTTGGGGACCAGGCGCCCCGGGGCACTTGTCCTACCCCGACTCCCCCTAGCTCCGCGCCTGCCTTCTGGCAGGCTGTGTGAGCTATTTATAAGCAGATGGCTGGAACAGGTGGGCTGTTACTGGAAACAAACATCTTCCCAGAATACAGCAGGAGGTTACTTTCACTTTCTTTTTCCCACAGAGCCAAATCCAGCAACTGCAGGTCTGTATACACATCATCTGCCATTACTATACCGGTATCTAAGCATAGCTCCCAACTGTTCCTCTTTTAGAGGGGCAGTCCCTCTTTGGGAGCCCTGTCTCAGTCCCTCTTTCCTCCTCATTTGTCCCTCTTTCAGGACTGATGTACAGATCTATATAAATATATGTATTTTTCTACTGAAAAGTGTGTTAAATTGACTCTAAACTTTATACTCATCCTTTAAATTCATATATTTCTTCGTTCCATGTGTTATTATGAAGGGAAATGAACCAGGATAGAAAGGACCAGTGTGGTCTCAATTATAAAATTACATATTTTTTTTATAAGATCTTTATGGTATGTGTGACTAGGGGTGTGACAGGGGAGTGATTAGGGGTGTAGCAGGGGTGTGGCTTAAGTGTCCCTCTTTCTGATCTCAAAATGTTGGGAGGTATGTCTACAGGATGTTTTATATTTTTTTCTCAGTCCTATAAAGTTTGTTCATTGTTTTCAGTTTTTTCTTCCATGTGTCCAGGGGTGTAACTAGGCTTATTAGCCCCCCCCCCCCCCCCCCCCTGCAAAAATGATAGCACGGGAGCCCCCTGGTCTCCAAACCCCATTAGGGTCACGTGATTGGGAGCCAGTGAATGGCAGCAGAGAGAGTACTGCTGGGAAGCAGCGTCTAGAAGCAGGAAAAAAAATTACAGACGCTCCTGCTACATGCTACTCTGCATGACGGGAGAAGGGGGCAGGGATGGTTTTTGTGAGTGAACAGGGAGGTTTTCTTGCTAATTGGCTGCACGTGCAATAGGGGAGAGAAAGGAGGGCCCCCAAAGTCTCTGGGCTCCCCTTAGGCCCGGATTTTCATCACAGGAGCCTTTAGGCACAGAAGTCCTGGTGCCCTAGACTTTGCCTTCCATGAACCAACAAACCGGTGTCCTTTAGCATTAGGTAGCCAGAGATATTCTCAGTATTAAGTAGCTAGAGTTTCCCCCAAGTATTAGGTTGTTAGAGTTACTTCCTTCTTAAAGAGGAACGCCAGTGAAAATAATGTAGTAAAAAAAAGTGCTTCATTTTTTACCATAATTATGTATAAATGATTTAGTCAGTGTTTGCTCATTGTAAAATCTTTCCTCTCCCAGATTCACATTCTGACATGTATTACATGGTGACATTTTTACTGTGGGCAGGTTATGTAGCTGCTCCTAGCTGTTTTGGCTGTTAGAGACAGCTGTAAATAGCTAATTCCTGTCTGTGAACATTGTTACATTGTGGCAGTTTGCCCAGAGTACCGCGGTACTCAGAGCTTCTTGTGGGAGGGGTTTCAGCACAAAATCAGTCATACAGCGCCCCCTGATGGTCTGTTTGTGAAAATCATTATATTTCTCATGTAAAAGGGGGTATCAGCTACTGATTGGGATAAAGTTCAATTCTAGGTTGGAGTTTCTCTTTAAGGGCGATCTGGTAAGTGGAATGCTGAGACCCAGGTGAATAACCTCTCATTTACACTCTGCTCGGGATTTTGCATAGGGAAGGCAAGAGGGAGAGCAGCATTTCCATCATCAGGCGCCTGTAGGCACGTTCCTACAGTGCCTTATGGTAAATCCAGCCCTGGCCCCCCTGTGATGGCAGGGGTCACAGGGGTGATTGCTATGCCCATGTATGTGTCAAAGAGAGAGCAAAAACATTTCCTTGGTGAACAAGTCTGTAAACATAGGGAAAAAAACACTGTAAATACCCTATAATAGAGAAAAAAAGCTCAACTGAAATCCACTGAAGAATATTCAGGAGAACTGAAATCTTAAGTTTTCTCCTAGGAGATAATATTTTTCATCTTCTATAACTTTTTAGCAATCTCCAATTTAAAAAGTACTAAAAAATAGATGAAAAGGTACTGTCAAAATTATTCTGAGTACCGAATTTTACAGAGTATAAGACGCACTTTTTCTCCCCGAAAAGTGGGTGCGTTTTATATTCCAAAGATATGGAATTTTGCAATGCAGAGTGTGCAGGGAAGCTGTGGGTATACTATACCTGCTCCTGCTGCTGCAATCCTCTCTTCCTGGCTCCAGGTCCTGCAGTCTTCGCGATCCTCCGCGATCCTCTCCTCCTGCAGTGTGCTCCTCTTCTGTTGCAGCGGTAGGCATGGACACCGGCCGTCTACTGCTGTGCAGGGCCGATGTGTCCTCCATGCTGCTGCCTCCATACACGCTGAACCTATCGGTGCACGTGCGCCAGGGGTCATGCATGACATCACGCTCCTAGGATTCGTGTATATGGAGGCAGCGGCATGGAGGACACATCGGTTATGCACAGTGGTAGGCGGCCGGTGTCTCTGCCTACCACTGCAACAGAAGAGGAGGAGCGCACTGCAGGAGGAGAGGATCGCAGAGGATCACGGAGACTGCAGGATCTAGAGCCAGGAGGAGAGGATCACGGCTGCAGGAGCGGGTATAGTATGAAATTGTACTGCAGTGTAGTGTAGTGTAGTGCAGGGCTGTATAGTGTAGTTCAGCTAATTGTAGCGTAGTGTAGTGTAGTTTAGTGCAGTGTAGTGTTAGTGTATTTTAAGCGTAGTGTACTGTATTGCTATATAGCTTAGTTGGTGGGGAAGAAGGTTTAAGTGTAGTGTAGAGTGTAATGTAAATGGTAGAGGCAACCGGGATTAGTGTAGTGTAGCTGGGCAGTGTAGTCAGGGCCGGCCCTAGACTTTTTGCCGCCTGAGGCAAATTTAAAAAAAAATTATTGCTGCCGCCGCCCCCCCCCCCCCCTGGGGGGCGCCGCCGCCGCCGAGCTGGAGGGGTAGCGGGCAGGGCGGGGGTATTGGGCCTAGCGGCGGGGAGGGGGGTCGGACCCCCCCCTCCCTCGCCTGGGTCCCCGTCCTCCGCTCCCCTACAGCCTTAAATACATCACAACTAGCGCAACTCGTAAGAGGTAGTGGGCGGGGAGGACTCACCTCTTCCTCGCTCGATCCAGCGTGCGCTCCACTGACGTCCCTTCCTGCAGCGCCGTCCATTTACAATACAGTGGGCGGCGTGCAGGAAGTGACGTCAGTGGAGCGCACGCTGGATCGAGCGAGGAAGAGGTGAGTCCTCCCCGCCCACTGCCTCTTGCGAGTTGCGCTAGTTGTGATGTATTTAAGGCTGGAGGGGAGCGGAGGACGGGGACCCAGGCGAGGGAGGGGGGGTCCGACCCCCCTCCCCGCCGCTAGGCCCAATACCCCCGTCCTGCCCGCTACCCCTCCAGCTGGGCGGCCGGCTCCCCGCACCTTCCGACGGGCGGATGCCGCCCCTAGAAATTTGCCGCCTGAGGCAAAAGTTTCACCCCGCCTCATGAGCTGGCCGGCCCTGAGTGTAGTGTAGAGTAGTTTAAATACAGTTTTAGGGGGTAAAAGGTCCATAAGACACCCCTGCACTATAGATGCACCTAGGTTAAGTTATTTACCCCCCTGATTTTTGTCCTCTAAACCTAGGTGTGACTTAAATGTGTCTAATATGCCGGAGCCTCTCTATTCTGAAAATTATACTTTCTCGCCTGCTGGTGTGGTGGCTTAAGGCCCCATTCACACTTGCGGTTTTGTCAAAACCGCACCGGATGTCCGGACCGCACCGGAGCCGGACCGGACCTGATCCGTACGGTTCCTATCCGGATCCGGTCCGGATCCGGTCCGTTTGCATCCGGTTTCCGTGCGGTGTGAACACGGTTGCGGTCCGGATCCGGTTTCTTAAGGAGATAACATCCTGTAAATACCTGGGGTCTGGGAGGTCAGCAGAAGGGTCTGGGGTCATTGTTGGAGACAGGTGGACGTGTGGAGACCATCCGTGGATACAGAGACTGCAGTTGGGACCATGGATCCAGGCATTTTTTACTCGTAAACCTGGGAATTCTCTCCTTCCTGTTGTTCGCCTCCTCGTTATCAGACATCAGACATGTTGCTGCCAAAACGAGCTCCAGCATGAAATCGCTGCTGCCCCACTCTTTGAACGCTGGGCCCATGTGGTCCCCATCCAAAATGCATAGGAAGTGGGGTAGAACGTCCGGTTTTTGTAGCCAGTGTGTTGTGCGCTCTCCGGCTCTCATTGCTTTGTATTGGCCGGATGGTGCAGTCCGGCTCCGCTCCAGATACGGCTGCCGGAGGAGCCGGACCAAAAAATAGCGCATGTTGGAACGGACGCCGGAGTCCGGATCCGGTCCGGATCCGGTCCGGCTCCGGTCCGGCAGAACGGACGCATGTGAACGGACGCATAGGCTTTCATTGCTATTGCCGTGCGTCCGTTCCGTCCGTTCTGCAAGCGGTCCGGCTCCGGCACGGCGATTCCGGACGGCCACCGCTAATGTGAACCGGGCCTAAAAGGCATTTTATTGGCAAAGTGTGAAATTATCACCTAGGAGAAAACTAAGATGAAACAGTGAATTGAAGAAGGCCCCCAGTGTCAGATTTTCGGGGGACAGATGTGGCATAATGGTGGCTGGTGTGCAGCCTAGTAAACTAGGCAATCAAGGTCAGAAAGAACTCTTGCATATACCCTACAGTTGAGAAATGACACATCAATGTAAAAGTGCTACTGAACAAAAGATCCATCAGCTTGAAGTGACAAGACAAGGCACAGAACATTTATATTGTGCTGTTCTCATGGAGGACTCAAAGCGCCAGAGCTGCAGCCAGTAGGGCACGCTCTATAGGCAGTAGCAGTGTTAGGAAGTCCAGCCCAAGGTCTCCTTGCTGAATAGGTGTTGGCTTACTGAACAGGAAGAGCTAAAACTTGAACAGGTCTCCTTTGTCAGAGACAAAACCCTTAACCAGTACACTATCCAGCCACTCCTGTTCTCATCTCAGTTCTTTCTGGTCAGTAAGCCAGACACTGGTCAGACACTCCCTGACACTGTTAGCACGCCCTAGTGGCTGCAGCTAAAGCGCTCTGAGTCTATTAGGAGAAAAGCGCAATATTAACCCTCTGGGCGATAAAATTGCATTGCCCAGGAGGTGGCGCAGCACTTTTTTTTTAATGTTTTATTTTTTAAATCATGTAGCGAGCCCTGGGCTCGCTACATGATAGCCGCTGCGCAGCGGCATCCCCCCACCCACTCCGATCGCCTTTGGCGATCAGAGTAAGCAGGAAATCCCGTTTAGAACGGGATTTCCTGCTGGGCTTCCCCGGTCGCCATGGCGATGGGGCGGGATGACGTCACCGACATCATGGATGTCGTGACGTCAGAGGGAGTCCCGATCCACCCCTCAGCGCTGCCTGGCACTGATCGGCCAGGCTGCGCAAGGGGTCGGAGGGGGAGGCTGCGCGGCACGGCGGGTAGCGGCCGATCGGCGGTGAGCGGCGGCGATCGGAAGTTACGCGCAGCTAGCATAGTGCTAGCTGCGTGTAACAAAAAACAATTTATGCAAATCGGCCCACCAGGGCCTGAGAACTCCTCCTGCGCGACATACCCCGAGCTCAGCTCGGGATTATCGCCCAGGAGGTTAATGTTATTTGTCTTGTCTTGCAGCAAAGTCACAAAAACAGGCAGATTGTGGCATTGACAAAGGTGGTAACTTAAGCTGGCCACTAACGGTCCAATTTCTAGCGAAAAATCGTTCGAACGATCAGAAATTCTGATCGGATTGGTTGTAAATAATCTCCATTGGTGGACACAATCGATTATGAACGAGTGAAAAAAATGTCACCCGAATGAATTTTCGTCGAATGAAAATTTGGATTTTCTTGGTGGTCGTGATAGATAGGAAGCAATGATTGGTTAGTTGATGGTGTAGTGAACGATTTTTCATCCGATCAGAATTTCTGATTGCTCGAATGATTTTTCGCTAGAAATTGGACCGTTAGTGGCCAGCTTTAGAATGGATGTCTGTAAAATCACTATGGAAAGTATGCAGACAAAAATGTGTCTGGTGAAGATTTCCCCTTCATGTCTTTTTGTTGTTGTTTTATTTTGATCCTTATAAGTATCTTTACAAATATAACAAAAATTGTTGATAATTTTCCTGAAAAAAATGCCTAATGTGTACATCGATGTTTACCAAGATATCATCTCAGCTGCTGCATAAGATTAAGCTAAAGATAGACAGTGAAAATGAAAGTAACTTCTCTTGGTGTTTTGGAAGGATATTTATTTGAATAAAAGCCAATCTGTTTAATGATAGCTTCCACAGCTTTCTTTTTATAGCAACCTTCATGTTCTTGTGACGTTTATTTCCAGTAAAGACCCACCTGTTCCATCTGTTGGCTTATATATATAGTCTGTACAGACCACCTGTAGCTTATGAAGAAAGGACACCTACAGAGGAACCTCAAGGTGTTAACTTGGCTTTTGAAAAACATTCAGGTAATGAGCACAGGCTGCACAGCTTTCTTTGTAATGCTGGCTAGATGCAACTAATTATTGCTATTAGCGCAACTGCTCCAAGCATTGCTAATAGTGTTGGGCGAACAGTGTTCGCCACTGTTCGGGTTCTGCAGAACATCACCCTGTTCGGCCAAACCGTTCGGCCATATGGCCGAACTAAGAGCACATGGCCGAATGTTCCCCGAACGTTCGGCTAGCGCTGTGATTGGCCGAATGGGTCACGTGGTTCGGACCCAAACGCGCTCTGATTGGCCGAACGGGTCACGTGGTTCGGGTAAATAAATACCCGATCCACGTCATTTCTCCGCCATTTGTCTGTGGGTTTAGCTTTGGGTAGGCAGGCAGGGTAGTTCTCTCTCCAGCCAGGCTAGCCAGGGTCCCCCCAGTCATTGTGTTGCTGCTGGGAACAGTAGTACACCGCTCATCCACACTATATAGCATTGTGTTTACTGCCACTCTGTGTACACCGCTCACCCACCACTGTATAGCATTGTGTTTACTGCCACTCTGTGTCTCTGCTGGGAACAGTAGTACACCGCTCACCCGCCACTGTATAGCATTGTGCTCTGTGTCGCTGCTGGGAATAGTAGTACACCGCTCACCCACTACTGTATAGCATTGTGCTCTGTGTCGCTGCTGGGAACAGTAGTAAACCGCTCACCCACCACTGTATAGCATTGTGCTCTGTGTCGCTGCTGGGAATAGTAGTACACCGCTCACCCACCACTGTATAGCTTAGTGCTCTGTGTCGCTGCTGGGAACAGTAGTACACCACTCACCCACCACTGTATAGCATTGTGCTCTGTGTCGCTGCTGGGAATAGTAGTACACCGCTCACCCACCACTGTATAGCATTGTGCTCTGTGTCGCTGCTGGGAATAGTAGTACACCGCTCACTCACCACTGTATAGCATTGTGCTCTGTGTCGCTGCTGGGAATAGTAGTACACCGCTCACCCACCACTGTATAGCATTGTGCTCTGTGTCGTTGCTGGGAATAGTAGTACACCGCTCACCCACCACTGTATAGCATTGTGCTCTGTGTCGCTGCTGGGAACAGTAGTACACCGCTCACCCACCACTGTATAGCATTGTGCTCTGTGTCGCTGCTGGGAATAGTAGTACACCGCTCACCCACCACTGTATAGCAATGTGCTCTGTGTCGCTGCTGGGAACAGTAGTACACCGCTCACCCACCACTGTATAGCATTGTGCTGTGTGTCGCTGCTGGGAATAGTAGTACACCGCTCACCCACCACTGTATAGCATTGTGCTCTGTGTCGCTGCTGGGAATAGTAGTACACCGCTCACCCACCACTGTATAGCATTGTGCTCTGTGTCGCTGCTGGGAATAGTAGTACACCGCTCACCCACCACTGTATAGCATTGTGATCTGTGTCGCTGCTGGGAATAGTAGTACATCGCTCACCCACCACTATATAGCATTTCTGTACTGTCACTGTACTGCAACAAAATGCATTGCTATCCGCACGCTTCTTGTCCTCATGCAAGGCCTGGGTTGCGCCTCAAAGCGTGGCCTTCTCCTCCAGCGCCTCCTCCTGTTCCATCACGTGTGCTGCTGCTGGGTTAGCGTTGCCGGTCCCTTTTTACGGAACCTCTTATCTGTATTACATTTATGACTGCATGGCGACAAAATGCATTGCTATCCGCACGCTTCTTGTCCTCATGCAAGGCCTGGGTTGTTGTGTCTCAAAGCGTGGCCTTCTCCTCCTGCGCCGCCCTCCTCCTGTTCCATCACGTGTGCTGCTGCTGGGTTAGCGTTACCGGTCCCTTTTCCTGGAACCTCTTATCTGTATTACATTTATGACTGCATGGCGACAAAAAGCATGTTACCTGTGCAAAGAAAAATGACATTTTCCGCATTTAAAAGACATTTTTTCCTTTGAAACTTTACAATCAATTTTCTCAAAAACTATAAGCTCTTTTTCAAATATTTTTTTCCCTCTTGTACCCACTCCCAAGGTGCACATACCCTGCAAATTTGGGGTATGTAGCATGTAAGGAAGCTTTACAAAGCACGAAAGTTCGGGTCCCCATTGACTTCCATTATGTTCGGAGTTCGGCGCGAACACCCGAACATCGCGGCCATGTTCGGCGAACGTTCGCGAACTCGAACATCCAGGTGTTCGCCCAACACTAATTTGCTAACTGTAGATTTAAATACATAAGAGATGAAATCACAATGGGTCAAGCCACTTACCATATAAAAGCCCTTGGATGAAAATTAGTATAGCAACTAAATAGCAAAAATCCAGGACCTATTTGTACCTATTGTAATTGTGGAGCTGGAGCCCTGATACCAAACCAGGCAAGAGGTCACATGCTTCTGCGTCCAACTACTGTAGCCTGGACGTACACCATGACGTAAATTGCCATCCATAACTGGGGCTGTGGAGTCGGTTTAAAAAAATAATCAGACTCCTCACTTTATGACCAATGACTCCAACTCGAGGTACCCTAAATTGCTCTGACTCTTTGACTCCAACTCCTTAATCTAATACTTACCAGGGCTATGGAGTTGGTGCAAAAAACATCTGACTCCAACTCCCCACCCATCAGTTTATGAAACCACCAACTCTGACTCCAGGTTAGTGATGGGCGAACAGTGTTCGCCACTGTTCGGGTTCGCCCGGATTTTGGGCTGTACGAGTTCGGTTCGGGCTCCGCCGGACACCTCGTGGTGTTCGGGAGGGTGCTCGGGCACCCTGCCCGAACTCCAACAGGCCTTGTTTGTTCGGCCGAACACAGCCGTGGCCAAACATAGCCCCCGATAGGGTCCAAGCATAAAGGGAGAGCATGCCCCGAGCGTGAGGGGGGGGGGGGTCTCGGAAATGCCCCCCACCCCTCCCCGCTAAGCTCTCCCTTCTGCCGGTACCCTATAAAATAAAATTTAAGTGCCCCGAATGTACCTGAGGAGGAGGGCAGGAAGAGGGCAGCCGGAGATCCTAGGCGCTAGTACCATCTGGTACTTCCGCCCTCTCTTGACGCACTTCCTGTTTACATTTACAAGTCGCGTCAAGAGTGCGCAGAAGTACCGCGATGATGCGTACGAGGGTACGTGTCATCATGTAGATGACGCCTACCCTCGTTCGCGTCATCGCGGTACTTCTGCGCACTCTTGACGCGACTTCAAATGTAAACAGGAAGTGCGTCAAGAGAGGGCGGAAGTACCAGATGGTACTAGCGCCTAGGATCTCCGGCTGCCCTCTTCCTGCCCTCCTCCTCAGGTACTTTCGGGGCACTTAAATTTTATTTTATAGGGTACCGGCAGAAGGGAGAGCTTAGCGGGGAGGGGTGGGGGGCATTTCCGACCCCCCCCCCCCCCCGCGCTCGGGGCATGCTCTCCCTTTATGCTGGGACCCTATAGGGGCCCCAAAGGGACATGTTCGGGTTGGGTTCGGCTCGAACATGCCGAATATCAGGGGCATGTTCGGCCGAACCACCCCGAACCCGAACATCCAGATGTTCGCCCAACACTACTCCAGGTACCCAACATTGCACCAACTCCTCAACTCCAACTCCACAGTCCTGTACATAATTCGCTTACTACATAATCCCCATCCTCCAGCTGCCCCCCTCCTGCCTCGCAAGCATGATTCTCTTCAAAGATCCCACAGTAACCATCCTCCCCAGCCACACACTTCCCACTCATTCCCAATACCTGTCTCTTTTCTTGCCTATTTCAGCTTCCACCTCTTAACTGGCCTAGCTGCTGAAGCTAGAATACTCCTTCCCATTGAATCTGATGTACCATCATTTTGTTTCTGTGCCTTTATAATTGCCGCCTAAGTAAAGCAGCATGCAGCAAACTATGGATGTACACCACAGAAGTGGTATGTCCATGCTGCATTCTGCACATGGACCAAGGGTTAAAAGCAACTTTTCTGACTCTCATCTGTATCTCATATTACCTTTCCTCATCCCACCCAATCTTTTCTCCAACACCTTTGTATATATTGTAGCAGGGTTTTTCTGAACTTAATCTACACACCGACCTCATTTTCCATCACTCTTTCCATTTTTTATGATCCTTACCAACCTAATGTGACATCTCTTAAATGTCACCTGCACAACCTCATCTATACGCCTTTCCTTTTGTGACTTTTCCAGACTCTTGTGTACTCACCCAATATTCATCTATCTTTCCACCCTCATGACATCTCTCCTGTCCACTGCCTACCACCACATTTCCTCTCTTGAGCCTCACTTACCCATCCCGGAACCTAACCTATCTTCCTACCTACCATGTGATGTCTCCTATCCTCATTAACCCACCAATTCCTTGCCTATCTTCCAATCCCTATGTCACCCCACCAGACTACCACCCACCCCTCATGTAGCCTTGAAACCTTCCATATCCCCTTTCCGCTACTTCACCTGTCTACCCACCCCTTTCCTCTACTTTCACTTCTACCCACTTCTTACCGCCCAGCCAAATGCTACATCAACTGGTTCTCACATACCCACCCATCACTCATCTCCTTCATTCATGCCATGCCTCCTGACCACCTCCTTTATCTAACTCTTCCCTGTATTACCCATAATCTATCCTCCCACCAATCGCATCAGCTTTCCTGAATGCTCTCCCAAGCCCCATCTATTCTTCCAAACCCTACATTACTTTTCCTGAACTTCACCTACACAACCTTACCTTATCTAAGCATTCACATTAATGTCACCTCTCCTGGCCCTTTTTTACCATCTATCTGCTGACCCATCTGCAATCTAAGCTTTCTTCCCCAATGTCATCTCTTCTGTCTCCCATCTACACACCTACCCCTCATCTATCTACCCTCCATGCTACTTTTTTGACCAACACCCACCCATTTATTACTGATTTATTCCTCCTTATTGCTTCTGCTATTCACCAACCTCTTATCCAACTTTCCACCCCACTCCATGTCACCTTCTAATCTATCCTTCTGTCATGAAGCTGTAATATGTTTATCCTGGATTTTTGTTTTTCAGTTTATTGCTTATGAAATAGGCTGTGCTTACTTTGCTGTATGATGCTATGCTATTAAACCATTCCTACTATTGTTACTTCAGTTGGTGATGACCGTGAGGAAATAGATTATGTTGTATCTTGACCTAGCTGAAACAATGACTCCAAGACAAGGCTATCTTGCTGCATTTTTTTTTCTGAGCATTGTACTTCAAATAAGTAAGGTAAGGGCCCATCCACACTTGAAATCGCTAAATGCAATTGCAAATGTTGAGTGATTTTCTGGAGTTTTCCAGCGTTTTTTTCTAGAGATTTTCCAGCGATTTTTTTACTGTACAAAAAGCTATTTTCAGCGTTTAGCGTTTTGCAATTTCTAGTTCAATAAGCTGTGTCTGTCTTCCATAAACAGGAAATGACATCTGCACAGGATAAAGAGGTGTTTTGTGGGTAAACTGCAAGGTTTGATGAGTAAAATTGCTGGAAAATCGCTGGAGTAAAATTGCTGGAAAATCGCTGGAAAAACTCTGTTGATTGTGAACAGGCCAGCGCTTCCAGAGCGATTTACCAGCGCTCCTATACTTCACATTGATATGCTAATCGCTCAGAAAATGCTGCAGGCATTTGCTTTTCAGCAAATTGCAAATCGCTTAGATGAGAACACTTCCATATACGGTAGTTTCCGTTGTACTGTACAAGCGTTTTTCAAAACGCTAGCGATTTTCAGCGATGCTGAATTTGCTTGTAAAGTGCACAAGTGTGAATGGGAGTGTGAAGTATACAGTATGAAGTAAGGAGTGATATATATATGTATTGGAGTTTATGGTTGAGTTTCTGTGTAGATCTACTGCATTTGGTGGACCTGAAGGGAGTAAATTATCATTATTTCATACTTCTGCATCAGTAAATACATAAAGAAATGTATGTATTTTGTATAACCTTTCCCCCATGTAACCTTTTCTATCACCTATGCACCTACTTACTATCTATCCATTTTTTCCATATTACCTCTTTTCATTCCCACTTACCCCTCATCTATCCTGTTACCTTCATGTCACTTCTACTGACCCAACAATCTCACTCACTCTCTACTCTCCATGCTTTCTTTCCTGACCTCCGTGCACCCACCCACTCCTCATTTATACTCCCATCCTTCTTTCTTGATTTGACTAATCCTCAAGTACCCACTGACCAATAATTTGTCCTTTTACCCCCTCATTTTACCTCTCCTAAATCTATCCCACCCACCTTATATGTATCCTTTCATCCTTCATATTACCTGTCCTGACTCTCACCTACCCACTCACACACCCCTTATCTAACTCTCCACCTCTATGTCACCTCTCCTGGCCTTCGCATTTCGACCTAGCCCATCATACTGTACCCTCTGCCACCATAGCTTATGCACTCTCCATCTGTTATGTCACCTCGTTATGCCTACCACCTGGATCTTGTCTCCTCAGTCTCCTGCCCACACCTAGGGCCAGATTTATCAAGAGTGTCTGAGACAAAATATTAGTACGTTTTTAGAAATCCACGCAGAATTGTCTCAGACATCCTAAGAAATCACTAGCTAGTGCAGATTCCTTCTTAAACTGTAAGGAATAGAAGGAGTTAGGAAGGTCTCTCAGGCAGTGCAGTGTGAGAGAAATTACTGTTGCTGAGGTAACCAACACACCTGCTGTCAGCAAGCTCTGAGAGGGGGGGAGGAGCCCTCCACAAATCACATCTAGCCTGCAATATCTGAAGAACTGCTAATGAGCACTTCTTAGCAGTTAAGGAATGGATTTGCACTTTTCTTAACTGTAGTGTAGTTCTAGAAATCCACCCTAAACTGCCGCTATTACATAGGCTTTGGGAAGCTTCTTACTATCATGCAGAACTGTTCTTCTGCTGGTTAGAACAGTTTTAGAAGGAAAAACTGTCGGTAATGCGTTGATAAATCTCCCCCTAGGGTCATATTACCAGCCCTACAACCCCACTATGAGCTTCCCTCTGTTTCCTGCCCATCCCCATCTCTCCTAAACCCCCCATTGTGTTCATTGCTAATCTAAGTCAAAACTAATGACTGAAGGAACCCATCAATATACTAAACCAAAGTACTAAGGCTTGATCGATTCGTAGAAGACTAATTTAGCATAGAATCTCCATTTGTACCTTTAGGCCAGCAAAGGATAAGAGTGGTAGATTAAACGATTCAATGATGTTCATGTTTTATGTTGGCATGTTTTAGATGAAGTTTACAGCTGAAGGCAGGAATTCAAACAAAACTGATTTTTCAATAATGTTTAGAGACAGGGGGCCCATATGCAATTAACTTTTTCACCTGAGTTTTCTCCTAGGAGATAGTTTTTCATCTTGTATTTAAAATAACTTTCCAGTATTTTTCAATTAAGAAAGTACCAAAAAGTATTTTCTAGCTTTCCGGTGGCTTAAAAGGCATTTTATTGACAAGTTTAAAAACACCACCTGGAGAAAACTGAGGAAAAAAAGTTAATTGCATATGGGCCATATTCCGGTATATTACTTTTCATTGGCTAAATCACAATTACAGTGGATTGCAAGTTTACATACACTTTGTTATTTGAACCTTTAGGGCCCATTCACACTTTAAAAAGCGCCGCAAAACGCTCAAGCGCAAGCGCTTTTTAAACCACTAGTGCTATAATACCCTATGGGCCCGTTCTTACTTGGGCGATTTGCGTTAATCGCTGGCGATTAACACACATCGTCAAACGCAAACGTGTACCCTGCACCATTTTCAGGCGATTTCCCGGCAATCGCGTTTCAGTGCTATAGAAGCGCTAGACGCGATTGCGGAAAAATCGCTGCAGTGTCCAGTGATTTTTCCACGTGTAATCACGGAAAAATCACTCCCGCAAAACATCGCCGGCGTTTTGCACTTTTAAGTGTGAATGGGCCTTCCAGTAGCTTGGAAAATTCCAGTTATTGATGTGAATTAGGTATTCAAAGCCAGTTAGCCTAACTGGCGTAGTGATGAGCAGAAATTGCCTATTTAGGCCTATGCCTAATTATGCATCATAATTTGCATTTACGCATCGTAATCGTAATGCGAAATTTCTGGGAAAAGCGTAATTAACATTGTATGTATTTGCAAGCATTTGTAATTTACACATAATTTCATGCCGACTTTGGCTGTGAATAGCAAAGCCCCCATACATGCTATTGCTGCCAAAATTGCTGAGTTAAGAGACTATGGGTACACGGGTAATTAATATGTTAAGGAGAATAGTGGGTACAAGTACAAAAAAATGATTTTTCAAAAAGACTTAGTTTTTGCAACTGTAGTTTTTGAGAAAATCGAAAAATGTTTTTTAAACTGTAATTTTCCAGAGTTTAAAAACCATTTTACTTTGCATTTTTAAAATCGGTTTTCTCAAAAATGACCATGGTGCGGACATCAAACCGTGGGAGCCTTTTTGCATCGTGGGAAATAACAGCTGTTTCCAACTGCGAAAAAAGCAAGCAGCATCTCCTTCCACTGACATCACCTGCTAGCAGTAAAAATGTCACCATGTGATAAATGTCAGAATGTAAATCAGGGAGAGGAAAGATTTTACAATGGGCAAACACTGGCTAAATCCTCTATACATAACTAGTTAATTAGCCCGCCTGTTAAAAAAAACGGGCGCTAATGCTGGGACGAGACCCCCTTCCCAAGGGCACCCACCCGCACTCACCGCCGCACGTGCACGGCCACGCTACCCGCCACGCACGCACATGGCCGCACTCCCGGCCACGCCCACCAACGGCCGCCCTCCTGCCCTTGTCCTCCTGTTTGTAACGTCTGTGTGCCGCGAATGCACGCTTGCAAAGAGCACGGATACAGGGAAAGCAGAGACAGTGTGGTTTTATTAGGTAGGATTATTGTAAAAATGAAGCACTTTTTTATTACATTATTTTCACTGGAGTTCCTCTTTAATAGCAAAGCACCCCATACATGCTAGAATCACCACATGTGCTAGCTATGTTAGGACAGAAGGAAAACAGAGAGAAATGCACCCTGTATGTATTTAGAGAGTTTAGCCTGTCTAATCCCCCCATCTGTGACTAATCACAAGTTGTAATTTGATCCCTCAGCTGCGTCAGCTGACTGCCATGGCAGAGAGCTAGTTGGTAAATACAGGATGTTAACAATATGTCTGCTTTCATGAAAGCAGGAAGTAGACACACAGTAGATAAATTGCAGGATTTGTACCAACTGTAACAAAGAAATGTTTTTTCTTTAAAGGTTATTATGCTGCTGCTTATTTTTTAGAGAAGAGAGGAAGTTCTGAGTTCAGGTCCGCTTTAAATGTGGTTAAATGACAGATGATGTATATACCTATCAGTAGTGTAAATTTACATGTGTCAACAGAAAGAGCAGTGACTTTCCTGCTGGGGTTTCCAGATGGACAGTGTGCAGTGTGTACTAATCACCTGGAAACCCATTGGAAGTGGTAATATTTTGGCCAGGGATCACTGCACAGCCACAATACTGCTGTATGGCAAATCTACCTATTGTTTGCACTATTAAAAAAGTAAAATAAAAAACAATTACATAGGATCCCCCTCCAAAGCCTCTTTAACCCCTTGTCACCCATGCAGGCTGGGCTAGCCAGAATGTAGGGCTTGGACAGCATGGGGCTCCGCAGCCTGAGCTATACCAGCCCGCATGGTCCATGTATGGGGAGCACTGGAAGAGAGCCCTTGTTTAGACGATGGACAAGGGCCTCATCCTCACCTCTGGAGCTCAGGAGGAGCCTGCAGAAACGGTTCCCAACTGGGGGTTGGATTAGGTTGCGAGGGGAAGCAGCCTTATTCAAGCTAACACAAGGCTGTCACCACTCAAAAACACTTCTCACTGCCACCACTAACTGCTGCTAGACCAGGCATGGGCAAACTCGGCCCTCCAGCTGTTACGGAACTACAAGTCCCACAATGCATTTGCCTTTATGAGTCATGACTGTGGCTGTCAGACTCCTGCAATGCATTGTGGAACTTGTAGTTCCGGAACAGCTGGAGGGCCAAGTTTGCCCATGGCTGTGCTAGACACTCCAATAAGTCCCACTCTGCTGTGGAGGGGCCTGCACTCAGTCCAGCGTTTTCGTATTTGGGTCAGCTTTGCTCTTTAGGCCAGAATACAAGAACGCCACACACACAATACAATCACACAGTAGCAAGGCACAATCAGGCACTGAACTTGTAACACAAATTACACTGCAGTCTCTCCAAGACTATGAGTTTTTGCTAGTACTTCGGAAGTCAAACTTATTAAATAAATATTTAATATTCCAGAAAAAAGTGGAACAGTGCAGAAAGGTAAATATACAAAAGATTTACAAAAACAAAGTAAAAATTACGAAGACACACAACAAGACAGTTTGGTCATAAACAAAATAAAACGGGAATAAAATGTTACCGGCATATAGATCAGTGCAATGTTTGGTAGGAGAACGCGGTCGCTGGTCAGAAACCAGGATAGTCCTAGCATCTTTGCTATCTCCAAGGAACTACAAGTTGTGAAGGTCCTCTGTGGACTTTTATAGCAAGCAGCGTATTCCCAGGGTACACGTCTAGATATAATTTAATTTCCTCAGAAGGTTTGCACAGAATGCTTGTCATATCCTTGCTGGTTGCCCATATCAGGCCTGCATGGTTATTTCATCCTGCCCACCAATGCAGATCCCCACAAATAACTACAAACCATAGGGCCCCATGCAAAAATGTAAAGGGACATGCACTTACGTACATATATATATATATGAAAAGATAGAAGACCGAGAGCACAATATAATGTAGTAAGTATTAGTAGGGGATGGGAGGTAAATGAAAAGTAAGTAATATACTCACAAACCAGGGTTGCCTCTGAAGCAACCACTGTTAAAGGCAGGTGGGGAGAACAAGCCTGTCCCCACTCAGGAGTAAAACGTCGCTCTCTGTGGATAGAGGAAATTGTAGGGTAGATCACCCTTCCACCAAGGGTGGACTTCTAGATGCGTAAAGGTAAACAGAGGCGCCGGAAGTATAAAAATAGATAAAAAGTTTAAAATGTTTTGGTTGCGGTGGTGGACCAGCTAACCATAAACAGACAACAAGGCTGTTGTTTTCCAAAAATTATATACACAATTTATTCAAATGCTCCCAGTAAACAGTCGCAACGCGTTTCACGGGCAAAACCCGCTTCTTCAGGCAATAAGGGACAGGAGCAACAACACAGCGTCAAGTCTGGATGATGCTTGGCACCTCTGTATATATACCTCTCATATATACAGTATATATATATGCTGTATTTCAGTGATGCATGTACACCTGAGGAGTGGGGTAACCTCAAAACATGAAGTGTATTTGCTTACTGATACATAAACACAAGTTTAATGAGCCTTTTCCTCCTTCATACCTACATTATATTGTGCTAATCTCCTCGAACAGCAGTTATCTAACTTGCTACATCAACAGACTCACAATGGCTCCAACTAGTAGCAAGTCCTAGATGGAGATGTACAAGGGTTGATAATATGCATCCAAAAGATGCCTGCCACAACAAGCATGTGGAGAGGCTGCCACTGAATGGCCACTAAAGATGCTCATTACAGTATGGCCTACATACTGTATATACTCGAGTATAAGTCTAGAAATTTAGGCCTGATTCAATTCATAAATGTATAGATATCGACTTATACATGAGTCATGGACAACACTCAGCTCACTGAGTAATGTGTGTTTTAATAGTGACATCTGCAGCAATTTACCTTGTGGTAAGTGACACTTTGAGGAAAGGAAATGCCAAAATAACACAGGTGTGAAAGGCCTGGCCACAACAATTAACAAGGAAAGGGGTAGGGGGGCAAATACTGGGCTGCATAAAAGGGAGTGAATAATTGCAGCACTTGCGGGCCTGGAGGAGTTATTGGCTGCACTTAAGGGACAGGAGGGGTTAATGGCTGCAATACTGGATGCAGTGCAGTCATTAACCCCTCCTGAGCTCCAAGTGCAGCCATTAACTTTGCTGGGTAGACTCAAACTTGAGTCAATAAAAAAAATTCCAGCTTAAGAGGGGTGAATATTGGAGTCGACTTATACACAAGGTCGACTTGTACTTGAGTATATACGTACATCCAACAGAACAACAAATGACAAGGTTTCAAGAGATAGCGAAAATAATCCTATTTTCTCACATCGTTGCATCATTTTCCACAAAGTAGATACAGTGCAATGATGCAATAAAATGTGGGCATTCCCTATACTTGCTGAACACCCATCATTTGTTGTTCTGTTGGATTTCTTCCCGGCAACTTCAGCAGGGTGGATAGCTCTGTTTGATCAGGAGGTTCCCACTGAACAGATCTTCTCTTCTGACATGGAGACTTCACATGTTTTTGGGGTTTCGACTTTAATAAACCAAACAGCCAAAACTGTGGATAATGTAACATTACTTGAATCTGTACATCAGCACTACACCCAACTTGTGTCCAGATTATTTATTTTTCTACACTTCTGTATATCAGAGAAAGTAGTAGGTTGTCAACTATGTCTATACTGAGTTGCCAACCCTCACACCATTTAAATGTAACAATAGCAAATGTTCAGGGTCAATTTTACTAAAATTATTTGAAATGTAAGATCACTTACCTTTCGTGTTTGTAACTGTGCATTACACATCTTCTCAGGAGGAGCGATACAGATATCATGACTTCCATCAATACAGCATCACAGATCATTAGACATCTGGGGTGGAAGCAAAGACAAGTGGTTGAAGAAAATGTTGATCTTTTGTGCAATCAGTGTGAAGCCCTGAACCTCATAACCCTTCAGGAGAACAAAGAACTGCATGAGGCTGCAGGATCCAGAGAGAGAACAGCCCAGCTGATAGATATAATCACACAGAAAGGAGAGGATGCCTGTGACAAGTTCCTGGATCAGCTTCTGAAAAGTTTTCCGGCCTTGCATGGTGTATCTGATGGCTCCACGGAGGGTGAGTTACCTTTGTCAATTCAATGACTGTACCTAATGAATGATATTTTGTAATAAAGCAAATTTTTGGGGGTACTCGAGGCGCTTTGGTAAAATGGGCGGCATATAAACTGCAATGTGGATGTCGATAAGGGCAATTTGGGTGCTGCCAACATCCAATAAATAGCAGAATCAGGCATCCCAATAATAGCATAGGAGATGGAGAACTTAGCGGCGTTTGCGACACAGATATCAGTAGAAATTGCGGCGGGAGGGAGGGATATGTTAGTATTAGGCAGTAGCAATATTGGTAAAAATTACTGATATTTTAGACAGTGATAGTAGTGGAATATCTGTCAATTTACCAATATTCCACTAGTGGCTTTCCCCAATGCAAAATTTACCGTATTAGAAAGCAAATTAGAGTATAGAACAGGCACTGCAGTAACTCTGCCATCTTGATTGACAACAGTATTCACAGACGTATGGAAGTAGTAAACATGGTAGTTATGTATCCACTATTGCGTGCTCAAGCCAGGAAAAGACAGGCAGCAGTATTAAGTTATAAAGAGAGCAGGCTGGCACTTGCAAATTCCAAAGGTATAAAACAGCTTTATTCACTTTGGCTGGTGCACTTTTAAAACATGCAGTTATCACATAACATCTCTTGCCTATTCTGTATTCGTGGCTGTGGGGTGAGGTGGGGGCGGTGGGGTCGCCTAACGACCGTTTCGCTCTACGAGCGTCTTCAGAAGCTACTGCGCACATCAGGATGCCGAAGTTCGGTACATTTAAATGAGGGATCTCTCCCAAGGAGCATAGCGTGCCGGACCTCGCCGCCAGCCCCACTTCTGGTGGAAGCCACGCCACCTGACGTCTGCAACCAGGAAGATGGAGCGTTCCACGCTGGTTCTGGCTTCATGTACCCCATATTAATGGTGGATGCATGAATTTCATTAATGAATTGTCTAACTACTTGTATACCATGATGTTGGAAATTAAACATGGGTATATATACCCTTTTTCTTTTAAATTGATCAACCTTTCCCCTTTTTTCACTGTTAGAGCCTTCGTATGTATATGCAGGACTGTTGACGACAGTTAATTTCTGTCTAACAGACATGCATAGGATTGTAATCCTGCGTTTTAGCACCACCTAGTGGGTGTCTGGCATTCATGCATCCACCATTAATATGGAGTACATGAAGCCAAAACCAGCGTGGAACGCAGGGGCGTAACTAGGCCCCACCGGGCCCCCCTGCAGAAATTCTGAGCAAGCCCCTTCCCCCCCCCGGGGCCCGCTCGGGGCCGTTTTGGGGGGCTGGAGGGGTCGCAGCATGAGGGGAAAGCCATGCCCACAGTCGGCGGGGAGGGGGGACGGTCCCCCCTCCCCCCCACCACCTCGGGGCTCTCCCCTCTGCGCTCCCCTCCAGCTTAATGAGTGTCCTGGCAGCAGAAAGCAACGGCTGATACATATCTTCCGTGCGCTCCAGCGTGCGTTCCTCACTCTAATCTATGACGCGACTTCCTGTATAAACGGGAAACAGGAAGTCGCATCAGAGACTAGAGTGAGGAACGCACGCTGGAGCGCACGGAAGACGGAAGGTATGCATCAGCCAGAGCCGGGACAAGGTCCTCCCACACCCAAGGGCTGAGACACCCATGTGCGCCCCTCACCCTCCCTACCCCAGCCGTCACACACTGATTGCTATTAGACTAAGAGGCACCCCAGGGCCCCCCCCAACACCTTATTCTCTAGTTATCTGGCTTGCAGTCACTGCCATGTATCCCCTTTTCTTATTTCCCTATTCAAATACAACAGGGGAATGATAGCTGAGTGAGTTGTGCACCCCCTCCTACACTGCGCCCTGAGGCTGGAGCCTCTCCTGCCTCTGCCTCGGCCCTGGTATCAGCCGTTGCCTGCTGCTGCCCGCCGATGCCCGGACACTCATTAAGCTGGAGGGGAGCGCCTCGAGGTGAGGGAGGTGGGGGACTGTCCCCCCTCCCCGCCGACTGTGGGCATGGCTTTGCCCTCATGTTGCTACCCCTCCAGCCCCCTAAAACGGCCCCAAGCGGGCCCCCGGGGCCCCCTGCGGGGGCAGGGGTCGCATTCCCTATTGTTACACCAGTGGTGGAACGCTCCATCTTCCTGGTTGCAGACGTCAGGGGGTGCGGCTTCCACCGGAAGTGGGGCTGGCGGCGAGGTCCGGCGCGCTATGCTCCCTGGGAGAGATCCCTCATTTAAATGTACCAAACTTCGGCATCCTGGCGTGCGCAGTAGCCTCTAAAGATGCTCGTAGAGCGAAATGGTCGTTAGGTGACCTCACCGCCCCCACCTCACCCCACTGCCATGAATACAGGGTAGGCAAGAGAGATGTTATGTAATAAATGCATGTTTTAAAAGTGCACCAGCCGGAGTGAATTAAGCTGTTTTATACCTTTGGAATTTGCAAGTGCCAGCCTGCTCTCTTTATAACGCAAAATTTACTGTGGCGCCTTTTTTCTGTAACCACATCCATGGGCATGGCCGTTTCTACGGCCGTGCGGGGCGTGCCGCCGCCCGGGGCGCTGCTGGGAGGGGGGCGCTGTGATGGAGGGGGAGCCGCAGCCGCGGGGAGGGCAGCCCGACCTCTCCCTCCCTTCCTCTCCCCGGGCCGCCCTCCGTGCGATCCCCCCTCGGAGTGCAGAGTAATGCAGCAGGGAAGCGCAATGCATAACTACTCACCTCACTGGCTCCAAGCGCTGCTCTCTCGCCGCCAGTCTCCTCTCTGCCTACACGCTGATACACACACACGCTGCTTCCTGTTTAGCAGCGTGTGTGTATCAGCGTGTAGGCAGAGAGGAGACTGGCGGCGAGAGAGCAGCGCTTGGAGCCAGCAAGGTGAGTAGTTATGCATAGTGCTTCCCTGCTGCATTACTCTGCACTCCGAGGGGGGATCGCACGGAGGGCGGCCCGGGGAGAGGAAGGGAGGGAGAGGTCGGGCTGCCCTCCCCGCGGCTGCAGCTCCCCCCTTCATCATGGGGGGCACCTACCTAACCTATACTGGGGCAGCTACCTATCTAACCTATCCTGGGGGGCACCTACCTATCTAACCTATCCTGGGGAGCACCTACCTATCTAACATATCCTGGGGGGCACCTACCTAATCTAACCTATACTGGGGGGCACCTACCTAATCTAACCTATACTGGGGGCACCTACCTAATCTAACCTATACTGGGGGCACCTACCTATCTAACCTATCCTGGGGGGCACCTACCTAATCTAACCTATACTGGGGGGCACCTACCTAATCTAACCTATACTGGGGGGCACCTACCTATCTAACCTGGGGGGCAGCTACCTAATCTAACCTATACTGAGGGGGCAGCTACCTAATCTAACCTATACTGGGGGGCACCTACCTATCTAACCTATACTGGGGGGCACCTACCTATCTAACCTATACTGGGGGGCACCTACCTATCTAACCTAAACTGGGTGGCAGCTACCTATCTAACCTATACTAGGGGCACCTACCTAATCTACCCTATACTGGGGGCACCTACCTATCCAACCTATACTGGGTGGCAGCTACCTATCTAACCTATACTGGGGGGCACCTACCTATCTAACCTATACTGGGGGGCACCTACCTATCTAACCTATACTGGGGGGCACCTACCTATCTAACCTATACTGGGGGGCAGCTACCTATCTAACCTATAGTGGGAGCATTAACTTATCTAACCTGTATTGGGGGCATCTACCTACCTGGCTAGTCTATACAGGTGACAACTATACTGGCTACCTATATTGGAGGCACCTACCTAACTAACCTGTACAGGGGGCATCTACCTATCTAACCTATGCTGGGGGCAACTATTCTGGCAACCTATATTAGAGGCACCCACCTAGCTAACCTGTACTGGGGGCACCTAACTATCTACCGGGGACGCCTGCCTATCTAACCTATACTGTGGGCAACTATACTGGCTACCTATACTGGAGGTACCTACCTGGCTAACCTATACCGGAGGCAACTATACTGGCTCACCTATGCCTGGCTACCTATACTGGGGGGACCTATAGCTGGCTACCTATACTGGGGTACCTATTCTGAGGGAATCTATACTGAGTGCAACTAGACCTGGCTAACCTACACTGCGGGCACCCATACCTTGCTTCGGGGGGGGGGGGGGGCCCAATTTTTACACCCTCGCCCTGGGTGCATTTTAGCCTAGAAACTGCACTGTCCATGGGAACGGCATCTCCCGGTATGCTCATCCACGGCATGCATTGCATGGATGGGAACATACAAACAATAACAATAATATTTATATAGCACTTTTCTCCCTGGGGACTCAAACACTGCGGGAACCTGCGGATTCTGAGGCAAGGTACAGAGAAGATGGAGGCTTCCATATGGACATGTAAATAAAATCCTGCCACAACACTAAAGGCCACATCATTTACAAACCTCCCATAGGGGGAGGTTCCTTTAAAAAAATGTAATGCTTGGGTCGCTTTAAAAAGGAACTTTACTGAATATACTAGCAGCGGCCTTAAACATTCAAGAATCCACCTGGAGTTGGTGGTGGCCGAGAAGGTAGTCAAGCGGCCTGCAGGCAGAGATGCTGTGTGGGGACTTAATAGTCTTGGGGCAGGCAGTCATGCGGCATGCAGGCAGAGATGCTGTGTGTGGGGACTGACTTAGTCTTCAGGCAGGCAGTAGCCCTCCGGGATCCATGCCACATTCATTTTAATAAAGGTGAGGAACTCAACCCTTTTTTGACCTAGGCGACTTCTCTTGTCAGTCACAATGCCTCCTGCTGCGCTGAAGGTCCTTTCTGACAGGATGCAAGCCAGAAGTTGGATGGCAAATTGTGACAGCTCTGGCCACAGGTCAAGCCTGAGCACCCAGTAGTCCAGGAGTTCATTGCTGCCCAGAGTGTCTATATCCGCACTTAAAGGAGTGGTCCAAGGAATAAAACAAAAGAAATCCACTTACCTTGGGCTTCCTCCAGCTCCCGGCAACCTAACCATGCCCTCGCTGCAGCTCCATTGGCTCCCGCTCCCCTCCGGTGATGAGGCCGACCTCGCCAGGGGAAGGGGAGAAAAGAAACAGACCAAAGATGAAGAAAAGTACCGCATCCTCCCGCGTACAAGACGCGCCCCCCCTCAGCAACCACGGAAGCAAAACTGTGCACCCCACAGCTCAACATTTATCTACACACTGCCCTATGCTGGACACCACACACGCACACAGACACACGCACAGACACACGCACAGACACGCGCGCACACAGACACGCGCGCACACAGACACACGCGCACACAGACACGCGCAGACACACGCACAGACACACGCGCACACACGCGCACAGACACACGCACAGACACCCGCACAGACACACGCACAGACACCCGCACAGACACCCGCACAGACACACGCACAGGATGTGTCCTTTAACCACTTGAGGACCGTGGGCTTTACACCCCTTAAGGACCGGCCACTTTTTTTCCATTCAGACCGCTGCAGCTTTCACGGTTTAATGCTCGCTCATACAACCTACCACCTAAATGAATTTTGGCTCCTTTTCTTGTCACTAATAAAGCTTTCTATTGGTGCTATTTGATTGCTCCTGCGATTTTTACTTTTTATTATATTCATCAAAAAAGACATGAATTTTGGCAAAAAATGTTTTTAACTTTCTGTGCTGACATTTTTCAAATAAAGTAAAATTTCTGTATACATGCAGCGCGAAAAATGTGGACAAACATGTTTTTGATAAAAAAAACCCCATTCAGTGTATATTTATTGGTTTGGGTAAAAGTTATAGCGTTTACAAACTATGGTGCAAAAAGTGAATTTTCCCATTTTCAAGCATCTATGACTTTTCTGACCCCCTGTCATGTTTCATGAGGGGCTAGAATTCCAGGATAGTATAAATACCCCCCAAATGACCCCATTTTGGAAAGAAGACATCCCAAAGTATTCACTGAGAGGCATAGTGAGTTCATAGAAGATATTATTTTTTGTCACAAGTAAGCGGAAAATGACACTTTGTGACAAAAAAAAAAAAAAAAAGTTTCCATTTCTTCTAACTTGCGACAAAAAAAAATGAAATCTGCCACGGACTCACCATGCCCCTCTCTGAATACCTTGAAGTGTCTACTTTCCAAAATGGGGTCATTTGTGGGGTGTGTTTACTGTCCTGACATTTTGGGGGGTGCTAATTTGTAAGCACCCCTGTAAAGCCTAAAGGTGCTCATTGGACGTTGGGCCCCTTAGCGCAGTTAGGCTGCAAAAAAGTGCCACACATGTGGTATTGCCGTACTCAGGAGAAGTAGTATAATGTGTTTTGGGGTGTATTTTTACACATACCCATGCTGGGTGGGAGAAATATCGCTGTAAATGACAATTTGTTAATTTTTTTTTACACACAATTGTCCATTTACAGAGATCTTTCTCCCACTCAGCATGGGTATGTGTAAAAATACACCCCAAAACACATTATACTACTTCTCCTGAGTACGGCGATACCACATGTGTGGCACTTTTTTGCACCCTAACTGCGCTAAGGGGCCCAAAGTCCAATGAGTACCTTTAGGATTTCACAGGTCATTTTGAGAAATTTCGTTTCAAGACTACTCTTCACGGTTTAGGGCCCCTAAAATGCCAGGACAGTATAGGAACCCCACAAATGACCCCATTTTAGAAAGAAGACACCCCAAGGTATTCCATTAGGAGTATGGTGAGTTCATAGAAGATTTTATTTTTACAAGTTATTTTCACAAGTTAGCGGAAAATGACACTTTGTGAAAAAACACAATTAAAATCAATTTCCGCTAACTTGTGACAAAAAATAAAATCTTCTATGAACTCGCCATACTACTGACGGAATACCTTGGGGTGTCTTCTTTCTAAAATGGAGTCATTTGTGGGGTTCCTATACTGTCCTGGCATTTTAGGGGCCCTAAACCGTGAGGAGTAGTCTTGAAACAAAATTTCTCAAAATGACCTGTGAAATCCTAAAGGTACTCTTTGGACTTTGGGCCCCTTAGCGCAGTTAGGGTGCAAAAAAGTGCCACACATGTGGTATCGCCGTACTCGGGAGAAGTAGTACAATGTGTTTTGGGGTGTATTTTTACACATACCCATGCTGGGTGGGAGAAATAACTCTGTAAATGGACAATTGTGTGTAAAAAAATCAAAAGATTGTCATTTACAGAGGTATTTCTCCCACCCAGCATGGGTATGTGTAAAAATACACCCCAAAACACATTATACTACTTCTCCCGAGTACGGCGATACCACATGTGTGGCACTTTTTTGCACCCTAACTGCGCTAAGGCGCCCAGAGTCCAATGAGTACCTTTAGGCTTTACAGGGGTGCTCAAAATTTAGCACCCCGCCCACTTGCCAGGACAGTTAACAAACCCCACAAATGACCCCATTTTGGAAAGAATACACAACAAGGTATTCCATGAGGGGAATGGTGAGGTCATTGAAAATTTTATTTTTTGTCACAAGTTAACGGAAAATGACACTTTGTTAAAAAAAAAAAAAAAAATTCTGCTAACTTGTGACAAAAACTAAAATCTTTTATGAACTCACCGTGCACCTCACATAATACTTTAGGGTGTCCTCTTTCCAAAATGGGGTCATTTGTGGAGTCTGTCCTGGCATTTTAGAGTCTCTGCAATCATTACATGTATGGCCAGTATTAGGAGTTTCTGCTATACTCCTTATATTGGGTATACAAGTAATGCACTTTGGGCTGAAAGGAAAAATGAACGGCAAACATACCTTGCTCCACATCAATGGCAGATCTTCCTCCACATCAATGGCAGTGATAACCTCAGGAGAGAGACACCCCGTGCCACCCTGCACTCAGGGTGAGCCACCAACTGTGACTGGGCCTCAGAACTTTAGTATACAGCATTATGCCTGTAGGATACAGCAATATGCCTGCCAGAGATGTGGCATTAAAGCATCATCATAGGCCCAAATCACATATAAACCGGGGGTGTCCACACTCAAGGGAAATTCAAACATGCCGTCTTATATCGCCAACCCAGGACAGATCAGCAATATCAAGCATGGAAACCGATCCTTCTTCCGACTTTTATGCTTACCCGTTTTTTTGGTTTTCAAGCTCACCTCTCCTCCACCTGGGACAATGTGCGAAAGACCACTGAGTGTGTGCCTACTCCTATGTCTGGAGTTCCCTAGGTTCTAATAGTGTACCTGCTCGTGGTACCTCTCAAAGCACTCCCCTACGCATAGGCCAGGCTGGTCAGGACAGCGGGGACAATAAAAACTGGTGTCATTCCTTCTTCCAGTCCTGCTGCAGACACGACAACGTTTTCTTCGGATGCGTTGACCTGGGGCACACGGAATCTGATAGGCGTAATGCCTACCATGCAGTCGGCTAGTTTCATCTGGGGGGGGGGGGGGGGGGGGGAGTCCTGGCACCTCCTGGATACAGGATGTCCAGAATGATCTGTTCCTGAAATTGGAGGAAAGATTCAGTTCTCCCAGCCTTACTGCAGAGAACAAAGCTGTTGTAAACTGCCAAATGCATCAGATAAAAAGACACTTTCTTATACCAGCGTCTTGTTTTCCGGGTAATTAAATAGGGCGCTAACCTCTGGTCATTGAAGTCCACCCCTCCCATGTTGACATTATATTCGTGGACGACAAGGGGCTTTTCAATGACCTTAGTTGCCCGTTGAATTTGGACTGTCGTGTCTGTGTGAATGGTGGACAGAAAGTAAACGTCCCTCTTGTCCCTCCATTTCAGTACGCAAGGCGGCCCTCTGCCCCCGTTCAAGTCTGGTGGTAACGAGCCGTTGGGGGAAGCCCTGGCGATTAGGCCGCGCAGTGCCACAGCATCGGATTCCTTCTAACTTTAAGTGCTGAAAGAGGGCCACACTTGTGTAATAATTGTCCACAAAAAGATGGTACCCTGCTCCCCAGGTAGTCAGGGCATCCGACCGGCTCCAATTTTGAGTCTTTTCCCTCATAGACCCTAAAACGACATGTATAGCCTGTGGCCCTTTCACAGAGCTTATACAGTTTCACCCCATACCGGGCGCGCTTGCTTGGGATGTACTGTTTGATGCCAAGGCGCCCAGTAAAGCGTAAGAGGGACTCGTCTACGCAGATGTTCTGTTCAGGGATATAAGCATCTGCAAATGTTGATGGCAGGTGGTCTATGAGGGGCCGAATTTTGTGGAGCCGGTCATAAGCAGGGTCTCCCCTTTCATGACAGGTTTCGTCGTCGTTGAAGTGCAGGAAGCGCAGGATGGACTCAAATCGTGTCCTGTACATGGCAGCAGGGTACAAGGGAACATGATGTACTGGGTTTGTAGACCAATACGACCGCAATACATTCTGTTTCATTAGTCCCAAGTGAAGGATAAGGGCCAAAAAGATTTTAATGTCGGAAACTTGGACTGGTTTCCACCCGAAAGGCTGGGCATACATGCTCTCCTGGTGCTCGGTGATGAATTGTGTGGCTTTACGGTTGGTCTCAACCACAATTAAGTCCAAGAGAACCTGGGTGATGAACAGCTGCAAAAAGTCTAGGGCCGTTCCTAGATGAGCTGTCGCCACCTGGACTCCAGACTGGGCGGTGAAAGGGGGCACTACGGGTGCGGCGGAATCAGGGGATTGCCAATCTGGTTGTGCCAGCACCTCTGGGAGTCTATGGATACTACGGGCCCGTCTTCTTTTTGGTGGCTGCGACGGGAGTACTACTGCACTTGCCACCGTACCAGTTTCAACTTCCATGCTGACGCTCACCACTTCGCCAGGGTCTACAGAAGTACTGGTACCAAGTCCAGGAGATGCTGCGCTGCTGGTGCCTGCCTCACCAAGAAAACTATCATCAGCGCTAGCACCACCCTGCTGCCCTTGAGGCGGATCCTGCACCACCTGCGGTCTAACGACATGGGGTCTGGTACGCCTGGCTCTAGCTGGGACCAAAGCCTCGTCATCACTTTCGGTCAGGGAACCACTGCTTTCTACAGGTTCAAATTCGGACCCGGAAGATTCGACGGATGATTCTTCCCAAAAGAACTCATCCGACTGGTCCATGTACCTGTATACCTCGTCATTGGAAAGCCCCCTTCTTGCCATTGTGGATTGCTAAATTTATGGGGTTTTCCTCCGAGACTACCCAGAAAAAAAGAGCACCTACCTAGCAAAAAGGGAGTATTTGAGAGGTATTGGGGTTGGTGGGAAGTGGGGTCTCAGAGGCAATCAAACAATCACGGGACAATCAAATACAATTACAGCACAATCACCTCCAATCACAGCACAAGCAAATCTGATGCACTCGGAAGGTGGTGGTTGGAGGTGGTGGGGGGGAGGCAATCAAACAATCACAGGACAATCGAAGCAGATCACGGGACAATCAAATACAATCGCAGCACAATCGAATACAAGCGCAGCACAATCAAATCGGATGCACTCGGAAGGTGATGGGGGGTGGTGGTGGGGTGGGGGTTGGTGGGAAGTGGGGTCTCAGAGGCAATCAAACAATCACGGGACAATGGAAGCAGATCATGGGACAATCAAATACAATCGCAGCACAATCGAATACAAGCGCAGCACAATCAAATCTGATGCACTCGGAAGGTGATGGGGGGTGGGGGTTGGTGGGAAGTGGGGTCTCAGAGGCAATCAAACAATCACGGGACAATGGAAGCAGATCACGGGACAATCAAATACAATCGCCGCACAATCGAATACAAGCGCAGCACAATCGATACAATAACAGCACAGTCAAATACAATGCACTTGGACGGTGATTGGGGGGGGGGTCTGAGGGCGATTTGAGGGGGTGGGGGGTTGATCAGGAGCCTGCACGGGGCAGACTGAGTCCTGATCTGATGAGAGGCAGACACAGGGGGTTACTGATCGCAGATCAGTTAGTGATTGCTGGGGAGGACAGATGTAAACAAAGGGCAGGGGATGTAATCAGGAGGGGGGTATGAGGGCAATCGAGGGCCTGGGCAGGTGATCGGTTACCCCCGCGGGGCAGTTAGGGTCTGCTCTGATGGGTGGGGGTGCTGAGGGGTGATGGACAGGTGATCAGAGGGGGATCAGAGGGGGATCAGGGGGTAAGGTAGCTGTATACAGATGTATACAGGGGGGTAGTCTGGGATGGGGTCTGGGGGTGATCTAAAGGTAAGGGGGGGGGATCAGGGGTGACTAGGAGGCAGTTAGGGACCTAAATTAAGGGACAGCGTCGCTAGTTAGTGGCAGGTGGGGGGGGTGGGGGTTTTACAGGGGTGCAAGGGTGCTGGGCAGGGGTCTGCTGGGGTGATCAGGGGGGGTATGAGGCCTGGGGTGGGAGATCAGGGGGGCTAGATTCAAAAAAAAGCTGTGTGCAGTGAAACTTACTCAATGCTTCCTTCTCGCTGGTGGTCTCTGCAACAATGAGACCACGAGGCGAGGAGGAAGCACGTATAAGGCACTTTGTTTACCTAACAAAGTGCCTTATACATCCTGATTGGCCAAAATTACGGATTCCTCCGCTCGCCGGCGCTGCTAAGTGGCCGGCGAGCAGAGGCAAAATGCCAGGCTTCCGAACCCCGGCGGAGGATCGCCTCACGGATGACGCGATCGCTCCGCCCATGCCCCTACAAGGACCGCCACCATTTGTCTATACGGCGGTCCTTGCGGGGTCCACTTCCCGGCCGCCATTTGTCAATACGGCGGTCGGGAAGTGGTTAAGGCCAGGTAGTCGGCTACCTGCCAGTCGAGGCGTTGTCGGAGGGTGGATCCGGAAGGGCTGAGGTGAGGCGTTGGACTAAAGAAAGTCTGCATGTCCAACATCACCATCAGATCGCTAGAGCAACCTGGCTTTACCTGCGTGGACATGGGATGAGGAGGAGGATTACTGGCTCCTCTTTCCCGTTGTGCTGTGACATCACCCTTAAACATAGTGCAAAGCATTCTTGCCAGTTTGTTGTGCAAGTGCTGCATCCTTTCTGCCTTCTGGCAATTTGGTAAATTTCCGCCACTTTGTGCTTGTACCAAGGGTCTAGTAGCGTTGCCACCCAGTACAGGTCTAGGTCCAGGTCCTTGAGTCTTTTTATATGGAGGTCCCTCAACAGGCTGGACAGCATGAAAGACCCCATCTGCACAAGGTTGGATGCCGACCTACTAGTCATCTCCTCTTCCTCACTGATGTCAGGTAAGTTCTCCTCCTCCCCCCAGCCACGAACAATACCACGGGTACCCGAAAGGTGAGCAGCACAAGCCCCCTGTGATGCCTGCTACAGCTTAATCCACAACTCTACGCACGGCATGCTCCAGGAAGAAATTGTATGTGATTAGGTCGCGGATGACACCTTCACTGCGACTCACAAGGTTTGTCACCTCCTCAAACAGACGCATGAGCCTGCAGGCATTACGCGTATGAGTGTCCAGTACCTCAGCAAGAAAATCCCCAGCTCCCCAGAGCCTACCCTGGCACCGTAGCTGTACAGATACTCGTTAACAGCTTTCTCCTGTTGTAGCAGGCGGTCAAACAAGAGGAGCCTTGAATTCCAGCAAGTCGGGCTATTGCAAATCAAGCGCCTCACTGGCAAGTTCTTTTTCCGCTGAATATCTGAGAAGTGTGCCATGGCCAAGTAGGAATGCCTGAAATGCCCACACAGCTTCCTGGACTGCTTCATGACCTCCTGTAAGCCTGGGAACTTACACTCAAATCGTTGGATTATAAAATTCAGCACATGTGCCATGCAGGGCACATGTGTCAACCTGCCCAAACTCAAAGCCGACAAGAGATTGCTTCCATTGTCACACACCTCTTTGCCGATCTCCAGTTGGTGCGGGGTCAGACGCTGATCCACCTGTTTGTTCAAAGCGGCCAGGAGTCGAAGGGTGGATCCGGAAGGGCTGAGGTGAGGCGTTGGACTAAAGAAAGTCTGCATGTCCAACATCACCATCAGATCGCTAGAGCAACCTGGCCTTGCCTGCGTGGACATGGGAGGAGAAGGAGGATTACTGGCTCCTCTTTCCCGTTGTGCTGTGACATCACCCTTAAACATAGTGCAAAGCATACTTGCCAGCTTGTTGTGCAAGCGCTGCATCCTTTCTGCCTTCTGGCAATTTGGTAAATTTCCGCCGCTTTGTGCTTATACCGAGGGTCTAGTAGCGTTGCCACCCAGTACAGGTCCAGGTCCTTGAATCTTTTTATACGGAGGTCCCTCAACAGGCTGGACAGCAGGAAAGACCCCATCTGCACAAGGTTGGATGCCGACCTACTAGTCATCTCCTCTTCCTCACTGATGTCAGGTAAGTTCTCCTCCTCCCCCCAGCCACGAACAATACCACGGGTACCCGAAAGGTGAGCAGCACAAGCCCCCTGCGATGCCTGCTACAGCTTAATCCACAACTCTACACATGGCATGCTCCAGGAAGAAATTGTGATTAGGTCGTGGATGACACCTTCACTGCGACTCACTAGGTTTGTCACCTCCTCAAACGGATGTACGAGCCTGTAGGCATTATGCGTATGAGTGTCCAGTATTTCAGCAAGAAAATCCCCAGCTCCCCAGAGCCTACCCTGGCACCGTAGCTGTACAGATACTCGTTAACGGTTTTCTCCTGTTGTAGCAGGCGGTCAAACATGAGGAGCCTTGAATTCCAGCAAGTCGGGCTATTGCAAATCAAGTACCTCACTGGCAAGTTCTTTTTCCGCTGAATATCGAAGAAGTGTGCCATGGGCAAGTAGGAACGCCTGAAATGCCCACACAGCTTCCTGGACTGCTTCAGGACCTCCTGTAAGCCTGGGAACTTACACACAAATCGTTGGATTATAAAATTCAGCACATGTGCCATGCAGGGCACATGTGTCAACCTGCCCAAACTCAAAGCCGACAAGAGATTGCTTCCGTTGTCACACACCACTTTACTAATCTCCAGTTGGTGCGGGGTCAGCCGACGATCCACCTGTTTGTTCAAAGCGGCCAGGAGTGCTGGTCTGATGTGACTCTCGGCTTTAAGGCAAGACATGTCCAAGATGGCATGACACCGTCGTACCTGGCAAGCGGAATAGGCCCTGGGGAGCTGGGGGTGTGCAGTTTGAGAGGAGAGCGCAACAGTAGAGTAGGATTCAGCCAAGGAGGAGGACGACCGCGAAGAGGATATAGGAGGAGAAGTAGGAGGAGAAGAAGAGGAGGTGGCAGCAGGATATTTCCTAAATGGACACCTGGCTGTGGGCAGAGGAGCAGGAACTGCTCAAGGTGAGAGGCGGAGTGGAGGAGGGTGGCTGTGAAGGTGCAAGAGTAGCAGAGGATAAAGCGGCTGAAGATGCTGGACCAGGAGGAGGAAGAGGAGGCAGAGGGTGGCTTTGTGTTTGTTTGCTGATTTTCCTCATGTCCTCATCCCATTGGTGTTTGTGATGGGAGATCATGTGCCTTCATAAGGCAGTTGTCCCTAGGTGGGTGTTCCTCTTTCCACGACTCAGTTTTCGTTTGCAGAGATTACAGATGGCATTGCTGTAATCTGAGGAAGAGACACAAAAAAAGTCACACTGGTGAGCTCTGGAATAATGGCGTTCTGGTGGTGACAGCAGCAGGAGTTGAAGAGCGTGTTGGCTGGCTGACCCTAGGTGGCGAAACCAGCCGTCGGACACTGCCACAAGCTGTTTGCAATGAGCTCCCCCTGCTGCTTACATCAACTCGTCTCCTCCTCCTCTCTGTCTCCCCTTCTGAACTGTCCGCCTGTTCATCTTGTCTTCCGGGCTCCCAAGTGGCATCCATGCCCACATCATCATCATCCACAGCTTTGCTTGTATCCGACACCTCCAAAACTGCACCAACAACAGGTAGTTCATCATTATCCTCACACCTTACGCCAATGTGTCTACCGACGCCTAACTGAGATATATGAGGTGGTGTAACATCCTTAGTGCCTTCATCTTGTACCAATAATGCTTGTGCATCAGTAAATTCACCACAAACATGTGTGAATAACTCCAACGACATCTTAAATGGAGCGGCTGTCGTGCTAGTAGTAGTGGTGGTGGCTACCGGCTGAGTGGTAAGTAGTTGTGGAGTGCCCCGAATCAGAGCAGGAGGCGGAAGATATGTCACGGGTCCATCCGGAAGCTGAGGAAGATGAGGTGTTGCGCTGTGTAACCAGTCAAACATGTCCTCAGAATTTTGAGGGTTGAGGGTACGTGCCCTCTGAACACTGTGCATTGGTCGAGGGCCGCACAAAATAACACCAGTATGACCACGAAAAGACCTGTGTGGTAGCCTGCCTCTTCCTCTGCCTGTCATTTTTTCCATATTGGGGGTATGCAGTACTACTAACAATATTCAGTAGTGACAGACAGTGTGTGTAATCACAAAGAGGCACACAATCAGTGTTAAATACACAGCAGCTGTGTGTGTGTATCACTGGGCTGTGTACTTTAACCCACACAGACAGATATCCTACAGTACGTTCAATCACAAATACAGTTGCAAGCTATGCACAGCTTATGATGATAGACAGTGTGCTGGCTTGTAATAGATAGAAGAGGATATTAGAACTGCAAGGCCCAGCAATGACTGTGGCCTGGCCTGTATGCAGTGTGTAACCCACACAGACAGATATCGTATAGTACGTTCAATCACAAATACAGTTGCAAGCCAAGCACAGCTTATAATAGACAGTGTGCTGGCTTGTAATAGATAGAAGAGGATGGTAGAACTGCAAGGCCCAGCAATGACTGTGGCCTGTAAGCACTGTCACACACACACACACACACACACACATACACACCACAATAGAACAATAATAGCCCTCAAAAGGACTTTTGTTTTGGGATGCTTTCAGCAATGAAGAACGGCCTAGCTAACTGTCCCTGTCTCTGCAGCAATCTCTCCCTTTCTCTCACTACAGCAGCAGCCGGAGACTGAGAACATGGCCGGCGCTGCTGCGGTTTTTAATAGGGGAGGGGGGGGGGGGTGTCCGTGGGGGAGTGCAGCCTTATTGGCTGCCATGTGTCTGCTGACTGTGGGTCAAAGTTTAGCCCAATGATGAGGTATAGGAAGCAGGTTGAACACGCTATGTGTTCACGTCCTGCCGCAGACGCGAACAGCTGAATTTCGCTGGGATCTGTCTGCCGGCAAACCGCTCGCGCCATCTCTACTCACCAACAGAAAGCTGTGTTGGTGGGCAGAGAGGAGTGGGGGGATCACTTGTGTGCTGAGTTGTACGGCCCTGAAGCGAGGCCTTAAAGCTGCAGTGGCCTATTTTGTAAAAAATGGCCTGGTCACTAGGGGGGTTTAAAGAGGAACTCCAGTGAAAATAATGTAGTAAAAAAAGTGCTTCATTTTTTACCATAATTATGTATAAATGATTTAGTCAGTGTTTGCTCATTGTAAAATCTTTCCTCTCCCCGATTTACATTCTGACATTTATTACATGGTGACATTTTTACTGTGGGCAGGTTATGTAGCTGCTCCTAGCTGTTTTGGCTGTTAGAGACAGCTGTAAACAGCTAATTCCTGTCTGTGAACCTTGTTACATTGTAACAAACTGCCAAAAGTACCGTGGTACTCAGAGCTTCTTGTGGGAGGGGTTTCAGCACAAAATCAGTCATACAGCGCCCCCTGATGGTCTGTTTGTGAAAAGCATTATATTTCTCATGTAAAAGGGGGTATCAGCTACTGATTGGGATAAAGTTCAATTCTAGGTTGGAGTTTCTCTTTAAGCCCAGGGTCCTCAATTGGTTAAACAACATACTGTATGTCTAGGTGTTATATTGCATTTAGAAACTGGTATATGGCAAAACAAGTAAAAGAATATACGTATTTTTTTTCACAGGGAGGAAAACAAGTTTTTATGAACTTGTGGAAAAAATGAAAATGGATCATCACCTGACATCAAAATTGACCTTGAGCGACATCTTGAGCATTGGTGTAGACACTTTGCATGAAAAACCCTGTGAAGATATAAAGGATCATCCTTGGAATTTCTTGAGGAAACTCATGGCCTTAAATAGAACTGCAAGAGACATTTTAATTGTGAACGATCAGTCCACCGTCAGTGATGATGATGAGGAGGAGGATGATGAGGATGATGATGATGATGAGGAGGATGTTGATGATGACGACCTGTCTTTGATTCAAGATAAATGTAATTCTCCTGGATCCATCCACCCCCTGGATGTTTTGTGTGTTCTTCTGCATTGTTCAGACAGTTTTCTGCAACAGGTGATTGTATGCAGAATGGCCATGTGTCAGTTTGCCGTCCCTCTGCTGCTCCCTGCTAATGATGGGTCACACTGCACCCTCTTGCTGTGGGCGATGAGGGACATTGTGAAGAAGTGGAGGCCTCAGTCATTAGCTGAAAGTAAAGGGTTTATAGAAGAAAATGTGGTGAATACTCCTTTGCCAATCTTCTCATTTGTCAGACTGGGGGAAAGAAAAGTATCCAAATCTATAATCCTGAACCAGATTCTTAATCCAGCTCAAGAGTTAAACAACTTTTTTTTAAACGACAATGTAGATGGAGGACACATCGGCAGGAAAATATCTGATGGCCTTGTAGAAATGTCATGGTATTTTCCCTCCGGTAAGCCTAATGATGTTTTCACAGAGCCACTTGCAGTGACCAACCTACGTGGGGACTTGGGGTCCAGCTGGGACCAGTTTATGTTTCTAACCAGAGTTTCCTCAGCTGTGTTTATATTCATTGAGAGTATTTCTGAGAAACAAGTCAATCTGTTATCATCCTGCTGTAATACTAACACCAAGTATTATTTAATAACTCCCGGCAAAAGCAGACAGAGTAGAGAGACACAGAGTGCACTTCAAAGATTGAAACCAGTTCTGAATATTAAACAATCCAATATAATAAAATGGGAAGGTGAAACAAACAAAGCAGAACTTACAAATAAATTGCAAACGTGCATTAAAAAACTTCTAAGCAAAGACCCAAAAAGCATTACCATGAGACAACTTCAGGCAGAAACACGTGGATTACCCATTTACGTAGATGAGGATGTTCCTGCGTGCCAGAAGGCCATGAAACTTGCTCGCAAAATAACAGAAGAAATTCAAGATGTAGCCAAATATAAGGAAAGCACAATGAAATTACAAAGAGATCTGTGGAAACAGATATCTAAAATAGAGAAGGAACTTTGCAGGATGACAAACCTGGGAAGTAAAGATGTGCAACAATATCAAGATGAATTGAGGCAGAAACGTCTTTTACTACACGAGAAGCAACATAATCATACCGTGGCTCGTGGTATAAGCCTATTTTTTGATGCAATCATGCATTTGTCTAAGATTGAGACACAGTATTTTCTAAAATGGATGAAATTTGAGCTTGACTCGGTTGCTAGAGATCATTTTTCGGCATTGCAAGCTAAATACAAAGAAAAGTGTAAAGATAAGTCAGGTAATAAGGAAGAGCTCAAGAAGTTAGGCCAGGAAATATCTGAGAGTTGTTTAGGAATTGAACATTTCCTACATGAGATGGGGCAGTTCTATGAGGCTGAATTGTCCATGGTTAAAGAAAATAAAAAATCTAAAAACGAAAGAAAGTTTATTGGACTACCAGGAGTTGCTGCGGATCTCATGTTAAATGGCTTTCCAATTGAACTGATAGATGGAGATGTTTCTAGCATCCCTTTACAGTGGATAACTGATATTTTGACAGACGTTCATGTCAAAACAGGAGGAAAAAGCAGAATGAGAGTGATAACTGCGCTGGGAGTTCAAAGTATGGGGAAATCCACCCTTCTGAACACCATTTTTGGTTTGCAGTTCCCAGTGGCCAGTGGAAGATGCACACGAGGAGCCTTCATGACTCTTCTAAAGGTGAAGGAGAACTTCAAGGAGGATCTGGGATGTGAGTTCATCATTGTGATGGACAATGAGGGTCTAAAAGCTCCTGAGTTGTCATCTTTGGAGGACAGCTCTGAACATGACAATGAATTGGCCACACTGATGGTTGGTTTAAGTGACATCACCATAATCAACGTGGCCATGGAAAACACCACAGAAATTAAAGATATTCTACAGATTGTGATTCATGCTTTTCTTAGAATGAAAGAAGTAGGGAAGAAACCCAGTTGTCAGTTTGCACATCAGAATGTCAGTGATGTGTCTGCTTATGACAAGAACATGAAAGATAGACAGGAATTTCTGGAACAGCTGAATGAAATGGCAAAATTGGCTGCTGGGATGGAAAAGAAAAGTGACATAAATACTTTTAGTGATGTGATGGACTACGACATGGAGAAAGACAACTGGTACTTTCCTGGACTCTGGCATGGTGTCCCGCCAATGGCCCCAGTGAGCTCTGGGTACAGTACACACGTCTGTGAATTAAAAAAGTATTTATTAGAACTTTTGAAGGCCAAACAATCCCTGCACAAGCCATTAACTATTCCTGAATTTATAGCATGGATAGAAAGTTTATGGAATGCTGTAAAACATGAGAAATTCATTTTCAGCTTCAGGAACAGTTTAGTGGCAGAAGCTTATAATAAACTCTCTGTGCAGTTCTCAAAGTGGGAATGGGAGTTTCAAAAGACTGTTTACAATTGGCTGATCAGTACAGAGACAAATATAAAAAATCAGTCAACAGAGAGCCTACTGGAAGGTCTATGTACAGAGTTTAAGAGTGATCTGAAAAGTTTGCTGATTAAAGAAGAAACAAAAATGAAGGCATTACTGGAAAATTATTTTGGAAGTAAAGATGAAAATGCTCATCTTGTTGAAAGATACAAAGAAGATTTTGTTTTGAGCACAGAATTCCTAAGGAAAGAATTGGACAGAAATGCTCAGAGTAAATTGGAAGAGGCTGTTTCTATCCAGAAAGGAAAATTCAAAATTCAGGAAATGCAGAGGAATTCCCAAAAATTGATTGAAGACAAAATCACTGATCTCCTCTGTAGGTGCCGAGAGAAGAATCAAAAGCTGAGTGAAGCAGAATTAGTGGAGGAATTTGAGGAAATGTGGAAGAAAGCCCCGACTGACCTTCAGCTAGAGAAATTACAAAAACACAATGTCAGCAAATCTATACTACAGCGACTGGTAAATAACATGAGTCATAAGGGACCGGCGGTAAATGATGAGTTACTGCAAGTAAAAAACTTGGAAGACTGGGCTCAACTCAACTTTGTTGAACAAAATGAAAAATACATTGAAAGTAGATGGTTAAAAAAGTTTATAGATGAATCTGGCTACAACAGTAAAGAACCGTATGAAAAAATAAACAATTTTGCTTTAAGTCTAATAAATAAATGTAGTGAATATGTCAAAGGGAAAGTAAACACTGCAGAAGATTATAATGACACCTACTGCCAGGAGTTACTTCGCATGATCAATACAGAGCTTTCTAAACAGGAAAAAGACCTTCACTTCTCTGTACAGTTTGAACTGGACATCAAGCGTTGCCTTTTTGCAAGAGCGTCCCGAGATTTTCAGAAGATGCATGATACGTTCATTGCCGAGAATGATCCAAAGCTCTGTCTGGAGAAACTGAAGCCTCAGTATTTAGAGACATTTCTTAGCACATTTCAGGACAAAGATTTATGTCAGACGAAAGCCAAAGAATTCTGTGAGCAATGTCTAAAACCAGCTATAACAGATTATGTCTTCCAGCAACTTGGAAAAGAAATAGTGAATGACATATTACATAGCAAAGATAATAAAACATTCAGCAGTAGAACCTTTTTCCAAAATGTTATCCTAAAGGAACTGATGGAAAAAAATTCATTCCAAGAATATCTACAATGTATCTGCAAGTATGAGGAATACACAAAGGCCTGGATACTAAAATACATGGAGAAATATGCAAACGCAGAAACCTTGAAACCCATACAAGTAGAAATACTCCAAGTGACAAAGACAATAAAAGGAGCCCTTTCGGCAGACAAATGTCTTGCCAGTCCATCTATCTCAGATTTTTTGAAAAACATCTGTGAGATGCTTAAGAAACACTTGGTGATCCCACAGAAAGAGTTGAATGTGGTGACTTTCCAGAACACGGCCACAGTGCATCAGTTTTCCTCCGACATCCAGTATTTCCTAATAGATACAGAAGCTCAAATCCTATCAGAGCTGCAATCTATGGATATCACATCTGTATTGTCCATGGTGACAATGAAACCTCAGGATGAGTTGTTTAAGAAGGTGGTTGGCTGTGGGTAGTGTTGGGCGAACAGTGTTCGCCACTGTTCGGGTTCTGCAGAACATCACCCTGTTCGGGTGATGTTCGAGTTCGGCCGAACACCTGACGGTGCTCGGCCAAACCGTTCGGCCATATGGCCGAACTAAGAGCGCATGGCCGAACGTTCCCCGAACGTTCGGCTAGCGCTGTGATTGGCCGAACGGGTCACGTGGTTCGGACCCGAACGCGCTCTGATTGGCCGAACTGTCACGTGGTTCGGGTAAATAAATACCCGAACCACGTCATATCTCCGCCATTTGTCTGTGGGTTTAGCTTTGGGTAGGCAGGCAGGGTAGTTCGCGCTCCAGCCACGCTAGCCAGGGTCCCCCCCAGTCATTGTGTGTCACTGCTGGGAACAGTAGTACACCGCTCGTTCAGCCACACTATATAGCATTCTGTGTACTGTTCTGTGTCTGCTGGGAACAGTGGTACACCGCTCGTTCAGCCACACTATATAGCATTCTGTGTACTGTTCTGTGTCTGCTGGGAACAGTAGTACACCGCTCGTTCAGCCACACTATATAGCATTCTGTGTACTGGTTTGTGTCTGCTGGGAACAGTAGTACACCGCTCGTTCAGCCACACTATATAGCATTCTGTGTACTGTTCTGTGTCTGCTGGGAACAGTAGTACACCGCTCGTTCAGCCACACTATATAGCATTCTGTGTACTGTTCTGTGTCTGCTGGGAACAGTGGTACACCGCTCGTTCAGCCACACTATATAGCATTCTGTGTACTGTTCTGTGTCTGCTGGGAACAGTAGTACACCGCTCGTTCAGCCACACTATATAGCATTCTGTGTACTGTTCTGTGTCTGCTGGGAACAGTAGTACACCGCTCGTTCAGCCACACTATATAGCATTCTGTGTACTGTTCTGTGTCTGCTGGGAACAGTAGTACACCGCTCGTTCAGCCACACTATATAGCATTCTGTGTACTGTTCTGTGTCTGCTGGGAACAGTAGTACACCGCTCGTTCAGCCACACTATATAGCATTCTGTGTACTGTTCTGTGTCTGCTGGGAACAGTAGTACACCGCCCGTTCAGCCACACTATATAATAATAAATAATAATAATCTGAACATTTGTATAGCGCTTTTCTCCTGTCGGACTCAAAGCGCTCAAGAGCTGCAGCCACTGGGACGCGCTCAAGAGGCCACCCTGCAGTGTTAGGGAGTCTTGCCTTGAACTCCTTACTGAATAGGTACTTGACCTAGCCAGGATTTGAACCCTGGTCTCCCACGGCAAAGGCAGAGCCCTTAACCAGTACACTATCCAGCCACATATAGCATTCTGTGTACTGTTCTGTGTCTGCTGGGAACAGTAGTACACCGCTCGTTCAGCCATACTATATAGCATTCTGTGTACTGTTCTGTGTCTGCTGGGAATAGTGGTACACCGCTCGTTCAGCCACACTATATAGCATTCTGTGTACTGTTCTGTGTCTGCTGGGAATAGTGGTACACCGCTCGTTCAGCCACACTATATAGCATTCTGTGTACTGTTCTGTGTCTGCTGGGAACAGTGGTACACCGCTCGTTCAGCCACACTATATAGCATTCTGTGTACTGTTCTGTGTCTGCTGGGAACAGTAGTACACCGCTCGTTCAGCCACACTATATAGCATTCTGTGTACTGTTCTGTGTCTGCTGGGAACAGTAGTACACCGCTCGTTCAGCCACACTATATAGCATTCTGTGTACTGTTCTGTGTCTGCTGGGAATAGTGGTACACCGCTCGTTCGCCACTGTATAGCATTGTGCTCTGTGTCGCTGCTGGGAATAGTGGTACACCGCTCACCCGTCACTGTATAGCATTGTGCTCTGTGTCGCTGCTGGGAATAGTGGTACACCGCTCACCCGTCACTGTATAGCATTGTGCTCTGTGTCGCTGCTGGGAATAGTGGTACACCGCTCACCCGTCACTGTATAGCATTGTGCTCTGTGTCGCTGCTGGGAATAGTGGTACTGTATAGCATTTCTGTACTGCCACTGTACTGCTGCCAGTCAGCGTGTACTGTAAGGATAAGTGAAATGAGGAAGAAATCCGGTGAAAGAGGGAGGGGCAAGGGAAGAGGTGTTTCCCCTGACGGTTCACGTACAGGCCACAGGGGAGCACCCAAGAAAACACACTCAATACCGCCCATGTTGTCCAGGACAACAACCCTCACAAATCCAAAAGAACAGGACCAGATAATTACTTGGATGACCTCTCAAGCGTCCAGCAGTGGGTTAAGCAGCACCAGCACATCACGCACGAGGTCCGAGTCCTCAGCCAGTTACAAGGAGCCAGTGGGCACAAAGCTGACACAACCGGCAGCGACACCACGCACACAACTGCCAGATAACCAGTCCGATGAATTACCTCAGGACACAATGGGGTATTCGCAGGAGCTATTCCCAGCCCAACAAACTTCCACCTTTCAAAGGTCAATGGAGGAACAGCCAGAAATGTTGTGCCTGGATTCACAACCGTTAACTGTGGGAAATGCACCGCGCACTGAAATACAAGGCGAGTCCGAAGAGGACTCGGAAACCCAAATCCCAGAGCAATTTGGGCAGGAGGGGTTGCAATTGCAGGAGGTCGGCCGACAAGATCTGGAAGACGACGTTGGAGTGTGCTGCGCAGAGGTTGTTGTGGGGAGCTCTACTCCACGGCGGTGGCCCACAATGACATATGACGAGTTTGAGGAGATGGAAGAGGAGGGTATGGACAATGTGGACAGAGACCCAGATTTTGTTTGTGAACGAGAACATCGCCGTCGTAGCAGCAGCACAGATGAGTCTGTTGAAGAACACACTGCTGCACGAGTTCGCCTTGTGCCACAAGGTAGGCGGCGCGCAATTTCAGGCACCACAAGCGTGGAAGTTCAAGTGAGAGGCAAAAGAGGAGCAAACAGAAATCGCCAGCAAGGAGGCAGGTGCTCCAAAGTCTGGGCTTTCTTTGAAGACTGCACTGAGGATGTTACCATGGCGATTTGCAAGGTGTGCAAGACCCGCCTGAGCAGGGGGAAAAATATTAACAACCTCTCCACCACCAGCATGAGCCGTCACATGCTATCCAAACATCCCACTCTTTGGGCAAACGCGTCAGGACAGGGTACCAGAAACAACACTGCCTCCCTTGGGTTCACCAGACCCGCCTCAGCAGCAGCAGTAGCCCAGCCATTGCGTGGTTCACAACATTCACAAACATCAGACGACGCTGACACTGTCACTTTCCGGAGTAGTGCTCTTGAGGTCTCCCAGTGTTCATCAAACACAACAACCAACAGCCCTTCCGTGTGCAGCGCTACGGTTCAGTTGTCTGTGTCGGAGATGTTTGAGCGCAAGAGGAAATTGCCAGCAAATGACCCCCGGGCCGTGGCAGTAACAGCCAGCATAGCCAAGCTTCTGGCCTGCGAAATGCTGCCATATCGATTGGTGGAGACAAACAGCTTCAAGGGCATGATGTCAGTGGCCATCCCACGTTACGTGGTTCCCAGCCGCTACCACTTTGCACGCTCTGCAGTGCCTGAGTTGCATGAGCACGTGGTCAGCAAAATAACCCGAAGCTTGAAGAATGCCGTTGCCTGCAAGGTTCACCTCACCACTGACACCTGGACGAGTGCGTTCGGCCAGGGTCGATACATCTCCCTTACCGCGCACTGGGTGAACCTTGTGGAGCCTGGCAGCGATTCCTCACCTGCTACGGCACGGGTGTTGCCCACGCCACAAACAGCTGCACCGCCGTCCCTCCCACTGGATAACAGCAGCACCTACCTCTCTGACTCCTTCTCCTCCAACGCATCTCAAAGCTGTACCTCATCCGGAAACGCTAACCCAGCAGCAGTAGGATCGTGGAAGCAGTGCAGCACAGCTGTTGGCATGCGTCAGCAAGCGTTGCTGAAGCTAATCTGCCTTGGGGATAAGCAGCACACAGGGGAGGAAATTTGGAGGGGGATAAAGGAACAGACGGATTTGTGGCTGGCACCGCTGGACCTGAAACCGGGCATGGTTGTGTGTGATAATGGGAGTAATCTCATTCGCGCTTTAAGGTTGGCTAAGCTGACACACATCCCTTGCCTGGCGCACGTGATGAACCTAGTAGTTCAGCGGTTCCTGAGGACATACCCAGGCGTGCCCGATCTGCTGTTGAAGGTGCGTCGAGTGTCCAAACATTGTAGAAATTCCAGTACTGCTTCGGGGGCACTCGCCAAGATGCAGGAGCGCTTCAATCTCCCCCACCATCGCTTGCTGTGTGATGTCCCTACGCGCTGGAATTCTACGCTGCACATGCTAGCCCGCTTTTGCGAGCAGAAGAGTGCAGTGGTCCAGTACATGACGGCGCAGTACCGAGGCGCATCCGGCCAGCTGCCAAGCTTCTGTGGATCCGATTGGGCCAACATGTTGGACCTCTGCCAAGTCCTCCAAAATTTTGAGCAATCCACGTTGCTTGTGAGCAGTGACAACTCTTCAGTCAGCATTACCATACCACTGCTGTGTTTACTGAAGAGGTCGATGTTAAAAATCAAGGAAACAGCTGTCATGATGCAACTGGGGGAATCTGAAGGAGAAAACGATCAGCGTGATGGTACCAACATCAGGCCATCCGCCTCAGGGAACGCTGGCCCCAGCAGCTATGACGAAGAAGAGGAGGAGGAACAGCTGGAGTTGGAGCAGGAATTTCATGCCACCACTGACGAGGGCCAGAGCGGTGCACGTTGGACTTCCACAATTCAACGCGAATGGTCAGCAGAAGCAGACCAGGAGGAAGGTGACGACTATGATGCATCACAACAACTATCACAACGCTCACAAGAGGATGATAAGGATTCTGGTAGGACTCTGGCACACATGGCTCAATTCATGCTAGACTGCATTGAACGTGACCCACGCATTGTGCGCATTCTGGACAACACCAATTACTGGGTTTATACCCTTCTGGATCCACGGTACAAACACAATGTTCCAAAACTGCTTGAAGAAAGAGTCAGACAGGTCAAAATGGAAGAATACCAGCAGGCCCTTGTGGAGACTTTAGAGAGGAGATTGACATCCTCCCCCTCCTCTAGCCAGTTGTACGCAGACAGACTGACTTCCGCAAACCCAGGACGACCAGGAGGGCAGCAAACAACGCAAGCCGCAGCTAGTACCCAAAAGGGAATGGTATCGGCAGTGTCCTTGGAGTGGGAAAATTTTCTGACACCCATGCAGCCGCAGCCCACTGAACAGCAAGCGTGCAGATCCACCTCCAACACCGATCGCCTGGAGAAGATGGTCAAGGACTACATGTCAGATGGCGTAGCTGTGTCGAACCATCCATCTGCACCCTTCAACTATTGGGTATCGAAGCTAGACACCTGGCACGAACTGGCAATGTACGCAATAGAGGTGCTGGCTTGCCCGGCAGCCAGCGTTATGTCGGAACGCTGTTTCAGTGCTGCCGGAGGCATCGTCACAGATCGGCGTATCCGCCTCTCTACAGAAAATGCAGACCGTCTGACTCAAATTAAAATGAATCAATCCTGGATTGGAAATGACTACGCAACACTCCAGGACCCCAACCAAGTAACATGACCAATGAACATCTGGGATGGTGTTGCGTTTCCGGGCCCTGTTTATTGAACCTCTCATCTGTATTACATTTATGACTGCATGGCGGCAAAAAGCATTGCTGCTATATCCGCACGCTTTTTGTCCACATGCAAGGCCTGGGTTGTTGTGTCTCACAAAGCGTGGCCTTCTCCTCCTGCGCCTGCTCCTGTTCCATCACGTCTGCTGCTGCTGGGTTAGCATTGCCGCGTGGTCCCTGTTTATTGAACCACTTATCTTTATTACATTTATGACTGCATGGCGGTACAAAGCATGCTATCCGCACGCTTCTTGCCCTCATGCAAGGCCTGGGTTGTTGTGTCTCACAAAGCGTGGCCTTCTCCTCCTGCGCCTGCTCCTGTTCCATCACGTCTGCTGCTGCTGGGTTAGCGTTGCCGCGTGGTCCCTGTTTATTGAACCACTTATCTTTATTACATTTATGACTGCATGGCGGTACAAAGCATGCTATCCGCACGCTTCTTGCCCTCATGCAAGGCCGGGGTTGTTGTGTCTCACAAAGCGTGGCCTTCTTCTCCTCCTGCGCCACCCTCCTCCTGTTCCATCACGTGTGCTGCTGCTGGGTTAGCGTTACCGGTCCCTTTTCCTGGAACCTCTTATATGTATTACATTTATGACTGCATGCCGACAAAAAACATGTTACCTGTGCAAAGAAAACAGACATTTCCCGCATTTAAAAGACAGTTTTCCCTTTGAAACTTTAAAATCGATTTTCTCAAAAACTATAAGCTCTTTTTGCTAATTTTTTTTCCTCTTGTACCCACTCCCAAGGTGCACATACCCTGTAAATTTGGGGTATGTAGCATGTAAGGAGGCTTTACAAACCACAAAAGTTCGGGTCCCCATTGACTTCCATTATGTTCGGAGTTCGGGTCGAACACCCGAACATCGCGGCCATGTTCGGCCTGTTCGGCCCGAACCCGAACATCTAGATGTTCGCCCAACACTAGCTGTGGGAAGCAATGTCCATTCTGTAAAGTCCCCTGTGAGGCTGGAGGAGATGGACACACGGAACACTTTTCTACCATCCACAGACCCCAAGGATTAGGAAGCTATAGAGATATATTAAGCCAAAAATTATGCACGTCTATATGTAGCACATCGGTCATATCTGACCGTACATTTTGTAGCTCTGACACAGGAGGAGCACGGCACCCATACAAAGAGTACCGCACAATATATCCAGACTGGCACATTCAGCCAGATCCCAGCATTGACTCCTTAGACTACTGGAAATACACTTTTGTGCAGTTCATTGAGGAGTTTGCTAAAGAATATGATGCAAGACCACCAGATCTACCAAGTGGCTGGGAGACCATCACAAAAGAGAAAGCCTTGGAAAGCTTAAAAAAAGTGTTCAATGAAAAATAGCAAAGCCTGAAGGGAATATTCCAACACTGTAAACTAGCTTTTAAATACAAGTAGTGCAAAATCACATAATGTCCACCCTTCTCACCTAAAGTGACCTCCTCCACCTTACTTTCCCTCACCAATAGCTCACAAACATATGCCAGAAGTTTAAAAAAGATCAGGAAATACTTTAAAGCACAGTTCCCCAACCCTATCCTGAAGGCCCACCAACAGTACATGTTTTGCAGTAAACCACAATCATGTACAAATGGGGTAATTAGTGTATCAGCAGAGCTGATTATCTACCTTTGTGGATTTTCCCAAAAACATGCACTATTGGTGGGCCTTGAGGACAGGGTTGGGGAACACTGCAAAGGACACGTAACCCGAGACAAAGCTACCTAAGGTAAGTGCAGAGGTATGTTCCTGCTGGATCCACATACCTCTGTGCATTGCCCACACCTTTTCTCACAGCCATTCAGAGGATCCTTAAAGGGAACCTGAGAAGTGGGATATAAAAAATATATATACCTGGGGCTTTCTCCAGCCCCCCTCCAGGCAGATCACTTCCATGCTGTTCTCTTGCGCCGCCTGGATCCTCCTCTATTCGGCCTGCAAAGTCCTTCACTAGGGGCAGTTCGATAGCACACTCCTCCATTGCGCTCCTGTGGCCGGGAGCATTCTGTACCTGCACAGTAGTACCGTGGAGACATAGAACGCTCCTGGTGATGGGAGCCGGAACACAGCTGGGCTGCGCATGCGCAGTATTCCCCAGACCAAAGCCACAAGGGCAGTGAGTCTCATGTATAATATCTTATTTATTTTAAAATATAAGGGAAGACGCCGAGAGCCCAGTATAGTGTAGTATGTAGTGTAAATTGGGTATGGAAGGTAAGTATAGGTAGGTTATACTCACAAACAAGGGTTACCGTCTAGGTAACCACTATGAAGGCAGGTGAGGAGATTAGACCTGTCCCCACTCAGGAATAAGAAGTCGCTCTCTGTAGATCGGGAAAAAAGAAGAATTCCCCTCCACCAGGGGTGGAAACAACGGCAAAAGTAGTACAGAGGCGCCAACAGGGTAAAAACAATATTTCTTTAAAATGGTTAAAATGAAGTAGGTAGCGGTGGACTTACCCCTCCAAAACAGACACAAAAATTGCTGTTTTAAGCAAAAATCAGTTTATTTACATACTCCGAATAAGGTGCAACGCGTTTCGCGGGTATATCCCACTTCCTCAGGCAATAAATAGGAGCATATCACCAATGCGGTCCGGTACATAGCCTGGCGCCTCTGCGCATTGGTGATATGCTCCTATTTATTGCCTGAGGAAGTGGGATATACCCGCGAAACGCGTTGCACCTTGTTCGGAGTATGTAAATAAACTGATTTTTGCTTAAAACAGCAATTTTTGTGCCTGTTTTGGAGGGGTAAGTCCACCGCTACCTACTTCATTTTAACCATTTTAAAGAAATATTGTTTTTACCCTGTTGGCGCCTCTGTACTACTTTTGCATCTTATTTATTTTATTTATTTCCATTATATCCATTAATCGGAAACATATGACCAGTAGTAGTGTGTTTAAACACATCACCCTTAACTATAGAATTACACACGTGACAAGACAAACAGGAAAAAGTCCCTTTTCTCTGAGTTTTAAATTGTTTTACACGTGAACCTACTGTATGTCAGCTCTCACTTAACTGTCACCAATTGTAGGTGTAAGACATGAGTGGAAGATCCTGAAACTCCTTAAAGGAGAACTGTAGAGAGAGGTGTATGGAGGCTGCCATATTTATTTCCATTTAAGCAATACCAGTTACATGGCCATCCTGCTGGTCCTCTGTCTCTAATACTTTCAGCTATAGACCCTGAACAAGCATGCAGCAGATCAGGTGTTTCTGACAAATTTGACAGATATGACAAGATTAGCTACATGCTTGTTACTGGTGTGATTCAGCCACTACTTCAGCCAAATAGATCAGCAGGGCTGCCAGGCAACTGGTATTGCTTAAAAGGAAATAAATATGGCAGCCTCCATATACCTCTCACTACAGTTCTCCTTTAAAGGGAACCAGAGAGGAAGGAAAATAAAAAATAGGAAAAGCTTTTATACATACCTGGGGCTTCCTCCAGCCCCATAAGCCTGGATCACTCCCACGCCGCCATCCTCTGCTTCCTCTATCGCTGGTACCGGGTCCCGTCACTTCCGGTGGACGCGACCAATTTTCCGCATGCACAGGGGCTCTCTCCATATTCTTATGCATGCGCCTGCGTAGAATGGAACCGCACACGTAAGGATATGGAGAGAGCCGATGTGATGCGGAAAATTGGCAATGCTTACGTCCACTGGCCCGACTGGCCGAAAGTATGGGACCCGGTACCGGCGGATAGAGGCAGCGGAGGACGGTGGCGTGGGAGCGAAGTGGAGAAGAAGTGGCACATAAATCCAAATGATAATCTCTCTAAACAAATCCATGGGCTATTTCTTTAAGGCGAACATCCTTAAGATCACAGTCAGTTACTATTTTATCAACTTGTTTAAACTGATTGTTGGGTATATTTCTAATGTGAGTAGGATGAAAACTCTTATAGTGTAACAGTGAATCCCTATCTGTGCTCTTTCTGAATAAATCAGTAACCAATTTACCTTCCATCTTGGTGACAACCGTGTCTAAATAAGAAACAGATCTACAATGAACATAAGAGTAATGCAAGGGCAACACGATTGCAGCTACAATATGAACTGCTTTAGGGTCAAACATGGCCCTGCCCAAACAAAAAGAATATTATCAATGTATCTCCACTGCCCTTTCGAGTAAAGGAGGAACAGATGAATAGTATAAACAAAGGATTTCTCGTACAAGCCCATGTATAAATTAGCAATAAAGGGGCCATGTTTGACCCCATTGCCCTGCCCCAACATTGCTCATAAAAGGTATCCTCGAACAAGAAGTAATTCCTCCTTAAGATCACCTCCAACAGGTCAACCAAGAAACACCTCTGGTCATCAAACACATCAGAACAGGTCTGTAAATAATGTGAAATGGCCTCCACACCCCCATCATGAGGGATGGAGGTGTAGAGAGACTCCACATCGCTGGTCACTAACAAATCATCATCACCAAGAATATCAAATTTGGAGATCTCATCAAGAAATATTTGATTATCCCTAAGATATGAAGGTAATGAAACCCCCATAGGTCTCAAAGTGCAATCCAAATATTGAGCTATAGGAGAAAAAATGTAATTAACACCAGCAGCGATTGGTCGACCTGGAGGATCAACCAATTGTTTGTGCACTTTTGGAAGAACATAAATAACTGTAGTAACAGGATTATCCTACACCAAGGAGGTGGCAAGATCTTTGTCAATGATGTTATTGGCCAATGCATTCGTTAACAGCCAATCAATCAATTTCTTTAAGGCCCAAATCGGGTCCCATTTCTAAAACGTGATATACACTCTTATCGTTCAACTGTCGCAAGATTTCCAATCGATATTTAACAGTGTCAATCACTACAATTGATCCCCCCTTATCTGCAGGTTTGATTGTTAGGGCCTTGTTGGCCTTAAGTCCTTTTATAGCTTCATGTTCCAACCTGCTAAGATTGTTAACAACAGAATGTTCAGTTCGTTGAAGATCTTGAATGTCCCTTTGCACGTTAATATAGAAAGTATCAATAACTTTGTTTGATGTAGGACGAAAAGAACCCTTATTGTGCAAAGGAATGTCCTTCCATCTTAGCAGTCCTATAAAAGGCAGGGGGACCTGAGGTGGTCTAGAAAATTTACTGAAAAAACACTTAAGTTAACTTTCAACATTCTAGTGAAAGACAAAAGATCATATTCCAGTTGAAGTAAATCCACATTACTTGTAATACTGAAAGAGAGACCTTGATTCAGGACCTTAATTTGAGTATTGTTCAAAGTATAAGATGAAATGTTGATCACTAATGATTCTTGCGTTGTCTGAGTGCCATCTGAGATCCCAAGGATTCAACGCGTTTCCCTGTGCTCCTGGGCACATTTGTACTTTCTCCCACCCCTCCTAATGCTTTTGGAGGTAAACTTGCCAAACTGTCCAATGGTAAAAAAAAATCTGATTCAGATAGATCATCCTCAGGTATTGTCGTAGAGGGATTGGTAGGTAAAGCAGGAACAGATAGCACACCCTTAGGTGGAGCACCCCTAGGATGCGGTCTAGGTTTGCCAGGTACATGAGGTGTATTAATTGCTGGTTATTTTTTGCCATCTATAAACGTATCCAATTTCATAGTCCAAACTTCCTTACTCCTTACCTTTCTGAACCTGCAGCTGTCCTTGGTAGGTTTTGGGGCTTCACATCAATAGAGTGCTTGGGGCCCCATGTAAACCTCGCACTGTCGCCCCAAGCTCCTTAGTTACGATACTGCCTTTGACAGAAGCGAGGGGCAAATTGCAATGGTGTCAGTCATGTAACTTTACTGCTTAGCCTTATAATTGGTGTATTTCAAAATCATTTTTGTAACTTCTTGCTTATGCTATTGAACTATTGAGGTGGTAGTGGAGGCAGGGAAATTGGACTTTCCTAACACAGAGAGAGGCTTTGAAGTCTTTTTCCTCTTCTGTAATAAAACAAAAAAAAATCTAAAATTGCAATAAGCATAGGTTGGTGCCGCGCAAACCTTTTTCAGTCAAATGTTATTGAAAGATGAACTTTCTATTTCAAGCTACTTCTAGCTAAACATTTTCAGAAAGAACAGTAATCTAAAATTGCTTTTCCTTGCAGACTTCTTCTTATACTCTCTGCACTGTAAAGGTGGCCATACACTGGTCGATTTGCCATCAGATTCGACCAACAGACAGATCCCTATCTGATCGAATCTGATCAGAGAGGGATCGTATGGCTGCCTTTACTGCAAACAGATTGTGAATCGATTTCAGCATGAAACCGATCACAATCTGTGATGGTGGTGGTGCTGCCGCCGCTCCCCTCGCGTACATTACCTGCTCCGCCGGCGCCACTCCCCAGGTCTCCGCTGTCTTCTCCGCTCTGGTCTGGTCTCCGGGTCCGGCATGCTTCACTTCTTCCTGTCTGGGGGAAGTTTAAACAGTAGAGCGCCCTCTACTGTTTAAACTTCCTGCCGGGACAGGAAGATGTGAAGCCTGCTGGATCCGGAGCCCAGCGCGGAGACGGAGCAGCGGTGACCGGGGAGATACGCGCCGGCCGGATCAGGTAATGTATAGCAGCTGTATTGCGTCGGTCGCCGGGCACTCGAACGCCGCTAGCGACGCGCTTCATACCCGCGGGCGATCGACGGTAATTTCCCACACGGAGCAATCGACGGGATCGATCTATTTCGGGACGAAATAGATCGAAATTTAGCGTTAACGTTAACGATTTGACAGCAGTTTCGATCTCAGTGATCGAATCTGGTGTCGATCAGCGGGGAATCGGCCCAGTGTATGGCTACCTTTAAGGTGCCCATAGATCTAGCCATGTATGGGCAGATCGACTAAAGGTGGCCATACACTTATAGATTTGCAGCAGATTCGACCTGTCAGATGCCTGTCAAGTTGAATCTGACAGGAATCTATCTGATGTGTGCCACACACTAGGAACAGATCTCCAATAGATTTCAGAATGAAATCTATTGGAAATCAATCTAAATGCATTATTGGACCATTAGATCCAATGCAACTCTATGGGCCATCGTTCTGATGCCAGCAGCAGATCGACCTAGATTTTCCATCCTGTTAGCTAGATCAAATCGATCGAAATTGATCGAAATCGGCCACAAATCGATCGATAGATTTGATAGAATCGATTTTCGATCGATCCCCTAGAATCCCAGAGAATAGGCTGAAATTGACCAGTGTATCGGCCGCTTAAGAGACAGATCTCTCTCTGACCGAATCTGTTCGGAGAGAGATCTGTTGGGTTACTTTTTGAGGACGATAAAAGTGGAATTCTAACACACTTTACTCATGTAGACAAAAAAAGAACACAAAAAAAAAAGCTTAGTATTTCTGATTCAAAATGTAAAGTCAATTCTTGCTAAAAGACTGACTTAGGCCAGGTGCCCACTACACTGCTCAGTATTTTTGCTAGCGTTTTTATACAACGATTTCTGGCACTTTCTGAAGCGATTTTTGTGCTAGCGATTTGTAGAGCGATTCAAGATTTTCATTTTGTGTGTGTGTGTGTGTGTGTGTGTGTGTGTTTCGCCTGATAATATCGCTGCAAAATCGCTTTTGTGCAGCAATTCAAAAGTGATTTCGCAACCTTCCTATCTTTTGCATTGGAACGCAATTGCTGAAAAAAATGTTGCTGGGCTGGTGAATGCGATTTGTCTAATCGCAATCGTTCCTTTGGGCTCACCTGCATTGACTTTTATTAGGATAGCACTTTTTGGGATTGCCAGCGATCATCGGTGATCCCAAAATGCTGCTAAAATCACACTAGTGGGCCACAGCCCTGGCTGGTAGAGAAACCTGTATACTACTCAGGTGTGTGATACAAGCTAGATTAGGCTTTCTCAACCAGGGTTCCCTGAGGACTCTGCAGGGGTTCCTTGGCATTTTCCCCCATCGTGGGGGAAGTATAATAGAGCACACTGTAATAGGTGGTACTGTAACAAGAAGCACTGGATTGGGAGCTCAGGAGACAGTATAATGAGTGACAGTGTAATAGGGGTAGTGAAATAAACAGCCACACATACTTTTAAAGACCACGCCTCCTGCAAAATAAATGCAGGGGTTCATCGAGATCAAAAGATTGTTTGCAGGGGTTCCTTGAGATCCAAAAGTTATTTGCAGAGTTCCTCCAGGGTAGAAAGGTTGAGAAAGGCTGAGCTAGAGAAAGGGAGTCCAACTGTCCAAATAGATAACGCCATGTGTAACTGCTATAGCTGAGTAATGTAGCATTGAAAGTGATTAAAGTGTACCTGTAGCAGAAAAAGTGCCCTTTAGGGGCAACTTACCTCAGGAGCGGGAAGCCTCTGGATCCTAAAGAGGCTTTTCCCATCTTCCTTCACAGCCCCGATCCAGCGCTGGGATCCCTGAAAAAGAGCCTGTTGTCCAGCTCAGCTCTCTTTGGAAAGAGCCATCCCAGATCAGGACCGCAGTACTGCGCAGTAGCACGGATCTGAGTGGGAGGGTGTTAGTGCACATGTACAGGTAGGCCAGTCTTTTGGAGGTCTCAGGGCTGAAATGGGCTGACACACAAGGGCAGGGGAAGACTCTTCAGGATTCAGAGACTTCCCTCTCCGGAGGTAATGAGTATGTGTTTTTTTGTTTATTTTAATGCTACAGGTTTAAAGGAAATAATGCTTAAAGGCAGAGCCAGTTCTCTCATGAAGCAAGGTGAAATATTTGCATCAGACAGCAGAGATTACAGGGGTGACATGTTTGTTCTGTGTTTACACTAACAGCATGCAGTCAGAGTAGGAGGAGAAGTGAGAGGAGAGCGAGGTGAAGAGGTCATCATTGGGGAAAAGCAGCTTGTTGTGCTGTGTGAGGACTCTGACAGTGAGTGAGGAGGGGGGAGGAAAGAGAGCAGCAGTGTTTCATTTGACTTAAAAAGCAGAAGGAAGGAGGTGGCACTGCTGTCCTGACTGAGGAGGAATGGAGTGGCTGAGAGTGAGCAGTTTGTTTGTCACAGACTCACAGCCAGCCAGTGTGCTAATGTGCTGCGCTGCAGCATGTCATGTGAGAACATTAAATGAGTAAATTATCGGGTGATGTGCGATCATTCCAAATCGGTGGGGGGTTGGCACATCCTCACAAGTTTGCCTCAGGCAGCAAAAAGTCTAGAACCAGCCCTGCTTAAAGGGATACTTAAAGCGGTATCGTCACCATAAAAATCAAATTTCAACAGCAACTTTTCAACAGTGTATTAAGTGATAAAGATGCTAATCCTGCATTCAAAACTTTCAAAACTTTTTCTGCTGTTATGATTTGGAATTATCACATACTTAAAGGGAACCTAAACTGATGAGGGATATGGATGTTTCCTTTTAAACAATACCAGTTGCCTGGCAGCCCTGCTGATCTCTTTGGCTGCTATAGTGGCTGAATCACAGACCTGAAACAAGCATGCAGCTAATCCAGTCTGATTTCAGTCAAAGCACCTGATCTGTATGCTTGTTCAGGGGCTGTGGCTGAAAGTATTAAAGACAGATGATCAGCGGGAGACTCTGGCAACTGGTATTATTTTAAAAGGACAAATCCATATCCTTCTCAGTTTAGGTTCCCTTTAAGGAGCACTGGCCCTTTAGTAGTCCGTGCCAAAGAATTGCATGCTGGGGGTTCTTTTTCTCTATGATGCAATCCTCCTCTTTCCTTTATTTCCCTGCCAGCTGCTTATCTGAAACCTGATCCCCTGCTCCCTTGTGTTTACAAGCAAGGCTGAGGTGACTCAGTGATTGGAGGAGACAAGACAAAAAGTAAAGGGCAGAAATGACATCACGAGTTAGCCTTAACTGTGGGCAAAAGACATGGCCCCCACCACTAACAGAATTCTCATCATTTACTATATAACATTCACTGAAATCAAAACGTGGACAGTACAATACATGTGTTATGTAAGTAGATCAAGTATTTATCTACTTATATATGTGTTTTTTTCCCTGGCATAGTATGGCTGATCCTACTGCTTTAAGCCTACACAACAAACAAAAAACAATAAAACAGTTGAACTTACCTGTGGCTTCTTGCAGCCCCCCAAAGTCATCCTGTGCCCGGGCCATCCTTCCGAGACCCTCCAATGAGCAGCGGCGACCCCCTCAAAGCTGGCCAGTCGGATGTCACTGCACATGCGCAGGCACAAGCCACACGCACCCTGATGTCTTTCTGCGCATGTGCAGTAACGATTTTCCCATACTGCATAAGGAGGGGCATGGCCGGCCAGCTCTGAGGGGGTCGTAGCTGCTGGCCAGGGGGACTCAGAAGGACAACATGGGCACGGGCACAAGATGCCTGCAGAGGCTGCAAGAAACCCCAGGGAGGTTCAACTGTCTATTTTACAGGCTTTAGATTTCCTTTAACAACAATAATTTTGAATTGATCTTAACACAGTCTTTAATATAAAATGCTCGCAGTAATGTCATGATTAGGAATGTAGAATTGTATTGAAATAAAGGTTGGAATCAAATCCTGCTTTGCGTTTCTTTTTTTATTTTCCCCTGTACTGACTGAGTTACCAAGGCTTCAATTCATTATATATCATAAATTAATTAAATACTGGTGCTTCTACAGCTGGTGTCCTGGTGTTTGTATTTTCTGCAGTGGGATAGAAAACATCGTAGGAATGACTCCAAAGAAATTTCTTTTACTGTTTACAGAGAGAGCAGAGTGAAAAAAAAAAATCTAGGGGTTGAAATGCCATGCCTTAATTGTAACAAAACATCCAATTAGAGTCTTGAAAGGATGCTAGCTTATTTATGACAAACAGATAAGTACAGATGGCCCAAACTCTTTTGGCAAAGATCGTGTATTTGTGCTCACCACAAGCGGCAAGCACATGGCGATGTTCGATCTGCCTCCATACATCATCATTGGGCTAAACTTTGACCCCTTACAACACAGTCAGTAGGCACATGGCAGCCCATCAGCCTGCACTCCCTCACAGACCCCTCAATTCTTGATAAAGGTTTCTCTTTAAGTTAGCCAATAAATGGTATCATCCTGATTCAAAACTTCTTCTTAGGTAAGAATCTTTTTTTTTTCTTGTACTTGGCTGAGATTACTAGAAGCCTAGGCTACAAGAAGGTTGCAAACACACTGGGAGGTGAATAAAGTTAGGCATAGCTCCTCTTTCGGAGGGACAGTCCCTCTTTGTGAGCCCTGTCCCTCTTTTCTCCTCATTTGTCCCTCTTTCAGGACTTTGTCCCTATTTCTATCTAAATATATATATATATATATATTTCTATACTAAAAATGTGTTTGATTGACTCTAAACTTTATTCACATCCTTTAAATTGATATATTACTAATTTTAAAATGTTATTATGAAGGAAAATGAACCAGGATAGAAAGGACCAGTGTGGTTTGAATTATAAAACAACATATTTTTCTTATGAAATGTTTATGGTATGCGCGACTAGGGGCGTGATGAGGGTGTGTGGCAGGGGTGTGGCTTAATTGTCCCTTTTTCTCATCTCAAAAAGTTGGGAGGTATGAAGTTAGGGTTAGGGGTGATCAGCTATGGGGTAACACAGTGGCATCTCAGGATGAAAATACAGTAAAGCAGATATCCAGCCTATAGCACAAATTCACAGGATCCTTTTCTGATGTTAAGTAATAACTACCTGCCAGGTCTTCTTGTTGTCTCTCCTGATGCTTCGTGTCCACTATGTGCTGGAAGGGGGAGGCCACAGATCCCCAAGACTGATTCACAAGAAGACTGGGCAGTTAAAGCGGACCTAAACTCAGAACTTCCTCTCTGCTCTGAAAGATAAGCAACAGCATAATAACCTTTAGACTGGTTTCACACCAGGACGTTGCTTTTTAGTGGACGTTATGGTCGCACAACGTACCCCTAACGCAACGCCTGGTGCGCTCTGCTTTGGACGTCAGAGTGAGCCGCGTTGTGCAGCTCACTCTGGCGTCCGTGATGCCGTGATGCGCACTCTTGGACGCATGCGGCAACACGTGGTCCCGCCGGCCAATCGCCGCACAGAGCGGCCGCTCCAGGAAGTAAACACTTCACGTCACTAAGTACAGTGAATATTAATTAGCCATGTGCCTGGCCGCTCTCTGCTCCTCCCCAACATTACTGAGCATGTGCAAGCAGTCTAACGCGGCTCTGCCGCTTACAAAGTACTGCATGCAGTACGTTATATTATGGCGCAGCGTTACACTGTAACGCAACGTGGGCACTGTGAACAGCCCATTGATTTTTCATTACTGTGCGGTGGGGTGCATTACAGGCTGCTCTAACGTGCGCCTGTAACGTCCCACTGTGAAAGCAGCCTTATAGAAAAAACCTTTCTTTGTTACAGCTGATGCAAATCCTGCAATAAATATGCAGTGTCTACTTCCTGCTTTCATGGAAGCAGACATATATCTAACATCCTGTGCTTTCAAATGAGCTTATCTGCCTTATCTACTGTGGCAGTCATGTGACACAGCAGATAGATCAAATTACAACTTAGTCACAGATGAGGGAGGATTAGACAGGCTAAACTCTGTAAATACATATAGGGTGCAATTCTCCCTGTTTTCCTTCTGTCCTGTGCAAGAGGTGAGGATCACTTTATTTATTTAAGTATGCCGACATATTACGCAGCGCTGTACAGAGTATATATTGTCTTGTCACTAACTGTCCCTCAGAGGAGCTCACAATCTAATCCCTACCATAGTCATGTGTCTATGTATGTATCGTGTAGTATGCATCATAATCTAGGGCAAATTTAGGGGAAGCCAATTAACTTATCTGTATGTTTTTGGGATGTGGGAGGAAAATGGAGTGCCTGGAGGAAACCCACACAGACACAGGGAAAACATACAAACTCCTTGCAGATGTTGATCTGGCTAGGATTCGAACCGGGGACCCAGCGCTGCAAGGCGAGAGCGCTAACCACTTTCACTGTAACTTTGAATTTGTGTTATAGACTGGTTGCGCGTGTTATAGGCTGGCTGTCCACTTTAATTTTAGACTTTTTTGCAACTTTTTTCCATTTTTGATTTCTTCCAGAATCATTTTAAAGCCAAACTTTCTATCCAAATAATAATAATAATATAATCCATGTATACTACTTGCTATAGTAGAGCTGCTATTCTTACAGTCTCTGTAGTCACCGCTAGGTGGAGCACTTTCCCCCCTCGATAGAGAGCTTTTCACATAGAACACTAGCACGAGGAATCCATTCTGCTTTACTGAATTCCGTCACTTCTTGTCCGTTGGATGCATGAGCTCTCCGCTGTAAAGTATGCTGTCATTGTACCACTTTGAAGTATCACTTCATTTCCGGTTCATGGAACGCATTGTGTTCCACTAGTTTCCGGCGCATGGGACGCATTATGCGTTTCACACTGCAGTCTTCTTCCCTGTACCTGTAGGCACTGGGCAGGCAGAGAAGATCCAGGCAGCATGTAGGGGACGGGGACAGGCGGAGCTGGCTGTTATAAACACTTCCTCTGTTGTGGCAGCCAGGAGGTGAGCTCATCCTATTTAGCATAAAAAGTGCAGAGGAACAATGCTGTCATCTTTGTAGCATGAGTGCTGCTGGGAGTCATGAGTGTCACTGCTAGTAATAGTTCACACTGGGGTGCTTATTGGGGCATTTTCGGTGCTGGTAATCAGCAAAGCACTGTGTCAGGGCTTGCTCACACTGAGGGCGTTTTTGCCCTTTTTTTCAAGCGCAGACGATTTTCAAAATCGCCCTGAAAACGCTTGTGCAATGATTCCCTATGAGAGTGTTCACATCTGAGCAGTTCATTTTCGATCCTCTCAGCAAAGCACTGCCTGTACCATTTTTGAGGCCTTTTGCCTTAACGGAAGGTATAGGAAAAAGGCAAAATGCTCACAAAATTGCTTTCGCATTTTTAAGAATAAATACATTGTATTTATCATTTTACGGATTAAAGAGTTCACTTCCTGACTGGCGTAAGGGAGTGAAAAAATGCAATTGCTCTGCAAAAGCGCTTAGAAAAGCACTTTTAAAAAACTGCAGTGCCCGCTCGAGTGCCGGGAGGAGAAAAAAAAAATCGCCCACAAAATTGAAAATCGCTGGCATCAGCGATTTTGATTTTAGATGTGAACGAGGCCTCGGTGTTTGTTGGAAGTATTCACACTGCAGCTCTGCGATTTGCATTAGGGTCTATTTCCACTAGGTGCTACATCCGTCTCCAATTCAGCAGCGGCACCCATACTGCTGCAAAGTCGCTAAGCTGCGCCATGCATGGCTATAGGAATTCAGGTGCGTGCTGCAGAAATCTGCGGCATGCCGTCCAGATTTGCAGCGCATTGCGATCTGAATGGCAAGCCACAGGAATAGACAGCGTTTCCCCTTGCAGCTCGCATGCGGGAAACGCTACAGATTCCGGGTGTAGCGGAAGCGGGCCCTTAAACCCCAGATGTGCTGCAAGCAGTATCTTCAGGAAGACCACGTGTCAGTGCCTGAACAAAACTGTGAAACAAATTGCATTGCCAAATCGATTGTTTTTTACAATTGTTAGTTTGAACTAGCCCAATTGTGATTGCTAGTGTGAATTCTGACTTGATGGCAGTTTATTGTTTTTATTTTTTTTGCTGCACAGGAATTCACCTGGGCTCGAACTTTAGTACTTATATAGCGCCAACATCTTCCTCAGCGCTGTATAGAGTATATAGTCTTGTCACTAACTGTCCCTCAGAGGAGCTCACAATCTTTCTGTATTTATCGTAGTCTAGGGCCAACTTTTAGGTGCAGGCCAGTTAACTTATGTGTATGTTTTTGGGATGTGGGGGGGAAACCGGAGTGCTGGCTACCTTAACGTGGACTAGAGTTGGCACTTTGGGAATCTTTGAAATGGTAAACAGGGTGATTCGCTTTAACGAAAATGGTGAACACAGACGACAATTCAGATATTCAGTATAAACTGAAAATGGCTATCAGCACCTTTAGAAATATGAAGATCCAGAAAAAAAGTACCATTGTTACTACAGAAAAAGCATTTTACACATTTATATATAGGCCCTTTTAATGAGAATGTGAGATGAGAAGGATATGGAGGCTGATATATTTATTTACTTTTAAACAATGCAAATTGCCTGGCTGTCCTGCTGATCCTCTGCCTCTAATAGTTTTAGCCATAGACCCCGAACAAGCATGCATATCAGGAGTTGACTGACTGGATAAGCTGCATGCTTGTTTCTGGTGTGTGATCCAGATACTACTGCAGCCAAAGAGATCAGCAGGAAGCCAGGCAACTTGTATTATTTAAAAGAAAATAAATATGGCAGCCTCCACATCCCTATCACCTTAGCTAACCTTTAAAGCAAACCTGTAATCTATTTGGAGGGAAAAATTGAGATACTCGCCTGAGTAGAGGAAAGCCTCAGGATCCTCCAGAGGTTTACCCCGTCCCCTTCCACCTTGCCGTTCCCGCTTTGGGACCACTGAAGCTCACGGATGTGCCCCCATACAGGACAAGTAATGCCTGCCCAGTAGCACAGAGGACTCAGCAGCAAAATATGGGCCTGTGCTAGTGTGCAGGCATGAGCAAGTTTGTCGATGGGCTTCAGGAGGGCCTCGGCGATCGAATGACGAGGGGGACAGGGGAACCCTTTGGATTATCCAGAGGCTTCCCTCTCCTTAGGTAAGTAACCAAATATGACACTTTTTTCCCAATCAAGTCCATGTTGTCTTCGGTGTACTGTGCAGGCACAGTAGTTCTGTGTAGTACACCGCGGACAACGTGGGCTTGATTGACAGTGGCGCTCGCGCAGACGCAGTAGAGATGACCTCGAGGTCGCCCTCTGCACTGGCGGGGACCCCGGGCCAACGGCTGAGAGCGGAGCTGCGGCGTGGGATGTCAGTTGCAAGGGGGTGGAGGAAGCCGCGGGTGAGTAGAGGGAGGGGGGGGGGAGGGTTATTTTTGGCTGATGACTCCTTTAAAGGGAAGCTCCAGGCAAAAAAATAAAAATGAGTTTTACTTACCTGGGGCTTCTACCAGCCCCATGCAGCCGTCCTGTGCCCTCGTAGTCACTCACTGCTGCTCCAGTCCCCCGCCGGCAGCTAGTTTAGTTTTTGCCGACCTCGGAGGTCAGGGGCCGCATTGCGTACATTTTTATGCATTCCCGCTAGTGCAGGAACATTAACACATACATTTTTACGCGTTAGTGTAGTAATGTGTAAAAATTTACGCGTTGCACCACTAACGCGTAAAAATGTATGTGTTAATGTTCCTGCACCAGCGGGAATGGGTAAAAATGTACGCAATGCGGCCCCTGACCTCCGAGGTCGGCAAAAACTAAACTAGCTGCCGGCGGGGGACTGGAGCAGCAGTGAGTGACTACGAGGGCACAGGACGGCTGCATGGGGCTGGTAGAAGCCCCCAGGTAAGTGAAACTCATTTTTATTTAATTTCCTTTCTTTTTTTTTTTTTTTTTTGCCTGGACCTTCCCTTTAACCACTTCCCTACCGCCGCATGTACAAATGGTGGCCGGGAAGTGGATCCCGCAAGGACCGCCGCATGTACAATTGGCGGCGGTCCTTGTACGGGCATTGGCAGAGCGATTGCGTCATTCGTGACGCAATCCTCCGCCGGGGACTGGCTCCGCCCCCCACGCGCTGTAATCCGACGGCCGTTCGGAAGCGCCGGCGGGTTACTAGCACCCGGATCGCCGCATACAAAGTGTATAATACACTTTGTAATGTATACAAAGTGTATTATACAGGCTGCCTCCTGCCCTGGTGGTCCCAGTGTCCGAGGGACCACCAGGGCAGGCTGCAGCCACCCTAGTCTGCACCCAAGCACACTGATTTCCCCCCCCCCTGCCCCCTGATCGCCCACAGCACCCCTCAAACCCCCCTCCCCGCCCACCCCCCAGACCCCTGTTTGCACCCAATCATCCCCCTAATCACTCATCAATCACTCCCTGTCGCTATCTGTAAACGCTATTTTTTTTTATGCCCTAAACTGCCCCCTGCTCCCTCCTGATCACCCCCCACCCCTCAGATTCTCCCCAGACCCCCCCCCCCCCCCCGTGTACTGTATGCATCTATCCCCCCTGATCACCTGTCAATCACCCATCAATCACCCCCTGTCACTGCCACCCATCAATCAGCCCCTAACCTGCCCCTTGCGGGCAATCTGATCACCCACCCACACCAATAGATCGCCCGCAGATCCGACGTCAGATCACCTCCCAAGTGCATTGTTTACATCTGTTCTCTACCCTAAACACCCACTAATTACCCATCAATCACCCCCTGTCACTGCTACCCATCAGATTAGACCCCTATCTGCCCCTAGGGCACTCAATCACCCGCCCACACCCTCAGAACGCCCTCAGACCCCAGCCCTGATCACCTCACCAGTGCATTGCTTGCATCTATTCCCCCCTCTAATCACACCTTGAGACACCCATCAATCACCTCCTGTCACCCCCTAGCACACCTACCCATCAGATCAGGCCCTAATTTGCCCCTTGTGGGCTCCTGATCACTTGGCCAAACCCTCAGATCCCCCTCAGACCCCCTTCCGATCACCTCCCCAGTGCATTGATTGCATCTATTGTCCCCTCTAACCACCCCCTGAGACACCCATCAATCACCTCCTGTCACCCCCCTAGCACTCCTATCCATCAGATCAGGCCCAATACAACCTGTTATCTAAAAGGCCACCCTGCTTATGACCAGTTCCACAAAATTCGCCCCCTCATAGACCACCTGTCATCAAAATTTGCAGATGCTTATACCCCTGAACAGTCATTTTCAGACATTTGGTTTCCAGACTACTCACGGTTTTGGGCCCGTAAAATGCCAGGGCGGTATAGGAACCCCACAAGTGACCCCATTTTCGAAAAAAGACACCCCAAGGTATTCTGTTTGGTGAATGACGAGTTCATAGAAGATTTTATTTTTTGTCAAAAGTTAGCGGAAATTGATTTTTATTGTTTTTTTTTCACGGTGTCATTTTTCACTAACTTGTGACAAAAAATAAAATCTTCTATGAACTCGCCATACACCTAACGGAATACCTTGGGGTGTCTTCTTTCTAAAATGGGGTCACTTGTGGGGTTCCTATACTGCCCTGGCATTTTAGGGGCCCTAAACCATGAGGAGTAGTCTAGAAAACAAATGCCTCAAAATGACCTGTGAATAGGACGTTGGGCCCCTTAGCGCACCTAGGCTGCAAAAAAGTGTCACACGTGTGGTATCGCCGTGCTCAGGAGAAGTAGTATAATGTGTTTTGGGGTGTATTTTTACACATACCCATGCTGGGTGGGAGAAATCTCTCTGTAAATGGACAATTGTGTGTAAAAAAAAAAATCAAACAATTGTCATTTACAGAGATATTTCTCCCACCCAGCATGGGTATGTGTAAAAATACACCCCAAAACACATTATACTACTTCTCCTGAGTACGGCGGTACCACATGTGTGGCACTTTTTTACACCCTAAGTGCGCTAAGGGGCCCAAAGTCCAATGAGTACCTTTAGGATTTCACAGGCAATTTTGCGACATTTGGTTTCAAGACTACTCCTTACGGTTTAGGGCCCCTAAAATGCCAGGGCAGTATAGGAACCCCACAACTGACCCAATTCTAGAAAGAAGACACCCAAAGGTATTCCGTTAGGAGTATGGTGAGTTCATAGAAGATTTTATTTTTTGTCACAAGTTAGCGAAAAATGACACTTTGTGAAAAAAAACAATTAAAATCAATTTCCGCTAACTCGTGACAAAAAATAAAATCTTCTATGAACTCACCATACTCCTAACGGAATACCTTTGGGTGTCTTCTTTCTAGAATGGGGTCATTAGTGGGGTTCCTATACTGCCCTGGCATTTTAGGGGCCCTAAACCGTGAGGAGTAGTCTTGAAACAAAAATGACCTGTGAAATCCTAAAGGTACTCATTGGACTTTGGGCCCCTTAGCGCAGTTAGGGTGCAAAAAAGTGCCACACATGTGGTATCGCGGTACTCGGGAGAAGTAGTATAATGTGTTTTGGGGTGTATTTTTACACATACCCATGCTGAGTGGGAGAAATATCTCTGTAAATGGACAATTGTGTGTAAAAAAAAAAAAAAAAATCAAAAATTGTCATTTACAGAGATATTTCTCCCACCCAGCATCGGTATGTGTAAAAATACACCCCAAAACACATTATACTATTTCTCCTGAGTAAGGCGATACCACACGTGTGGCACTTTTTTGCAGCCTAACTGCGCTAAGGGGCCCAAAGTCCAATGAGCACCTTTAGGCTTTACAGGGGTGCTTACAATTAGGCACCCCCCAAAATGCAAGGACAGTAAACACACCCCACAAATTACCCCATTTTGGAAAGTAGACACTTCAAGGTATTCAGAGAGGAGCATAGTGAGTCCGTGGCAGATTTCATTTTTTTTTGTCGCAAGTTAGCAGAAATGAAAACTTTTTTTTTTTTTGTCACAAAGTGTCATTTTCCGCTAACTTGTGACAAAAAATAAAATCTTCTATGAACTCACCATGCCTCTCAGTGAATACTTTGGGATATCTTCTTTCCAAAATGGGGTCATTTGGGGGGTATTTATACTATCCTGGAATTCTAGCCCCTCATGAAACATGACAGGTGGTCAGAAAAGTCATAGATGCTTCAAAATGGGAAAATTCACTTTTTGCACCATAGTTTGTAAACGCTATAACTTTTACCCAAACCAATCAATATAGGCTGAATGGGTTTTTTTTATTAAAAACATGTTTGTCCCCATTTTTCGTGCTGCATGTATACAGAAATTTTACTTTATTTGAAAAATGTCAGCACAGAAAGTTTACAAAAATCATTTTTTTGACAAAATTCATGTCTTTTTTTTTTTTATGAATATAATAAAAAGTAAAAATCGCAGCAGCAATCAAATAGCACCAAAAGAAAGCTTTATTAGTGACAAGAAAAGGAGCCAAAATTCATTTAGGTGGTAGGTTGTATGAGCGAGCAATAAACCGTGAAAGCTGCAGTGGTCTGAATGGAAAAAAAGGGTCTTGTCCTTAAGGGGGGTAAAGCCCACAGTCCTCAAGTGGTTAAGGCCTGGTTCACACTGGCAGACGAAAAACTGATCAGTGTATAAACTGATCCATGGAACTGATCATTTTTTAAAGGCATCAGTTTTCCATCTCCGACTCTCCTTTCCGTAAGTGTGACACATTCATCGATCCGGGAAAATGACTGCAGATCCAAATTTGCGGATTGTGCAGACGGACCAATGTGAACGAATCCATAGGTTAATTTGGATCCGGTAGCATCCACTAACAGTCCTTTTTTTTTTTTTTAGTGCCAGTGTGGCCCAGGCCTTAGATACAAGTGTACCTGAGATGGGGGAGAAGAAAAATGATACATACCTAAGGCTTCCTCCAGCCCCCTCCAGGCTGATTGCTCCCTTGCCGTCCTCCTGTACCACCTGGATCCTCTGCAATTTGTCCCGGAAAAGCCTCCACTCAGGGCTAGTTGGCTCAGGTGCAATCTTGCCACGTGCCCTCCCCATCGCGCTCCCGTGGCCAGGAGCTCTCTGGGCTTGGCAATGGGAGCACGATGGGGGCACCTGCGCAGTACGCCCCAACTGGAGGACTTTCCTGGGGGGAAGAGGGGGGGGGGAATTGTTAAGGATACAGGTGGCAAAGAAGGATGGCGGGGGAGCAATCAGCCTCAGGTATGTAAAAAAATGTTCTCCTGCCCCACCTCACATTTACTTTAAGGGGCACTGTGCAGCTGTGTAGTTCTAGCACAATTAGGATGTAGATATTGATTTACAATCATTTATTTGTTTTACAGTAAAAATGAAAGTCGTAATCTTGGCTGCAGGCTACGGCACAAGACTCCTCCGAGATTTACAGGCGGCAAAGCAAGACACATATGCAAAGCTTGTAGGCGTACCCAAACCATTACTACCCATCGGACAGCTGCCTCTGATTTCATACTGGGTAGAGGCACTGAAAGCCAGAAAGGAAATACAAAATATTTTTGTAGTTGTGAGTTTCCTTTTGCCTTATTACAGAATGATACACTACAATGTTGTTATTATTTACATAATTGTTGTAGTTTCATGTTGAAGAGGGGTCTCAGATCGTGACCTTATTTAATTCCATGAAAGATGCCCCCTAGTTATAGGAGGTGTCCTTCAATGTAAGAAATATCCAGCTAATTACGTTGGAACGTTGGAAGATCCTTGAATTGGACATTGAACAGGAATTATCGGACCAAACAGAAGCTCTCGCTCAAAAGGGGGCGGGGCAGGGGCGGCGTTAGATTCCATGGGAGCAAAACTGAGCTTTTGACCACCAGGACCCCAGATCCAGTGATGGGCTCCTCAGGTTTCTCCCCCAAACTTTTGGCAAAACTAATATAGTCATATTCAGTCATCGGTGGTGGTAAGTTATCTGGCTTCCCACAGACTGGACACTAGGTATGGACACTAGGCTTATTGATGAGAGTCATTATACTATCCACCATTCTCATCATTTACGAAACAAAATAGAAGACAAGACAAATAACATTTATATCGCGCTTTTCTCCTGGCGGACTCAAAGCGCCAGAGTTGCAGCCACTAGGACGCGCTCTATAGGTCTCCTACTGAATAGGCGCTGGCTTACTGAACAGGCAGAGCCAAGATTCAATCCCTGGTCTCCTGAGTCAGAGGCAGAGCCCTTAACCATTACACCATCCAGCCACTATTACACCATCCAGCCACTGGAAAAGTTTTCAATTATCAATAATCACGCCTTGGTTGAACCTCATTGGCTATGATACTGCCACTGCACAAAGAAGGCTTCTTTAAGTAAACTGTATTCTGATCATACAGTTACAGAGTATTCAGAACACCGTATACAGAACACTCTGTAACTGTATGATCAGAATACAGCTTACCGGTACTTGAAGAAGCCTTCTTGTGTGCCGTATTCTGTTTTGTGTTGTGAGTGTATCGTTGCAGGAGTGGTGTACCTGCAGAAGTTTGGCACCGGCTTCCAGGTCTAGAAACACAGACCTGCCTAAGGTGTGTGGTCAGTGTGTTACATATACATTCTCATCATTTGCCCATTCGCAAGGCTCCAGGACTTCTCTAGAGCAGCCCCTACTCTTTAGAATTCCCTCTCCCCATCCACCAGACTCTTCCCACCTTCAACTCATACATGCAAGCCTTAAAGAGAGACTGAAGCGAACAAAAATTGCGATTTTTACCTGTTAGTTCGCTTCAGTAGTCTCACTAGATGTAAAGCGCCACATCCCCGCCGCAAAACGAGCGCTTTAGACCCCCCAAATCCCGGGGCAAACATCCACGACCAACTTGGTCGTGGATTCTGCTGCCCTGAGAGGCAGAGCTTTCTGCTGTAGCTCTGCCTCTCCTGCCGTCAATCGCCGCGCGGATCTCCGCCTCTCCCCACCCCTCTCTGTGAAGGAAGAGTGAGAGGGGTGGGGAAAGGTAAAGATCCGCAGCAATTGACACCAGAAGAGGCAGAGCTGCAGCTGAAAGCTCTGCCTCTTTCAGGAAGTGCCGGCCGAATTGCCCCCCTGGGATTTGGGGGGTCTAAAGCACTTGTTTGCGGCGGGGATGCGGCGCTTTACATCTAGTGAGAGTACTGAAGCGAATTACAAGGTAAAAATAGCTAATTTTAATCGCTTCAGTCTCTCTTTAACCCTCCTGGCGGTCAATTAAAACCGCCAGGGGGCAGCGGCGGACTATTTTTTAATTTTTTATTTTTTTTTAAATCATTGAGCTAGCCTAGCGCTAGCTACATGACAGCCACTGTGCAGCGGCATCCCCCCACCCTCTTCGATCGCCTCCGGCGATCAAGCCCGTCCGGAAATCCCGTTCTGAACGGGATTTCCATTAAGGCTTCCCCCATCGCGGGATGACGTCACTGACGTCGTGACGTCAAAGGGAGTCCCGATCCACCCCTCAGCACTGCCTGGCACTGATTGGCCAGGCAGCGCATGGGGTCTGGGGGGGGGCGCCGCGGCGGCGATCGGGCAGTACACGCAGCTAGCAAAATTATGCAAATCGGCCCTGCAGGGCCTGAGAAATCCTCCTACGCGGCATAGCCGCCAGGAAGGTTAAAGACCCATCTGTTCACCATTGTTTACCCACCTCCCTTCACGTTCCTCTACCATGGACCCCACTCCCCTTTTTGGGTCCCTCTCCGCCAACCCATAGTTGTAAGCTTATTTGGCACTGTCCTCCTCCCCGTGTGCTTTTCTCCAACACCATATGGACTCAGTGACTTGTCTGCTATATTTAACTATACATTTTGCACCACTCTTTTGTGTACAATTGTTGAACACTAAAATGTCCGTGTAACATTGTTTAATGTTGTAATGTCTCCACTATCTACTGTACAGCACTGCATAATATGTTAGCACGTTATAAATAAAGTATAATAACAATAGATTATGTGGCGTGCTGAGGGACTGTTCAGTCTTGTGGGCATGTTCCCATTGCTGTGCAATGCTAGTGGCCGTGCATTCTGCAGCAGTTTATGTCACCTGTGTAGCTCTACTTTTACTTTGCAGAGCTGACCCCATTCAAACGCTCTTTACACTTTGCTGAAATCTGCAGGGAATGTAAAAGTGTGCAGAAGTCCTATGTAATATCACTTGTTTTATGGACTCTGTAAAGTGCTGCGTAATATATTGGCATTATATAAATAGACAGAAAACACACACACACACGTACACACAGGTACACACTTACGTACACACACGTACACGTACACACACACACACGTACACACACGTACACACACGTACACACGTACACACACACACACGTACACACACACACAGGTACACACACGTACACACACACGTGTACACACACACACACACACACGTACACACACGTACACACACACACGTACACACACGTACACACACACACACACACGTACACACACGTACACACACACACGTACACACACGTACACACACACACACACGTACACACACGTACACACACGTACACACACACGTACACACACACATGTACACACACGTACACACACACACGTACACACACACACACACACACGTACACACACACACGTACACACACACATGTACACACACGTACACACACACACACACGTACA